>NC_000072.6:104257039-104909539 GCF_000001635.26 Mus musculus
GCCCTGGCATTTCCCTGTAATGGGGCATAAACATGCATATTTCTTTTTTTTTTTTTTTTTTTTTTTTTTTTTTTTTTTTTTTTTTTTTTTTTTTTTTTTTTTTTTTTTTTTTTTTTTTTTCCATTTTTTATTAGGTATTTAGCTCATTTACATTTCCAATGCTATACCAAAAGTCCCCCTTACCCACCCACCCCCACTCCCCTACCCACCCACTCCCCCCCTTTGGCCCTGGCGTTCCCCTGTACCGGGGCACACAAAGTCTGCGTGTCCAATGGGCCTCTCTTTCCAGTGATGGCCGACTAGGCCATCTTTTGATACATATGCAGCTAGAGTCAAGAGCTCAGGGGTACTGGTTAGTTCATAATGTTGTTCCACCTATAGGGTTGAAGATCCCTTTAGCTCCTTGGGTACTTTCTCTAGCTCCTCCATTGGGAGCCCTGTGATCCATCCATTAGCTGACTGTGAGCATCCACTTCTGTGTTTGCTAGGCCCCGGCATAGTCTCACAAGAGACAGCTACATCTGGGTCCTTTCGATAAAATCTTGCTAGTATATGCAATGGTGTCAGCGTTTGGATGCTGATTATGGGGTGGATCCCTGGATATGGCAGTCTCTACATGGTCCATCCTTTCATCTCAGCTCCAAACTTTGTTTCTGTAACTCCTTCCATGGGTGTTTTGTTCCCACTTCTAAGGAGGGGCATAGTGTCCACACTTCAGTCTTCATTTTTCTTGAGTTTCATGTGTTTAGGAAATTGTATCTTATATCGTGGGTATCCTAGGTTTTGGGCTAGTATCCACTTATCAGTGAGTACATATTGTGTGAGTTCCTTTGTGATTGTGTTACCTCACTCAGGATGATGCTCTCCAGGTCCATCCATTTGGCTAGGAATTTCATAAATTCATTCTTTTTAATAGCTGAGTAGTACTCCATTGTGTAGATGTACCACATTTTCTGTATCCATTCCTCTGTTGAGGGGCATCTGGGTTCTTTCCAGTTTCTGGCTATTATAAATAAGGCTGCTATGAACATAGTGGAGCATGTGTCCTTCTTACCAGTTGGGGCTTCTTCTGGATATATGCCCAGGAGAGGTATTGCTGGATCCTCCGGTAGTACTATGTCCAATTTTCTGAGGAACCGCCAGACTGATTTCCAGAGTGGTTGTACAAGCCTGCAATCCCACCAACAATGGAGGAGTGTTCCTCTTTCTCCACATCCTCGCCAGCATCTGCTGTCACCTGAATTTTTGATCTTAGCCATTCTCACTGGTGTGAGGTGGAATCTCAGGGTTGTTTTGATTTGCATTTCCCTGATGATTAAGGATGTTGAACATTTTTTCAGGTGCTTCTCTGCCATTCGGTATTCCTCAGGTGAGAATTCTTTGTTCAGTTCTGAGCCCCATTTTTTAAGGGGGTTATTTGATTTTCTGAAGTCCACCTTCTTGAGTTCTTTATATATGTTGGATATTAGTCCCCTATCTGATTTAGGATAGGTAAAGATCCTTTCCCAGTCTGTTGGTGGTCTTTTTGTCTTATAGACAGTGTCTTTTGCCTTGCAGAAACTTTGGAGTTTCATTAGGTCCCATTTGTCAATTCTCGATCTTACAGCACAAGCCATTGCTGTTCTGTTCAGGAATTTTTCCCCTGTGCCCATATCTTCAAGGCTTTTCCCCACTTTCTCCTCTATAAGTTTCAGTGTCTCTGGTTTTATGTGAAGTTCCTTGATCCACTTAGATTTGACCTTAGTACAAGGAGATAAGTATGGATCGATTCGCATTCTTCTACATGATAACAACCAGTTGTGCCAGCACCAATTGTTGAAAATGCTGTCTTTCTTCCACTGGATGGTTTTGGCTCCCTTGTCGAAGATCAAGTGACCATAGGTGTGTGGGTTCATTTCTGGGTCTTCAATTCTATTCCATTGGTCCACTTGTCTGTCTCTATACCAGTACCATGCAGTTTTTATCACAATTGCTCTGTAGTAAAGCTTTAGGTCAGGCATGGTGATTCCACCAGAGGTTCTTTTATCCTTGAGAAGAGTTTTTGCTATCCTCGGTTTTTTGTTATTCCAGATGAATTTGCAAATTGCTCCTTCTAATTCGTTGAAGAATTGAGTTGGAATTTTAATGGGGATTGCATTGAATCTGTAGATTGCTTTTGGCAAGATAGCCATTTTTACAATGTTGGTCCTGCCAATCCATGAGCATGGGAGATCTTTCCATCTTCTGAGATCTTCTTTAATTTCTTTCTTCAGGGACTTGAAGTTTTTATCATACAGATCTTTCACTTCCTTCGTTAGAGTCACGCCGAGATATTTTATATTATTTGTGGCTATTGAGAAGGGTGTTGTTTCCCTAATTTCTTTCTCAGCCTGTTTATTCTTTGTGTAGAGAAAGGCCATTGACTTGTTTGAGTTAATTTTATATCCAGCTACTTCACCGAAGCTGTTTATCAGGTTTAGGAGTTCTCTGTTGGAATTTTTAGGGTCACTTATATATACTATCATATCATCTGCAAAAAGTGATATTTTGACTTCCTCTTTTCCAATTTGTATCCCCTTGATCTCCTTTTGTTGTCGAATTGCTCTGGCTAATACTTCAAGTACTATGTTGAAAAGGTAGGGAGAAAGTGGGCAGCCTTGTCTAGTCCCTGATTTTAGTGGGATTGCTTCCAGCTTCTCTCCATTTACTTTGATGTTGGCTACTGGTTTGCTGTATATTGCTTTTATCATGTTTAGGTATTGGCCTTGAATTCCTGATCTTTCCAGAACTTTTATCATGAATGGGTGTTGGATCTTGTCAAATGCTTTTTCTGCATCTAACGAGATGATCATGTGGTTTTTGTCTTTGAGTTTGTTTATATAATGGATTACATTGATGGATTTTCGTATATTAAACCATCCCTGCATCCCTGGAATAAAACCTACTTGGTCAGGATGGATGATTGCTTTAATGTGTTCTTGGATTCGGTTAGCGAGAATTTTATTAAGGATTTTTGCATCGATGTTCATAAGAGAAATTGGTCTGAAGTTCTCTATCTTTGTTGGATCTTTCTGTGGTTTAGGTATCAGAGTAATAGTGGCTTCATAAAATGAGTTGGGTAGAATACCTTCTACTTCTATCTTGTGAAAAAGTTTGTGCAGAACTGGAGTTAGATCTTCTTTGAAGGTCTGATAGAACTCTGCACTAAACCCGTCTGGTCCTGGGCTTTTTTTGGCTGGGAGACTATTAATAACTGCTTCTATTTCCTTAGGGGATATGGGACTGTTTAGAAGGTCAACTTGATCCTGATTCAACTTTGGTACCTGGTATCTGTCCAGAAATTTGTCCATTTCGTCCAGGTTTTCCAGTTTTGTTGAGTATAGCCTTTTGTAGAAGGATCTGATGGTGTTTTGGATTTCTTCAGGATCTGTTGTTATGTCTCCCTTTTCATTTCTGATTTTGTTAATTAGGATTTTGTCCCTGTGCCCTTTAGTGAGTCTAGCTAAGGGTTTATCTATCTTGTTGATTTTCTCAAAGAACCAACTCCTCGTTTGGTTAATTCTTTGAATAGTTCTTCTTGTTTCCACTTGGTTGATTTCACCCCTGAGTTTGATTATTTCCTGCCGTCTACTCCTCTTGGGTGAATTTGCTTCCTGTTTTTCTAGAGCTTTTAGATGTGTTGTCAAGCTGCTAGTATGTGCTCTCTCCCGTTTTTTCTTGAAGGCACTCATAGCTATGAGTTTCCCTCTTAGAAATGCTTTCATTGTGTCCCAAAGGTTTGGGTACGTTGTGGCTTCATTTTCATTAAACTCTAAAAAGTCTTTAATTTCTTTCTTTATTCCTTCCTTGACCAAGGTATCATTGAGAAGAGTGTTGTTCAGTTTCCATGTGAATGTTGGCTTTCTATTATTTATTTTGTTATTGAAGATCAGCCTTAGTGCATGGTGATCTGATAGGATACATGGGACAATTTCAATATTTTTGAATCTGTTGAGGCCTGATTTGTGACCTATTATGTGGTCAATTTTGGAGAAGGTACCATGAGGTGCTGAGAAGAAGGTATATCCTTTTGTTTTAGGGTAAAATGTTCTGTAGATATCTGTCAGATCCATTTGTTTCATCACTTCTGTTAGTTTCAGTGTGTCCCTGTTTAGTTTCTGTTTCCATGATCTGTCCATTGGTGAAAGTGGTGTGTTGAAGTCTCCCACTATTATTGTGTGAGGCGCAATGTGTGCTTTGAGCTTTACTAAAGTTTCTTTAGTGAATGTGGCTGCTCTTGTATTTGGAGCATAGATATTCAGAATTGAGAGTTCCTCTTGGAGGATTTTACCTTTGATGAGAATGAAGTGTCCCTCCTTGTCTTTTTTGATGACTTTGGGTTGGAAGTCAATCTTATCAGATATTAGGATGGCTACTCCTGCTTGTTTCTTCATACCATTTGCTTGGAAAATTGTTTTCCAGCCTTTCATTCTGAGGTAGTGTCTATCTTTTTCTCTGAGATGAGTTTCCTGTAAGCAGCAAAATGTTGGGTCTTGTTTGTGTAGCCAGTTTGTTAGTCTATGTCTTTTTATTGGCGAGTTGAGACCATTGATGTTAAGAGATATTAAGGAAAAGTAATTGTTGCTTCCTGTTATTTTAGTTGTTAAAGGTGGCATTCTGTTCTTGTGGCTGTCTTCTTTTAGGTTTGTTGAGGAATTACCTTCTTGTTTTTTCTAGGGCGTTGTTCCCGTTCTTGTATTGGTTTTTTTCTGTTATTAACCTTTGAAGGGCTGGATTCGTGGAGAGATAATGCGTGAATTTGGTTTTGTCGTGGAATACTTTGGTTTCTCCCTCTATGATAATTGAGAGTTTGGCTGGGTATAGTAGCCTGGGCTGCAGTTTGTGTTCTCTTAGTGTCTGTATAACATCTGTCCAGGCTCTTCTGGCTTTCATAGTCTCTGGTGAAAAATCTGGTGTAATTCTGATAGGCTTGCCTTTATATGTTACTTGACCTTTTTCCCTTACTGCTTTTAGTATTCTATCTTTATTTAGTGCATTTGATGTTCTGATTATTATGTGTCGGGAGGAATTTCTTTTCTGGTCCAGTCTATTTGGAGTTCTGTAGGCTTCTTGTATGTTCATATGCATCTCATTCTTTAGATTTGGGAAGTTTTCTTCAATAATTTTGTTGAAGATGTTTGCTGGACCTTTGAGTTGAAAATCTTCATTCTCATCCACTCCTATTATCCGTACGTTTGGTCTTCTTATTGTGTCCTGGATTTCCTGGATATTTTGAGTTAGGATCTTTTTGCATTTTCCATTTTCTTTGATTGTTGTGCCGATGTTCTCTATGGAATCCTCTGCACCTGAGATTCTCTCTTCCATCTCTTGTATTCTGTTGCTGATGCTCAAATCTATGGTTCCAGATTTCTTTCCTAGGGTTTCTATCTCTAGTGTTGCCTCGCTTTGAGTTTTCTTTATTGTGTCTACTTCCCTTTTTAGGTCTAGTATGGTTTTGTTCATTTCCATCACCTGTTTGTATGTCTTTTCCTCTTTTTCTGTAAGGACTTCTACCTGTTTGATTGTGTTTTCCTGTTTTTCTTTAAGGACTTGTAACTCTTTAGCAGTGTTCTCCTGTATTTCTTTAAGTGATTTATTAAAGTCCTTCTTGATGTCCTCTACCATCATCATGAGATATGCTTTTAAATCTAGGTCTAGGTTCTCAGGTGTGTTGGGGTTCCCTGGACTGGGCGAAGTGGGTGTGCTGGGTTCTGGTGATGGTGAGTGGTCTTGGTTCCTGTTAGTAAGATTCCTCCGTTTACCTTTCGCCATCTGGTAATCTCTGGAGTTAGTAGTTATAGTTGACTCCGTTTAGAGATTGTTCTTCTGGTGATTCTGTTACCGTCTATCAGCAGACCTGGGAGACAGATTCTCTCCTCTGAGTTTCAGTGCTCAGAGCACTCTCTGCTGGCAAGCTCTCTTACAGGGAAGGTGCGCAGATATCTTGTATTTGGACCTCCTCCTGGCCGAAGAAGAAGGCCCAAAACAGGACCTTTCTCAGACACTGTGTTGCTTTGGCAGTTCCCAGGTGGTACAGACTCTCACCTAAGCAGACTAAATTCCTAAGTTCCTTGGAGTCCCGGGACCAAGATGGCGACCGCTGCTGCTGTGGCTTAGGTCGCCTCCCTAGCCGGGCGGGCACCTGTCCTCTGGTCCGGAAGGTGGCCGGCTGTCCCCGGCCCACACAGGGTGCTGCCTCAGCGCCTCTGTGCTTCTGCCTGTTCCAGAGGCTGTCAGGTTCTCTGGCGCACCCTCTCACCTGTTCAGACTAATTTCCTAGGTTCGGCGGGTCCCGGACCAAGATGGCGACCGCTGCTGCTGTGGCTTAGGCCGCCTCCCCAGCCGGGCGGGCACCTGTCCTCCGGTCCAGACGGTGGCTGGCTGTCCCCGGCCCACAAAGGGTGCTGCCTCAGTGCCTCTGTGTTTCCGCCTGTTCCAGAAGCTGTCAGGTTCTCTGGCGCACCCTCTCACCTGTTCAGACTAATTTCCTAAGTTCGGCAGGTCCCGGACCAAGATGGCGACCGCTGCTGCTGTGGCTTAGGCCGCCTCCCCAGCCGGGTGGGCACCTGTCCTCTGGTCCGGAAGGTGGCCGGCTGTCCCCGGCCCACGCAGGGTGCTGCCTCAGCGCCTCTGTGCTTCCGCCTGTTCCAGAAGCTGTCAGGTTCTCTGGCGCACCCTCTCACCTGTTCAGACTAATTTCCTAAGTTCGGCGGGTCTCGGACCAAGATGGCGACCGCTGCTGCTGTGGCTTAGGCCGCCTCCCCAGCCGGGCGGGCACCTGTCCTCCGGTCCGGAAGGTGGCCGGCTGTCCCCGGCCCACACAGGGTGCTGCCTCAGCGCCTCTGTGCTTCCGCCTGTTCCAGAAGCTGTCAGGTTCTCTGGCGCACCCTCTCACCTGTTCAGACTAATTTCCTAAGTTCGGCGGGTCCCGGACCAAGGTGGCGACCGCTGCTGCTGTGGCTTAGGCCGCCTCCCCAGCCGGGCGGGCACCTGTCCTCTGGTCCGGAAGGTGGCCGGCTGTCCCCGGCCCACACAGGGTGCTGCCTCAGCCCCTCTGTGCTTCTGCCTGTTCCAGAGGCTGTCAGGTTCTCTGGCGCACCCTCTCACCTGTTCAGACTAATTTCCTAAGTTCGGCGGGTCCCGGACCAAGATGGCGACCGCTGCTGCTGTGGCTTAGGCCGCCTCCCCAGCCGGGCGGGCACCTGTCCTCCGGTCCGGACGGTGGCTGGCTGTCCCCGGCCCACAAAGGGTGCTGCCTCAGCGCCTCTGTGCTTCCGCCTGTTCCAGAAGCTGTCAGGTTCTCTGGCGCACCCTCTCACCTGTTCAGACTAATTTCCTAAGTTCGGCAGGTCCCGGACCAAGATCACATGCATATTTCTTATTAGACATAAAGACTCAATCCTCAGTGGCATACCTTTATCAGATATTATGCATTTATGCTTTTTAGAAGGTTTTGGTGAGATAATTTTTATTGCACTGGGTTTTAGAAGTCCTCATATCTTACCACATGAACTTATAATGTTTTTCATATTCAATTCTAAAAATTGGGGAAAGAGGAAATTAGGCAGGAGAACCTAAACATTCAGATAATGAAAAGGCAGTATATATTCCAAAACTAAAGGTAGGAAGAAGACAATTTTAGTATTTCAAACCAGTAACATTGTACTAAGCACTGGAGTAAAGAACAAGGTGTCAAATTATAGTTTTGAGCACATATACAGACCTATTTCAGGAGACAAATTAGTCTCTCTCTATCTCTGTCTCTCTTTCTCTCTGTCTCTCTCTTTCTAAAATGAAACAGCAACAGCAAACAATTATAGCAATCATTGTTGTGAATTTTAGAAGATATAAACTAATGTGGACAGAAGTATTTAAAGATACAATAATGACTTAGACAAAATGTAGGTACCATTAAATTAGATAGGCAGCTGCTGACATTCTGTAGACTACCTTAAGAGGTAATAATCCAGATTTTCAATCTTCATGTGGAATGTGAAATGAGTGAACTAAATGCTTGCCATTAAGAGTGTGACTTGTTGAAAGTTGTCACCATCAATATCACCTGTGACCTTCTTAGAAATTATGTCTTTCATTCAATAGTCTTTGGCATTTATAGGATAATATTCTCTTTCAGAAGATTCCAGGTGATTTCTTTGCACATGACATTTGAAGTACACTAAGTGTAAAGGCTTGTTCAACGCTACAGGGATGCAGAATTACATCAACATTTGGTTCTCTAAGATATAGAATCTGGAAACTTAGATAAGAAACAGGTGCAGGTAAAGAGTTTCTCAGAGGTAAGTTGGAAGAAAGGAAATCAGCCCTGGCAGCTATTACACTTTCATGTTTTCTAGGACCCTTAATGATTTCACTGTCTAACACCTGAATATCTGTACTGTGGTTGATCCCTGCATGTGATAGTTATATGTCAATTTTATGCAACATCTGAGAGGTAGGAACCTCAACTGAGAAAATGTTTCTATAAGATCAGGATATAAACATGGTGAAAGAGCATTTTGTAATTAATTAATGATTGGCAAGGATCCCCTCTAGTGGTGAGACCCCTGCACTGGTGGTCCTGGATTTTATAAGAAAGAAGACTGCCCAAGCCAGTAAGCAACACTCCATGGATGGCCTCTTCATCAGCACCTGCTTCCAAGTTCCTGCCCTGACTCTTGATAATGAACAGTGATGGTGAAACATAAACAAAGAACCAAACAAGAAACCTCTTTTCTTCATCAATTACTTTGCTCATAGTGTTTTATCACAGCAATAGTAAACTTAACTAAAACACTCTCCTCTGGAAATTTCCTCATGGATAAAGTGGATTTTTCCCTGTATGAGGGAATTCTAAATCCTTTCAAGTTGACAATCAAAGGACTAACAATGACAAGTCTGAATGAAAATTGTTGAGAAATCAGAGATCCTCTTTGAAAATTCCCCCACAGAGAAGATATTCTTCCTTTAAAACAGTTTCCTAGGGAAGTGTTTTCACCAGTTTCAGTCTCTGAGGCATACAGTTACTGTATCTGAGATTCAGGAGGATAACACTACATATAAAGCTGGCAATGGAACCTAGCACTGTCATAGACACAGTCCTACTTTTATCAAATGTACAACTGAGAGAGTTATGAAAGCCTTTACCATGGTTTCAGGAAGCCCTAGAGGCAAGGAATACATGCCAAGGTTGGACTCCCTACAGAAAGGGCTGAGGTTGAAGCACTGTTATAGTAGATTTACCAAGGTGTTGGCAACGAGAGAACCATGTGATAATTCTCTGAATAAAACAACAGTTATGAAATTTAGTCAGGACAAAAGAAAGACTGCCCATACTACAAGTTAGATTTGGAATGTCAGGTCTGTCTAGAGCAGTTGGATCCAGAGGATGGCTTCAAGTGCCCCATAAACCATACAAAGAACTTCAGTCTTTGGTTTTTATCATGAAGGTTTTCATTCTTTCTTTGTCCTGATACCTCTCTGCTGAACTCCTTCATCTTTGGAAGGTGAATGTTTATTTTAAGCCATTATTTTTATTAGAAGTACATAACTAGTTTTCAAAAGGGTCGTATAGTTAGGAGATTATGCAAATCTTTTGATCAACGTTAGAACTGTTGATGGGTTGAAAAGTCCTAGAAATTATCTAAATCTATTTTGCGTTTTGAGATTAACATGAGCATTTGGAAACAGCAGTGGAAAGTTATAATTTAAAAGAGATGCATAAGTTGAGAAGTTGACGTGTATTGGCAAATGACCTTTGTCAACTTGACTAGATTTACCTAGGAGATGTATGTCTGGTGTGTCTGTAAAGCCATTTGTAGGGAAAATAAAGAGAGCAGAAATGATCCATCCAACAGGGATGGCACCATCCCCTGGTCTTATGATTCAAACTGAACCAAAGAGAGAAAAGGAAAAACTCTAAGGATTATCCCCACTCTTTCTCTGCTTCCTGACCCAGTGAGAAGTGAAGAATGATGATCTCAGCTGCTGGCTCCCACAATCAGTCTCCTACCACCATGCCTTTCCTACTAGAATTGACAATGAAGCAAAATAAACAATTTCTGCCTTGCTTTTTATCTGGTCTTTGATCCCAGCAATGGGACTAGTAACTTATACAGAGTTTGACTTGTGAGACAATTTTGCAGACTCCCTCCTGTGTGATTTATATAACAGTCATGACAAAATGACTTTCCTACCATCTCTTCCTCTTTTTTTTTTTCAGACTTCTCCCATGTTTCTTCTGTCATATGTCTTAAAAGTCTAGAAGGATATCAGCAACCTAGTACAGACCAAAAACCTTTCAATGAATAACTTAGCTACGGTACTTCTCAGTGAATTGTGTGTTCATTTTTGATTGTATGGCTAGGACTGCATTGAATATGAAGAGACCATTCTTCAAATTAAAAAAAAAAAACAGCAGTGAATGAGGAGAATTTTTATAGTTTATGTGACCATGATTGTTAGAATGAAGGAGCTTACTGAAATCACTTTCAAATCCAATAGACTTGTGTCTTCATCAGTACTTGGAGTTTTCTCTAATGCAAGAAGTATATTCCAATTCAGTTGCCTAGCCAATTAACCCAATTATGTTTTTATTAACATGTATGTATTTGTATGAAGGTATGACATGTGTAGATGCCAGTGCAATCCATAAGAAGAGGCTATTAGATTCTTGGAGCTAGAGTTACAGGTGGTTATAAGCATTATGACATCACTACTGGGAATCAGGCTCTTATCCTCTGGAAGAGCAGAAGTGCTCTTAACCCCTGAGCCATTTGTCCTGCCCCTCTATGAGTTAATTAGTTGAATGACTTGGCAGTGATAAAATATACTGTAAATCTTTGTAGAAAGAATGAAGTATAATTGCTAAGCGCTAATCTTTTACAATTTAATGAAGTTGTCACTTGCAATTGATTAGACTGTTAGGGGATTAAGCCTTTTATGGTAAATCCCTGCAGCTGGGGAAGTTAGAACAACTTTTCTGTAAATAAATCTTTAAAACAGACTTTTTCTTTTTTGTTCAGAACTTTCACTGGACTTAGTGATTGGTAAGGGTGCGTATTTTTCTGTATAGAAAGGAAGCAAGATGGCCCTTAGTCTAAGTCTTCTGTTTATGTTATTCAAGAGAAAATTCCATTGGTGGTGTTTGGTAGAAGACTTATAGTCTAGATTGCTAATGGAAACTAAAATTGAGAATGAAAACTGAGTGTGCATTGTGTGCTTTCTTTTGCAGAAAAAGTCCAAGAAATAGTAGAGGAAATATGTGTAGGTAGATATCAGAGAAAAGGGCATACCACTTTCTAGATTTAGAAAGGAGTTTAAAAAAGAAATCCCTAAGGTAATATGGTTTCTAGGGCAGCACCTAATTCCTGTCATATTAAAATTTGATCTACTGGTTAGTATTTACCACTATTAGTAAAACCTTATTGATAGATTGTTGTTAGCTGAAGGCAGTAGCTTATTCAAATATTCTTCATCATATCTGGTTCCTTCTCTCTTTAGCATCTCACAGAGGGTCTCACACTTAGTGATCACATCTCATCAAAGCTGTGAGCAACCTTTAGTGTTATCTTCTTTGTGATGTCCTTGATGAAATCTGATTGTATTGTACAGAGTTGAATCCATTTTGTAGAATACCATTTCCTGAGCTCATGAAATCTTTTACTCATGGTTAAGGTGAGATAATGGTTAAGGTGAGATAATTTTCTATTGGAATGCATGCACATACGTTATGCCTTTGACACAAGTTCTTTTTCAGAAATGGATAATTGCTGTTTCTTGGCTAGACTTCACTTATGTTCAGTATGTTCTAGCACTCCTCAGCACTCCTCTTGTCTCTTCAGCCTCGACAGCTGGGGTTACAGACAGATTATCATGCCCATTTTCAGTGAGGGACTACAAACCTGAGTTCAGGTGCCCATGAATACATCACAAGAGCTCTTGCCCAATGAGCCACCTCTAAAGCCAAACTGGGGAAGAGTTTTGTGAGTGGGGGCCCAGAGGAGTAAAGTGCTATTAGCATTTTCTAAAGAGAATTTGTTATCAGCATGATTTCTTAACATTTATGTTGACACTGGTCAGTTGCCTAAGATACTTTTCGTCTGAATATCCTTTGTGAAATTATTTCCTTCTTTATATACCATATACTTAAAAAGATAGTTATCATAAACATTTCATACTAAGGAGTATTGCATAATGTCCCACCATTCAGGCTAGTATAGAATCTACACAAATTGATTAGCTTCCCTTTTCATAACAGTGTTTTCCATTTCATTTATTTATCTACCTATTAATTAAAATGTGAAAAATACCATTTATTTATGTCATATGGACTTATAAATAGCTGTGCTATACTTGGGATTTGCCATATGATGTTAGTTTTCAGTTTAATAATCTCAATTGTCTTTAATTTTACTTGGGACTCAGACAAAAGAACATACAGTTTCATAACACATAAAAGGCGTTTCGATGGGCTAAATAGAACAGGCTTTTAAAAAAAGATATTTTGTTTATTTACATTTCAAATGTTTTCCCCTTTCCAGGTCTCCCCTTAGGAAACTCCCTATCCCACCCCGCCTCTGTCTCTATGAGGGTGCTCCCCCACCCAATCACTCACCCTCTCCTATGCTTCCTACACTCCTGGCATTCCCTACTCTGGGGCATTGAACACCCTCAGGCCCAAGAGCCTCACTTCCAATTAATGTGCAACAAGGCCACCGTCTGCCACATATATGGCCAGCGCTGTGAGTCACACTATGTGTATTCTGTGGTTGGTGGTCCAGTCCCCGGGAGCGCTGGGTAGTCTGGCCTGTGGACACTGTTGCTCCGTCCATGGGGCTGCAAACCCCCTCAACTCCTTCAGTCCCTTTTCCAACTCCTCCATCAGAGACCCTGTGCTCAGTCCAATCGTTAGCTGTGAGCTTCTGCCTCTGTATTTGTCAGGCTCTGGCAAGGTCTCTCAGGAGACAGCCATATCCTGCTTCCATCAGCAAGCACTACCCTGCATCCACAATAATGTCTGGATTTGATGGCTGTATATGGGATGGATTCAGGTGGGGCAGTCTCTGGATGGCCTTTTCTTCAGTCTCTGCTCCACACTTTTTGTCCATATTTCCTCCTGTGAGTATTTTGTTCACCCTTCTACAAAGCACTGAAGCATCCACATATTTGTCTTCCTTCTTCTTAGGTGTCATATGGTCTGTTAATTGAATCTTGGGTATTCTGAACTTTGGGCTAATATCCACTTATCAGTGAGTACAAACCATGTGTGTTCTTTTGTGACTGATTTACCTCACTCAGGATGATATTCTTAAGTTTCATCCATTTGCCTGTGAATTTCATGAAGTTGTTGTTTTTAATAGCTGAGTAGTACTCCATTGTGTAAATGTACCATATTTTCTGTATCCACTCCTCTGTTGAGGGACCTCTGGGTGGTTTCCGACTTCTGGCTATTATAAATATGGCTGCAATGAACATAGTGGAGCATGTGTCCTTATTACATGTTGGAGCATCTTCTGGGTATATGCCCAGGAATGGTATATCTGGGTGCTCAGGTAGGTCTGTTTTAAACTGGAAAAAACACACACAAACAAGGATATAAAAGAAGAAAATGTAGATTTGTCATTTCTAAAATATCATCTTTACAAAGGGATAAAGCAATAAAAAATTAGCTAATGGCTAATCTGGTTACTAGAGGATACCTGATCTATGCAATAAATCTACCAGGGAGAAGTCACTCTTCAACCAAATACAACTAAAGTATTTGATAAAATTCATTGTTTCTTTTTCTTCCTGATTTCTTTCCTACACGGTTAGAAAACCTCCTGTGGCTTATTTGCACTTGAACCATCAGTGCATAAAAAAGTCTTTTAAGAACATTGGTCTTCAAGGATGTCTGCTGGCATTTTTCTTGTCTTGTTAAGTCCTAGAGAAGATGTTTATTTAAAAACATTTGTTTCTAACAGTATTGACTTCACAGTAGGGAGAACAGAGAAATAAGACATGTCTAGAGTGGTCTGACATTGTGTGCAGGAACTTTCCAAAAAATATACGAAATCTGAATGAGATGGAAACATTCCCAAAGAGGTAGAACCAGAAGATGTCGTTCAATGTTGACTGCACTGGACTAAGATAAGTTGACTAAGGTTTAATGTTGAATGCACCGGACAAAGTTCACTGGGGTTTTAAGTTTGCTCGCTCTCTCCTTGGTAGAGAGTAAGGGGTGGGGCTTCAGAGGAAAGTTTAATCTGTTTTATAAATAAAAATATTAGCATAATATTTTCCTGGCTTGATATTTTGTTTTCTTTTTGCCTTGTGAGCCTGATTAAATAAGTAAGTCTTTTGTAAACACTCCATTCTCAGCTCCAATAGTAAGTCATTAACTGTTAATTTTAAGAACTCTGTGGTCTTCACTGAAATTTCAACACAGTCAACCTTGGGAATCAGTTTTCTTACAAAGCTGACACTTTGTATTGTCCTGAATTAATGAATATAATGAATAGCCATATTTTGATGGCTACATATAAGACAGCAAAGCCTTGAGCTTTCATTGTTGGAAGGTTCTACCTAAGTAATTATATTTTTATGAGTTGTAAATATATTTGTGAAATTAGGTGTGTGTGTTTGTGTGTGTATCTCCAGCAGAGCATTAATGCAGAGCCCAGAAATTTGGTCCAGAGAGTAGAAATTTGTTTGTTTGAAGGGGGTATGATAAACATTTTAGGCACTCTGTATTCTTACCTCTTCCTTTCAGAGACAAGGTCTTGGTCAGTGGTATTTTTTCTACCACAAAGCAAAAAGACCACCAAATAAGCTATTGTTACTCAGTAAACTAAATCCAAAGCATGGTGTCCTGTCATATTTATTTCAGGAGTTATTCAACGAGATCTAGGACCACCATATCCTTGCTGTCTTCCTTAATAGTGAAGAGAAGCTTTCTCCCCCACACAGTCCCTTTATGTGACTGATAAAATATTTTTTTCACAAATGTATGACTGCATTTACATGTTGTAAATGATAACAGAACAAACCAATAAAATATTTTTTTCACAAATGTATGACTGCATTTACATGTTGTAAATGATAACAGAACAAATTGATAAATAGCCAGGAAAGAGTGAAGGGACAGTCATCATCTGAGCGTACAATACTTACATTTTCAAGTAGATGTTGCTTTGATGATTTGAATATTTCTTCAGTTGGTTCTTGATGCATACCACTATTTAAAATATTATGTAGTAATTAAAAGGAAAAAAAAGAGACTTAAGTATTAGTCTAACCAGCAGCACATTGTAAAAATCAACAATTTGTAAACAAAAGTCTAATTGCTGGGCAATAGTGGCACACACCTTTAATCCCAGCACTTGGGAGGCAGATGCAGACAGATTTCGAGTTCAAGGCCAGCCTAGCCTACAAAGAGAGTTCCAGGACAGCCAGGACTACACAGAGAAACCCTGTATCAGAAAAACACAACAAAACAAAAAAGACAAACAAACAAACAAACAAGAAACCAAAACAACAACAACAACAAAAAACCCCAACCAAACAAAAAGTGTAATTTGCTATTCCTGATTGGCTAGAGCTTTGTATACCAGCTGCAGTAGGATTGTGTCTCAACTTATTTTTCTTTTTTTCTGAGGAAATATGTACAGTAGGCTTCCCTATAAACTGAGTTCTAGCATACCTCATCTTTCCTATTAAAGTAGAAAATGAGTCATTGTGCAAAACTCACAGAATATTGGCTTTATTTTGCAAGTGTGATATTTTGTCATTATTTCCAGAGATGTGTGAGCATGATTTACAAAGAAGTGACTATATAAGAACTTTGTATTCTTACAATATTCTTACAAGAATTGCTGATAGAAAAGTGACACTAAAAAAGAAAGACAGACAGACGGACAGACAGAAAGAAAGAAAGAAAGAAAGAAAGAAAGAAAGAAAGAAGAAAGATAAAGGAATGAGAATTCTATGTGTAAAGAGAAAGGAAACCATTCAGAGACCTGGGATATGGGAAGTGGTAGGTAAGGAAAGAAATAGATGACATTAATAAATTTCATAAGTTCCTACTTTCATATTTGAAGAGTAATTATGACTGTGGCCCTTGGCTATATATGTTACACCTTATGAGACAAAGGGAGACATATTAAAATACCTATAAGGAAGTTTTCAGTGGTTTATATTATTTGTGTGAGGGAAGAAGTGCTAAAATGAGGGTCAAGGTTATAAGCCTTTTTTGTATACTTAACATAATTCAACAGAACTCAGGACATATATTTTTCCGTTTTTGACTAAGAAAACTAGGAAATTATTAGGCAGTGACATCTTGATCTTGAGTTGGCCATTTAAATTGGGACTAGTTAGTCCTAAATTTTAGTGTACTGTATTTTATAGCAGAGAATTTCATAAATTAACTCTTATTAGACACTAATTTAGTGAGCATGACATTATGAATTGATTTGGAGTTTGCACAAGCATTGTCTTATGGAGCATATATGAAGCTGTAGCATCCTTTAAGGAATTTCTCTCAATCACTTACTTCCATAAACATGGATCAGATCTCCATCTTAGGAAAATCCCGTTGATCTCACTAGTGAGTTTTTCATTGGTACTTGCTCTAGTGCATATTACCTTGCTCCTAGTTCATATTCCATGCGCATATCACCACATTCAAATCAATTCTAGGTCAATAGCTCGCATAGACAAAATATAAAGGGGTTGATAACATGTTTGTGTTTTTCATTTACATATTCCTATATAATATATTCATATATTTATTCATATATTTTATTTTATAAAATATAAATATAAACATATCACTTTCCCTTTCCTCCCTACAATTGTTCTCATATGCCTCCACTATTTCTCTCTCTAGTTCATGGATTCTTTCCCTTGATTTTTTATATAAATATACATATACATGCTCATTCACATGAGCATACACATACATATATATCCTGCTCACTCCATATAATGCTACTTATAAGTATATAATTTCAAGACTGACCATGTGATATTGAGTAGCTAATTAGTGTATTTTCCCATAGGAAGAAAATTTATTATTCTATCAGCATTCTTTAGTTACCTGTAGTTCTTTATCTAAGATTGGAGCCCCAATGAGATGTCCCCATTCCATCTTAGAGTATCTATTAATGTCCTTGTTCAGGTCTTGTGTAGGCAGTCATAATTTTGAAATTGCATGGGTGAAACTTCCTTATCATTTTTAGGACATAAAGTCTGACAACAGGCTTTCTGTTTTTATGACTCATAGAAATTTTTGACCCAACCAGTAATCTGCCCAACTTTAGACCCATCCCATGGGTGGGCACCAAACCCTTATACCATTACTGATGTTTTATTGTGCTTGCAGACTAGAATCTAGTATGGCTGCCTCTGAGAGCATTTGACTGAGACAGCCACAGATACTCACAGGAAGCATTGACCTGAAGTCAGGGACCCCTACAGAATAGTTAGGAAAACGACTGAAGGGGATGGCAACTTCATAGGAAGACTAACAATGTCAACTAACCTGGACCCCTAGGAGCTCTCAGAGACTGAGCCACCAACCAAAGAGCACGCGTGGGCTTTTCTGACCCACCTGGCATATATATATAGCAGAGGTCTGTCTTGTGTGGCCTCACATGCCAAATCCCTTAGAGACTTGATGCCCAAGGGTAGCAGATGGACTGGGGTAGGTACCCTTTGAGAGACAAAAGGGAGGGAGAATGGTAGGAAGAACTCTGTAATGGGGGACAGGGAGGAAGGGCAACAATTGAGATGTAAATAAATAAAATAATTAGTTAAAATTTAGAAAAAAAAATGCAAAACAAAGTGTTTGGCCCTTCTTCCATGTTGCTTCCTGATCCTTAGGCATAGGAGTTTGGTTGTAGATAGATCAGTTGCGACTGAATTTGGTTTTTCCTCAACATTTTGCTTGGTTGTTATTTTCTATAATGGTCTTCATTTCTTTCAGAGAAGTTTCTACTATGAGGGATGAGAGTTGCACGAACCTTTGGATATAAAGATAAATATTGAGAATATAGTTTAGAGTTGAGCTGGTTTAGTAAAGTGGTAGACTTAGGTTCTCCATCAAGGCTATGTCCTTACTAGCCAAGAGTACTGGCTAGTAATTATTTTTTTAACTCTCTTTCTAATTTCATGCATGTACACAGCATCTTCAACAATGCCATATGTTTTAGAGTTGTTGAATATGAATAACTGTCATAGTGATAGTGTAGAATACTCTAGACACTGCTCAAATGGTTTGCACTGTTCCATCAAATCATTTTAAAGTAACTATTCTTAAGTAAAAAAATAAATAAATAACAACGGCATTTGAATAAAATACTTGTTTATTTTGAACTTGTGTTTAACCTTTGAAGATTATATTTTAATTTTACTTATATTTTAATTTTACTAAAAACATGTAAACATTAACCTAAAGTGTTTTGGGGTGTATCCAAAGCTTAAAATTGGATATTTTAACATATAGAATCTTTCTCAGGGTCAAATGGCTTTCTGGTCAGTACATGGCTTCAATAACCTGCAGTTTTCCTGTACATGGTATCAGTGCTCTGTAACAGCCATGTCAACAATTGTCCAAATTTATTTAAAGAAGTATTATAGAACAAGCATTTTATAGTTTTAAGTTCACATTCTAGTACTGTTTCGCCTGTTTTGTTTATCATCATTATTTGTTGTCAATATCTTCAGTGCTTAATTTAAAATTAAACATTGTGATAGGCATGTGCACACAAAGAAAGTGTAGCATATCATGAGTTCAATGATGCGTTAGGAACTTGATGTATGTACCTACAGATTAGTTAAAGCAAGACCTTACTGGCAGTTGATTTGAGGGATTCTTTTCTTATCTATTTGTGATATTACTAGTCTTCCTATTCTGTGTGTGCCCTAAAATCATTTCTTTATGTTTCTCTGTGAAGGAGAGCAGCACTAGACATAGTATCTTCTTTGGTTATAATCAGCTCCCATTTTCTTTACACGTTGTTGTTTCTGAGATAAGCGTTTAGTTTATCCTTGTATATTTATTTCCTTAGCACTGAGGCTTATAAGGAACTACTCTCTTTTTCTGTTTCTATTGTAGTATCTGTTATAGCCATCTAGTCAAACAGATGGGATAGGAGGAGGGAAAAGGCAAAGAATGTGAAATGAAGTTTCACGATAGATTTCTATACTTGATATGCACATAGGACTGTGGATTTGGTCTTGTTTTCATTCCTATTTTACATACTGATAAACGCATACAGGATTCGAGTTTCATGTTTGCAAGCTGAATCTTTGGATCTTCTACCTTATACCATTTCCATTTGTCGTGGTGTGAATAAAAATGGCTCTCTTGGACTCATAAGGACTAGGACTGTAAGGAGGTACGGTGGTGTTGGAGTAGCGGAAGTGCGTCACTAGGGGTGGTCTTCGAGGGCTCAGATGCTTATGCTGTTTCCACGTGGTGCTCTCTTATTGCTGTCTACCGGTCTGCATGTAGAGCTCTTAGCTATTGGTCTAGCACCATGTCTGCCTGTGTCTCACTATGCTTCCCACCACGGTGACAATGGACTAAACTTATGAACTGAAAGCCAGCCCCAACTTAATTAAATGCTATCCTTTCTAAGTGTTGCCAAGTTCACAGTATCTTTTCACAGAGATAAAAATCCTAACAAAGATACTATTTCATCCTTCTGAATCATTAATTCCTGAAGTTGATTCATTCACCATTCAAAAGATATTATATAAAATTCCTTGTCAGGTAAAATAGGTCTGTACTATCCTAATGGATGCTTCAATTTCCTAAGAAGATGACTGGGATTCATAATCATTAAGGGTTTATATAAGAAATAGGATTAACGGTCCATTCTTAAATGCATTTAATTATATCTCTTCATTGGCAAATTTCAATCTAAAAGACATACTCTGATTTTAAGGAATTTGAACCTATAGATTAGAAAAAATATTGCCACTAGAATTTACCAAAGACTTCTGAGTGCAATACAGTCAACATGAGGCATAAGACACAGGGGTGAAAAATTACAGACAAATCAAAAGTAAAATCAAAGATGACTTGAAATAGATTGATGGTTGAAATTTCAGAATTGAAATCTCTATCTTAAAAAGTGAGAAATTTAATTAAGTGAAAATTTCTGCCAGATATTCACTATTGAAGAAAGAACTACTCAGGGGAATACACAAAATCAATTGAAAAAATGGGAGACTCTATTCCCATCATTGGAAATGGGAATAAAATGAAGACTTTGCATCTGGATAAACAGTCCGATTGCTGTGAGGCACACCAGAACTTATACAGAGCATCGTGAACTCAGAACCCAGGAGTTTTGTTTGATTTCTTCTTTGTGGTCTCCAGAGGTCAGATTAGCAGGTAATTTGAATATTTCATTATATAACTCTTTTAAAAACATTCTAATATATCCCCAACTCATGTTCTTTCCTTCAAATACAATATTTATCTCCTGAATGCATTTTTGCTCATTTCTCTGTATGGTTGAAGGAAATAGGAGAAGAGGCTTTTACACACAACTACCTTCCATTTAGCAAATGAAAGAAGACTTTTGGTGGGTAACATTATTCAGAGAATTATTACATAGTCTTAGGTAGGTATCTTCTTTTTGTATGAAAAGTATGAATATGTTCATTATATTGAATCTGAAACTGATTTTCTTACCTTTTGATGCTTCATTTAAAAGGGTAAATAACATGGAGCTAATGTTGCCTCCCCCTCTTCCTGTTACTGATGATAGTCTTTTACAAAACCAAATCTATTAGACTGGAAGCTTGGTGAAGAGAGACATTTTTATCAATTTGTTCACTGTTACCACCTTTAGGCCACAGTTGAGCCTTAGATATGTATCTCCTTCTGTTTAGCTGAGACTGCCCTGTGTTTCATGCTCTGAATCTGACTGAAAATCAAGTGTTCACATAAGTGATGGGTATGTTAATTGATTCAGGTATTTCCAAAGTCTTTCTAAGATTAAGTAATGAAACAAAAGTGTGTGTATATCTACTACAGGTATATTTATGTATATTTATATAACAATAGTCTGTAACTAAGATGGTTGATTAGATTATAGTTTTATCAGAATTTCTGGAAGTCAATTAAATATGGAGGTACACGTCATATTTGATGGCTGTACAAATATTTATTATTTATAATATATTCTAGAACTAGACCTATCATTCAGATTTTATGACAAGATCCAATAACCAACCTTCTGTAAATAGAAAAAGTATTTTTCAAATCAAATTTCTTTCTATAATTTTTATTCTTTTTTCTTGGTTGTCTTAAAATATAAGATATTGATGTCAAATGCCAGACTTTCTTTAAAATGGAAATCCCACACAAAGAAAGAATTTGTGCTAGCAACACAAATATACCTGTAGTAGATATACACACACTTTTGTTTCATTACTTAATCTTAGAAAGACTTTGGAAATACCTGAATCAATTAACATACCCATCACTTATGTGAACACTTGATTTTCAGTCAGATTCAGAGCATGAAACAGTGTTTAGAAAATCATAGTTTCATAGGGCCAATCAGATTTTCTAGGTTCATATATGATAAAAAATGTAAGTATCTCCCATATAAATTTCTTCAGGTAAAATTATTACTTCATTAAATTGATTGGATAAAGAATTGTCTTCAATTTATTCATATTTATAGATTATATTATTGCAATATATATATATAGTACAGTAAGAACAACAACCCTCTCTTTTCACATCCTCCTTTATCCCCAGAAGCAAAGAATTGTGCTTATAATTTTAAGTTTTAAGGAACTTCCTTCTGAAAGGCTGGACAAATATAATAGAATGCTAGCCTGTCATCTTCTTGGTACCCTTTGGGCATATGCTAATAGAAGTTGGAGAGGAGTGCTTGAATCAAACACAGAAACTTATTGAGTCCTGTAGTTCAAAGACCTAACATGTTCCTGTCTGAAAGGTCCTGTGTGTAATGCTCTTGAGATATGTAAGTGGCCAGATGCCTCTCTAGAGGACTGCCAACCACCCACAGCACATTGTAATTGCCCCAACAGCAGGACTTAACCTCCCACACACCTTACAGAGGAAAAAGCCCAGGCTCTGGAAAAGAAATCCCACTAATCTCCACCCTGGAAATCTCTAGTCTGGAAAGTTCCACCACTCAGGAAATCCTGTATACACCTTGTTCTCTGCTCAGCTCTCTGGTGCTTTTTGCAGAAGTAGTCACCCTCCTAGGGTTGTGTTTCCCAGTAAATCTCTTGTGTGAGGTTTGTCCTGTTGTGTGACTTTGTGGTCTTCCTTGATTTCTGACTGAAAGGGTATCATTCCCTCCACAGCTGTAATATTTTGGAGGAAACCGCCCCCCCCCCTTTAGAGCAGAGTGGTAGCACTTCCATTGAGGAAGCCTTTCCCTTCAGAGCAGTAACACCTCCACTACATATTCCCAAGGACAGTACTGCAAGCATATATGTTTTAGACTACCCAGCAGTGGGGCTTTTGAGGACACAGAAATAGGCAACTGAGAGATAAAATTTATTATTGGTGCACAAATATTCTAAATCTTGTGCTTTTAGAAATAGAGGGGATGGGGATGCTGGTACCATCATCTGAGTGGACCAAACATCTGACAGCTTTGATTGAGCAACACTAGCATTTTCTGTGCCACACATTCTTTAGATTAGTGTATCAACTGTGTTTGGGGTTGCTCTTTGCACCTGTGTTTAAGGTTTCCATTGAGTCCATAATTATTAAGTAAGTCATTCTATACCCATTTTGAGATTATTAAAAATAAAGGAGGATAAAGGAGGATAAGAAGTTGGCAGTAGATTGGGAGGTATGGTGAGATTTGAGAAGACATAAAGGGAGGAGTTGGGGTGGATATGGTCAAAATATATTCCACAAAATCTGTGAATAACTACTAAAGTATAATGAAATGAATGAAGGCAAAATTGCAAGGTCCTCAGGGACACATTTTAATTTTTTTTAAGTTATATTTTTTCAAATTTAAATTTTTATTATTATTTTTTAATCTTTTTTTTTACAGCCCAGTTGTTATGACCCTCTTGTCCACCCTAGCACTGTTCTTCATCCCATTCCTCCTCCCTTGGCTCCAAGATGATGTCCTCACCACCCCCACCTCTCCACCCTATCAGACATCCTCACTCTTTGGTGCCTCAAGTCCCTCAAGTGTTCAGTGCATCTTCTCTGAGTTCAGATAAGGCAATCTTCTGCTGTATATGTGTTATAGGCCTTGTATCTGCTAGGGTATGCTGCCAGGCTACTGGCTCAGTGTCCGAGAGATCACAGGGGCCCAAGTTAGTTGAAACTTCTGGTCTTCCTATGGGGTTGCCCTCCTCCTCAGCTTCTTCTAGCCCTTCTCTAGTTCAACCACAGGGGTTCCCAGCTTCTGTCTATTGGCTGGGTACAAGTATCTACATGTGACACTTTCAGCTGTTTGTTGGGCCTCTCAGATGACAGCTATGCTAGGCTCCTGTCTGTAAGCCATAGGATCAGGAGCAATGTCAGGCCTTGGAGCTGCCTCTTGAGCTGAATCCCTATTAGGTCCGGTCACTAGACTTCCTTTCCCTTAGTCTCTTCTCTATTTCAGTCCCTGCAGTTCTTTTAGACAGGGACAATTCTGGGGCCAGAGTTTCTGACTGTGGGATGGGAACCCCATTACTCCATTACACTTGATGCCCTGTCTTTATACTGGAGGTGAATTCTACAAGTCCCCTCTCCCCACTTTTGGGCATTTCACCTAATGTTCCTCCCTCTGACTCATAAGTGGAGAGACACATTTAGTATGATGCTCTTGGCATCTTAAGTTGGGCTTACGTTATTTCAATTATTTCCTTCCTCTTTGATTATTTTCTTGCCACCTATCCTCTGCCCTGTAGGACAGTTAGCTTGTTCTGACTACCAGTCCACAAAGGCCCATGCATGTGCAGCCAATACTTGTGCATTTACATAGCAGTTATGGACCCACCAACAGGACATGAGCAAAGGGTATAAAGACTCTCCATTACTATAATACATGAGTCTGATTCACCTGGCTTCCAGAGAAGTCTGTGTCATTAGTTCAGTGCATTCTTACCCCTAGATCCTCAAGGAACTTCCTGAAGGGCTAAGGGTTAGGCTAGCACTCCCCCTTAATTATCCTTTCCTTAACATAGTCTTTTCTAGACTCCTTTGTCTGGCCCCTTCCAGTATTCACTAGGGATGACAAACATTCTGATAATCTTCACTACTAACAAACTCATTTTTCTTTGAGGAGTTTATTTTTTAATTTATAGCATGATGATGACATGTCAGAAGAAACTGTCTGAGGATAATTTTTTTAATGACATCATAGGGTAAAAAAACCAAAACAAAACAAAGTCTTCCTCCCTTAATTTAAGTTACCACATTTTACTTACATTATTATTTTTATGTACACTGCTTTCTGGATTATTCAGAGGTTTTCTGTGTACTATATGTTTTCATTTTAAAACTTTCATTTCAAAAATCTTGCTTTCATATATTAATGATATTTGGTTTATTCAAGTGACCTTTCCAGGTTTGAAATCAGCATTCCTTTGACTGTCACTAATTTTTAAATATTTTTCTAGTTTATAAATTTTTCAAGTATTTTCTGTTTATTTTTTGTTCCATTTCCTTTGAAGTAAGCTTTTCCACTTGTTTATATTCTTACCTTTAGGTTTTTGCACTTCCTGTAGTGATCAGGGAGTCATCTCTGATTTTAGACAGCAGAGCATGTGACCAGGGCAGCCAATCGGCTTGTGCACCCTGTGTGGGCCCAACAGTTATGGACAATTTGGAAGCAAAGTGGAGCTAGCTATAGATTCTCCTGATAATTGAAATAAGACAAAAAAATGCCTTCATCAAAGACCATCGTTTTCTCCAAAGAGACCATTAGATAGCTCTAAAGAAGAATTGCTGACAAAGGGAGGATTGCTTTCCCTGTGCTGAGCACCATCCCCTTTGCTTGCTACAAGGCTCTCAAGTATCACCAGACTATGTGGGATTGCTTTATAAAGAGCTCACCAGTTAATTGTCTTTCCTGCTCCTTCATCTTCTCAGTCTTCAGTGCCTCCCCACTCTGACCTCACAACTTTACATGAACTTTCCCTGACAGATTTTCCCACTTTTAATGAAAGCCTCTTTCAACTTTTCCAATTTATGTGTCAACTCCAGAACTTTTTCCAAGTTGTCATATTTTGTACATTTTCTTTACATTGTGCCTCATCATTTCATCATTTATTACTAACTGGCCTTCACAGCAGATATGTATTCTCTACATACATAATGAATTCAGACCTTGGATTATAATTTTTCACAAAAATTTTGGAAGAAAACTGTCTTTAAATCTAACAGTCTTATGTCATCCATCAATATTTTTTCAAAGTTATTTTTAATTTATTAAGTAGTGCATTTTCAAATGCATTTGTATTTGCAACATTGAGAATAATTTCTGTAGAGGATGATATATAGCTAGAGAGGATCTGTTTGGATCAGTCCTGCTTTTTAAATTAGATCAATTTTTTTTTAAAACATATCTTCATTTTTTAAGTTATATTCCTTGAAGTACTGCTCATAGAAAAGTCTTTAGGAAAAAAGGCACACTGCAACTATAGTCAGGACAGTTTGCTGCTTCTTACAATAAATCCAAGAAGTCAGTGTGGCTGCAATATCCCTGAAGTATGTGATTATGTCCTAAATATATTCAGCTTGTTACCTTGGAAGAATGCCTTATCTCCTATAGGATGATTATAGCTTTTTTTTCCTTGAGTTCACTTGCAAAATCCTTCTCACAATATAGAAGTTTATTTTATACTAAGGGTCATAAGAAAGATCTCTCTCTCTCTCTTTGTTCTGATTTCTTTATTGAATTAAAGATTTTTACAATAAGAATAAAATAAGATAAGATTAAACAAAAACTAGCACACTAGAATTAGAAAAAACAAACAGAAGTCTGAAGAAGGAGAGACCCATTTGGTTACAAACTCTGGAATCCTATAAAAACACAAAACTGGAAGCCTGAATATGTACATAAAGGACCTGTAGGGTAAAAAGGAAAAAAGAGAAAATATACCTACAATTGAAATAAAAAAAATAAATGATAATAAGAGAAAATATAAAAGAAAAGAAAGAAAAAAGTCCTAACAGGATATTGTAAGATATGATACCTCCTAAGGTACTTTTGAGTTTGTTTTCTGTTGGCTGTCTACTGCTTGGCATGTGACCTACTCTTCTACATCCATGGAAGCCCTATGCGTGCTGCATCAGTTTGTGCTAAATAATATCTCTATATAAGCAAATACAAAGCAGCTTATATATAAAACCTTATATTGCTATATGTGAGTATAGACATATTTGTCTTTTAGAGTGTGAGTTATCTCTCTTGGGATGATTTTTTTCTAGTTCCATCTATTTACCTGTGAATTTCATAATTTCATTTTTATACAGTCATTGTGTAAATGTACATTTTCTTTATCCATTCATCTGTTGAGGGAAAACTAAGTAGTTTCTATCTTCTGGCTATTATGAATAGGGCAGCAATGAACATGGTTGATCAAGCATCTCTATACAAGGATGACTGGTCCTTTGTAATATGTCCAACAGTGGTACAGCTGGATCTTGGTTCCCTTCTTCCTGAGAAACTACCAGGATGATTTCCATGGTGACTATGTAAGTTTTCTCTCCCATCAGCAGTAGAGGAGTGTTTCACTCATTACACTTAGTTGCCAGCATGAGCTGGCATTTCTGCTATTGATCTTAGCTATCCTGGCAGGTATAAGATTGAATCTCAACATAGATTTTCTTTGCATTCACCTGAGAATGTTGAATATTTCTTTGAGTGCTTTTCAGCCATTTGAGTTTTCTCTACTGAGAATTTTGTTTGGATTTTTATACCATTTTTATTCGGGTTATTTTGTTGTTGTTGTTGTTATCTAGTTTCTTGAGATGTTTTATTGGATATTTTATTTATTTACATTTAAAATGTTATCCCCTTTCCTGATTTCCCCTCCAGAAACTCCATATCCCATGCCCCCTGCCCCTGCTTCTGTGAGGGTCCTCCCTCACCCATCCACCCATCCATTCCAGCCTCCCTGCCCTCAATTCCCCTACTTGGGGCATCAAGCCTTCAAAGGACCAAGAGCCTCTCCTCCCATTGATGTCTGACAAGGCCATCCTCTGCTACATATGCAACTGGAGCTATGGGTCCCTCCATGCTTACTCTTCCTTACTTGGTGGTTTAGTGCCTGGGAGCTCTGGGGGTTCTGATGGTTTGCTATTGTTGTTCTTCCTACTTGGTTACAAACCCCTTCAGGGGTTCCCAATGGAGGAGGTAAAGAAAGGACTGAAGAGCTGAGGGGGTTTGCTTCTTGAGTTTTTGTTTGTTTGTTTGCTTGTTTGCTTTGTTTTTTATAGTTTGTATACTAGTCCTCTGTCAGATGTGGCATTAGTCAAAGTATTTTTCCATTCTATAGGCTGTCACCTTGTCTGATTTACTGTGTCCTCTGCAATCCAGAAGCTTCTTAGTTTCATGAGACCCAATATTATTTGTTGGCCTTAGTACCTGCACTATCTGGGTTCTATTCAGCTATTCAGAAATTCTTCTCCTGTTCTAATGAGCTCAAGACTGCTCCTCACTGCTCTTCTATCAGGCTCAGTGTATCTGGTTTTAGATTGAGGCCTTTGCCCCATTTGGCCTTGAGTTTTGTGCAGGGTGATAATTATGGATCTATTCATTCTTCTACATGCAGGCATCACGTTTGACCAGCACCACTGGTTGAAGATGATGCATTTCTTTTTCAATGTGTATTTTGGCTTCTTTATCAAAAATCATGTGTCTAAAACTATGTGTTTTAATCTGTTTCTTCAGTTTGATTCTTAAATCACCATGCCTGTTTTATGCCAATACCATGATGTTTTCATAGCTATTGCTCTGTAGTACAAATTGAAAGAGGGGATGGTGATATCTTTAGCAGTTTTTTAAAATTATTCACAACCTTAATTTAAGTAATGATAATTAATCATTAATTGATTATAATTATTTTAAAATTATTATGAGTAGTAGTATTAGCATTTGTTAATATACACTGTACCAATACATTAAACAGAACCAAAGACCATACAAGTGAACTTCTATAATGTTTAGACAGTCATTGGGAATGTATGCTGAGGAGGTTTATAGTTGATTTTGTACTTTCTTTACAGCATATGTTTTATATGGTTATCTACACTCTGAAATGACAAATCCAAGACAATGAGGACTAGAGAAACAACTAGCTTAATGTCCCCCCTGCCTCATAACTTGTGGCCATTATCTGCGTCCATCTTTCCTCATCCCCTAATAGTTAACCTTTCTGTTTTTTTTTTTTTTCTACTTGTAATCTCTACCCACAGGCACATTTGTTTTATCAATATTTCTTCTCTCATTCTTAATCCTTAAACAGACATTTTAAGAGTACAGGATATTAGTACATTTAATCTCCATTTTCCTGATAATATAATTAATGAATGCAAATTTTATTAGCTGTTTTTAATTACTTTAAAGTCAATTCATTGCGGGCCTTACCTAAAGGTCCATGTAAAATAAAATAATCTTGATAATTAAATCTCAAATGTATGCATGGCCCAGATTAAAAATCAAAGAAAGTGGATAGTATATATACTATTATCCAGAATTCTTTGGATCTCCATAGAAATTATGTAAAAATAACTAAAATAAAGAGAAAGAAGAAAATAGTATTAAGACTTCCATATACATGGTTATTATTACAGGCTTTTGAACAATAGTGTTAAAAGTATGAAATATTTAAAACTACAAAGCTATGCAAATGTTCATTAAAGTACTAAAAGTAGGATTGCTGTATTAATTTAAATAAAAATATATTTTAAAATAAAAGTTGTATTTAAATAAGGAGTGTAATAAACATTTGAATAAATTTAGACCTTTATTATTGAAGTTTGAATTTAGGTGAACACCCTTTATTTTATCTTAAGATGCCAAATGTAAATTATAAAAAAATCAAATTACTTAAGCTATAAAATATCACAAGTTAATGAGAGGTTCAACTTGTATACAGTTGTGATAGAATTAGTGGATTGGTGTACTGGGGACTGAAAGGCAAAGAAAGTTGGATATTTCAGGAAAGAGCTAAGAAGATTTTGGGATCTATGGGACAAATGCTTGATAATTTACTAGTGTGGTCCCATAAAGAAACAGGGTGATTTTGAGGCACTACACAGCATTGTGATGCCAGGAACATTCTAGGTTGCCAAGACATCGACTCTGTTTATAAAATACCATAAAAAGAAAGATACAAAGAAAGAAAGGGGAAAAAGGAAGAAAGAAAGAAAGAAAGAAAGAAAGAAAGAAAGAAAGAAAGAAAGGAAGGAAGGAAGGAAGGAAGGAAGGAAGGAAGGAAGGAAGGAAGAAAGAGAGAGAGAAAACTCAGTTGATTTTGTTCACTTGTAAATAATATTAAAATTATGCTTACTTTGGCATATTTTGGATCAACGTCTTTTAACTTGAAATGATTAGGTCATAAAATAGGCATTCATGATATCTGAGTATTTTAGTTTATTTTCTCAAATTAACGGATAAGGGATACCTGACAAAAATGACAACTTAAAGAAGGAAAGGTTTATTTCATCTCATAGCTTCAGAGTGTAGAGAACCATGGCAGCAGGAAGATGAGAAAGCTGCTCACAAGTCATCCATGGTAGGAAACAGATATGCCAAAGCTGCTTGAGCAACTCACTCATTCTGTCTAATTCAGTCCAAAACCACAGCATGTCTGCTGCTACCACCCATATTCAGGGAGGGTCTTCTTATGCCTCTCTGGAAATATACCAAAATGCATGTTTCTTGTGACGTTGATCATGGAAATCAATCCTCCCATGAGACACATTTAATTTACATGTTGGTAGAGTTGCTATGGTAGTGAGAGGGTTGAAGCCAATTCCACCAAAGCCATGATAGGCTAAGAATGTATTTGGCTTAAACTACAGTGCTATCAGAGTTGAGATGCCTTGTTCTGTAGATTCTCATCTCACTTCCTACATAAGTTTTAAATTCTACTTGCATCAAGCCTGGATTAGAATGTGAACACAATACAATGAAAATACTGCAGGCTAAACATTGCACATTTTTATAATGTGAAAGGTTCAGATAATGTAGATTTATCTGACACTGGGCAAATTTTGAAAATGAGTAAAACATATTGTTTTGTACTGGCCCATACATTTTTAGTAGAATATTAAAATGACAAGGAAAGAAGAAAGCTATAAACTGTCTGTTTACCCTGAGTGTTTTTATCAGATTAATTTAACTTAATTATTAAGGGTTATGTATATAATTTATTTTGTATAACTTTAAACTATAGCTAAACTATAGCTAAAGTACCTAGCAGCAAGCAATGCTATTTTTGTAGCAAAAGGAAACATTTCTAAAAAGCTTAATAAAAAATAAGTTACTAAAGATTACATTGAAATTATCTTGATAGTAGAATTTTTCAATTAATTGTATTGATAAAAATGAAACTTTTACGTGACACTGGATTTATTGATATTCAGCTATTATAAATGTTGAAGTATATTGTGATTACTAACATTTGTAGAAAAAGAGCAACTTTATTATGTGAAAAAATCTTCAATCATTGAATATATAAAAATAACTGATTCATGTACTGAACCAATAGTAATACTTTTGCTTTAAAAGTAAAGTTAGTAAAGAAAGGATTAACATTATAAATTAATAATTATCTTCACATACAGTTTCTATGCCACAGGGCAAAAACACTTCTTTAATGGAATGATGTTTTCTGTTTCATTGGCTGTGGGATGGAGACTGTCACAACAATATGTGCTGTTTTCCACACTGATATTTCAGTGTATTTTAAGCTTAATTTAGAAAGTAAAGTTAAAAAAGGAAAACTCATATTTTCAGAAAAAGTTCCACTTTAGGAAAGTGTACTTTGAAAGATGTATGACTCACTTAAAGCTATGGCTCAGTATTTATTATTTGTAATTGGCATGATGTAGTAAAGACATGCATTGCACTAGAGCATGATGTCAATATGGTCTAATTTAAAAAATGTTTGTTGTAATTGTAAGGAATATTATCCTTAATCCAGTTCTATTTTTTGTCACTGTAAAGGTATCTTTGTAAATATATGGTTTGGATGAGTCCCATCTCTTCAACCTACACAGTCTTGATATGAATAGTAATGTCAACCCCTACAGAACATCTTAGATGGTTATGGGTGTTGGTGATTATGAACAGTCTCTGAATGAAGCAGAGCGAGTAAGCCATAGGAAGCAAGAATCTTAGCAGCAATCCTCTATGTTCTTTGCATCATCGCCTGCCTCTAGTTTTTTTTCCTCTTCGTGTTTCTGTGCTGACTTCCTGTGATAATGAACAGAAATATAGAACTGTAAGCCAAATAAACTGTTTCCTTTTTGACTTGATTTTTGGTCATGGTGCTTTATCACAGAAATAGCTACATTAACAAAGACAAATTGGTAACAGGAATGAGGTATTGGTGTGCAAGAATTTACCATGTGTCTGCAGACAGGATGGATATCTAGGTGGGGCTGTCTTTGGGTGGCCTTTATTTGGTCTCTGATTCATTTTGTGTCCCTATATTTCCTTCAGACAGCAACAATTCTAGGTTAAAAATTTTGAGACTGGTGAGTGGCCCAATCCCTCAGTTGGGGGTCATGCCTATCAACCAGAGGTAGTCCCTACAGGTTCTATCTCCCGTTTGTTGGGTTTTTACTCTAATGTCATCCCTATTGGTTCCTGAGAACGTCTCCTTTCGCTGGTGTCTGGGACATTCTAGTGGCTATCCTCAGTCCCCCCCAACCCCCACTGCTACATGTTTCTATTTGTTTTCCTGACTTTTTGTACTTCTGTCTCTTCCCATACCTGATCCTGCCTTCCTTTTTCTCTCCCACTCCTCTCTACCTCCCAGGTCCTTCCCTTTCTCTACATTCCAGAATTATTCTATTTTCCCTTTTAAGTAGAATTGAAGTATTCACACTTTGGTCTTCCTTCTTCTTAAGCTTCATACACTCTCTGTTATATTGTGGTATTCTGAGCTTTTCAGTTAATATCCACTATCAGTGAGTACATACTATGTGTGTTCTTTTATATCTGGGTTACCTCACTCAGGATAATATTTTCTAGCTCCATCCATTGGCCTGTGGATTTTATGAAATCATTGTTTTAATAGGTGAGTAGCACTCCGTTGTGTAAATGTACCAAATTTTCTGTATCCATTCTTCTGCTAAGGGATATCTAGGTTGTTTTCAGCTCCTGGCTATAGTAGATGAGGTTGCTATAAACAAAGTGGAGCATGTGCCCTCGTTATATGTTGGAACAGCTCTTGGGTATAAGCCCAGTAGTGGTATAGCTAGAAGTTCAGGTAGAACTATTTCCAATTTTCTGAATAACTGCTAGATTATTTTCCAAAGTATTTGTACCACCTTACAGTCCCTCCAGCAATGAAGGAGTGTTCCTCTTTCTCCACCTCATCGCCATCATGTGCCTTCACCTAAGTTTTTGATCTTAGCCATTGTGACTGGTGTCTGGTATATTTTGGAGGGTCCCCCAAACTATTTCCCAAAGTTGCCTGTTTCCATTTTTTTCTGCTGGCCTTCAGGGCTTCCAAATATATAAAGAACTCAAGAAGCTAGTTTCCAAAACACCAAACAACTCAATCAAAAAATGGGATATAGAACTAAACCAAGATTTCACAACTAAGGAATCTTGAATGAATGAGAAGGACTTAAAGAAATGTTCAAAGTCCTTAGTGATCAGAGAAATGCAAATCAAAATGAACCTGAGATTCCAACTTACATCAATCTGAATTGCTAAGATAAAATCCTCAGGTGACAACACATCTTGGAGAGTATGTGGAGAAAGAGGTACACTCCTCCATTGCTGGTGGGATTGCCAACTGGTACAACCACTCTAGAACTCAATCTGGAGGTTCCTCAGAAAATTGGAAATAGATCTACCTGAAGACCCAGCTGTACCACTCTTGGGAATATACACAAAAGATGCCCCACCATGCCATAGGGGCATGTGTTCTACTATGTTTATAGTGGCCTTATTTATGATAGCCAGAAAGCTGAAAACAACCTAGATGTCCCAAGACAGAAGACTGGATACAGAAAAAATGTGGCTCATTTACATAGTAGAATACTACTCAGCTATTAAGGGCGAGGACACCTTGAGTTTGGCAGGCAAATGGATAGAACTAGAAAATATCATCCTGAGTGAGGTAACTTATACCCCAAAAGACATGCATGACATGTACTCACTTGTAAGTGGATGTTAGCCAAACAAAACAAAACAAAACAAAACAAAACAGTACAGAATATCCATATATAGTCCACAGAACTCAAAAAGCTGAAGGGCCTAAGTGAGGACACCTCAGTTCTACTTGGGAAGGAGAAGAAGGCAATCACAAGTAGGGAGGGAGGGTGGGGCCTGGGAGGGAAAATAGAGAAGGGGGAGGAATTAGTGGTGGGGAAGAGTGGAACCTGGTCTGGTATTGGATGAAGGAAAAGAATGTTGAACATTTCTTTAAATGCTTCTTGGTCCTTTGAGATTCCTCTGTTGAGAGTTCTTTGTTAAGCTCTATACCCCAGTTTCATAGGGTTATTTGGGCTAAGAGTTGGGTCAGGTTTTTAACAGAACCCTGTGTTGCACCCCAAACACAATAGAAACAGTAGTAGAAAATACTTTGTTGATTGCTATTTTATTTTTATAAATATTATATTTATGAATGACGATTTGAATGCTCTAAAGTAAAACAGAGCATGAACAACAGAGAAATATTTCAGTTCCATTATTTCAACTTGAGGGGTGCCAATAAAAAGGTTTCCAGACCCCCCCACACAAAAAAAATAGGGATGGAAGTTTCAAAATTAACCATGTTCACTTCTGTACATATGGCTCTCAGTCAGTGGACATAGTGAGAGGAGGATGAGAAAAAGGAAAAGGAAGAGAAAGAGAAGAGGAGGAGGAGAGAAGGAGATTGGTTTTGAAGGGGAGTGTGCCAGGTGAGATGGTAGAGGGAATTGGGAGTGGTAATTCAAGGTCGATTTGACTGTATTTTAATGTATACATGTGTGAAAGTTCAAAGAATGTATATTTAAATATCTTCAGAGCCTATTCCAACTCTTACTCTGGAATCCAATTCAGTGTTTCTAATTATACAACCTGAATTAGTGTTATACATTTGTAGTGTGTGTGTGTGTGTGTGTGTGTGTGTGTGTGTGTGTGTGTGTGTGTGTGTGTGTGTGTTTGAAATTAATGTCTGAATGTCTGAATTGGTTGAGCAAAGCAAAGTTATTTACAATAAAGCCAACCACAACCAATCTAACTCAATTTCTAACCACCCCCTGTATTTGCACATGGAAAGGATCCCATTATATTCTCTGGGCATTTGAAGCAATGCCAGACAGAACTAAGGTCTATGTTTTATCTGACCTAGGAGCACTTATCCCTCATAAGCCAGAAACTCAATTTGAGCTCTGTGAAGTACTAGGGTTTAAAGAAAACCTTTATTTCCTTTTTTTGTGTGTGTGTCAATATTTCTCTAGCTTGACCTGCCAAGAGTATTCCATAGCAGATAACTCTGGAACATGAACAAGTGTTTGCTCTTATGTTTCAACCATTAGTAGTGAAATAAAGACTACAAGGTTTGCATCCCACGGCAGGGTTTTCTGCTGCCATATGTTGCTAATGCTAGCCAAGAAAAGTGTTTATATGTTTATGCCTGTGGAATACTAAGGAGCCCTTGGACACTTGACAAACAAGGACCTATACCACCAAACCTTAAGGAACATCAAGTTAGCTGCAAATAACTTTTCATTGATGTTGGATCTAAAGTGATGTTTGAGAGACTCAATCTTATTTAAGACTAACTGAAATCATCATTGTTATGTAAAATATCCTTCCTCTGTTATTTCAATAATTTTATGAAATTTAAAATTCTCAAGTTCAGTGGTAATGTTAGTATTATGAGTGTTAGAAATGGTGATAAACTGTTTTGGGCTGACAGAATCTTTTGTTACACATCTAAATCTACTGTGCTTATGAATAAAGAGCTTTAAAGAGCTACTAATTTCTATTTCATGGATATGAGTCTTTGTCTGGATCTTTGTAAGTTTAACATGTGAATGTCTGGCACAGGTAGATGCCAGAAAAGGATTGTCAGATCGTGAGAAAAACGAAGTTAGAGATGGTTTTGCTGTACCATGCATGGCTGGGAAGCAAAACCATGTCCTCTATAAAAAAAAAAATGAGTGCTCTTAAATGTGAGCCATCTCTCTTATTCCCATGTTAATTGATATTTTTGCTCAGTTCTCCAGATATTTCTTGAGCTCTTCATGCCTAGAAAGATCTGTAAGTGAAATAAAAATTAATAAGATGAAGGTGCCTATTCCTTATGGAGATTATATTTTACAAAGGAAGATAACTCAATAATTAGCAAGTATAAAGTGACTGTGACCTTCCACAAAACTTATAGTTGATCGAGAGAAGATCGAGGTGAGGTGAAGAATGAATTTTAGTCAGTACCATCTTGGCAGGCACTGGGTCAAAACCTTCCAGAGGTTTTATTGACTTGTGGGTTTATTCTCTTACACGTTTAAGCAAAATATAACTTTGGCAAAAGGTTAATCATGTGATAAACATCACAACAAAGACACTTCCTAGCAAGGTAGACAACCACCTTTGCAATGAGAATGAGTTCTATTGGCTGACAGACAGAGCTCAGGGCTCATTGGCAAAGCCAAAGATTAGAGCCTATACAATTTTCAGGATATTGGGAATGATCAGATTGAGGCTGGCCTATAAAAGATTAGGAAGGGAGCGGGTAGTGGTCCATGCCTTTAATCCCAGCCTTTAGGAGGCAGAGGCAAGTGATCTCTCTCTAAGTTCAAGGCCAGCCTGGTCTACAGAGTGAATTCTAGGACAGTCAGGGCTACACAGAAAACCTATGTCTTCAGCAACAACCACCACCGCCACCACCACAGCAACACAGAATTGCAAATAATCACCATGTTGTCCGGGTGGAAGGATATCATCTCTTGCCTTTCATTGAAGAAAACAGGCCTGCATATTTGAAAAGCTTAGTTTTCTTTCAGTTGAGCCTCCAACAATAAAGTATAAATAATTCAGTTATCATTTCTTTTGCTGCCATGAAAGAATTTAGATAGTGTGGGAAGAGACACAGACCATAGACATTTTGGTCAAATCCTGTGTTACCGCTCTATCATGATAAGCACAGTTATCTACACACACATAAATACATGAATAATTATTTTTGTTTACCTGTACAGAGCATGATGCAAAGGATGTAATTAGTGACACACACACACACACACACACACACACACACACACACACAAACAAAAACAAAAAACAAACTACTAAACTCAACCTATAGCTTAAGGCCACTTTTAAAAAGAGTGTTTATAAAACTATTTTAATATATTTCATGAAACACAATGATTAGTCATTCATTTCCACCAAGGTATTTTATATGCTAGAGGACACAGCACAAAACCATATACAAATCCCAAATTTTCACATAGGGAAGAAAAATATTCTAAGCAATTTCCCATGTTCAAATTTCTGATCCGGAGCATTAAGAACACACTGTGTTAAAGCATTAGCCGTCTTTATGCTGTCTGTGTTTATGTAGCTTTAACTAATTAATTCTCACGATGCTAAGCCATGAGGGAAAGCTGCTGTGCTAAGTAGTCCATGTTCTTCTTAAAGGGATGCTAGTCTTTTTGAGCAGTATGACCAGTATCAATATTCCACAGGTGCATTTGGAATTTAAAATCCCTAAGCTCAGAATATAACAAATCCAGTATTGAAAGTTGCTTAATTATTCTGCTTGGTTCCTATGCCTTTTGACAGATTTCCAGAAGCTGTTTGACTCCTTTTGAACTATTGGGTTCTCAGTCAACTCTCAGTGTTTATGATGAGTCTTTTTTTTTTTTTTTCACAAAGATTGGGAATAGAGATGAGGAGTGAGTGAATACATGATTGTTACTTAGTAAGATAATTGAAGCTTCATGAACTGATTTGTGCTTTAATGTACCAGATATAATATCGCCATTTTATTTGTTTATATGCTTATGAGTATTTTTGTATTCATGTATGTCTGTGCAATGTATGTATGCACTCCCCATGGTGGCCATAAGAAAGTATCATATACTCTGGTGTTTCTGATAGTTGATGAGCTTGAGGTACTGGGAATCAAACCCAATCTTCTGCAAGAGCTGCCAGTGCTCTCAATCACCAGGCCTCTCAACTACCCCTTCTCTTAAAACACTTGTTACCTGACCATATCTTAATTGCACAGTCCTCAAATGCAAACAATGCATTGACTTTGCTTGGAGGCACCAAGTAAATGCAAACGTCTTCGCTTATCCCCCAACCTTCAGCCTTTTGTCCTCCATCCTCCTTCCCCTTTCTCCTTCTTACATCATGGTCTTTTTGCTCATTCCCTCTTCTTCTCTCTGGACACACCAAATCCTATGAGCATTTCCTTGTGCACATGTGTTTTCGGGGAATGATGATATTCGTTCTCTTTTTCATCTATTTCAAACAGTCCCCCTACCCCCCACCCCCCAGATTGTCATTTGTTTTCTGTTATAAGAAAGAATGGCCTTTGGTATTTATCAGCTCAGAAGATACCGGGTTTACTCTCTGTATAGGAGCACCCTGTACATTTGCATAACATATGTCTTGTTGGTTTTTTGTTTTAAATAAAATGTAATTTGATATGTTCTTTTTTTTTTTTTTTGGTCACACTGACCATATTTATTAAACTGCATATTTTGTGAGAGGAGATAAAATGATCTTGATTCTTTATTCTGTCATTTTTCCATCTTAGGAGTTGCAAAATATTACCATTTTTTTCTTTTTTGTCTTTTATTTATTTATTTATTTATTTTACTTACTTACTTACTTACTTACTTACTTACTTACTTACTTACTTACTTACTTATTTTACACTCCAGATTTTATTCCCCCAGTCCTGGTCTACCCTCTAACTGTTCCACATCCCATACCTCCCCACCCCTGTCTCCACAAGGATGTCTTACTCCCACTCCCTACCCAACCAGACCTCTAAACTCACTGGGGCCTCTAGTCTCTTGAGAGTTCAGTGCATCTTCTCTGATTGAACCGAGACCCAGACTTGGCAGTCCTCTGCTGTATATGTGTTTGGGGCCTCATATCAGCTGGTATATGCTCCCTGGTTTGTGGTCCAGTGTTTGAGAGATCTCAGGCATCCAGGTTATTTGAGACTGGTAGTCATCCTACAGGATCACCCTCTTGCTCAGCTTCTTCTAGTCTTTCCCTAATTCAATCACAGGGGTCAGCTGCCTCTGTGCATTGGTTGAGTTCGAATATCTGCATCTGACTCTTTTTGCTGGTTGTTGGGTTTTCCGGAGTGCAGTGATTATAGGTCCCTTTTTGTAAACACTCCATAGCCTCAGTAACACTGTCAGGCTTTGGGACCTCCCCTTGAGCTGGATCCCATTCTGCACCTGTTGCTGGACCTTCTTTTCTTCAGGCTCCTCACCATTTCCACCTTGCAGTTCTCGTCAGGATGATATTTTCTTATTGTTTCCTTAAGTACAAATAAGGCCTAGTAGGGTAATCTTTTTTTCTTTTCTTAGAACTAAGTCACTGTGGACAATGCTACTCTCGATTATTAGCTAGGAATTAATACGTTATTGCATTAATTTAAACCTTCGGATCTTTAAATACAACTCAATCCTGGATTGGTTAAATCCATCTTCATTCTTTATTTGCCTATTATTACTTTTATATTATCCAGACTCTTCTAAGGATTTTATTCCTCCTCTGTAAAATTCAAATGGCACAGACATATTTATACTTTTATGTGATACAAATTATGTATGAATATATAGTGTCATAACTTACCATGATCAATATTTTTCATAAAAGCAAGTGATTCAATGGATTCAATATTTCTTTATAGAATACATTTTCCTTATCTTAAAGAACAAAACAATGTGAAATAAATGGAAATAAGAAAAATCTTTGTTACTGATCTTAATTTGAAATTTCCCCTAGTTTGTAATGCATTTTTTATTGTAAATTTGACATTCTCTAATAGATTCAACCTGGAAAAAAAATGTGATGATAAGTTGGGTCGGCTTGAGAAGAAATAAATGGAACCATCATGAAAATTAAAAATAAAAAAGATAATTTTCTCATTTTCTTAGCTACTTTACAATGATCCATTTGATTCTGGGAGGAGAATTTTATTCTTTGTCTTATATCAATGTCTAACCAATATGCTCATTACTATATCATAGTAATTACTTATGCTTTTCATCATAGAATTTTTCCTCTTTTTAAGTATATCAGAACTCAAAGATCGTTTGAGGACCAAATACAAGAAAACACAGACCTACTAAAATTTTGCTATTCCAGACATTATCAGTGGATTTATTTAAGGATAAAGACGCGGGGATCTGTTAGAATTACTAGAATGAAAGTCTTCTAAGGAGAATTAATATACCCTCTATCTCCTCTGCCACTATCTATTGGAAGAGCAACTGATTTAGTAACACTGGATATAGCAGAATCATTAACCTTAAGTTTCTAATCTTTGCAGGGTCAGAGATCACAGTAACTGCTTATAAACTTTTATCCTGTGAATAAGAAAAAAAAGATTTTTCTTATTTCCATTTATTTCACATTGTTTTGTTCTTTGTGACAAGGAAAATGTATTCTATAAAGTAATATTGAATCCATCAAATCACTTGCTTTTATGAAAAATGTTGATCATTGTAAAGACTTTGTGGCATATTTTTCTTTGCATATGTATGTCTATGCTGATACATGTATAGCCATGTCTGTGGAGATGTGAGATTGATATTGAGTGCCTTTCTTAATGAGTTTACAATTTACATATTGAGGTATGTTCTCTCTTTTAAACTCAGAACTCACCAATTTAGCTAGTCTTGCTATTCAGCTAGGATCTACATGCTCTAGTCTGAGTGTGGGAACTGCTGGCAGGCCACTGCCATGGCTGCCAAGCATTTGCATGGATACAGATATGAAACTCTGGCTCTCACACTTGCATGGTGAGTGCTTAACCCACTGATCCATTTCACAGCTTTAGGAAGCATGTGCTTACTAAAGGAGACTCAGAGACCACCTGCTCATTCTTTGACATTCACTTAAGATGCTGGAAGGCTTGTCAGTTAGCTTTTAAATTATCTCCCATTAATTACACACACACACACACACAAAAACCAAAACAATGTTCCATTTATCTCATATGCATAGCTATTTCCTTTAGTAAGTAAAAAGTATCAGAACTTTTAGACAAGTTAAGCTCTGTGGAATACTCTTGACTCAGACAATCTTGATATACATAGCTAATACTGTGAAAGAATAAAATAGAAAATAATACAATGAAAACATGTCCAGATATCTTATATCCATCTATGAAACCAAAAGAAATAGGATATGAGAAAGTAGTTAGCATTCCAAAAGAAAATCTTCAAATCTGAACCATTATCAGTGAAGGACACATCGTCTTTTGACAATCAGATGTCAAAGTCCAAGTACCAAATAACAATGCAATGTTTTTTTCTGAGAGTAGTCTCATATCACATAGAAAGGGAAAGAAACAAAGCTTCTAGGTAAACAAAAGGGACTGACCAAAATGCATCCAGACTCCTCAACATGCTAGGATCAGAGTCAACCTGACCCGTCATATCCCAGAGTTGATGTGTTATGACCAGTCCCATGCATCCCACAAGCCATATTTTATAAGTCATCTAGCAACCAGGAACACTGTTCTCCAAGAATCTCCAGCCAAGAATGTGATCTGGAATGTCCAAGATTCTACCACATGCACACAGCCTTGGTGTTGTAAGTAGTGAAAGGCTTTCCTGAGGGAAGAATTTACTTCACATCCTGCTTCCAAAACTTCTCTCCATCATCATCGCCTAGCAATAAGTGTCCAAGTGATACTCATTTTGACAGTGTTTTGCAGTATTTTAGGCTTCAAAGTCTTCTTTATGTTTCTGTTGAGTTTCCTTTTATATCACCAACCCATGGCATTTAGGAGGATGCTGAGCGAATACTCCATTACTACAGCATGCGAGAGGATTCCTGTTAGGACTGGTGCTGCAGCTGCATCAGGGCTGCCTTCAAGTCGAAGCTCATACTTGAAAGTAAGTCCTCATTGGTAAGATTTGCTCAATTCTCATTTCTAAATGCAGCATGTTTCCTTCCAAGCCACTGATATTTTTGTTTGTTTGTTTGTTTGTTTGTTTGTTTTAGTGTTTCTTACTGTTAGTCCTATAGCTCATTCTGCATGGCTTTCTTAAAGACAGAAAACAGGGACCTGAGATCTGCCAATTTTAATATGAGTTCTAGCTTCTATATGCACCTTTTGACTTTAGGCCCTCTTTCCTGTTGAAAAGATCATTTTTATATATTGTTTTTGATACATGGCTAACATTTCCTCTGCTGATTCAGTCTGAGCAGCTAAGTTTAAGCTTCACCATCACATTATAGTAAAATAATAATAAAAAATCCAACCCCCAAATTTTGCATGCACATAGGTTTAAAAATTATTTCTCATGTTTGTTTCCTATCCAGATGTGTCAGAATCTCATCTCAGGCATCAATGAACTCTCATCGTTAAATCAAATAGTCACCTCCTTGTCCTTGTTTTGAATTTGGGGCAGCTCTCTGTGTGGCTGGTTACAATGTCCTTCTGAAAACCGAGACTTATTTTGCTTTCACAGAAATGAAGCTTTGTTTGGTTATTCTCTGACCTCTCTCTTGACCTCCAAGTTCTAAGTTTTCGAAAGTCTCAAAGCCTTTTCTTTGAGTTTGCCTCTTCCTTTTTGTGTACAAATTAAGAAGAGTGATTCCTTTCAAAACAACAGAAGCACTGAACCTCAACCTTGAACGCTGCCTTCTCTTCAGTTCTCCAGAAATATAAATTTAGCTATCTGGTTTAGAGTTGGTATTGTTAGTTGGATACCTAATAGAAATGACCACATAATATAACTTCACCCACACTTTCTGTCTGCACCATATGCTGACAAGCTGTAAGAACGGGTCAAGTGTCTTCTGCATCGTTACATTAAACAAAACATTATTAAAACATAGCCACACAATTTTGTTTATAGCTTACTTTGGATTTTACTGAAAACTTACATAAATTGTAGTTACTAAAACATGTTACTTGACTTCTTACAAACAAACAAACAAACAAACATTTAAGGACTCAGTGCAATCTAGCCTGATCTTATCCCAGTAGGTCTTTATCTTAATGAAAATTACTACCATTCAGTTTTAATTTTTAAATCGAATTTGTCTTAATTATGCTTTATTTATATATTTCTGTTACTTATTATGCCAAACATATGATTGGACTTTGCTTTGAAAATAGATTCCAAATCTTATTCACCATTAAAATTATTAAAGTCTTGAAACACTAATGTCCTCAAATCTCAATCTCTCTGGCAGGGACCCATTCTCTCTCTCTCTCTCTCTCTCTCTCTCTCTCTCTCTCTCTCTCTCTCTCTCTCTCTCTCTTTCTCTCTCTCTGTCTTCTCTTTCTCCTCTCCTCCTCATAGTACTCCTACTACTCCTTCTCTCTTTCAGTGTGTGTTTCTTCCTCCTTCTCTCTTCCTTCATCCTTCAACCCTTCCTTTCCCTCTGTTCTCCCTCTATCCTCACTCCTTCTATCTCCTGTCCTAGTCTATCCTTCTTTCTTCCATCTCCTTTCCTCCTCTAATCCCTCTCTGTCTTTCCTCCCCTCTTCCTTGATAAGACCCTTACAGTGTTCTTAAGCTTCTCAGTCTTAACTTACACAATATCTCTGGTCTTTAAAATCTTCCTAATGTGACCTGTGAAAATGCTTCACTACTTTCCTGACCCAGGAAACTCTTAAAAACATGCAAATAAAGACATCTGAACACCTTTTTGTTCAGTTTAATAATGCCCACATCATGCTTATGCCATAAAGGGTATGCACATTCCAAAATCCATCAAGAATAGCAAGGAGGCCTTTGTAAAGGAACAGTGTAAACATCCCTGGGTGGGTATAATTGTGGTATAAGTAGGTGTGCACAGGATGAGCATTGGCACTGGACACAGGGTAAAGGGGCCAGAAGTGCTAGATTTTGCTGCATTTTCTTGAAAAAGCAGAGAGCAGTGCTAGACTCCAGGCTTTATATGCAGATTCTCTAATCATTGGACATAGCCAGCTGAACAGAGAGCATAAGTTGAGCTGTCAAACTTACAGAGCTCACCGACAGATTGATCCGTGAGCAAGCTCCTCTGTGACACTGAGCTTATTCTAATTGAAAATGATCAAATTTCTCGGAAGCTCAAAGGAGAGAGTATATAGGAGATATTCTAGAAAGGGGAAAAAATGGAAGAAACAAAACTGGATTGCATGGGAATAAATCCAACATAACATAACAGGAGTTTTTTCTTCTTTAATCTTCCAATGGCCCTGCACCACAGTTATGATAATATCCAAATTCCTTAAGTGTCATTTCAAAGAACTGAGTGATATGTTTATTCTGTTTTATACCTTATTGCTCCTCTGCCTTTCACTGTTATTTCAACATCTTAAGTATCTAATTAAGGTCTTTACATTGTCTCGTTTGTAGATTTGTCCTTTGTCTGTGTGGCTTCTCTCCCATCTGTCATTTACGAGTTCAGTGTCTTTTCCTTCAAGAAGTATATTCCAGTTCATCTCCTGATGGTCATCCAGGATGATGAGTTATAATAGGACTAACTTATCTACTTCATATTCTGCCATGTGATGTTCACCCCATGAAAAGACTTCCATGTTTACTTATATATTCACTCACATATATAGTCATTTGCCTTCTAAAACATAATGCAAATTTCCTGACTGTGATTCTCTTCATTCTTATTAATGAAAAATCCTCTAAGACTTAAAGTAGTGTTTCATCACCACTATAAGAGTTTTCTGTAGATTCTCTATAACAGTATGGACCAGTTTGCTAGTTTAAATTAAGCATAGAAGAAGAAAGCAGAATAATATGTTACACTGATTTATGTAGCATAGCCATCTATATTAGAGAATATACTTATTTTTATTGTGATTTTTCATATATATATGCATACATACTCTTTGTTATAATCTCCTACTTTGGAAATTAATGTGGATTATTAAAAACAAGTTAAAAATCCAAGGTATTTCTTTGGGAAGCTTAATGTGAAGACAAGATCCATATAATTTCCTCATGAATGATAGGTCTTTGGTAATTGTGGCTAGGATGCAAAAGGGAAGAAAAAAATGCACTTGTTATCTGACCTCTGCTAGTTTCCTAAATATTTTAAAGTAACTCTTATCTTCAATCCTAACCCAAACTAAGAACATGTTTAGTTGACTTGGCTTTTTTATTTGGTTTTTGGATGCTGTGACAAATAATTGACATTAAACCCTTAAAAGAGTTAAGGGTTTAGGTCCTCATAAATGTTTAGAGATTTCAGCCCCTAACTGTATTGATTGAGAACTCATTATGAGGCAGAAGTCCTGGGTAGTGGGAGCAAATAGAAGAGGTCACTCACTTCAGGGAAGATCTTAAGGAAGTATGCAGAGGGAGCTGGAGGGGGAGAGCTAAGAACAAAGTACAGCTTCTAGCATACATCCATGTCCCAAATGTGTAACAATTGTTTAAAAATTACTACCAGGTAAGCACTAAGTATCCCACATGTAAGTTTTAGAAGAATATTAATGCTACAGGTATAATGATGCAATTAGTATTCTGATTTAGCATCATGACAGTTGAGAGGCACTGGGAGATTTGTCCACGTGTCCAATCTAGGCTAGAATACTAATTAGAGTCTATAGAGCCTGTTCATATCTAAGCAACAAGTGGAGCCTATGTAATCAGTACTGGTGATAATCTAAAAACAATAATTTATAATCTCTCATGAATTTATTTTTAATTTGCAAACTGTTAATGTTCATTTTTGGCATTTTATGTATTTATTTTTTATATTTGAGAATTTCATACAAGTATACAAAATATTTCCATAATTTCATCCTCTTCACATCTCTCATGCCTGATCCACCAGCTCTTCTCAAATTTGTGATCTCTTCTGTATTTATTTTTGGTTATATGTATGCATGAATACATACATACACATATATACATACATACATACATACACATATTCAAGCATATATACATACATGCATATATGCATAGATTTTATTTCTATTTTTACTGTCTAATATACTATCTAGTTACCTTAATTTACTCACCAGAATTTAAAGATAGAAAGAATTATAGTAATGCCTTAGCCTCTTTGTTCTTTTCTTTTTTTTTTAATTTTTTTTACCTTCTTTGTTCTTTTATAAATAGAGGGATTTAATCTTATAGATGAATTAAATACATGAAACTCAGTACTAGCAAAAGCAGAAGAAATCAGAATCCTTGTCTCATGTTTTTCACACCATCTTGGGGTCCTTTATGAATTGCATAGCAAGGAAAACCCAATATTTGTCTTTCCTGAGTAGAAACATATAAACAGGTAACCTAAATATATTTTCCCTTTTCCATTTGAGTCATTGCTAGAGTGTGGCAATATGCTCCCATCAGGGTTGAAATCACAATCCTTGAACTGTCAAATGATCCAGACTGTTTCCTATCTCTTATCCATACTCTCTCACCGTTCTTCCTCATGATTTATCAGGTATTAGCATGCTACTTTTATATTAGGCACAAGGAGTATAAATTTCTGTACAGTGGTTCTATCTTGTCATGTGTCTTATATTCCAGTTTGTCAAGCATCCCTTCAAAGGTAGACCAATTTTAATTTATAAGTGAAAATGTCCCATGTCCCCAGATCCTAGAGAATCTCTGTGACAATTTGATCTTTAATGTATAATCTAGATGCTTGCTCTGGGTTGATCTGTTTGTACTTTTGTCAATATTACTAGCTAACATTATTGAGTAACTAATACCTGCCAAGTCCTCTGCTAAACACTTCATGTGCTGTAATTCACTTAGCCTCCTCAACAGTTCCACCAAGCAACAAAGTTCCTAGGTATATTTACAGCTCAGGGTCACTTGCCTAGGATGTATTAACAGACATAAATTGACTTTCTCTAGAGGATATTTGCTTAATTACTTTATGAAATTATCTGCAAATTTTCAGCATACTCAAAATATATTCTGAAACTCTAGCAACAGAATGCTTCAGAAGTATGTATGTCATTTTACCTTTAGCAAGGAGAGAAAATCTCTTGTATTTTTCTAATATATCACACAACCAAAATCTCTTGATTTTCCATATATCTGGCAATTAATAAACTATGAAAAGTTTTATCCAAGTGCTTATCAGAATTAGCAAATGATTCGGAAAACTAGAACAAAACACTGAAAAATATATCTATCTTCCATAAATACGTTCATCACTAATAATGATGTTATAAATTCCTGCTCATTCCAGTTTCGCCTCATTTTTCAGAGCCTCACAGTCTAAGTGTATTAATAGCTCAAAAATAGTGTGAATAAAAATTATTGTTATCGTGAGTATGGCAGAAGATTGGTGAAGGCATAAGTAGGAATCTACTTCCATGGTTTATACTAAGCACTCATACAGCGGAGGTCCAAATAAATCATAAAGTGTTGGCGCCTATGTTATTACATTCCTTGTAGGCTGCAAGCATTGATCATTAGATACCCTTGGGTTTTTGTTTCATTCAAATAGTAGAAAGATATGAATTATATGTCATGTCAGTTTCATGATCAAGGCTTATATCAAGGAACTTTCATTACAGCTAATAGGTATGTTAGGCGAACTGGATTTAAGTTATGCATCCAGATTTTGGGGAATGCTCAACTTTTTGTAAACCAAAAATGTTGACTTCATTTATGTCAGGAGACTTTCCAGTATCATGCTAACACATTTTTCATTACTAAACAACTTTGTTAGGAATAATCACTGGTTTTATTTATAGCAGAGTGTAGTCTCCCCTCCCCCAGCCTGAAACCTGTTTGCTCAGGGGTGGAGCTTCCTGCTCATTCGTTCTGCCACGCCCACTGCTAGAACCTGCGGAGCCACACACGTGCACCTTTCTACTGGACCAGAGATTATTCGGCGGGAATCGGATCCCCTCCCCTTCCTTTATAACTAGTGTTGCAACAATAAAAGTTGAGCTTTGATCAGAATGAATTTGTCTTAGCTCCGTTTCTTCTTTCGCCCCGTCTAGGTTTCTCTCTTACAGCTCGAGTAGCTGGAGTAGTCGAACCGTTCATGTTGCGAGCTGCTGGAGGCCGCAACAGCAGAGATGATAAGTGTGGCTACATTTGTGGTTCTTAAAAGATTTACAATATTGAATGTTCAAAGACCTTCTATCTGTCTAGGAAGTATATATTAAAATTGTTGGTAGAAATAAATTGCTTTTAAGAAACATATTAATAGAATTAATGGGATTATGGGTAAAGATAAAAACATTTTCCTACATCCCAAATGCTTGTTATCCTTACACATAGTGTTTATATTGTACGTGAAAAGCTGATTGCAATTTAATTACACTGTGTTATGCATGAATACCAACATGAAACACAGCTAAGCACCATCGTTTCTGTCAATGAGTAATGAACAAATCAGAATTAAAATATCTTCTGTGTGATTCTTGACCTAATTCATTCTTGGGTTTTATAACTTCTGGCCCCTCAGTTCCTATTTTGCATAGATGTTTAGAGTAAGGTAATCATTCAGAACATTGCATGTTCTATAATGACCATGTAATTAGCATCTCCTTTTCATTATTTCTGTTCTCCTACAGAGCTCACAGATACATTGCTCACTTTGAACATGAAACTCATGACTTTGGGAAGAATGTAGGGCAATGTGAAAAATAACTACTCATTCTTGCTTCTGGCTTCATTGTTAGTTTCAGGAGAAACAATTACCTATTAGTTGTTGATATATTTACCCACTTTTCAAAGCTCTCTGAAATTACAAAGATGGCTAGCCATTCATTAAATCTTACCTGATTTATCCTGGAGAAATACTAATGTGGATTTGGGTTTTAGTAAACAATGGTCAATTTACTCATATATATCATAAGTGTCAATATTAGTCATTATAATATGTGTTATGGTATTATAATATATGTTATGTTATAATATGTGTTACACTATGTGTAAGGATAACAATCTTGGTTTCTCTAAAACCTCAGCAACCTATGGATAAGGTATTTACTAATAAGGGCACATCAGTTCCTTCCAGATCAAGAGAACTATTTGCTAATTGCCTTAAGGATAATATTGAAGTATCTAATGTGTTTGAAAAAAAAAAAAAACCCAAGTGATTCAGGTGATATATGAGTTCTCTCGTAATATACCGATGCTGACTAATTACCCCTTGCTCTGGACCCACACATTTAGCATGTTGTACTCTTGCCTTTTTTTTTTTTTGCTGGAGGTATCACACTTGATAGTAAGAAACAAATGAGATCAGAACTTGTTCTTCCTTCTAAATTCCATCATCTGTCATCTGAAATGCGGTTGTTTTTGTCATGTTTGCCTGTGAAATTATTAATGCTGTTGTGACTGAATAAAACATGTCATTTGTATCTGAAGGAGTAATATAAAATCCCAGAGGAATGATGGGTTGCTGGAAAGATAATTGGTATGCGCAGAATATCTTAATTTATCATATTAAGGAATTTGTTTCTAGGCTTTCAATCTCTGTTCATGTATACTACTACATATAATGGCATAACCAACTTTTGAATTGAAAACTGATTTTTTTTTTTTTAGGATAATGTGGTTTTCTGCTGTGACTCTTGTTTAGGACTAAGAGAAGAAGTATGTATAATTGGCTATAATTAACCAAAAAAACACAGTTCAAAATACTGCAAGCTGTAGAATTCATTCTCACAGTGCAGTATACTGAAAATGAAAAGAGTATGTTATCGGATCAATTTGAAAGGTGAGCCTGAAATATCTTTCTCTGGCTACTTGAGCACTAGACTTGCTTGTTCTAGAAAACAGCACTATAGTTAGAATTAATATTCATCAACTGGCCTTAATTTGAAGTTATTTAATTCTTTTTATATTATTTCAAATTCCACAGTTAAATGTTTGTGAGCCCTTAAAAGAAGAACAGCAGAGCAGATTGAACAGGGAGAAGTGATTTAGAGCAAGGAGACATGAAGAATAATCAGAGGGAGTTCGAGGCAGAGTACTTCGGCTTTAAAGGGATGCACTAGCAGCCTGGAAATAAGCTACCAGGAACCTGAAAGGTTATGGGACAGGAGGCTTTGACCTATTCCTAAATGACACTAAAGGAACAAGCTGGACTTACACCTGGACTTGGAAGGGGGGAAAATAGTATCATAATAAATGTTCAATGTTTATAGTGTCTGACTTTAAGGTAATTTTCCCACCACAGCAGTGAGAATGCATTTTTTCATTTTTACCTGAAAAAGCCAGGTGTCCAATTGCAAACATTTAACATGGCATTTAGAAAGTTATCCATTGTTGCTCCTTTAACAGTTTGTCTCGAGCCGGGCATGGTGGCGCACACCTTTAATCCCAGCACTCAGGAGGCAGAGGCAGGCGGATTTCTGAGTTCAAGGCCAGCCTGGTCTACAGAGTGAGTTCCAGGACAGCCAGGGCTACACAGAGAAACCCTGTCTCGAAAACAAACAAACAAACAAAAACAAAAAACCAAAAAAAAAAAAAAAACCCAAAACCCAAAAAGCAGTTTGTCTCTTTGTCAAAGTGACCGGCAGTGATCATGTTAATGAGAATAGAAAGATTCCAGATGATATTATTTATCTATCTATAGATTTATCTATCTATCTATCTATCTATCTATCTATCTATCTATCTATCTATCTATCTATCTATCTATGCTGTGGAGGCAAACCTGATCAGCACACATGTTGTGGTTTATCTAGCTTCAGTGAAGTTCTTTCTACTTCCACGAGTTTTGTGAAGAATATTCTCAGTCCATCTCCATCTGTCTGTCTACACTGTCTGGAAGCTACCTGTTATGTGGATAAGGGTAAGACCTGGAGTTTCACTGACTAAATGACAAACTTGGCCTTTGCAACTTTTTGGCTCCCAAGAAGTAGGCAAGATCCTAACTTCTTCCTTGCTCAACGTCTCCATCCATGCAATGGACAGAATACTACCTACATTCAGAGTTATCATACACAGGCATGAATGTGTCTTATCAATGCCCATATGCTATATATTTTGCTCTGACACACTTTACATACACTTGTTGGTGTAAGTGTGTGTGTGTCTATAGAGATCAGATCTCATCTCAAATCACACCCATAGGTATAGGCACACTTTATTTATTTCCTTATAAGGTTGAGCAAATGTGCAACTTTGGCTGGTATGGCTGTATTTTCATTTGTCCAACAAATATATAGTTTACACCTAGTTAATTTTTTAAATTAAGGAAAATACCCGGATAAAATAGAGCTGTTTATTCTTTTGCTAATGATATATTTATCCGAATATAAAAACAACATGGTCCATTTTGCAAAACAGGTATTTGTTGATAAATTACATTTGTAAGTATTTCAATTAGTATACTTTGGTGACTATAAATATAATTTAAACAAATCAGCACTGAAATCATGATTTTTTTGCATTAAAAATAAATTTTCTTGCTATAAATAAAACACATTAAGGAAGTGAAGCCACATGCATAAATAGCACCTAAGACATTGCTTGGCATTCAAAAGATTATTATTTTAAAAATATAAATTTGAGGTTTGGGGCTATAGCTCAATGGGAAAGCACTTAAGTTATTTTTCTATTATGCATATGTCCCAGATTTTGAGAGAAAGAGACAGAGAGAGAGAGAGAGAGAGAGACAGACAGACAGACAGACACAGAGAGATTTAACTACTTTAAAAAGACTAGTTGCTTTCTAAAACATAATAACACAGAACACACCAGTCACTGTAAAAGACTCTTCTCTGATGTATGACAATGATATTGAATAGATAAAAGGCAATTAACTGAATAGCAATCAGAATGGCTTGAAACAGGTAGGAGGGAGGTATTTTTGAAATGGGGCTTCAAGAAAGGCCTGGGGTTGTGGACAGTTGACCTCTTTTATCCTAGTGATAAAAAATGAATTAAACTAAACCACTGGGCACTAAAGAGAGTGACTTGCTCCTTTAGCTTGAAAACAATTCTTTTTTTTTTCCTGCAACCTGTCAATGCCTTCCCTCTCAGTTACAGTAGATATATCAGATTGTGACACACAGCTATTTGAATACTAATATTCCAATTAATACTGTGAGTATTTAAGCCATATTGCTCTCATTCCAACCACCAAGGACAATTTTGCTTCTTCTGATTTTAGTGGTATTGTACACATGCACAAACAGAACAAAATCACAATATGTTTTCTACTTATTCTTGTTTTTCTTCTTCATTAATTGCCTATTTATTGTGAAAAATCTCATTATTTTTTCACAATACATAATTTTATAACTGTTGCCTGGTGTGTTTCATTACACCAATTAATAATTTGCATGATTTAACAGCCCATAGGATACCAAAGAAATGATCATTTGAAAAGTTTAAAGTTGCTGACTACATCTGAGACAAACTGGAAAAGATTCAACTTGGAGAATGATTGATTTCTTAGTTATGATTTTCTGTCATCAACACAGGCTATTTGAGAAAGGCGTTCTGTAATTTCTATCAAATGTAATACACTGCCAACTATAAACATGTTAAAAGCTTGAAGATGTTGAAAGGACAATTGTGTATTAATGGGAACACTTCACAAGTTGCCCTACAATTTCTATTTTATATACAATAACTCTTAAAGGTTCAAGCGGTCAAAAGCAATTCAAAACCATGCTATTCAGTGGTTCAGACAAGGGAAAGCACTGTTTAAAGCATAGGTACACTGTTTATGTAGAAAAGTTCTTGAATTCTTAAGTGTAGTGAGCATTCTAATGAGTCTGTGCAAACACTGAACAGCCGCTACAATTATGTTTCTGTTTTCTTTTCAATATTGAATGTTTACATTCTTGAAGTATCCCTGATCGATTGCTCTTATTGACTTTGTTTTCTCCTTTCTCAGCTATTTCCTTACTTGTTTTATGCATTTCCTCATATGGGGTTTTATTTATTTATTTCACTGTTGATGTCGGGAAAGAGGTTGCCCTCTTTTTATTAACAGCTTGAATTATCAGCAGGCGCCGAGGCTTCGAGCCAACCACAGAAGATACAGATGAGCATAATTTTTTCCAGTACTTCTTTCAACCTTGAATGTAGACCTCCAGGGAATGTCACACTGGATTCGCGCTGAATATTTGCTGCAATTCCATTTTATGCTTGTCTCAGCATTGGTCTAAAACAAGACCAGGACTAAAAAGACTCAAGTACCTCTGTCAAGGTCTTCTATTATTTGCCCTCTTTCTCTGAATTTCTATCTTCTCTAGTTTCAGGGATGCTGGACTGCAGCTTGACTTTCCAGAAGGTATTTATACAAAGCCTTGGTGTTTTGAAAACTGTTAATGTAACCCACAAACTCTGTGTGACCCAAAAAACCAAAGTCTATCTGTATAGGTCTTTGGACCTGCTATCTGCCAATACCATCTTATTGATGGATGTAAATTGCTCCTGAATCCACACCTTGTTCAACCTCGGAGCTCTGAGGTCATCATAACATTACTCCTTCTATCTCTCTTACAGAGAACTTCAGCAATACATACTTTTGATATTCATTCCACAATATCCCCACACACTTCCTCACTTCTCCCTTTTCTCCCTATTGAACAGCTCTGCTGAAGGCTATGCTCTCTGTCTCTTGTTTTGAGTGTTGAGCTCTCTATTTAATGCCATGTACCTTTATATATTTCACACAGGGCAACTGCATAAATATATATGTAGCAATATCACACTCTGTATCTATCCCATAAAGGATACATTTAGTGGATTCCCAGTGCCATTAATATGATGTAGAAAGTCTATGACGTCTAAACACCTATGATGATTTCAGTGCACTTTATATGCACAGCAGATGACATGATTTGGTTACATTTGGCTTTTCATCTAATCCAAAATTCTTTTATGCTATTAGCATGACCCGCTTCTCTAAACTGTAAACTAGAACACTCTTCCATCCATTCATGTTGACAGACATTTACACACAAAAACCACGCCAAAGCTAACTATTTTGCTAATCACCATTGATTTTTCAAAAATGTGTTGGAGATTTGGCTGGACAGATTATCATCAGAGTGGACATACCATTGAGTTAAAAACAAGATAGGAAAACTGCCAAGTTCTTTGGCAAGTGATTGTTCTGAAATCCTTGCAAGATACCGATATTCAAGCGGTTGACATACTTGTTGCCTACTTTAACAACTGCCAGAGAAACATGATGGAGCAGGGTGGTGCTTTTTAAAATCATTTATAGACTTCTGTAAAATGTAAGATAAATTAAAGTTATTATAATAGTAAAAAAAATAAATATCCCCTTTGGGGGCAAGTTTCATGCCCTTTCAATATTTAGATTATTTGGACTTCAGTGTAATTCTCCCTCCTTCATAAATCTTTTCTGAGCTCATGAAAACATTTAATAAATTATACCTTTAAGGTTTATTAGATACTGGGCTATAGTTCTCAGAAGAGAATTATCTGTAGCATCTTGTACAGTATATATACTCAATATATAATGTACTCAATATGTGTGACATAAGAGAAGGAGCTCCATTTAGTTCACTTAGTTTACATAAAATGATTATAATTAATTTTGTGGGTTTGGGGAGGAAGGTAGTTTAACGTGTGTTCGTGGGGATACATACATTTGAATTTGCATATGGAGGTCAAAGGTCAACTCCAGTGTTGTTTTCTGGTGTCATTCATGTTGATTTTAAGATGGAGTCTGTCATTGTGTTGGAGCTCCTCCCTTTCTAGGATAGACTATCAGGCTGGTGAGCCCCAAGGATGTGCTTGTCCCACAGCCCTTGCACTAAAATCTTAATTGGTTACTACCATTCGTATCTGGCTTTTAATGTGCATTCAAGCCAACACATTACCAACTAAACTGTTCTCCATCCCAATAACTAACATACAGCCTAATATTTCAGAAAATATTTCTGGAGAAACCATTTGTTTCCCACTTTGAACGGAATATCTTCATCAAGCTATTAAACCCATCTTCTTGTTAAGAAACTTTACCAACTCCCAGGTGCCTCGATTATCACTGAATAGAATTTCACTATGAACTTTAATCCAGTGAAAGTACTGCTCTGAGCTCAGCCAAGGTTCCTTGGTTCCTCTTTTTTACTTTCCTCTGCACATACCCTTCATGACCAAGTTCATTTAGTATTGTACAGTTGGAATATTAACTAGTATAATAGCATGGGTGTGTTATTCAATTATAAAACTAAACCATTCTTCTATGTGTATAAGACAAATATTTATTTTTTGGAACACAATCCTGATACATTCTCATTTTCCAGCAGTATCCCTATTGAACCCATGTCCCCAGTGGCAATTGAAGGAGAGTTAAAATCATAAAGTACAGTACAGCATATCTGAAAACAGAGACCTTTTATTTTGATATTCTTCTTTAAAATTCAGGATAAAAATCCTAGTATATACTAAAATCCTCTTCAAAAGCTCTGGGAGAGATTGTTTATAACTGAAGTATAGGTCTTCTGAACCCTATGCCAGAAATTTAAGAATTATACCAACATGACTATTAGAATAAACAAATTTCCTCCTTTAGTTCACTTAAACTCGATGAAAGGAACGCAATTAATATTTGTAAGTAGGGTGATGCTTTGCATGTTTTTGTTTAGGCAATATGTGGAAGTCAGAAACCAGCTACAATGTTATCCTTTTATTTTTAAGTGAGTGTATGGAATTGTCATTTTCCCATTTACACCTAGATTTCTCTCTTTTTCTTTCTTTCTTTTTCTTCAAATTTATTCTCCTCTCATACAATACATCCTGACTGCAGCTTTCCTTCTCCCCCCCCCCTCATGCCTTCCTCCCAGTTGCTCCCCTATACCCCCTCTCCCGCTGATATATTACCATATCCCTGTCTACTCATAGAAAAGAGCAGGCCTCCCAGGGACATCAACATAACACAGCACAACAATGTATGGCAAGATGAGGTCTAAAACCTCACATAAAGCATGGGTAAGGAAACCCAGAAATAGGAAAGGGGTCCCAAGAGCAGGCAAAGGGTCAGAGACACCCAATACTTCCATTCTTGTGGTACAAAACTTTAATTACAGCACTCAGGAGGCATAGGCAAAGTAGATCTTTGAGTTTGAGGTCAGCCTGGTATACAAGATGAGTTTCAGTTAAGCCAGGGCTACACAGAAAACAAAACAAAACAAAACAAAACAAAACAAAACAAAACAAAACAAAACAAAACAAAACAAAACACCTTTCTCAAACAAAATGAAAGAGAGAGAGAGGACTTCAAAATTTTAACCAGACAAGTTGGTGTGGAATTTTGGATAATGGGTATAAGTTAGCACGAAAATATTTTCCTTAAAAAAGGGAAACATTATTTTTGTCATTTCAAATAATTATTTTTCAAAATTTGGTCCCTGTTTGTCTGGTTGAAATTTGGATGTAAGTAGCAAAACAGGAAATTCTCAAGTAATCTTTAAAATCTGACAAGAAATGGAAATACTATTGAAAACAACTGTCACATTAACTATTAAAATAATAAGAATTATTACATGAAGTATTATTAACTATTATTAAGGTGGAATTGTCTACAAAATTTATAATAAATACTTTTGTGACCAACTATGGACATTTAGAAAATTTATATTCTCAGTTGAACTGGCTTCTTCAGGTTAACTACCCCTTAAAATTGTTTTTCTTGTCTTTCTTTTTTCTTTTTCCTTTTTTTTTTTTAATTAAAAAGAGCCAAGCCTCCTCTATTTCTGAGCCTCCTACCAGCCAATTGTGTGAATGTATGCCACACCACCCATATGTTCATCTCCAGATGGCTAGCCAGCTTCTTTCAGCTCCCCACCTGCCCGGGCCAAAGGCATGCTGTGCTCATATCCCTGTGTGTAACATGGAACCTGTCGGTGCCTGCTGTCCTCCATTCACTCGCATGTCAGAGATCCAGTGCAGACAATTGAGGGGGAAAGGGAAGAGAGGCAAGAGTTATGGGAAGCAAAGCAGGCTTAGTTAAGAGAGAAAGTAGAAGAGAGAGCTAAAAAGGAAGGAGATTGAGTATAAAGAGAATAAGAACAGTAAATGATTATTTAGGAATTTTAATAAATTTATATTGTATACTCAAAACCAAAGTAAATATGCTTTAAATTTAACCACATGGAAACAAATATAACAGATTCTTCCTGAAACTCAGGCTGTTTTGTGACTGTTGTTGCACTAAAAATGGCTAACAGTATTCAAAAGTTCTTTTCTGGGTCTTTTATTGAATAAGGAAGAGCTTGTGGGTTTGCACAAGGCATTTCATGTTCTGTGCTTATCAGCAAAAGCAACCATGTTGGAAACCTCTTTTTGTTGATGGTTTTTCTGACTTCCTGTACCAATATAACTACTCACTAAGATGAAGAAGTAAGTCTATTGAAATATTGTACTTATGGGATTTCTCTTCTTTTGAATATTTTTGTCCTTGTCCATGGCAGAATTTATCTCCAAAAGGTTCAAAGATGCTCACAAAAATATGTAATTAGCACCAAAAATATGTTGACTAATCCTAAGTAATTCAATTACTCAATAAATACTGAGCACCAATCATGGATCATTCACTAATTTTTACACTTGTGCAGATTACTGTAGAAAGAATAACTCTGGGCATTATTACTTTTATTGAAAATCTTGTGTAAATAAGGGAAGTACTGCTTCTTGTCAGTGGAAGCAATACAAGCAAATGTAAAGTTCATTGTATAGAAAGGTATTTGTTACAGAGAAAAATATAACTAAAAGTCTCAAGAACAAGGGGTATTCAGTTTTAATGGAGTCGCTATAAACTCCTTAAGGTGGTTGTGTCTGTGAGAGTTCTAGACACAGAGAGTTAACGATATAACTATCCACTGTAGAAGAAGACAACTTTTCTTAAAGTACATGTGAAGAAAAAGTGGAATAAAAGGTTCAAGAGACCATCAAGAGGTACCTGACCACATTTTCAGCAATTGTTTTTTTAAATTAATTATTTTATCTATTTACATCCTATCCATTGCCCTCTTTGGTTCCCCCATCCTACAGTTAGTTCTTCATCCCATTACCCCTCTTGCCTCTGAGAGGGTGTACCCCTCCCCCCACATCTCCCTTCCCTGGGGTCTCAAGTCTCTGGAGGATTAAGCACATCTCCCACTGAGGCTAGACTAGGTATTCCTCTGCTACATATTTCTGGGGGGGGGGGGGGGCTCAGGCCAGCCTGGGTGTGCTGCCAGCTTGGTGACTCAGCCTGGGAGCTCCCAGAGATCTGAGTTAGTTGAGATTGCTGGTTTCCCTATGGAGTCTCTCTCCCTTTCATCTTCTTCAATCCTTCCTCTAGTTCCTTCATTGGGATCCCAGACTTCAGTTTAAAGGTTGGGTGTAAGTATCTGCATCTGTTCAGTCAGCTGCTGGTAGGACCTCTCAGAGGACAGCCATGCTATGCTCCTGTCTGTAAGAACATCATAGCATCAGTAATAGTGTCAGGCCTTGGGGCTCACTGCTCTTCCCTGTGAGATGGATCTTAAGTTGGACTGGTCACTGGACAACCATTCATTCAGTCTCTTTTCCAATTTTGGCCCTACTATTCTTTTAAACAGGAACAGTTCTGGGTCAGGAATTTAAACTGTGGTTTGGTATCCCCATCCCTCCATTTAGGGCCCTGTCTGTCTACTACAGATATATTCTTACAGGCCATTGCAAAGGCCCCATAGCCTCTCCACAAATTCTGTTTTGTCACCCAAAGCAAAATTCAAATACTTCTATGCATAGAAGAATGTGGATAGACAGGCACAATAATCTACTTGGGAGATAATCATGACTTAGAAGTACTAGGGTCTGTGAAATGTGCAAAACTTCTAGATATATCTCAGAGGTTGAATTTGCATGATGTTCACAGTCCTTTATCCTAGAATAAGAGACAAAGAGATAATTCATGCTGCACCCTCTCCTGGGTCTCTAGTAATAGAGAAAACAGAAGAGAGTAGCAAATTTCTTGCCTGTACATGCTTCCTTCTGGAACACCCATAACTTGTTTTTCTACAACAATGAATCCTCCAGAAAGCAGACATAACGTTTTAGGCCACTGAACTTGAATTTGCACCAACAATTTTCAGTAGAACTTCATTCCATCTGTTCTGAACTCAGATCATATTTTGTGGGGGAAAAAAAAGGTTCAAGAGACCTAGAGGTACATGACTACATTTTTAATTTTATTTTATTTTTCTTCTAGACAGGGTTTCTCTGTATAGCTCTGGCTGTCCTGTACTCACTTTGTAGACCAGGCTGGCCTCGAACTCAGAAATCTCCCTGCTTCTGCCTCCCAAGTTGTGGGATTAAAGGTGTGCGCCACCACGCTCGGCCATTTTTAAATTTTTTACTTAAGTATTTTATTTATTTACACTCCAGGCACTGCCCTGCCCTGGCCCCCCTTCATCCCATTCACCTCCTTCCACCCGCCTCTAAGAGGGTGTTCCCCCACCCACCAACCTCAGCATCCTTTGGGAACTTCTGGCTGATTGGACTGGGAAGCTACTTATTTTTCTGTTCTATCGAACTTCAGAAAGTTTTACGAAACTGTCCCACCTCTGATAATGAAAATCACCATAATTATATATCCCTTGTTATTATGCAAGCACTCACTTGCCCCTAGTCATTAACATGACAAAAGTGTCCATCACAGGATGAGTATCTGGGCAGCTGTTATGGCTCAGTAGGTAAAGGCTCATGCTGCCAAACCTAAGGCTCTCTGTAACACCCCAGACCATACATTATGGAAGGAGAAATTTGATTCCCAGGAGTTATCCTTAGATTGTCATAAACATTCTATGACATATATATGTATATATGGTTGAACAAAAATTTGAAAGTTCCTCATCCTACTTAACTAAACACCTGATGCTGGTTTTGTTGGCAAATATTATAATGATGTACATTTTACCACAATCACAAATACATTGAAAAAGAAGACGTAACTTAATACAGCAAGAAGATGTTCTAGGAAGGCAAAGGGTCAATGTTACCGAGGCACTTAATGACTTAATGGTAGCAGAACTCATTATTTCTGCATGACTCAGTTTCTCACGCCTCTATAAAAATTAGCTGTTGAACTTCGTATCATCGATTTATCTATAGGTGAGAAAGAAAATCACAAGGTTTTCATTTAACATTCCTTCCTACAAATTAATGATTATTGAAATGTGGCTGAAAATGGTTCAGTGTGATTAGCCATCATCACTGTAAATTGCCCACCTAGCTTTAAGAAGACACAGTAAAACAACTCTCAGAGGTTCTTAGAGGCAATTTTGCAGCACAAGTCAGTCATAGGTTGATAATTTTTTAACTGAAATTTTTTCCAGTTTTGAGAACAGTATCCATTTTGATTACTAAACTTTTTGCTTAGTCTTCTGAATACAATAATGTGTCCTGAGTTTTGGATACTTTTTTCAATGCTGTAGGTATTGGCCTGGCTCAACTTATCTCTTTTAAAATTATTTAGTGTTAGTTACTTAAATCTGAAAAGAAATCATTAGAATAGTAAGGATCAATGCAAATATACTACTACAGGGCTCCATGGTGCAACTGTTGCCATCTGATAAAATTACATGGTGCTGAATAGACACAGACAGAAAGACTGGGAACTAGCATGCCAGCATATAGCACTGCTCCCAAGGGTTTCAGAAAATGTGGGTAACTGGAGTATTGGTCACAGGACCAAGAAATCAAATATTTGGCAATGATAACTTTAAATGTATAATTAATTTGCTTCAACGAATTAATTCAACTCAAATTTCACATGATTTCATTTGTAGTCATATCTATGTATAATAACCGCCTTGGAAGATTCCTGGGAATATAAAAATCAGCTCCAACCGGGTTCTGTATTAAGTGACCAGCAAGACAAAACTACCAGCAAATAAGGGGAGAAGGGATGCCTATTGGCTTTGCTTCGTCATATATTCTAATCCATTAAAGAACAGGGGAGTATTTTAACTCCCAGTTGTGTAAGATAATCAGAAACCATTTTTCCAGGTGTGCACACTATAGTGGTGGCTTCATTGTACTGGTAAATCGTGGTTTTCAATTTGATGGGATTTAGAAACACCTTGAACACAAGTCTCTGGGTTTAAAGGATTATCTAGATTAGGTTAATTGACTGGGAAATAACAAACCACAAATGTGGGTGGTACTGTTCTCTGCAAAGGAGTATGAGAGTGCATAGAAAGGGAAAAGTGAGTTGAGAGCCCACCATTTCTTCTTACTTTATAACTGTGGACGCCATTTGAACAATATGAACTAACCAGTACCCACAGAGTTCCCAGGGACTAAAGCACCAACCATAGAGTACACATGCTGGGACTCATGGCTCCAACTGTATACATAGCAGAGGATGGCCTAATAGGTCTAGTAGGTCGTCAGGAGAGGTTCTTGGTCCTGTGAAGCCTCAATGTCCCAGTGTAGGGGAATGCTAGGACCAGGAAGCTTGAGTGGGTAGTTTGGTGAGCAGGGGGCGGGCAGAGGAGATGGGGGGGTGTTAGGAGGGGAAACCAGGAAAGGGGTTAACATTTGAAATGTAAATAAAGAAAATAGCTACTTAAAATAAATGAATGAAGGAAGGCAGACAGGGAGGGAGGGAGAGAGGGAGAGAGAGAGAGAGAGAGAGAGAGAGAGAGAGAGAGAGAGAGAGAGAGAGAGAATCTTTTCTTGTTTTGGAAAAAAAAAACAAAGAAGAAAGAAAAGGTTCATTAAGCTCTTGCCTCTATAATTTTCCCACCATCATGAACTGTAGTCTTGAACTATGAGCCTAAGATTTGCTCTTCCTTAGGTAGCTCTTGCCATATATTTTGTCACAGAAACTAGTATTCAACGCAGCCATGTCCTCTCGGGCACATATGTTCCTTTTTTCTATATCCAATTTCTCACCTCTCTACACTAAGACGAAAAAGAAATACTGATTTGCCCAATAAACAGAAATAAGTGCACTGAACAGAATGTTCATTTTAATGTCAAACTGACTTTAAAGATTCAAGATGAGGACCAGAATAACAAGGGAAATTGTGTCTCATTTCAGAGATGAATATGGAGACCTCCTGTTAGCAGCAGAAACGACGGGCCGGTTAGTGGCTGAGTGAAGATGAAAACTTCTGGCTTCTGTATTGCAAAAGCAATGTATTTTGGTTTTGCACTACACCAAGTTTTAAATCCTCGGCTATTTTTATCAGGAAAATATCTGACATGTTTTTGGAGTGTGAAAAGCAAGAACCATTTCATCAATCAGGTTACTCTGCTTGCTCTATTAAATCTACCCCTGGCACAATCACAGGGAAGCTTGGCTCCAGTTCGTTGTGCTAGAAATAAACTGATGTCTTAGAACAGCCATTGTCGTCTAATTATATTTGACAGCCAACCTGACAGGTTTTGTTTATTTGTTTGTTTATGTGGTCGGTGTTCATAGCTTGGAAAAAAATGAATCATACTGTCAAACTACCAGACCCTTCAGGATCTCTTTGCTTCATTGAAAAGCTTAGGGAAGAAGCTATTTATAACATACCCAGTGAAGATAATGAGGGATATGTTTTCATGGAGAACTCTTTCTAAGTATCCACAGCTTGTATGGGGATTGGTGATACTTAGATATCAGTAGTACAGTGTGGTATCCTGAATAAGGATGTGAAGGTCATAGGCATCATGTAGATTGAGAAATGCACATGATGTCTTTATGATATGTAGTTTAGTCCTCAGGAGAAAGGGGAGCATGAATATCAAGAAAACATGAAGAAATAGGGTAGAAAAAATGTTAAAGTTTCTTGTAGAATTATAGCTAGAATATGATTTTTAGTTAATTTTAACCCCGCCCAAATTTATTTTCCTATTTTTAAAAAATATCAGCAATCTTTGATTAAATGTGCTATGACCAGATGATTCTCATTACTCTTGAGCACAATTCAGAGGCAAAGTATTTCATTATTTTTTTCCCTTTTAATTCTACATGTATTATTCACTTCTCTAAGAAAATTGCATGGTTGTGCAGTAAAATTGGAGATGGTTACACTTTTACTAATATTTTGCAAGGCTTGTTTGAACTTAACAAATATGCTAAGGGTCAATACATTTAAATTAAGAAACAAAAAATCAAATGAAATAAGGACTATCATAAGAGTTGTAAAAAAATGTAAACAGCCATCTCAGTGAGAAAAGATTAAACCTGGCAACTGCACTCCCTATTTCCCTGTTGGGATAAGACTGTAAATAACAAGAATATGCACATATCTAATTCTTCCTCCCTGTTAGTACTGTAGGTGAAAGCTTTTTCTTGCCATATTCAACCCCAGGCTGGAAAGAGCAAATCTGTAGTGCAACCAGCCAAAGAATTACACATTCTTACTTTCTGTCTATATTCGTAGGTTAGGCCTCATCCTTATACTACTGAATCTTGATTTTGCCAGTCTGGACATTATAACATCTGTTCACTCATACAAAACAGGTCCATCTCTTAAGTTGCACTTTAGACTTCCTGTCTAACCTGGTTCCTAATACTTTGTTATTATCACTGCTTTGGCAATATGAGAGCTAGGAAAATATAATGTGCCTTTATTGGTTCCAATTTTTCAAGAATAATGATTCCCACTTATAAAAACACAAAAGAAAAATGAATAAAATTATGAATCATATTTCTTAAGGATGAGGCCTCAATATATATATTCCTGGCTTGCCTGAACTTACCACATAAGTCAGGTTGGCAATGAACTCATGTACCTCTGACTCCTTTGTCTCCTAAGTGCTGGGAGTAAACACATGCACAACCTTGTCCAGCCCAAGAATATTTTGTATGAGACAAAGATTAAAAAATTAGTAGATGCCAACTAAAATAACAAACTTCATGAGGTTAAATATAATTAATATTTGTGACTAACAGTGGATGGAAGTTGAAAGGCTATAGGTCAGGTCAACTGTAAAAATACGTTTCAAAACAACTGAAGTGTTCAAAGATGAAATATACTTCTTATAACCAATTTCCCACTCATGCATATCACAAAAGGGATTGAGTCAGAGATATATAAGCAGCTTTAAAAATGGTAGCAATGAACCACAGGCAGATTCATAATCAGCAGATTGTAAGATCCTTTTGAACTCAGAAAAATCTGATTCAATGTTCTTTCTTCAAGTTCTTCAACATGAATACCTAACATCTGACTGTACATAGCATTATCCCAGAAGATAAAGAGAGAGCTCTCTAACTTTCATTTGGTTCTTATTCATTTATAAGCTCTCATCTAAAACACCACCCAAGTGCTACATTATACTTGGTTGTTGTCAATAGAAACCATTCTATTTCAAAGAATGGATCATGGCTATTTACAAATTTTTTTATCTTAATTTCATTTCTTGACTTGTATACATTTAATTAGTTATGAGATAGCTGAATTATTAAATTATATGTATTTGGACTCAATATAACATATCTTTTATATGGCAATATGTAATGATGAGGAATGGTGTCTAATCACAAGTGTTGAATGCGAAGAGGATACATAATTTGAAAAACCAATAGTTAAACAGAAATCATTTGTAATGATTATATTAAATTAAAGTATATTAAGAGATACATTTACACAATGGAATACTACTCAGCTATTAAAAAAATGAATTTATGAAATTCCTATGCAAATGGATGGACCTGGAGGGCATCATCCTGAGTGAGGTAACCCAATCACAAAGGAACTCGTACAATATGTACTCACTGATAAGTGGATATTAGCCCAGAAACTTAGGATACCCAAGATATAAGATACAATTTGCTAAATGCATGAAATTCAAGAAGAACAAAGACCAAAGTGTGGACACTATGCCCCTTCTTAGAAATGGGAACAAAACACCCATGGAAGAAGTTACAGAGACAAAATTTGGAGCTGTGACGAAAGGATGGACTATCTAGTGATTGCCATATGCAGGGATCCATCCCATAATCAGCTTCCAAACGCTGACACCATTGCATACACTAGCAAGATTTTGCTGAAAGGACCCAGATATAGCTCTCTCTTGTGAGACTATACTGGGGCCTAGCAAACACAGAAGTGGATGATCACAGTCAGCTATTGGATGGGTCACACGGCCCCCAATGGAGGAGCTAGAGAAATTACCCAAGGAGCTAAAGGGAACTGCAACCCTATAGGTGGAACAACAATATGAACTAACCAGTACCCGGGAGCTCTTGACTCTAGCTGCATATGTATCAAAAGATGGCCTAGTCAGCCATCACTGCAAAGAGAATGTGGAGAAGAGACTGAAGGAAAGGCCATTTAGAGACCTGGGGATCTATCCTGTGTACAGTTACCAAGCCCAGACACTATTGTGAATGCCAAGAAGTGCTTACCTATAGGAACCAAATATAGCTTACCCCTGAGAAATACAGAGGCTGATACCCTCAGCCAGTCATTGGACTGAACATGGGGTTTACAATGGAGGAATTAGCGAAAGGTCTGAGGAGCTGAAGGGGTTTGTAAGCCATAAGAAGAACAACAATATCAACTAAATAGATTTCCCAGGGTCTAAACCACCAACCAAAGAGTACACATGGATAGGTCCATGGCTCCAGCCATATACGTACCAGAGCAGGCCCTTGTTGAACATCAGTGAAAGGAGAGGCCTTTGTTCCTTTGAAGGCTAGATGCTCCAGTGTAGTAAAACACCACACTGGGGAAGCAAGAATGGGGTGGTGGGTGGGGAAACACCCTCATAGAAGCAGGTGAAGGGGTGTTCAGATAGGGGGTTTTCAGAGAGGAAACCAGGAAAAGGGGTAACACTTGAAATGTAAATAAAGAGAATATCCAATAAAAATTTTAAAAAGAAGAAGAAAAGATATCAAAATGATTGGAGAAATTTAGCCTTAAAGATATAACCTATTCCCCTCCAATTTCGAATTAAATTTTTATAATACAAAAAGGTCCAAAATGTTTTAAGCATAGAAGAGCTAATGCTTACGTTTCTGTAAACACTGATCTTACTCCCTGGTGAGGACGCATCTGCTGAATTGCAATGGTAAGAACAGGCTAGTGAGTAGAGTGTAGCTGTACTGGCTGAATTGCATTTATGGCTTGATGAGGATGCCAGGGTCTGTGCACAATGGCTGTGAGGTCGGTGGATTGAAATACTGCTGCTGTATGATGTACACACACTGGTAAATGAAATACAATGATAACTTTACATAAGTTACTGCAGTCCATCGAATGAGGCTGAATTAATATCCCAATCTTTGTTCCATTTTGTCCTACTGATCTTTTTATTTTTGAAAGATTTTGATATCAAATTAAATGTTACCCTTTCTGGCTATTATAAAAGTATATCTTTCTCTTCTTGGATGTTGAAACAGTAACATCTTTAAAGAGTCATTCTCTATCATGAGAAACACTTGTATAAAATATTGATATTTTTCACAGTCTGCATGGTCTATTCCAAATTTCTTCATGCTAACAGGAGATGCTCTTTGTATACTCTCTTACTCTTTGTATTCTCTTACTATCCTTCAACAGACACTCTAAAATTACACCCATAGATGTTTTGTCTTTCTTTGTCTCTCCAGAGAAAATGATTGGTAAGCACTGTGATTCTAAAGTAATAGGCAATAAAATACTGATTTATATTAAATCAGCACATGCAAATGTGCAGAGAAAGGATAAGAATGTTTGCTGAGAGCTACAGTGTTATAAAGTAAATTATACGTTAGTCATTGAAGGCTCTTGTCCATGTAAGTGGATAGAAATATATAGTATTTCCTTATTATCTTCAGCCCCAGTAGTAAATTACCACAGAAATGGCAAAGACTGAAGTGGACATAAATTTGAGGTTTGCTGTGCTGAAGAGTTTTCAGCTTAGTGTATATTTCAAAAGCCTTTGGAGGCTACTGATCATCATGATATGCAGCCGAGGGCTGGGAATAAAGTAGACGGTGATTTCCAGTTAGAAACTTAACCAACATTCTCCAGGCTTACAGTTAAAAAGTTTGTTTTCTTGGAAATAGTTTATGAATTGATGTTCAATTCTTTTCAGCTCCAGATCTTTTGCTTACGTATCAATTTATTATAGTTTCATTATTTGGGGAGATAAAGAAGTTGAAACTTTAAATGTTTTTACATATATGTATATATGTGTGTAAACATATTTCAATGTTCTGGTGATACGATGAGTCATTTATGGATGAGTGTGGAGGTAGACATTTCTTTTTTTTTTTTTTTTTTTTTTTTTTTTTTTTTTTTCATTTTTTTTATTAGGTATTTAGCTCATTTACATTTCCAATGCTATACCAAAAGTCCCCCTTACCCACCCACCCCCACTCCCCTACCCACCCACTCCCCCCCTTTGGCCCTGGCGTTCCCCTGTACCGGGGCACACAAAGTCTGCGTGTCCAATGGGCCTCTCTTTCCAGTGATGGCCGACTAGGCCATCTTTTGATACATATGCAGCTAGAGTCAAGAGCTCAGGGGTACTGGTTAGTTCATAATGTTGTTCCACCTATAGGGTTGAAGTTCCCTTTAGCTCCTTGGGTACTTTCTCTAGCTCCTCCATTGGGAGCCCTGTGATCCATCCATTAGCTGACTGTGAGCATCCACTTCTGTGTTTGCTAGGCCCCGGCATAGTCTCACAAGAGACAGCTACATCTGGGTCCTTTCAGTAAAATCTTGCTAGTGTATGCAATGGTGTCAGCATTTGGAAGCTGATTATGGGGTGGATCCCTGGATATGGCAGTCTCTACATGGTCCATCCTTTCATCTCAGCTCCATACTTTGTTTCTGTAACTCCTTCCATGGGTGTTTTGTTCCCACTTCTAAGGAGGGGCATAGTGTCCACACTTCAGTCTTCATTTTTCTTGAGTTTCATGTGTTTAGGAAATTGTATCTTATATCGTGGGTATCCTAGGTTTTGGGCTAGTATCCACTTATCAGTGAGTACATATTGTGTGAGTTCCTTTGTGATTGTGTTACCTCACTCAGGATGATGCTCTCCAGGTCCATCCATTTGGCTAGGAATTTCATAAATTCATTCTTTTTAATAGCTGAGTAGTACTCCATTGTGTAGATGTACCACATTTTCTGTATCCATTCCTCTGTTGAGGGGCATCTGGGTTCTTTCCAGTTTCTGGCTATTATAAATAAGGCTGCTATGAACATAGTGGAGCATGTGTCCTTCTTACCAGTTGGGGCTTCTTCTGGATATATGCCCAGGAGAGGTATTGCTGGATCCTCCGGTAGTACTATGTCCAATTTTCTGAGGAACCGCCAGACTGATTTCCAGAGTGGTTGTACAAGCCTGCAATCCCACCAACAATGGAGGAGTGTTCCTCTTTCTCCACATCCTCGCCAGCATCTGCTGTCACCTGAATTTTTGATCTTAGCCATTCTCACTGGTGTGAGGTGGAATCTCAGGGTTGTTTTGATTTGCATTTCCCTGATGATTAAGGATGTTGAACATTTTTTCAGGTGCTTCTCTGCCATTCGGTATTCCTCAGGTGAGAATTCTTTGTTCAGTTCTGAGCCCCATTTTTTAAGGGGGTTATTTGATTTTCTGAGGTCCACCTTCTTGAGTTCTTTATATATGTTGGATATTAGTCCCCTATCTGATTTAGGATAGGTAAAGATCCTTTCCCAGTCTGTTGGTGGTCTTTTTGTCTTATAGACAGTGTCTTTTGCCTTGCAGAAACTTTGGAGTTTCATTAGGTCCCATTTGTCAATTCTCGATCTTACAGCACAAGCCATTGCTGTTCTGTTCAGGAATTTTTCCCCTGTGCCCATATCTTCAAGGCTTTTCCCCACTTTCTCCTCTATAAGTTTCAGTGTCTCTGGTTTTATGTGAAGTTCCTTGATCCACTTAGATTTGACCTTAGTACAAGGAGATAAGTATGGATCGATTCGCATTCTTCTACATGATAACAACCAGTTGTGCCAGCACCAATTGTTGAAAATGCTGTCTTTCTTCCACTGGATGGTTTTGGCTCCCTTGTCGAAGATCAAGTGACCATAGGTGTGTGGGTTCATTTCTGGGTCTTCAATTCTATTCCATTGGTCCACTTGTCTGTCTCTATACCAGTACCATGCAGTTTTTATCACAATTGCTCTGTAGTAAAGCTTTAGGTCAGGCATGGTGATTCCACCAGAGGTTCTTTTATCCTTGAGAAGAGTTTTTGCTATCCTCGGTTTTTTGTTATTCCAGATGAATTTGCAAATTGCTCCTTCTAATTCGTTGAAGAATTGAGTTGGAATTTTAATGGGGATTGCATTGAATCTGTAGATTGCTTTTGGCAAGATAGCCATTTTTACAATGTTGGTCCTGCCAATCCATGAGCATGGGAGATCTTTCCATCTTCTAATCTCAGCACTTGAAACAAGGCAAGGTGATCTCTGAAAGTCTGAGGCCACTTAATGTACATAATTCTGAAGCAGCCAGGGCTGTGTTAGATCATGTCTCATACACACACACACACACACACACACACACACACACACACACACAAGACTTACTCTTAGTGAATGATTAACTCCTGGATAGGAAACATTGTCATAGATAAAAGTATTGATGTACTTTTATGATTCTTAGAGTAGAGAGGATAAGAAAGAGAATAGAGTGAGTAAATATGTGTACTATTAGAGAACTAACATAGAATAAGTATTTGACATTTGGCTTGAAAGTTAACTTGCTTAAAATAAGATATAAACATATACATGCATACACATGCACACATATGTATGAGCTTTAAGCTAAATGACTGACTTTATAGTCCATCTGTACTGTCCCTTAAATACCTAGATGTTTCCATTGTCATTTGATTTGATGACATCTCTGATTTTAACAACAGGTTTTGCTTAGCCCAAAGTTTGCAAGTTTAATTTCAGACTACCAATGTCTCTGATAAGGAACTAGCAAGTGGATGACTTCCTATTGGCAACTCCACGGCACCATCTTAATACGAAGAAGCTCGATTTTGTTCCATTTCAGACTACTCTAGATTCAGTGTTGCCTGATAACTATTATTGTATTCATTTTTTTTTCAGGTGAAAGGTGTTTGTTTTCTCACAAGTTGGTTAACAGCTTCTTTCACTGGACATTGCCTGCCAATTGCATTCTCTACTCCTTATTCCCTCTCTTGTCCCTCTTGTTCTGAAACACAGCACCCGATTATTGGAAGAAGTCAGCCTCTGTAATGAATGCCACAGAAACACAATCCACTCTTAAACCAAGATGATCTGAGGCATAGTGTGAGGGAAATATAGTTAGAAACTCTACACCCTTGTTGTCTTTCAGATTATCACTCTCTGCTCATGATACTACAGAACTTTTAAAGGAAGAAATTGTTTTTCTTTCTTAATATACGTTTTCCAAAACAAACAGAAAATATTGATTCCCTTTCAACCATCATGTTTTGCTAAGCTATGGTATGTTTTATATGTCCTGATAATGAAAGTAGTTTTTTTTAGTTTGTTAACAATGTTGACCCATTTCCTTTTATGTAATATCATTTATTTATGGGCATATGTCATCTCTTTAGCATCCCAGTTCTAGTTCTAGGAACAAATTATAAATCTTCTGTGTTTTAATAATCAATCATCCTATTCAATTCTTTAAAGCACTTTGCTCACAAATCCTGGTAGGTTCCTTTCCAAGTTTCAATACTGAAGGGCTTATGAAAACCCTAGGATTTCATTAGGGCTGCATAGATTACTCCAGCCCTCTTACATGTTGGGTACATTATAAAAGTTATATGTTTGACTGCTCATTTAAAGGCAAAATCTGTTAGGTGAAGCAGGTTAAACAGATGCCTAATGAGGCAAATTGGCAATTGCTTTGATCTTAACATACCTCTGGACATTGACATTTTAAATAACCCCACTGACAGGATTTCACACTGGGAAGCAGTCATTTGTTTCCCACGCACTACTTCATGATAGGCCAAGGGATATCAGATAGCACAGGTGGTGAATTACATGAGACATGAAATTGATGTTCTTACAAGTAATTGAGTCACAATGCATTAATATTCTCAGTGTTGGTTCTGTTTATTTAACTTGTCTCATCTGAGAGGGATCAGAATTAAGAACAAAGCTAAATGAAAAAAAAGATATTCATTCTAAGTGAGATATGTAGGATAAAATAATAACATGGAGTTCCAACAGTATTGGTAGATACACTCAAAATATAACAGGAACTACTAGGGTTCCCAATTATACTTGCAAGATATGGGCATATGTACTACTGGAGATAGATAAATGTTAGAACAGTTGGGGTGTGCCAGTTGAAGAGATTTCAGGGGGCTGATGACCACTTTGAATTGACATGGATGAGTGACAAGGAAACAAACTAGACTAAGTACAGGGACATGACTATTGTATCTCTGTTGAAGGAGCCAACTTCATCAGTGTCCTTAATTAAGGCAGCTTTGTTAGCATCTTTATAGATTATTCTCTGCCATTGCAGCTGTTGCTCCAATTATATGCATAGAAATCATGTAAATGTCTAAACAGTTAAATAACATTTCTGGTCCTCATTTTCATAATCTCTGAAATGTGCCATGATAAGGTCCAATATGAATTAGTACACTATTTTGTTCGTCAAGTCCAGGAGTCCATGACATAGGCTTAAGATAAAGAAATTTTATTACTTGCTTAAGTATTATAACTTCTAATACACAGAAGCAATGATACTATATTGAATTCAAATTTAAGGGTGTGAGAAAAATCATTTAAGCAGTGTTTTTAAATGATGTTTGTGGGTTAACTACAAAAGTTGATTTGAATCAGACAATTTGCTTTTGGACATTGTCCTTTCCCCAAAATCCTAGTTCGTACTAAAATGACCTGGCAAGAAACTGAGGAAAGACATAATTATTAACATGGAGTTTTGATTTTATGATCATTTCTTTAAGAACTGTAAAATTCAGATGATGTGTAAAAGGTATTTTTAGCATTTAAGAAATAAACACAACACATTAAAGGAAAAAAGCATTTTCTTGACTTAGGAAAAATACATACAAACCAATAAAACACCAAACATGAAATATGAACATGAGGACATGATAATAGCAAAATGTTTTGCTCTTTTCTGTTACTTATACTGACCTGGATGTGAATATATGCACCGACAAACTTCTAGAATAGTGAAACATTTAAAATATATGAGAAGATAACAAAAAGTGTAAAGGGAATTATGTTCTAGGGAAGAGATTAATTGCAATTAAAATAATTGGGCAGACTGTAAGAGATTATTTATGTGGGTACTGAGGGGTGACAAGAATTTCAATAGCTCATTAATAAAGTAACAGACCAAAAGAACATTTTTCACTAATGTATACCTGGAGCTCAACTTGAATTACTCACTCCTCATAAAATTTCATTAATGCTTAAAACACGTACTCACACCACCAGAAATCAATAAGATTTAGTGTTGTAATTCTGTGAGTGGTTTATAATCTTTAAGTTTAATAAAAACAGAAATTGTTGTTGTTATTATTAGTGTTTTTGTTTGTTTGCTAGTTTATGTTTTATTTTCTCATCAGGAAAAAAAAAAAGAGTAGATGACAAGAAAACCTAGCTAAATGGATCTAATGGAGATTCAGTTGATGGACAGATTCTAAGTTAACTCCATGAAAGCATCATCCAATGTCAGTCTTTTTGACACCCCACTCCAAAGGCTTAGAAAAATTGCCTTGTTTATTAAATGAAGGAAAGGTTTTGGTTCATCAACACATCACATCAATGGAAAATTAAACCATCTGACTCTAAACTGCACTGACCTGTGCTTGAAAAATAGAATCATGAAAACAGGCTGCAAGTTTTCATAAGAAGCACTGATCAGCAAAGCATAGGCCGACACCCTCCCTGGTAAACTCATAACATTAAGGTAGGACCACTCAGATCAAGAGATTTAGAGGCCGGTATCAGTCAGTCAAAGCTTAGAGAATGTACTTCATCTGTAAGTGTCAGTTTTCTTAGCTATAATTTGGGACTAAATGACAGATATCACTGGTTATAAAGATACATTTCTTAATTAACATATGCTGGTAATATGGGTTTATATAAAGTATTAGTAACTTTTATGCTATTATTGGACTGGAAATGCCATTTCATGGTTTAGTGTCATCTAAAAAGATAAGTCATCCACTCTTTCAAACTTGTCTCTGTGTGTCTAACTAGAGTTCTATATAGGCTTATAATTAGTAAACTGACAGGTTCAGGGAAGATCCCTTCTAGATATGTTCTATTTTAGATACATAAAAAATTGTATACATTAGATATGGACATCTCATAGTCAAATGCTACCCATTTCCTCACATATTAGAACTGAAACATGACTTGACAGATACAAACATGGGCAAAATAAGTTTTCAACGCATTACAGGAGCTCACTTAGGAATGTATACACATTTAGAAGGGTTCAGGGAATAGAGAAGGGCCTGACTGCATACATTGTGCAAGGAAGAACAAAAACATGGTGATGTCAGGATTGGAAAATGGTGGGATTTAGGATAATGTGGGATAGAGATACAAATATACAGTTCTAAGAATAAAACTTAATGGAATAGAAATTTGAGAGCTTAGGCAACGAAACCAGGCTGGGGTAATGTTACTTTGAATGATGCCTCCTCAATATGCATGCTTATTTCCTGACTCCTATTGTATCGTAGGATGGCCTGATCATTGACTTAGGATCATTAGAGAGGCCATTAACTGAAAGCAAAGCTTTGGGGGTGAAACTAACTCAATATGACTCTGATCTTTGCAGGAGAAGAAAAATCCTTCAGAAACCTGGCTCAGTCTTTGCTTCTAATCTCCAAAACTGTATGTTAGATGATTGTCTTGTTCCAGCCACAGAGCCTGGTGACTCTTTTGGCAGCCTAGTGGACAACATAGCCAGACTTTAAACAGACCTGTGCCTGCTAAGAGGATATAAACATGCCCTTTGCACAGCTGGATAGACTTTTAAAAATTGATGTGATGTGAAGACCATTGGTGATGCTGTGTATATGTATGTGACAGTGAGTTAGATTGGGGAGTCTATACTTGATACAATGGACACTAGAAAATCATCCAACATTATTATATAGTAAAAATTAATCAGCAAGCACCAGGAGTGACTAGGATCAAAAGATCCTGGTGCTTGCTGATAAAGAAATTATTTTATAGCTTCATATCTTTCAGTTCTCTAGAATATCATTTTTGTTTATTCATAACTCTTCTTTGTAATATATATATATATATATATATATATATATATGTAATTAAAGTAGATTCTTTACCATTGCTTGCCCTATTTCCCTTAACTCAAACTCTATTCCTCATCCTTGTCTGATGAAACTGTACCCAGAAAGTAAGGCCTTGTCTTGTTCTCCTTTCAAAGTCCAAATCCTCTAGTTGTGTTTTGTTTGTTTGTTTGTTTGCTTGGTTTGGTTTGGTTTGTGTTTTTTGTTTGTTTGTTTGTTTGTTTGTTTGTTGCATATAAATATTTCCACATACATTTAATGGGGCATAGGACTTTATTGTTCAAAAATAATTAGAAATTCTAGAAATTATTTCTAATTTTCTCAAAATGGAAAACAATAATTTCCCTCAGCCTGTTTTGTATAGCATTACAGATCTGTACCTTAAACTATTTAAAGGGGAGCACATATTTATTATCTAAATCAATGGGGAAAGTCAGAAAAAGAAGAGTGGCAAAGTGGGCAGCAAGGAGGAAGGAAGGGAAACACATAAAAATGGCAGTAAGGAAAATTAGGTGGGAGGGAGGGAGAGAGAAAGGGAGTGAGGGAAGGAGAGAGGGAGGGAGGGAGGAAGAGGAGGAAAGATAAGAGGGAAGAGGGGCTCTAAGGGATTGGTGAATCTCCCTGGCAGTATATTATGCATTCTCTTGAGTATCAAATACTCAAGAAAATCTCTCTCTGACTTTTGTAAGAATGTCCATTTAGAATGTATTATTCCCTGTGAATTCATAAAAAGCTAGTACCTCTCTTGTGTTATGTTTAATTTGTAAATTACATTGTACAATAACATGAGTCAGAATGTCTTAGTCAGGGTTTCTCATCCTGCACAAACACCATGACCAAGAAGAAAGTTGGGGAGGAAAGAGTTTACTCAACTTACATTTCCATACTGCTGTTGATCACCAAAGGAAGTCAGGACTGGAACTCAAACAGGTCAGAAAGCAGGAGCTGATGCAGAAGCCATGGAGGGATGTTCTTTACTGGCTTGCTTCCCCTTGCTCAGCCTGCTCTCTTTTAGAACCGAAGACTACCTTATAGGTCCCACCCACAGGGAGCCTTTCCTCCTTGATCACTAATTGAGAAAATGCCTTACTGCTGGATCTCATGGAGCCATTTCCTTTCTCTATGATAACTCCAGCTGTGTCAAGTTGACACAAAACTAGCCAGTACACAGAGAGACTGTGTGTTAGTTCTGGAAACTACACTGTCCCATTGTAGATTCTGCCTTTGCTGCATTAGTACTATTGTGTTATGAACTAAAGGACTAGATGAGGAGGGGAGTCCATGTGTCTTAGTCATCCTTGTTGATTCTATTTCCCCAAACCCTACTTGCTGCATCCAAGTCACAGTGCTCAGAGATAAGTCCTGGGGGAGAATAATGGAAACAACTCAAAGAATCCTGAGAAATGGAAATCTCTAGTTTAGTAAGTAGTTTGGGATTTATAATTTAGAAGTAGATAACTAATAAAGACTAAGCCTGGGTTTGCTCTCCTATTTGAGTACCAAAGAACATTAAAAACAAACAAAAACATAATTATTTTTAGAGCACAGTGTAAATACATTAAAACCTAAAGAAAGCAAGGTAAAAGCTAGTTAGCATTGAGCACAATAGCAAGAGTGGGCTGTCATGTGCTGTTTAAAAGTTTTCCCCAAGATTGAAACATTTTGTATACTAAAGGAAAGCCCATTAAGAGCTTCAATAACTCAAAATAGCACCAGGAAGTCTCTAAAACTGAACCGATTCACTAGTTGCTCCATCTCTCAGCGTACAAAATCAGAAAAGACTACTGAGAGTCAGTGTGACAGGCCAGGCATCTGGAAGAAGCAGAAAACACCTGACATGCTTGGAAGAAACAAGCAACAAGTAAACAATTATAAGAATAGACAAATAACAAAAACAAAGGCCAACTGAACTGCCTGGAAAAGGCTCAGACCACTGAACCACCTGGAAAGGACTCTCCAAACTGTTGAGCTGCCTGCTTGCTGTAAAGTATGAACTAAGATTCCAGCTTTTGTGAACCTTCAGGCATACTGTGGTGGGCTTTGGAGATGCAGCTGTTTTTGAGTTGTTTCTGCTTTTATTTATTTATTTATTTATTTATTTATTTATTTATTTATTCATTCATTCATTTATTTCATATACACATTCATTTATTTTGTATATAGTACATAGACATATTTTTCTTTTTTTAAATTTTTATTAGATATTTTCTTCATTTACATTTCAAATGCTATTCACAAAGCCCCTATACCGTCCCCCTGCCCTGCTCTCTAATCCACCCACTCCTGCTTCCTGGCCCTGGTATTCCCCTGTACTGGGGCATATAATCTTCACAAGACCAAGGGCCTCTCATCCCATTGATGGCCGATTAAGCCATCCTCTGCTACATATGCAACTAGAGACACAAGCTCTGGGGGTACTAGTTAGATCATATTGTTGTTCCTCCTACAGGGTTGCAGACAACTTTAGCTCCTTGGGTACTTTCTCTAGCTCCTCCATTGGGGGCCCTGTGTTCCATCCAATAGATGACTGTGAGCATCCACTTCTGTATTTGCCAAGCACTGGCATAGCCTCACTAAAGATAGCTGTATCAGGGTCCTGTCAACAAAATCTTGCTGGCATATGCAATAGTGTCTGGGTTCGGTGGTTGTTTATGGTATGGATCCCTGGGTAGGGAAGACTCTGGATGATCCTTCCTTCCATCTCAGATCCAAACTTTGTCTCTCTAACTCATTCCATGGGTATTTTGTTCCCTATTCTAAGAATGAATGAAGTATACCTTTGATGAGTATGAAGTGCCCCTCCTTGTCTTTTTTGATAACTTTGGGTTGGAAGTCGATTTTATTCAATATTAGAATGGCTACTCCACCTTCTTTATTCAGACCATTTGCTTGGGAAATTGTTCTCCAGCCTTTTACTCTGAGGTAGTTTCTTTGTGCCTGAGGTGTGTTTCCTGAATGCAGCAAAATGTTGGGTCCTGTTTATGTAGCCAATTATTGGGGAATTGAGTCCATTGATATTAAAATATATTAAGGAAAAGTAATTGTTGCTTCCTGTTATTCTTGTCGTTAGAGTTGGGATTCTGTTCTTGCGGCTATCTTCATTTAGGTTTGTTGAAGGATTACTTTCTTATGTTTTCTAGGGCACAATTTCCCTCATTGCGTTGGAGTTTTCCCTTTATTATCCTTTGAAGGGCTGGATTCATGGAAAGATATTGTGTAAATTTGGTTTTGACATGGAATACTTTGGTTTCTCTATCTATGGTAATTGAGAGTTTTGCTGGGTATGGTAGCCTGGGCTGGCATTTGTGTTCTCTTAGGCTCTGTATAACATCTGTTCAGGATCTTCTGGCTTTCATAGTCTCTGGTGAGAAGTCTGGTGTAATTCTAATAGGTCTGCTTTTATATGTTACTTAACCTTTTTCCCTTTCTGATTTTAATATTCTATCTTAATTTAGTGCTTTTTTTTTTTGTTGTTCTGATTATTATGTGTCTGGAGGAATTTCTTTGCTGGTCCAGTCTATTTGGAGTTCTTTGGCTTCTTGTATGTTCATGGGCATCTCTTTCTTTAGGTTAGGGAAGTTTTCTTCTATAGTTTTGTTGAAGATATTTACTGGCTCTTTAAGTTGAAAATCTTCATTTTCATTTATACCTATTATCCTTAGGTTTGGTCTTCTCATTGTCTCCTGGATTTCCTGGATGTTTTGAGTTAGGATCTTTTTTCATTTTTCATTTTCTTTGATTATTGTGTCCATGTCCATGTTTTCCATGCAATCTTCTGCCCCTGAGGTTTTCTCTTCTATCTCTTGTATTCAGTTGCTGATGCTCACGTCTATGCTTCCTGATTTCTTTCCTAAGATTTCTATGTCCATAGATGTCTCCCTTTGGGTTTTCTTTATTGTTTCTACTTCCGTTTTTAGATCATGGATGGTTTTGTTCAATTCTATCACCTATTTGGCTGTGTTTTCCTGTAATTCTTTGAGGGATTTTTGTACTTCCTCTAAGGACTTCTACCTGCTTAGCAGTGTTCTCCTGTATTTCTTTAAGTGAGTATTTAATACCCTTCTTAAAATCCTCTACCAGCATCATGATATATGATTTTAAATCTTAATCTTGCTTTTTGGGCATGTTGGATTATCCAGGACTTGCTGTGGTGGGAGTACTGGGTTCTGATGATTCTGAATGGTCTTCGTTTCTGTTAGTAAGATTCTTACATTTGCCTTTAGTCATCTGGTAATCTCTGGTGTTTGATGTTCTAGCTGTCTCTGGCTGGAGCTTGTTTCTCCTGTGATTCTGTTAGCCTTTGTCAGCACTCCTGGGAGTCCAACTCTCTCCTTAGTCCCAGTTGTCAGAGCACTCTCGGCAGGCAAGCTCTCCTCTGGCAGGGAAGGTGCACAGAGGTCTGGAGCTCAGCTCTGCCTCCTGGATGAAGATGAAGACACAAGTGATCCTGTCCAAGAAGCTCTGTTGCTTCTGTGGCGTGCGTGCTCACTCTGCTTTTATAATTAACCTTCCTCTCATATTTCTATGGGCAACATCCCCCACATACAAAACAACCCCCCCCAAAAAAATACACCTATTTCACCAAGGAGAACACTGGTGCAGTTATTAATTTGGTCTGGTTTTGCCTGCCTTTTTTGGGTATGTTGTGTCTTCCCAGGAAACATCTGGTATACAACACCATCATTTATGTTCTGGATGAGGCTCAAAAGCAGGAGAAGGGAGATAAAGAAAGCCTTCAGGCCTGGCCTGCTTGAAAGCTGTCATAAGAAATGTGGTCACACTAGAAGAAAGAGTGTCCCAACTGAATAAGGATGAATATAAGACTGTCTAGTTGGCTCTAAATTGGAATCAGAAATACAAATTAAGGAACTTATTGGCTGCTAGGCTGTATGTAGCTCTCTAAGGAACATTTTTGTAGGTGTTAAAATTTGGATTCTGATGGGTACTAGTAGTATTCTTTTGTAGTTTTTAAATTCTTCTCTCATGTATTACATTCTAAGTTTCCCTTCCTTTCTGTCCTTCCCGTTCCCCACTGTGTTTCCTTACCTCCAGCCCATTCCTCCTCTGGTTTCCTTCAGAAAAGCTCTGATAGATAGGCCATCGAGGGATATTGACCAAACATGGCATAAAAAGTAATAATAATTGAAGACACATACTTTCTTAAGAAGACTGGACAAGGCAACCCAGAAGAAGGAAAAAGATCCCAAAGGCAGAGAAACGAGTCAGAGGCACACCAAAGTTCTACCGTTAGAAGACCATAAGAAGACCAAGTTAAACAACCAAAACACACATACAGAGGACCTAGGAGGCTCCCTGAGTTTTGCTTTGGTTGCTGGGATCTGCTTTGAGCTCTGGTTATTTGATTCTGTGGGCCCTCTTTTTGTAGTCCCCTCAATCTCATTGACTCCTAAAATGCTTCCTCCCCTTCTTTGGGATTCCCTGGGCTCCATCTAATGTTGGGCTGTGGGTCTCTGCATTTGCTTCTATCAGTTGCTATATGAAGTCTCTCTGGTGACAATTATGCTAGACAGAAACCTAGTGTGGTGGAAAGTTCCTGGAATCTACAAGGGTGACCCTAGCAAAGTCCCCTAGTAATGGGGGATATGGAACCTGAACAGGACATCTTGTGTAACGAGGCCAGGTTTCCAATGGAGGGACTGAGACATCCACCCCAACCCAGTCACAAACACCCTTGACTTAAAAACTGTCATATGTTCTAGATGTACTGGTATAAAGATGGCAAAGAACTTGTGGGAGGGGGCAAATCAATGACTGCTCCAATATGAAACCCTCACCATAAAAGGGAACTCATGCCTAACATTGACTGGATGGCAAAGAACCAGAGATGGGTAGACCAGAGACCTAGGATCGAACCAAAAATGACTGGTAGGAAAAAAGTCATCAAATGATTCATAATGACACTATGCTATACTTGTAGTATTGTTATTTTCTGTACTGATGTCAGTGAAGAAGTAAATAGGCCTTTGAACTCTTTGGCTCCTTGTGACAGATGTGCAGCAGAATTATATTCACTGTTTATTGATGTGTTTTGTTTCTCAGTATTTTGATTTTTCAACAATGTCCTATTTTAGAATTGTCCAGAACATGAAGCTCATGTTGAGTTAAACAAGATAAAAGTACATTGTGTAGGGAGAACCTTACTAAATCATTCATAAAGATAAAAATACAGGGGTCAATGAAGCTTGGAGGAAGAATTCTCCTGGGCACTGAGACAGGGCCATTTCAAGGACAAGGTGAAAAAGGTAAATCTTTCAATCTGGATGATACGGGGTCAACAAAGCAAGAGAAAAAAAAATACACTGCTGACCATGTTATGAAAACTGTCAAACCCAAGGCTGCATCACTAATTGACTACTTTCTAACACAGATGTGTGGGATGAAAATAAAACATTAACTGGCGAACCTCAATTTTCTTAAACCCAGTTACTCACTTATTAACAGAAGAGGGAGTGTATTGAGATATTGAGAACTGTGCTAAGTAGGCTTTGATTGCTTCATTGGATTTGGTAAAACAGAACAGTTCTTGAATTTCATTTAGAACAAATGTAATCTACAAATCAGAACCAATCAGGGACAAATCTTCACATGGATGACAAGTGGTTCTTCCAGTTGGGCAAGCTTGAGAAACCTCAGATTGGCTTATACAGGTGAGATGATTGACACTATGGGAATGTAGATAGTGTTTTCTCTCCAGAAGATAGAGAGATGTGTCATGATGTTCTCAGACCTTGTGAGTGTGAATAATTGTGTGCATGGAGATATGCATGAATATGTGAGTGCAGGTGGTCAAAAGCCATAGAACAACTTTTGGTGTCATCTATTTTCATTTATCAGAGGGGCAGGATCTCTCACTGGCCTGGAATTTGCCAAGCAGTATAGGCTTGCTAACCATCAAGCTTCAGAATGTTCATGTTTCCATTTCATTGGCACTGGGATTATAGTAGAGCTTTTAAACCTGTGTGTGTGTGTGTGTGTGAGAGAGAGAGAGAGAGAGAGAGAGAGAGAGAGAGAGAGAGAGAGAGAGAGAGAGAGAGACAGAGAGACAGAGAGACAGAGAGACAGAGACAGAGAGACAGAGACAGAGAGACAGAGACAGAGAGACAGACAGAGAGACAGAGAGAGACAGAGAGAGACACACACACACACACAGAGAGAGAGAGAGAGAGAGAGAGAGAGAGAGGGCAGAGAGGCAGAGAGAAACAGAAACAGAAGGAGTGAGGTTGTAAAGAGCTCAAGTATTAGTTGTTGCAATATATGCATTTCATCAAGTGAATTGTTTTCTCAGCTCAAAAGCTGTGATCGTAACATTGCTTGGATGATAAGTTTAAGTGCAATAAAGGCCTTTTGTATTTGGAAAAGAGAGTAGGAAATCTGTAAACTAGAAAGTATTTGGGTAGGCTATACAGCTTTAACAAAAGAAAATACAGACCCAAAGAAGACTGGATTTTTTTTTTTTTTTAAGCCAGATACAAGCGGTCTTTGAATACCTAGACAAAACTGACAAAATATATTGAACAAAAAATGTTAATGAAGCTGAGAAGCAATAGAAAAATATATTCAGAGTATTTCTCCAAAATAAGAAGAGTCATTGAGAAGGGTGAGTTTAAGTAGAAGGGTACCAAATATGAATCCGCTGAAAGAATACTGGGAGCCTCAAAACAACAGATAGTTGGAGGATAGATCTACACATATTTCTAAATACCTGGATAAATAGAGGTTGGAAGAACATAGGTTTGGGTTACATCTAGGAAACAAACCTCTGTGTGTATCTGTCGGAGTGTTCCCAAAGAAATTTGATTAAAGATAGAAATTCTACCTTCAACAAGTGGTTCTATTCCAGGAACTATGGTCCTGTCTTAATTAAAAAGAAAAACAAATAGAACATGAGTATCAGCACACATTGCTCTCTGCTTTTGATCAGTGCAAGCCGTGTGACCAGCTGCCACACACTCATGCTGCTACAGCTAGGGTGCCTCCTACATGGTTTCCCTACCATGATAGACAGTGCATTCAAATGAAGAGTCATAACAAACCTTTATTTAATCACAGGAATAGAAAAAGGAACTAATACAGTTGGTTAGAAAGACAGAGAGTGATATGAGAACAGAATATCAAAGGTTGCCTGCTTCAAACTCCACAAAAGTGCCCAAAGTTGTTCACTGTTTGCAATTTCAAAAACCTACCCTAGTGTATGAAATGTTACTGGTTCTAATAGAAACACATCTAGAAATGGCTCTCAGCCATATGATTCATCATCATATCTGGAAATCAGGATTCTTTTTCCATTTCATCTCTTTGCGATTTCTTTGAAGAGATTTCTCTAACACAAGCGTTCTCTGTTTCTCAGTGTATTTATGAGATGGTGATAATGATTCTGGCTGCCCTCATGTGGCTTTGGAGAAAGAAAAGAAATGGAATTCATTTCTACAGAACACATTGAGAATTTCTGAAATTTTTTTCTTATAGTTCATGAAAAATACAAGCTTCAGAAATACTTAGATAGCCAACGTTGGACATCTGCAATTGCCTTCTTGTCTGTGGAGACTGCATAATATGAGTTAGAGGGGAGAAAAAATGATCCCGAAACATGAGGTCTCATAACAACAACTGAAAAAAAAAAAAGTCTAGAACATAAATTGTACTTCCCTCTCTGGGTATTTATAACTGCTCACTTGTAGGGCTCCTGTCTCTTGCTGAACAAGGGCCAATGGAAAACATTTCTCAATTCAGCATTCTGCGTAAACCCTCACTGCAGAGTGATTGATCATAGCAATTTCTTTCACATAAACAGTCTTCCAGATAAGCTTGTTGGAGACAGTCTGGGCTATGAATACACTCCGGACCCAAAACTAATATTTTGTTTTCAGTGTTTAAACTCAATGCCAATAGGGCTCAAACTACTTGTATCGTGAAGGCAGAACTCTTTTAAGCTTCCTGATTTAATCAGTATGAGGGGAAAGGGCATTGGCTAAACACGGTTCTCCTGTAGAGAGGTATCTGTCTTTTCATTAGATTCCCAACAAACCAGCAGCAAAACATATGGCTTAGCGTGGAGAGCATCCTTAATCATTAGGAAACTATCCAGCAACTACTCAGCTATCTCATTTGGGAAAGCAGAGAGCAGTATCGGGAAGGAAGAAAAACGCAGGACAGCATTTCCTGTGATCCTGAACATTTTCTCATATTGATGATGGCCATTGCTGCCACTGGAGGAGCTGGAATTGTAATTTGAAAGGAGTGTCATTTTCTACAGACACAAGCCTGGTGTAATTTTGCCATTTACATCGCATGATCCTGCAGGCAGATGATCACACCGCCTGTAGTTTATCACCTCCCTACTGCACACCAGCTAAATGACAATCAATAGTCTGATTTTCTTAAGCCTGCCTGCTCACCTTGTTAGAAGTAATTTTTATTCAGTTAATTATGTTTTAATGAATGAAGAATCATTATTTTGAGGGAGAGATCGAGAGAAAGGAGATTAAAGAAAGGTAAAGAGAAGGCTGTCTAATTAGGATGGATTATAAGAAGTCCATTAAGTGTACCCCCAAAGGTGGCATAATATCTCTAAGAAACATTGCCTATTTATTGTTTCAAAACAACATGAGCTATACCAATTCTTCACTTTTATTATTTCAGGCTAGGGTTATAATTTCTCTAGATTTAAATAATATAACCATACAAACCAATAAATTAGAACTTTGAGTATCACTAGTGTATATTCTTAAGCATTTTTTACAAATTAATTAATTTGTATCATTCCATATTTTTCTCTTCTGCCCCTTCACTCTTGTTACTTCTCCTTTTCTCAAATAATTGCTTCTTCTGCTTTTATCTAAAATTGATATTAAGTCCACATTCAGTCAGTACTTTTCTTTTGTGCACTGTCTCGATTGCAGTTAAAGCAGATTGAAGAGAGGGGTGTTAGTCTTTCTGGCAAGTACTGATAGTTATGCTTGATCTAACATTTTGTTTTTAATTCTAACTTTTAAAAATTTATTTTACGTGTGTTTTCATTGAATATGGGATGGCAAGTTGTGGATATCAGAGAACATGATGGAATCAGTTATATTGAACTCAGTTTATTATGCATTGTGAGAAGAGTATTTGCCTAATCTTTTTATCTTTCTAGTTTGTGTGGTTTCCTTTCCTTTTCCTTTCCTTTCCTTTCCTTTCCTTTCCTTTCCTTTCCTTTCCTTTCCTTTCCTTTCCTTTCCTTCCCTTCCCTTCCCTTCCCTTCCCTTCCCTTCCCTTCCCTTCCCTTCCCTTCCCTTCCCTTCCCTTCCCTTCCCTTCCCTTCCCTTCCCTTCCCTTCCCTTCCCTTCCCTTCCCTTCCCTTCCCTTCCCTTCCCTTCCCTTCCCTTCCCTTCCCTTCCCTTCTCCTCCGCTCCCCTCCCCTTCCCTTCTCCTCCCCTCCCTTCCCCTCCCCTCCCCTCCCCTCCCCTCCCCTCCACCCTCCTGTCCCCTCCCCTCCCCTCCCCTCCCCTCCTCCTGTCCCCTCCCCTCCCCTCCCCTACTCTCTTCTCTTCTCTTCTCTTCTCTTCTCTTCTCTTCTCTTCTCTTCTCTTCTCTTCTCTTCTCTTCTCTTCTCTTCTCTTATATTTTCTTTATTTACACTTCAAATGTTATCCCCTTTCCTGGTTTCCCCTCCAAAAATGCCCTGTCCCCTCTGCCCTCCCCCTGCTTACCAACCCACCCACTCCTGCTTTCTGGCCTTTGCCTTCCCCTATACTGGGGCATAGAACCTTCATAAGACCAAGGGCCTCTCCTTGTTTCTTTTGCTAATCACTTTCCCTTTTAATCTTAGAAGGTTTCTTTTACTTATTAATCCTATTATTTGTTTACATTTCAAATGTTGTCCCCCTTTTGGGTCTCCCCTCCACAGATCCTCCCTACTACATCCCTCTCCCCATTGCCTCTAAAAGGGTGCTCCTGCACCCACCCATTGACTCCCACCTCCCTGCTCTAACACCCCTCCTTCTCTAGAGCATCAAGTGTCCACAGGACCAAGAGCTTCCCCACCCAATCATGCCAGATGAGGCTGTCCTCTGCTACACAGGTAGTGGATGTCATGGATTAGCCCTGGTTGGTAGTTTTGTCCTTGGGAGCTCTGAAAAATCTGGTTAATTGATAATATCAACCTTCCTATTTTTCTTGTCCCTGCATTTTCTTTAGACAAGGACAATTCTCATTTAGTTTCAAATGTTCTTCTTTAGAATGCAAAGCATTCTAGAGGGGAGAGAGAGCTGGGTGTGGTGGCACACAACTTTAATCCCAGCACTCAGGAGGGAGAGGCAGGCAGATTTCTGAGTTTGAGGCCAGCCTGGTCTACAAAGTGAGTTCCAGGACAGCCAGGGCTATACAGAGAAACCCTGTCTCAAAAAACCAAAATAAATAAATAAATAAATAAAGGGGAGGGAGAAGTTGTATAGATATATGAGTATTACTAATAGGTCTTACTGAAACCTTGTGACCCATGTGTTTACAACTCTTTCTCTGGTCCAAGGATATAAATTAGCTATGTGCAACTGGAATCTTTTTGATGGTGATTACTCCAGCTTCCTTCAGTCCACAGTAGAGGAAAACTGTCATGAAGGACAAGCACACTGTGCTATGTAATCTTCCTTTTTTTTTTTTTTTTCTTCCCATGATATCTAACATTGGGTACAATAGTCCTCATCAGAACTGAGTGGCACTAGGGACTGAATGATAATGTTAATATCTGTGACAAGAATCTAAACAAGATTAGAGCTCTCAGAGGTGAACTCAGATGAGTTGTTGCTATAAATACATATACTCAGGAATCCTAAGTGCTGTGATAAGTAAATCCCTAATATTCCTGTATAAATGTATGGATGGCACAGCTGGTCAAGAGATGTTTCCATGCCTAGCATAAGTCCTGGAGGGGCAGAAAGAGAAAATCAGAAGCTACAGGAAGTACCCTGTGAACATTTGTTAATGAAGACAGTTGTGTGGGGTTTATTAATCATGAAGCATACCTATCTTCGATGCTCAAAAACTGAGTAATTGGTCACCTGTATTAGGAGACCTTTTTCTCCCATTTCTCATTTCTATTAAGCATGTTCTCCATATACGTAAGAACTTCTTTCTAAACCACAAATGACTTATGGATGATGCATATTTGTGCTGTCTGCTATTTGGATCCTTACTGTCCCTTTTACATACAATTGTTTTGTGTTCTTCCCTTCTTTAAAACTAAATGTCATCTAAATAATTCAAATAGTCTCTTCCTATTGCCACTCTTAGTTAGCAAACCTGTGGACTGACTGAAAAAGGCTACTGGTGTCATTCCCAGAACTAAGAATCAGACATCTCTTAGACTCCAGCTAGCTGAGTTGATCCCTTTCCAGTGCTATGGGTTCTACTTCTGAGGAAGCTGTGGCGAGACAGTAGTACCCTTGGTTGTCATAAATGGCATTTATAAAGACAGAAGTTGTGGTTTACACCTTTAAACTTGACCCTGAGAAGGACTAACCAAGATAATTCTGAGCTTGAAAACAACCTAGCATACACATAGAAAGGTGATGCCTCAGCAATTTGAGAAGAAAGGAAGTAGTTAAGAGACAAAGGAAGGTAGGAGAAAGAGGGAGTGTGTGAAGAGATTGTGAAAGAGAAAGGACAAAAAAGGAAGAAAAAGAAAGAATGGATAAAAGAAGGGAAGGACTGAAGGAACGATAAAATCTACAAAAAAATAAATACAAAGGCATAGGGGATTTTTTTATGTGCTTTTTACCCTATTCAAGTCATTGGTTTTATATGTATATATAATTAAGAAAAATTTTTCTCCTGAAGAAGCTCATCCTATGGAAATAAGTATATTTTTGTTACATTTTAAGACAAAAAGATTGATAAAGTACTAGTAGGAAAATATGTTTGTATTTTATTTCCTTTATATATGTGGAGTACTATATATGTGATACTACCTTTAAATATTGTTTTTGTATTTTATTTTTATGGGATGGATATGATTACTTCCCCTCATGTTTCCTTCCTTCTTTCATTCAATAGATATTTACATAGGGTTCATTTCTTTATTTTTCTTTTTTTAAATTTATAGTTTATTTATTTACATTTATTTTTTATTGGATATTTTCTTTGTTTACATTTCAAATATTATCCCCTTTCCGGTTTTCCCCTCCTCAAATCCCCATCTCATCCCCCCACCCCCTGCTTCTATGAGGGTGTTCTCCTACCTACACACACACTCCTGCCTCGCAGCCCTAGCATTCTCCTACACTGGGGCATCAAGCCTTTATTGGACCAAGGGCCTATCCTCCCATTGATGCTAGATAAGCATGCAGCTGGAGACATGGGTCCCTCCATGTGTACTCTTTGGTTGATTTAGTCCCTGGGAACTTTGGGGGATCTGGTTGGTTGATACTGTTTTTCTTCCTATGGGATTGCAATTCCCTTAAGCTCCTAAAGACCTTCCCATAACTCCTCCATTGGTGTTTCTGTGCTAAGACCGATGGTTGGCTGCAATTATCTGCATCTGTGTTGGTCAGGCTCTGGCAGAGCTTCTCAGAAGACTGCTATATCAAAATCCTGTCAGTAAGCACAACTTGGCATCAGCAATAGTGTCTGGATTTGGTGGTTGCATATGGGATGGATCTCCAGGTGGAGCAGTCTGAAGATGCTATTTTCAACACTGGGAATATGTGGTAATAACTTAATTATAATTTTATGTCACTGAGGGACTTCTGCTCTAGTGGGAAGAAATCCAAATATTGCAGATTTAGAAATGAGTGTTAGAACATATAGGACAGATTAGGTGTTTAGGATTATTGGATTATAAAGGAGGTTCACCTATCTCTGAATATTTTAAGAAAGAAAAATTGAGATTTAGCTCAGGAGTACTTTGATGTGGTTTAAATTATGAAAATAGAACTGAAAAAACAATACTACTACATGCTATGACTTAGCTTATGCCGTTTCATTTAATCCTTATGGGAGAACTATTCAATCAGCATTTGTCTTGTCTCCCAGGAAGGAAAGTAGGACCAACAATACTGTTTGTCCCAAGTCACACCTAGTGAGTGATACTGTTGGAATTTTCATCTGAGCAGTCAGTCTCATTTCTGAAAATGTGCTATTTGCTACAAGCAATGATCTTTTTGATTCTTTCATGTTAGAAATTATTTTACTTGTGTTCCAGGCCTGTGTTAAAGTTCCTGCCCCAAATGTTGGGTATCTAACTGGTTAAACAAGAGAATAAAATCTGGTACCAGGGATGGGCAAGACCTGAGTACTTATTTCAGTGTTCTTGAGCAAATGCTTTTCTGCTGACTCTTGTGAAGGAAAGCATGCAAGCCAATGTGGAGGGGTACTTACGTGTGTAAATCAAAGGGAGCCACCGTCCCCTAACATTGTAAAGAATGCAGATAAATATAGTTTAATCTTTTATACATAATTCATATTAGCAATAACTACTTCAAAATTAACGTCAGCTAATATTAAGATTAGCAGATGAAGAGTCGTAAGCTTGGCTGCAGGCTATTCTCACAGAGACCAGTTAAAGCCTTTGTGCTTAATTTCCTGGGGCTTATTATTACTTTTTTTTTGTCTTTCCTAATGAAATATTAAGCTCTTTTAAAAATGAGATTTACATGATTAAAAAAAAAAAGAAGAGTAAATCCTTGCTTAACTCATTGCATAGATTTTTTTCTTAAGATAAGGTAAGGCATTATGCAAAATTTGGGAAGGTCCCATGGGACTAGATTAGAGCTGAGAGTCTATTTTCTTCCTCTTTAACTTGACCTCTGAACATTCAGCACAGCCTCAGTAAAGTGTGTCAGCGTCATCCCCTAAACGCACTGTAGTGCTCCCAACACTGAGAAAACTGTTAATCTTCTACTTAGAAAAATCTCAAAAGGCGGGAAAATAATTGGAGAATGAGTACTCAAGAGTATTAAAATCTAATTTGATTTCTCATGCTTTTCTGATACTAGAAGCCATTTAAAAATTAAATATGGTAAGTTCTAAAGAGGAGATAAAAATCTTATACTTACTCCTTTTTTCTTCTGACAGAATGGTTCTGGTACCAGTATGGCACCATCTTAATCTCCTTTTCTCTATCTGTCTCTGTCTCTGTCTCTGTCCCTGTCTCTCTCTCTGTCCCTCTGTCTCTCTCTGTCTCTGTCTCTGTCTCTGTCTCTCTCTCTCTCTCTCTCTCTCTCTCTCTCTCTCTCTCTCTCTCTCTTTCTCTGTATCTATCTCTTTCTAGTTCTCACCCTCAGTAACAATAATTTTTATGAAAATGTCAACATTTTTTCAGGAATATTTTTAATAACTAAAAGTACTCTCAGAATTCTCCTTTATCTAACATGTCTGCAGGCTTTTCCTATCCATCTACTTTAAGACTTAATTTATCTGAATGGAAAAATATTCCCATCTTCAAGGTCAAGGGCAACTATTTCTCAGCCCATGATCCCTTTTTCTCTATTTTACCCTAGAATATTTCTCTATTTTACCCTTATCATAAGCCTTCTCTTCAGAATTTTCATGCTCCATCTGTCTCTTAACAGATCAGTTCAGCTTCAAAATAGTCTCTCAATACCTTGTGCAAAAAAAAAAAAAAAAAAAACCCACAAAAAAATAAAACAAAAAATAAAAACAGTGTTATAGTGTGTGTTCAGTCCTTCATCCTCTTTTTTGGATGCTTTATATCACGGTTTTTTTCTCTGCTTCTTCCCCTTTCTCCTCTTTTTCCTCCCTATTTTTTTTTCCATCTTTGTAAAAAGTCAAGTCATTCCTCTCAATTAGCATGCATGTCAAAGGACTATATCAAATTGTCTAGCCATCATGGTTAAACATCCATGAGTGTTGAAGCACCACAGATATTCCAGTATCTTAGGACATACAACCTAAAGCCAACAATGTCCAAGCATTAGACATAGTACAGTATTATTGATTTGGCTTATGATGTTCTAAGCTGGTTCTTTGAACATCACTATGAAGGATAGATATAGTTAAACTCTGGTGAGACTGGAACTCTTTTCTTAAATGTGTCTTGTGTTATAAGCTTTGATATTTGTTCTAAATTATGCAGCCTATAGACAGCTAATTTTGTCATTCATTAGTTGTTGTTTTATTGTTTGTTTGTTTGTTTGTTTTACAGTTATACACATTTACACCTGGATAGATATATGTGGCATAGGTCTTGAAAGGTATCAGGCTCTCAACAAGTGAAAGTTGTCTGTTTTCTTAAAACACAGAAGTGGATGTTCACAGTCAGCTATTGGATGGATCACAGGGCCCCCAATGGAGGAGCTAGAGAAAGTACCCAAGGAGCTAAAGGGATCTGCAATCCTATAGGTGGAACAACAATATGAACTAACCAGTACCCCCCCCCCCTCCCCGGGGCTCGTGTCTCTAGCTGCATATGTAGCAGAAGATGGCCTAGTCGGCCATCAGTGGAAAGAGAGGCCCATTGGTCCTGCAAACTTTATATGCCTCAGTACAGGGGAATGTCAGGGACAAGAAATGGGAGTGGGTGGGTGGGGGAGCATGTGGGGGACTTTTAGAATAGCATTGGAAATGTAAATGAAATAAATACCCAATTAAAAAAAGATTAAAAAAAAAGAAGACAAATCAGAAATCTCATTTCTGCTTTTATATGTAAAACCTGTTGGAACACAACTAAGGAAAGCACAGTGTTTGGAAAGAACCAACAGTCTGGGGCAGAGAACATAGTTGTTCTTAGCTGAGTCACTGTGACAGTTTACATTATGTCAAATAATTGTTTCTTTCTTCCTATGCTGTTGTACATGCAAAAAGATAAGTGTCTGTTATCCTTCCTATTTATTATAGGAATTATGAATTTCCTAGGGCAAAGGAGTGTGGCAGGAATAAAATTTTTAGACCTAATTTTTTATTTATATATATATATATATATATATATTTTTATTACGTATTTTCCTCAATTACATTTCAAATGCTATCCCAAAAGTCCCCCACACCCTCCCCACACCCCACTCCCCTACCCACCCATTCCCATTTTTTGGCCCTGGCATTCCCCTGTACTGGGGCATATAAAGTTTGAATGTCCAATGGGCCTCTCTTTCCAGTGATGGACAACTAGGCCATCTTTTGATACATATGCAGCTAGAGACAAGAACTCCGGGGTACTGGTTAGTTCATAATGTTGCACCTACAGTGTTGTAGATCTCTTTAGCTCCTTGGATACTTTCTCTAGCTCCTCCATTGGGGGCCCTGTGATCCATCCAATAGTTGACTGTGAGCATCCACTTCTGTGTTTGCTAGGCCCCGGCATAGTCTCACAAGAGACAGCTATATCACGGTCCTTGCATCAAACACTTGCTAGTATATGCATTGGTGTCATCGTTTGGAGGCTAATTATGGGATGGATCCCTGGATATGGCAGTCTCTAGATGGTCCATCCTTTTGTCTCAGCTCCAAACTTTGTCTCTGTAACTCCTTCCATGGGTGATTGTTTCCAATTCTAAGAAGGGGCAAAGTATCCACACTTTGGTCTTCGTTCTTCTTCAGTTTCATGTGTTTTGCAAATTGTACCTTATATCTCACTATACTAAGTTTCTGGGCTAATATCCACTTATCAGTGAGTACATATCATTTGAGTTCTTTTGTGATTGTGTTACCTCACTCAGGATGATGCCCTCCAGGTTCAACCATTTGCCTAGGAGTTTCATAAATTCATTATTTTTAATAGCTGAGTAGTACTCCATTGTGTAAATGTACCACATTTTTTGTATCCAGATGCCCCTCAATAGACCTATTTTTAAGAAATAAAAAAGCTATTCAAATTCTGAGAGTGGGAAAAACTATCTACATGATATTGGAATACTGCAATTGGTTCTCTAACATCAAACGGTCAGTCCTGAGACCATGCATAAAAGTAACATTTTACAGAATTATTTGTTTGTATTCATATGTATGCATATAACTACAATTAAGGGGAAAGAAGAGGCCATTCAAAAGGGAGTAAGGAGGGATAAGGGGGAGGGTTTGGGGGAGTGGGAAAGAAAGTGAGGAATGATGTCATTGTGTCACAATCTGAAAAGGTAAAATAAGTGACAGAACAGACAAATAGAATCATGATGCTAGCTTTCCCTTGGAAACCAATCCCCGTTTTGTAAGGAAACCCAAGCAATCCAGAAACAAAGCTACTCACAGTAGCCCAGGCCATCATGGCTGAGCCTCCACATGCAGGGACTTAGGAAGGAGCACTGTGTATATCCCAAGCCCCCAGGGATAGAGCAGATACTGAGTGCCCAAGTGTTAAACATAGTAGAAAGTAGTTAATTCAGTCCATGAACTTTTTTAGTTGTGTTGGTTCAATGTGGAAATACTAAGTCATCAATATGCCTCCAGTAATTCACCTAAACTTACTAACACAGTTCTAGTTTGAAAACAAAACAAAACAAAACAAAACAACAACAACAACAACAACAAAAACCCCAAAAACCTGATCAACTGAATTATCCATTTGTAAAGGTGCATACCATCATGACAAATGCTTTTCAAATAGTCGACTTCCATGACTTTTCAAATGCAAAATTATGCTGCTCATATTGGGGTGGTATGTATGTACAGCTGCATATGTGGGTATGTATGTGTAACATTCCTTATGAACAATCTACAGACTTTGGTTGGTAGGATATCTCACTGATTTAAAACTTGTCAAGTGGCACACTCAATACAGGGATTGCAAACACACAAAACCAAGTCTGACTTTGTAAAAAGTGGGTTCTGAGACTTAACTAATAACCTCATGTTTGCAATGCAAATAGTTCCCTAAATAAGCCAGTCTCCTATATCATGTGTTCTTATGACTGAAGTAGAGACTTTTTCATCAGAGAGTCTAAGAACTCTGCTGTCATGTCCTTTCGAGCTCTGTTTTGCCTCACTTGGCATTTCCAGTCTACATGAACAAGATGATGTCACATATATAAGACTTAAAAAATTGGATGACTTACATAAAACACATGTGAAGTATAACAAGCACACTGTCCATTATAACATTTAGTATTAGTGGAAGAAAATTGGAAATCCCAATAGTCCAAACCCAGAATTATAAACTCAGATCCTTACTGACAAAGGAAAAAAAAAGATTGCATTCGTAAGTTAAAATGATACTTTAGGTAGGTGTTTTGAATATTATAAAATCTGTTTCCCACTTTAAAAACCTGATAATTAATAATCTTCACACTTCTTTAAATAATTTAATAGAGAGCAATCTTCTGAGGTGGTGTTGCATCTGTAGTCTTTCTTAAGTCAGTCATTGCCACAAAAATAAAAGCAGGATATCATAAGTAATTAAAATTAAACTGCCTGAATACATGTTAATAAAATCATCGAATAAGATCATCCATATTCTCAAGAAATATTTTGTAACTTTAAAATATTGTATACAACAAAGGAAAATGAGAAGAATAATTATGGTAAATCTCCACAAATGCATAAGAATCTTTTCTGTAGACATACAGATTTACAAATTTCATATCTTCCTTAACATATGAATCCTCAAAAGGAGACCTCTCACCAAATTCTACTCAGTTTGTGTTTATATGTACACATGTGTGTATGTGTGTATGGTTCACATATGCACATATGCCCCTACATGCACATGTGTGTGTGTGTGTGTGTGTGTGTGTGTGTGTGTGTGTGTGTATGTAGGTATGTGTGTGTCAACATTGGTGTTTTCCTTGACCAATCTTCATTTAACTTTTTTGAGTCAGTGTCTCTCACTGATTCTGGATCTCAACAATTCACATAAGGCTCTGGTTACATCCGGGGATTCTCATATGTTTACCCCACAGCTTGGGAATTAGATACGCATCACAATGCCTGGATTTATATGTGGGCTTGGGGTTCCTAATGAATGTCCACTTAAATACATGATAATAATTATCCTAAGTAAGTCATCTCTCCAGCACCTCCAGTTACTCTTGATGTACAATGACACTGAAATTAGAATAATGTAAACTCAAGAGATGAAAACATGGTTTTCTTAATTCCTGGTGACCTTAGCCTACCCAAAGCTTTCTTTAATCAAATTCGTAACTTCACAGCAGAAAATAAAGCCCACATGAGTCCAAGTTAACAACTAAAGAAAGAATTGCAATTAAATTACTATGCAGATTTTTTTAAAAAAATACATAATCTGAAAAAAAATGTTTGAGATTAAGAAAGAACATGTAGCTGGGCGGTGGTGGCACACGCCTTTAATCCTAGCACTTGGGAGGCAGAGGCAGGCAGATTTCTGAGTTCTAGGCCAGCCTGGTTTACAGAGTGAGTTCCAGGACAGCCAGGGCTACACAGAAAAACCCTGTCTCAAAAAAACCAAAAAAAAAAAAAAAAAAAAGAAAGAAAGAAAGAAAGAAAGAAAGAAAGAAAGAAAGAAAGAGGAAGGGGATGGGAGGGGAGGAGAGGGAAGGGGAGGGGAGGGGAGGGGAGGGGAGAAGAGAAGAGAAGAGAAGAGAAGAGAAGAGAAGAGAAGAGAAGAGAAGAGAAGAGAAGAGAAGAGAAGAGAAGAGAAGAGAAGAGAAGAGAAGAGAAAATAGAAAGAACATGTAGATATGGCAGAGGTGACTCAGCAGTCAATATCACATGTTGCTCAGAATGAGTACCCAAGTTCCGACTTCCTTCTCCAAATCAGGGATCTCAGAAACACCTATAACTCCAGGTTTCTTATCTGACACCTCTTCCCTTCACATGAAGACATAGGCTCATGCACACACAGACAGGCAGACCTCACATTTAAATCTAAAATAATTGGCTTGTGGGATGGCTCAAGTTAATAAAAGTCCTTGTTGCTTAGCTTTGATTCCCAGCACTCATGCACACAGTGGCTCATATTCATATGTCTAGTTCCAGGGTATCTGATGTCTTCTTCTGGCTTCTCTAGGTGCTATGCCTATGTGGTGAAATAGGTGCATTCATGCACATTGTATATATTTAGCAAGTAAAAAAATGAATCAAAAAGGATCTGTGTCAATAGCATATGGTAAATTATTTAATCAATAGATATTTATATATCAAAATTTAGCCACCAGAGACATATTGCAGTCTGAATACAATGTATTCCTTTAAGTACTGTTGAGATAAAAGGAAAAAAATGACCTCATCTCTAGATTTGTAAACATTATGATTTCAAAATGAAGCTATAGCTTATTTATTCTCACAAGTAGAATATTAACAATTGTGGAAAGCAGATATATATATAGAATGAGTGTCTATTCAAGGAAGGAGTAATTAGTTCCAGATTTAAGAGTGGTCAGTATATTAGCTGTATGTTTAAGGATGAAGGCACAGATACTTCACTGATGCCTTTGTGCACACATAGTAATTCTTTTTTACTCAGGATATGTGTGTACAATTCCAAGTGTTTAAAGATGACGGTTAGATATTTACTATCTTAATGTGCCATTATTCCTAACTGGCATTGTGTTTAAACCAAAATGAAAATATAAAGCTAAATTTTAAATTAAACAGTTGCAAAGAACATCTAATCAATTTGAAATACAAAACCCAATGAGCTAGGAAAGCTAATATCATGTTAGTTTAAAGTGGTGACTGGAAATTGGAATACTAGTGTTAGAATTCTAAACCATCAGTTGAAAGAAAGCTGAGATTCCTTATCTAAGATAAGAGTGAAAATAGATATAATACCTCTGATGGTAGAATTACTATGAGGATTAGACAATATAGTATCAGATACTTTGGGCTCACACTGTTATGACTATTATTTTAAACAGTGAACTGTTACTTTGCATATGTGGTTTGGTAGTGCCACATGAGAAAGGAAGTCATAGCTATGCTTAGCATGTACTCTAGGAGATGACTGGAGATAAAGAGAGAGTTTTTTACACACAAGGACAATCAGAGTTGGAGTTAGTAAAGCTTCCCAATTGTAAAATAGTCACACCCTCTCATCATTGGAATAACATTGCTGGTTGCCTGTATCTTTCTCTTGAAATAGAGTGGGCTCTGAGAATTTCCAAATCTTACCCATGGCCATGCCACTTTAGACACACCTGATGTCACAAGGTAAGCAGAGTTGAGCCCATTTAAATCTTAGTTCAGAAAATTTTAGAAACTCAGGACAATCTCAAAGGAAATGAACTAATCTTAGCATTTGTTGCTTTATCACAGAGAAATATTTGAGAAATATTTTCTCAAATTTAGGGTAAGAGGCAGACTATAGGGTGAACATCTAATCCATGTACTAGCATGACAAGTGCTGACACTTTGTAATCTAATTTTTCAAGTAGTTTATGAATTTATTTGATTTATTTTATTTATAGAAGTGTTTTTTCTGCATGTCTAGGTGTGTACTCTATGCTCATCTTGGTCTCACAAATGCCAGAAGAGAGAACCAGAAACTTCTAATTTCTTTCACTGATGCTGAGATGTGATAGCCCATACACAGAATAAACTAAGGCAGAAATTCATGGCAAAAACTGAAGCAGAGATCCTGGGGAAATGCTGTTTGCCAACTTGCAACTGGCTTGTTTATTTCCTCTTTTTATATACCATAACTCTTACTGCCTAGGGAAGATATTGCCCACAGTGGGCTAGACCCTTCCACATCATTCAAGAGCTCTTATTCCAGTCATCCTTCCCTAACATATCCCACAGGCTTGCCTGCCAGCTAATAGGCTACAGGTATTATCTCAGTAGAGATGATCTCTTCTCAGAGGACTCTATCTTGTGTCAAGTTGACAAAGAACTAACCAACACAAACCTACAGTCAAATATTCCCCAAGTTAAAGTTAAAATTACCCATCCTTCTGGATGTCTAAAGAATATTTGATAAAACATAAGCCATGACATCTCCTTATTAATCTGACAGAATAAATGTTTTAATGAGTTCTCCTAGGGAAAGGTATTGAAGAAGTGTGACAAAATGGCAATAAGCTGTGAGTCCCTGAGAGAACAACTTTGGAGCAATTCTCTTAAACTTCAGTGGCCGTCACATTTTCTATAATATGAACGAAAACCAGGGATGCTTGAAAGTTAAATTAATGCTAATTAAAAGAGGTGATAGTATAGTCAGAGTTAGGGAGGCAGCTGCTGTCCTCTCATTCTTTGCAAGCTCCTCTTTCTACATGTTCTATTTCCAAGCACTGTGTGATGCACCCACTACTGGCTTTCCCCATAGGAACCTATGTTTTCATATATTGTATTCACTTATAAGTTCAGATTTATGGTTCAGAGTATTTTTTAGCTTTCTAAAATGCATAAAAGTTTTTAATCCATATTTGACTTGTATAATTTAGCAATCCAATATGTTCAATATGCTGAAACTGCTCACGTCATTATGCATACAGACTTTTTTTTTCTTTATAAATAGTGTCATGTGAGAAAGAAGCAGAGAGGGGTTACAGATATGCAGTTAAGTATTTGATTAGACTCAAATAATGGATGGTAGAAGGCCATACTATTTACCATTTCAGGGTTTAAAAAAAAACAAATAAGGAAAATAGTCTTTGTGGTTTTTAATGCCTTTTTCAACACTCCTTAAGTCTCTGTCATTATAGTATTATAGTTGCCTGCACAAACTGAAAATGAATACGCATGATGTATTGCAATAAAACTTCTTTTATAAAGCTGGCAACTTGCCAGACTTGGCCTTAGGTCTGCTATAACTCATCTAACTTATGCACCGAAGGTTAAAGCAAAAAATAAATAATATTTTTAAGCATGATTAACTGAATTTTCATGGGGACACACAGCTTTGCATGTTTGCTGAATTTATTAATCTCTATCTCTGAATCCACACATCACCAAGATCATTAGAATGATGTATTTGTAATTCAAATCAACACGTGCTTTCACTGTGCTTAAATTCCTTCCACAGATACTCATTAACTTCTTTCTGAAGTTTAAAGGGTCTAAATTCCTTGAGTCTTTGCTCATCTGCTTCTATTCTATCTCTGAATTCTACTCTATTCTACCACTTTGAAGACACCATCTCCTGGACCATCATAATTCAAGAATCTTCAGGGCATCAAGAACACAGTCTGATTTATTTTCATTATCTTAACTGTCCAGCATAATTCTTGGGATACGGTGGACCCATAACAGACAGGTGTGAGGAGAAATGATGAATTGCCATCTAAGAACCAGCAAATGCCTTTAATGTTCTGAACCAACTTAACAGAATGCCTTAATGATGGCCACCATCAGTGTTTTCTAAACTTAGCAACTATATGTGGGAATGTGAAAAGATAAACAGAAAAGATGCTCCCCTTTCCATGGCCTTCATCAGCACTCAACTTCATCAGCAGGTCACATTAGTAACACATACTCTTACTAATATCTAGCATCTCAGAGACCCTTCCCAATCTTACTGACTATTCAATTTTTTCCCCCAAACTTGTCAGAGACCATCCGGTGAGAAAGTGAGCCCTTCACAATCTCCCTAACAGGCCAAATGGCCTTGTAGTAGGAGCTAGTTATCATCCCCGTTTCCTCCCTATTCCTTTCTTGGCACCCGAGGCTGTAAAAGCTGAAGTATAGTCCCCTCTTCCCTATCTCTTCTGAGTTCCCATGCCATCCAAGGACATGAGTTACACTTGAGCCCAGCTCGACTCCCAAGGCTGTTGAAGAGGATCGATGTTCCAGAGATAAGATCCAGAGTGCCTGCTGCTTGGCGCCTGACTTCGGCCCCCATGTCAGCAGTTGTCCACTTCTTTGTTCTTTGTATAATTCTCCCTCGACCCCTCCCATATTCCCCAAGATGTATGCTTTAAAAAGAAGGCACCTCAACATAATAAACGAGACCTCGATAGGTATCCTTCCTGGTCTCCTCTCTTCTTTTTCTTCCTCCCATCTCCTTCCAGGTTTGCGGTCTCCCTCGCACCCACGAATAACTGAATCCCGCGGGACGGATACAAACTCACTTTCCCTGAGAATATAGCTGCATAATTACACAGCATGGTTTTCATCGTCAGTCTGTCATTCCCTCTGTTTCCCACTTAAAAGATTTTGATCCTCCAGATATACAATTTTAGAGATGTCAGCAAATGTAGGGTTGTAGTTTGTACTATGGAGGACATTATGAGAACTCAAAGATAAATATTTCAGTGCCTATACCAGTGAAGCCACAGTGAACGTGAATATAGTTTACTTCATGTGTGAAATTACCATCAATGGAGGGTTTTGTTCTTCAAGGGGCACTTTTCCTACTATACTGAAAATGCTAATTTATTTTTCCTGTCATACCACACGGGGAGCATTCCTTTTGGCCCCTCATATACCTGAACTGGTAAGATGGACCAGTTGCTCTAAAGTGTATTTATGCAAGGCTCTGGAACAACCTTCTTCCATATATCCTTCTAGGATTATGAGTCACCTAGTAGACATTGCTTTTCTTGACGAAAATACTTTGACAGTTCAATCCCAGTTTTTTTTTTTTTTTTTTTTTTTTTTTTTTTTGGTGGGGCTAGTATTTTTTTTTCTTTTTTTTTTTTTTTTCCATTTTTTATTAGGTATTTAACTCATTTACATTTCCAATGCTATACCAAAAGTCCCCCTTACCCACCCACCCCCACTCCCCTACCCACCCACTCCCCCCCTTTGGCCCTGGCGTTCCCCTGTACCGGGGCACACAAAGTCTGCGTGTCCAATGGGCCTCTCTTTCCAGTGATGGCCTACTAGGCCATCTTTTGATACATATGCAGCTAGAGTCAAGAGCTCAGGGGTACTGGTTAGTTCATAATGTTGTTCCACCTATAGGGTTGAAGTTCCCTTTAGCTCCTTGGCTACTTTCTCTAGCTCCTCCATTGGGAGCCCTATGATCCATCCATTAGCTGACTGTGAGCATCCACTTCTGTGTTTGCTGGGCCCCGGCATAGTCTCACAAGAGACAGCTACATCTGCGTCCTTTCAATAAAATCTTGCTAGTGTATGCAATGGTGTCAGCGTTTGGATGCTGATTATGGGGTGGATCCCTGGCTATGGCAGTCTCTACATGGTCCATCCTTTCATCTCAGCTCCAAACTCCGTCTCTGTAACTCCTTCCATGGGTGTTTTGTTCCCAAATCTAAGGAGGGGCATCGTGTCCACACTTCAGTCTTCATTCTCCTTGAGTTTCATGTGTTTAGCAAATTATATCTTATATCTTGGGTATCCTAGGTTTGGGGCTAATATCCACTTATCAGTGAATACATATTGTGTGAGTTTCTTTGTGAATGTGTTACCTCACTCAGGATGATGCCCTCCAGGTCCATCCATTTGGCTAGGAATTTCATAAATTCATTCTTTTTAATAGCTGAGTAGTACTCCATTGTGTAGATGTACCACATTTTCTGTATCCATTCCTCTGTTGAGGGGCATCTAGGTTCTTTCCAGCTTCTGGCTATTATAAATAAGGCTGCTATGAACATAGTGGAGCATGTGTCCTTCTTACCTGTTGGGGCATCTTCTGGATATATGCCCAGGAGAGGTATTGCTGGATCCTCCGGTAGTACTATGTCCAGTTTTCTGAGGAACCGCCAGACTGATTTCCAGAGTGGTTGTACAAGCCTGCACTCCCACCAACAATGGAGGAGTGTTCCTCTTTCTCCACATCCTTGCCAGCATCTGGTGTCACCTGAATTTTTGATCTTAGCCATTCTGACTGGTGTGAGGTGGAATCTCAGGGTTGTTTTGATTTGCATTTCCCTGATGATTAAGGATGTTGAACATTTTTTTCAAGTGCTTCTCTGCCATTCGGTATTCCTCAGGTGAGAATTCTTTGTTCAGTTCTGAGCCCCATTTTTTAATGGGGTTATTTGATTTTCTGAAGTCCACCTTCTTGAGTTCTTTATATATGTTGGATATTAGTCCCCTATCTGATTTAGGATAGGTAAAGATCCTTTCCCAATCTGTTGGTGGTCTTTTTGTCTTATTGACGGTGTCTTTTGCCTTGCAGAAACTTTGGAGTTTCATTAGGTCCCATTTGTCGATTCTCGATCTTACAGCACAAGCCATTGCTGTTCTGTTCAGGAATTTTTCCCCTGTGCCCATATCTTCAAGGCTTTTCCCCACTTTCTCCTCTATAAGTTTCAGTGTCTCTGGTTTTATGTGAAGTTCCTTGATCCACTTAGATTTGACCTTAGTACAAGGAGATAAGTATGGATCGATTCGCATTCTTCTACACGATAACAACCAGTTGTGCCAGCACCAATTGTTGAAAATGCTGTCTTTCTTCCACTGGATGGTTTTAGCTCCCTTGTCGAAGATCAAGTGACCATAGGTGTGTGGGTTCATTTCTGGATCTTCAATTCTATTCCATTGGTCTACTTGTCTGTCTCTATACCAGTACCATGCAGTTTTTATCACAATTGCTCTGTAGTAAAGCTTTAGGTCTGGCATGGTGATTCCGCCAGAAGTTCTTTTATCCTTGAGAAGACTTTTTGCTATCCTAGGTTTTTTGTTATTCCAGACAAATTTGCAAATTGCTCCTTCCAATTCGTTGAAGAATTGAGTTGGAATTTTGATGGGGATTGCATTGAATCTGTAGATTGCTTTTGGCAAGATAGCCATTTTTACAATGTTGATCCTGCCAATCCATGAGCATGGGAGATCTTTCCATCTTCTGAGATCTTCTTTAATTTCTTTCTTCAGAGATTTGAAGTTTTTATCATACAGATCTTTCACCTCCTTAGTTAGAGTCACGCCAAGATATTTTATATTATTTGTGACTATTGAGAAGGGTGTTGTTTCCCTAATTTCTTTCTCAGCCTGTTTATTCTTTGTATAGAGAAAGGCCATTGACTTGTTTGAGTTTATTTTATATCCAGCTACTTCACCGAAGCTGTTTATCAGGTTTAGGAGTTCTCTGGTAGAATTTTTAGGGTCACTTATATATACTATCATATCATCTGCAAAAAGTGATATTTTGACTTCCTCTTTTCCAATTTGTATCCCCTTGATCTCCTTTTGTTGTCGAATTGCTCTGGCTAATACTTCAAGTACTATGTTGAAAAGGTAGGGAGAAAGTGGGCAGCCTTGTCTAGTCCCTGATTTTAGTGGGATTGCTTCCAGCTTCTCTCCATTTACTTTGATGTTGGCTACTGGTTTGCTGTAGATTGCTTTTATTATGTTTAGGTATGGGCCTTGAATTCCTGATCTTTCCAAAACTTTTATCATGAATGGGTGTTGGATCTTGTCAAATGCTTTTTCTGCATCTAACGAGATGATCATGTGGTTTTTGTCTTTGAGTTTGTTTATATAATGGATTACATTGATGGATTTTCGTATATTAAACCATCCCTGCATCCCTGGAATAAAACCTACTTGGTCAGGATGGATGATTGCTTTAATGTGTTCTTGGATTCGGTTAGCGAGAATTTTATTGAGGATTTTTGCATCGATATTCATAAGAGAAATTGGTCTGAAGTTCTCTATCTTTGTTGGATCTTTCTGTGGTTTAGGTATCAGAGTAATAGTGGCTTCATAAAATGAGTTGGGTAGAGTACCTTCTACTTCTATTTTGTGAAATAGTTTGTGCAGAATTGGAATTAGATCTTCTTTGAAGGTCTGATAGAACTCTGCACTAAACCCATCTGGTCCTGGGCTTTTTTTGGTTGGGAGACTATTAATAACTGCTTCTATTTCTTTAGGTGATATGGGACTGTTTAGATGGTCAACTTGATCCTGATTCAACTTTGGTACCTGGTATCTGTCCAGAAATTTGTCCATTTCGTCCAGGTTTTCCAGTTTTGTTGAGTATAGCCTTTTGTAGAAGGATCTGATGGTGTTTTGGATTTCTTCAGGATCTGTTGTTATGTCTCCCTTTTCATTTCTGATTTTGTTAATTAGGATTTTGTCCCTGTGCCCTTTAGTGAGTCTAGCTAAGGGTTTATCTATCTTGTTGATTTTCTCAAAGAACCAACTCCTCATTTGGTTAATTCTTTGAATAGTTCTTCTTGTTTCCACTTGGTTGATTTCACCCCTGAGTTTGATTATTTCCTGCCGTCTACTTCTCTTGGGTGAATTTGCTTCCTTTTTTTCTAGGGCTTTTAGATGTGTTGTCAAGCTGCTAGTATGTGCTGTCTCCCGTTTCTTCTTGGAGGCACTCAGCGCTATGAGTTTCCCTCTTAGAAATGCTTTCATTGTGTCCCATAGGTTTGGGTACGTTGTGGCTTCATTTTCATTAAACTCTAAAAAGTCTTTAATTTCTTTCTTTATTCCTTCCTTGACCAAGGTATCATTGAGAAGAGTGTTATTCAGTTTCCACGTGAATGTTGGCTTTCCATTATTTATGTTGTTATTGAAGATCAGTCTTAGGCCATGGTGGTCTGATAGGATACATGGGACAATTTCAATATTTTTGTATCTATTGAGGCCTGTTTTGTGACCAATTATATTGTCAATTTTGGAGAAGGTCCCATGAGGTGCTGAGAAGAAGGTATATCCTTTTGTTTTAGGATAAAATGTTCTGTAGATATCTGTCAGGTCCATTTGTTTCATAACTTCTGTTAGTTTCACTGTGTCCCTGTTTAGTTTCTGTTTCCACGATCTGTCCTTTGAAGAAAGTGGTGTGTTGAAGTCTCCCACTATTATTGTGTGAGGTGCAATGTATGCTTTGAGCTTTACTAAAGTGTCTCTAATGAATGTGGCTGCCCTTGCATTTGGTGCGTAGATATTCAGAATTGAGAGTTCCTCTTGGAGGATTTTACCTTTGATGAGTATGAAGTGTCCCTCCTTGTCTTTTTTGATAACTTTGGGTTGGAAGTCGATTTTATCCGATATTAAAATGGCTACTCCAGCTTGTTTCTTCAGTCCATTTGCTTGGAAAATTGTTTTCCAGCCTTTCACTCTGAGGTAGTGTCTGTCTTTTTCCCTGAGATGGGTTTCCTGTAAGCAGCAGAATGTTGGGTCCTGTTTGTGTAGCCAGTCTGTTAGTCTATGTCTTTTTATTGGGGAATTGAGTCCATTGATATTAAGAGATATTAAGGAAAAGTAATTGTTGCTCCCTTTTATTTTTGTTGTTAGAGTTGGCATTCTGTTCTTGTGGCTGTCTTCTTTTTGGTTTGTTGAATGATTACTTTCTTGGTTGTTCTAGGGCGTGATTTCCGTCCTTGTATTGCTTCTTTTCTGTTATTATCCTTTGAAGGGCTGGATTCGTGGAAAGATATTGTGTGAACTTGGTTTTGTCGTGGAATACTTTGGTTTCTCCATCTATGGTAATTGAGAGTTTGGCCGGGTATAGTAGCCTGGGATGGCATTTGTGTTCTCTTAGTGTCTGTATAACATCTGTCCAGGCTCTTCTGTCTTTCATAGTCTCTGGTGAAAAGTCTGGTGTAATTCTGATAGGCCTTCCTTTATATGTTACTTGACCTTTCTCCCTTACTGCTTTTAATATTCTATCTTTATTTAGTGCATTTGTTGTTCTGATTATTATGTGTCGGGAGGAATTTCTTTTCTGGTCCAGTCTATTTGGAGTTCTGTATGCTTCTTGTATGATCATGGGCATCTCTTTTTTTATGTTTGGGAAGATTTCTTCTATTATTTTGTTGAAGATATTAGCTGGCCCTTTAAGTTGAAAATCTTCATTCTCATCAATTCCTATTATCCGTAGGTTTGGTCTTCTCATTGTGTCCTGGATTACCTGGATGTTTTGAGTTAGGATCCTTTTGCATTTTGTATTTTCTTTGACTGTTGTGTCGATGTTCTCTATGGAATCTTCTGCACCTGAGATTCTCTCTTCCATTTCTTGTATTCTGTTGCTGATGCTCGCATCTATGGTTCCAGATCTCTTTCCTAGGGTTTCTATCTCCAGCGTTGCCTCGCTTTGGGTTTTCTTTATTGTGTCTACTTCCCCTTTTAGTTCTAGTATGGTTTTGTTCATTTCCATCACCTGTTTGGCTGTGTTTTCCTGCTTTTCTTTAAGAGCCTGTAACTCTTTAGCAGTGCTCTCCTGTAAATCTTTAAGTGACTTATGAAAGTCCTTCTTGATGTCCTCTATCATCATCATGAGAAATGTTTTTAAATCTGGGTCTAGATTTTCAGTTGTGTTGGGGTGCCCAGGACTAGGTGGGGTGGGAGTGCTGCGTTCTGATGATGGTGAGTGGTCTTGATTTCTGTTAGTAGGATTCTTACGTTTGCCTTTCGCCAACTGGTAATCTCTGAAGCTAGCTGTTTTAGTTGTCACTGTTAAGAGCTTGTTCTTCAGGTGACTCTGTTAGCCTCTATGAGCAGACCTGGAGGGTAGCACTCTCCTTAGTTTCAGTGGGCAGAGTATTCTCTGCAGGCAAGCTCTCTTCTTGCAAGGCAGGTACCCAGATATCTGGTGTTCGAACCAGACTCCTGGCAGAAGTTGTGTTCCACTCACTAGAGGTCTTAGGATCACGTGTGGAATCCTGTGTGGGCCCTTGCGGGTGTCAGGCGACTCAGCTGGCAAGGTAGCCGGGGCTCGAGTGGAGTGGAAGGGGTTTGTGCCCCAGATCAAGCCCGGGTAGCCTGCTTCCCTATGTACCGCAGTCTCAAGTTCCACGCGATTGGATTGGGGTAGGCGCTGTGTTCCACTCACCAGAGGTCTTAGGGTCCCGTGGGGAGTCCCGTGTGGGCCCTTGCGGGTGTTGGGCAAGACTCTGCTGGCAAGGTAGCCCGGGGCTCGAGTCTCGAGTCGAGCGGAAGGGACTTGTGCCCCAGATCAGGCCCGGGTAGCCTGCTTCCCTATGTACCGCAGTCTCGAGTTCCACGCGATTGGATTGGGGCAGGCACTGTGATCCACTCACCAGAGGTCTTAGGGTCCCGTGGGGAGTCCCGTGTGGACCCTTGCGGGTGTTGGGCAAGACTCTGCTGTCAAGGTAGCCCGGGGCTCGAGTCTCGAGTCGAGTGGAAGGGACTTGTGCCCCAGATCAGGCCCGGGTAGCCTGCTTCCCTATGTACCGCAGTCTCGAGTTCCACGCGATTGGATTGGGGCAGGCACTGTGATCCACTCACCAGAGGTCTTAGGGTCCCGTGGGGAGTCCTGTGTGGACCCTTGCGGGTGTTGGGCAAGACTCTGCTGGCAAGGTAGCCCGGGGCTCGAGTCACGAGTCGAGCGGAAGGGACTTGTCAATCCCAGTTTTTAAAACTCCGATTTTAGGCAAATGATAGCAATGCTGATGCCTCTTCTTGAGTTCATGAAATGTCTTCAGTTCCAAATGATTCCTGTATAATAGAGCTCCCGGTCTGCCTGCTAGAAGGGTCGTCCATCATAAAGGAGATAGTGGGTGATAATACTTAGCAATTTTGAGGCATAAGCTGCAGATGCTGTTCCACCCAGTATTGTAGATCATGAGTGAAGGACTCAGACTAGTGTGTCCATGCATTCACTTTGTTTTCCTTTAAGCAAGTCATCACATTGATGTTTAAACCAGAAACACTAATTAAATGTCTCCTCCCAGAAGATTATGAGTTTCATATTAACTTTTTAGCTCTAAATGAATCAATTAATTTCTCAGTACATCACAGGTTTTTTAAAAATATGTATATAATTTGGTAAATGTATTACTCAGTTTAGAAAAGTTGACCTCTTCTAAAAGAAGGGTCCTCTGTGATGGGGAAGTGGTATTATTTCTGATAAAGTTGAACATTTATTTATATAAAATGTTAACAAACTAGGTACAGGGGTTGGAGAGATGGCTCAGCAAGTAAGGGCACTTATAGAGAACCCACATTCAATTCTCAGAAACCACATGATAACTAGTAACCATTTGTAACTACAGCAAGAGATGGTCTGTCACCCTCCTTACAAGGCTCATAAGTCATAGATCCACCAACCTTCCTTTTTTTTCGTTCTCATATGCACCTGTTTGTTATTTATTTTTTAGTAAAAATCTATACAAAAGCTAACAGAACAATGCCAAAACCCTTTGTTCATACAGATATCACAACTGTGAACATTTCACCACATTCTCCTTTATATGTCATATCTAATATATATATATATATATATATATATATATATATATATATATATATATATCCACACATATATATACACATATACATATATATATATATATGATACAAATTATACATATGTGACATATGAAACTATAGTCACATTTTATATTTTTATTTATTGTGTGCATGTATGAACATGCACATGTCTTTAGTCTATTGTCTATATATGCTCCGTAAGCTACTTCTACATCCATTAAAATAGCATGAATAAACACAACAATGTCCAATTCTGGTCTGACTTTATGGAGTTTTTTTTAAACAAATTTTTTATCACGTATTTTCTTCATTTACATTTCAAATGCTATCCCAAAAGTCCCCTATACCCTTCGCCTGCCCTGCTCCCAACCCACACACTCCGGGCCCTGACATTCCCCTGTACTGGGGCATATAAACTTTGCAAGACCAAGGGCCTCTCCTCCCAATGATGGCTGACTAGGCCATCTTCTGCTACATATGAAGCTAGAGACAAGAGCTCAGGGGTACTGGTTAGTTCATATTGCTGTTCCTCCTATAGGGTTACAGACCTCTTTAAGTTCCTTGGGTACTTTCTCTAGCTCCTCCATTGGGGGCCCTGTGTTCCACCCAATAGATGACTGTGAGCACCCACTTCTATATTTGCCAGGCACTGGCATAATGTCACAAGAGACAGCTATATCAGGGTCATGTCAGCAATATCTTTCTGGCATATGCAATAGTGTATGCGTTTGGTGGCTGATTATGGTATGGATCCCTGAGTGGGGCAGTCTCTGCATGGTCCTTCCTTCTGTCTCAGCTCCAAACTTTGTCTCTGTAACTCCTTCCATGGGTATTTTGTTCCCCATTCTAAGAAGGAATGAAGTATCCACATTTTGTTCTTCATTCTTCTTGAGTTTCATGTGTTTTGCAAATTATATCTTGGATATTCTCAGTTTCTGGACTAATATCCACTTATCAGTGAGTACATATCATGTGAGTTCTTTTGTGATTGGGTTACCTCACTCAAGATGATATCCTGCAGATACATCCATTTGCTAAGAAATTCATAAATTCATTGTTTTTAATAGCTGTTCAGTACCCCATTGTGTAAATGTACCACAATTTCTGTATCCATTCTGTATCTATTAAGGGGCACCTGGGTTCTTTCCAGCTTCTGGCTATAATATATAAGGCTGCTATGAACATAGTGGAGCATGTGTTATTACCTGTTTGAACATCTTCTGGGTATTTGCCCAGGAGAGGTACTGCTGGATCCTCAGGTAGTACTATGTCCAATTTTCTGAGAAACCGCCAGACTGATTTCCAGAGTGGTTGTACAAGCTTGCAATCCCACCAACAATGGAGAAGTGTTCCTCTTTCTCCACATCTTCGCCAGCATCTGCTGTCACCTGAAATCTGATCTTAGCCATTCTGACTGGTGTGAGATGGAATCTCATGGTTGTTTTGATTTGCATTTCCCTGATGATTAAGGATGTTGAACATTTTTTCACGTCCTTATCAGCCATTTTGGTATTCCTCAGTTGAGAATTCTTTGTTTAGCTCTGTGTCCCAATTTTTAATGGGGTTATTTGATTTTCTGGAGTCCAGCTTCTTGAGCTCTTTGTATATATATTGGATATTAGTCCCCTATCTGATTTAAGGTTGGTAAAGATCCTTTCCCAATCTGTTGGTGGCCTTTTTGTCTTATTGACTGTGTCTTTTGCCTTACAGAAGCTTTGCAATTTTGAGGTCCCATTTGTTGATTCTCGACATTACAGCACAAGCCATTGCTGTTTTGTTCAGGAATTTTTCCCTTGGGCCCATATCTTTTAATTTATTGTGTGCATGTACAAACATGTACATGTCTTTAGTCTATTATCTATATATGCACCATAATCTATTTCTACGTCAATGAAAATAGCATGAATAAACACAAAAATTCCAATTCTAGTCTGACTTTATGGAGTTTTATCTAACTCTTTCTTTCTTCAAATTTTAAAGCTTTTTCCTAATTGTGATTAATATATTTATATGTAGTAATCTTTAGTCCTTCATACATGTCACCAGTCTTTGGATTATGGCTGTCATTATCTGGAGTGGCATCTTAACATCATCAGAATCTCTAAACAATGGGATAACATGTACAATAATAAACCCAGAAACTGATCCATCACTTTACAGGTAAAACAAAACAAATCACAAAGCAAGAAACAAACAAAAAACAGGAGCAGAACAGGTAAATGTTTTGTTCAAGCTGGATGGTTCCTTAAGTGGAGTGAGGCTTGGGCTCAGTCCCACTGAAATATTTTAAAAGAAGTGTATCTAATGAGTTGTAGGTTAATGAATAGAATACATTCATCAGGCTAATGCAGCAAAGCCCAGGATATTGAGAAAACATAAAATGACTTAGAGCTAATTAAGTACATGGAGAAATTAGAAAATGAGGCTTAAGACAGAACATTAATAATACAAGAAGACATTTCATCTCTGGGTTCTCAAAGCTCTTTGTGCTGTGCTATATATCTCACATCTCTTTAGTATTTCATTGTGTCACTGATTGAAAAGTGTCCTGCCCCTGCAATTCACATTTCATAGCCCCAAACACCAGGCTTTTAAAATGTGATTTTATTTATAATTAGTGTTTTTTCAGGGATCAAATAGAGAGAGCTTGTGGGCGTGTGCCTTAATCATGTATGACTGATATAAAGTCTATTTCAAAACTCATTCTTGCATGCTGGGTTTCCTGTTTTTTCAGCCAAATTCTCCAACAATTGATTTACATTCCCATCTACAGTATACGTTTCCCATCTCCAGTATATACTTAAGGATGCAGAATGTACAGGAGATAAGATTCGATTCAAATACTTCTCTGCTATGATAATCCCATTGCTTAAAGGAAGAATCTCACTTCCTCCATACTGACTATACTGAGTATAGGATACTGCCCATAATCTGCCCATTTCTAATTGATGAATCTTTTCTATTAAATTAATTCTATGCTAAAAGGGAAATATTAATTAAATAAAAAATAAAGCAATGAATGTTTTAAAACTGATCACATAGCTAGTCTAGCTTATCCAAACAAAGTTAAATCCCCAATTAAAGCAGGATTTAAAACCAGTGAACTTTTAGAAAGAAAATGTTGACATGTTTTATTTCAAATATTTTCAACAACAAATTATTTATAGCATTGCATGTTTTTGAAGTTTTCTAAAGGGATCATTTTGGAACTCCTGAAATAAATTCACATTTTCTGTGCAAGTGTTTTTGAAACAGAAGCTCTACAGACACTGACTAACCATGATAATGAAGTATTAGAAATTGCTTGATTATATGTATAGTTGTTATTTTTTAAGAGCTAATTTCTCTATGTGACAAGGCATTGTGGTGAGTTCTTTACCCATCATTTAGTGTTCTAGTAGTAACAAAATATGGCTCAATGTAAAAGGTTTTCCCAAGAGAATGTCTGGAGGGATCCTTATACAGATGCATGGCAGGAACAATGTGTAGCCAATGTGTACCCAGAGACAGAAGCCATTAATCATTCTCAAGATGCTAGAGGAATCACTAGGTCCTGAGCAAAGTGCTAGAAGAGATAATACCAAACTGAGATGTAGAAAGGGGAGAACAGCCACTCTCAGAAAAGTGATATGGTTACGGGTCCTTCCTGCCCAGTCCTTTATGTCCTGCCATGTAGTTCTCAACCCAAGAGGCTTAGAGCCCATACAGGGGCCTCTGGTGTCCTTCTGCTTTCGAGAAGATTGAGATGGCAGATGTGAGCAATGGTCGTGGGGAAGCACCCGAGTTAATCCAGTCTTCCATATCTACAGGTTTCTAGGGCATTGTTGTAAAACATTTAAGAAAAAAATTATATGTGTGCTGAACAAGTAAAGACTTTGTTTTCTTATCAGTATCTCCTAAAAGAGCACAGCATAATGAATGCTTACAAAGCAGGTACATCTTATTATATCTAAATAATCTAGAATCATATTAAACTCTATAAAAAATTGCAGAGTCTGTATATAGACATCTCAAAGAAGAGACTTAAGCAGACTCTGAAACACCCAAGAGTTCTGGAAGTCATTCTTTGGGGATACTGAGAGATTACAATATGTCACTCATACCATCTAACTGAATTGCTTCAAAGCTCAAATATATTTTACCCACCTAGAAATCAGAAACTAGAAGGATTGAAAGAATATTCAATTTTTGTCCTAGGTGGGAAACAGAAGAATTCTAACACTTCTGGGCAGAGAGGGAGAGGGAGAGGGGGCAGGGGGGAGGGGGAAGGGGGAGGGGGAGGGAGGAGGGTTGGGGGTTGGGGGTGGGGAGGAGGTGGGGGGAGGGGAGGGGAGAGGAGAGGAGAGGAGAGGAGAGGAGAGGAGAGGAGAGGAGAGGAGAGGAGAGGAGAGGAGAGAAGAGAAGAGAAGAGAAGAGAAGAGAAGAGAAGAGAAGAGAAGAGAAGAGAAGGAGGAGGAGGAGGAGAGAGGGAGGGAGAGAGAGAGAGGGAGAGAGAGGGAAAGAGAGAGGGAGAGAGAGGGAGAGAGAGAAGCAACGTATTATTATTATTTTTTAAACAAATGACAAGAAAACAAGGCTTTGTATCAAATGCCGAAAGAAGGGGGAGATAATTTTTACCTTGACAACATGTGGATCAGAGCATTCAAGAACACAATGTAGTAGGAGGAAGGGGCTGTAGGAGGTTAGACAATCCCGGTCCAGAGTTGTGTAGGTGGTATGAGTGGGTAATTATTGAAATTTAAAATCATGGGATAAGAAATGAGAGAGACAGAAGTTCAATATTGCAATTTCCTTTCACAGAGCAGTGTAGTAACACATATTAGTGTAGCTCATATGGCTTGGTACCAAAGATATTCTTGGGAAAATATGATTATATTTCTCACCATTGTTGCTGTGCGGGCTCTTTTGCATTTTCAAGATGAAGTAACAAGCTCAAATTATTTGATTCATTTATCCAAAGTCACAAAATTCGTGAGTGATAAAGTCATAATTTAAAAGCAAGCCTGGAGATTCTGTCTCAGGAGCCAGGATCCACTTGTTTTCCAAGAGGTGTGGGAATAGATTGTCACATGAGATGACCACTTGAGATGACAGGAAATCAATGTATCTTTACTAAGTGCCTTTCCTCACTCATTTCTCTGATCAAACCTAAAATAAATTATACTGTGGTCACACCTGTGGATTGCAGGGTTTTCTTTTATTCTTTATTTTCTTTGACTTGCTTTACCACCACCTACCTGTCTCAACTACATATGCTCTCAAACCTTCACGGTTTTCCTCAGCATCTTTCCAGCATGTTACCTGTTCACTAAGCCTGCTTAGTATTTCTGTACATAACCATTTCCCAACCTTTCTGACAGTTGTCCCTAGAGATGAACTACCTGTTGATTTTTTTTTTTTTTTTACACAGCTATCAGCAGGTTGACATTTAACAATCTGAGTTTATAGGTTTCCTGGTATATTATCGGACTGTTTGCTTTAGATAGGTTCCCTAAGCATTTGAAATGAGATTTTTCCAAGGACAGATCTATCTATGTTAGCAGAGGAATTAATCCCACCATCACCCCTCAATCTCTTCTCAGAGAATTCAGCTTGTTGCAGTCTTGAAAACCCCGGGGGTATTTCTCTGGCCCATGTGTTCCTGACTGTACCAAATGAAAATCATGACTGCTGTGACTTCCTGGGTTTCATCTTTTCATTCTACACAGATACCTTGATATCATGTGTGTATCAGTTTTAAACTTTAAGATAGAAAGCCATATCCTGTCACCTAATGACAACACTAAAGAGACAGTAATAGTTATCATTTCTTTACCACAATATGAGCATTAGTGCATATTGGGGGATTCATTGAAATTGGTAACAAGATTTAATGACTTTGAAGTACAGTAAACTAATTATTTGATATTTTTGTGGACACCTACACAGGTACACTTTAATGCTGACTTTTAAAAAGAGGAAATTTTGATGCTTCAATTATCTCAATAATACTGTAGGTAAAACTCTATTTATTTCTGTTTCTGGGTAAATTAATGTAATGAAAGAAATTAGGAGGTAATAGGGTTGGGTGTAGAAAACTGTGGGGGGTTCTCCATATATGGACATCATCATCATCATTATTATTTACTACTATTTATTATTCATATAACTCTTTGTTTTCATGCCAGTAGTGATCATGCCATGTCTAATTTCATTGACCTCATTTTAATGGAGAACACTGACTTAAGTTGCTTCAGGTACAAATCCCTGGAAAAAAATAAATCACTTCTGTCCAAGCAGATCTACAAATTTATCCTTGTTTCAGCCTCTCTTCCTAAGTGAACTATGTTACCTAATGAGTCCACAGATTCTAAGAACTGTTTGTCAGCATTTCTTCCAGAAGGATGGATACACACAGTCAAGTCTAACACATTTTCACTTCTGCAATCTATAGAGCAGCCACTTTTCCTGAGCACCACTCTGATATGTCTTTTTTTTTTTAATTGTTGTCTTACTGGCAAGCAACTTATACTTAAAACTAATGCTAAATTTCTACATATTTCAACTAGGCAAGATGGTTAATAGCCTGATTTAGGGATTCTCCACCACCACCTCAGGGATTTATCTAAGGAACTCTGCAGGTGTAACTCCCAACTGGTATCTGTGTTAAGCAAGTCTGAACTGTATTATTATTTAGAAGCCAGAATTTCTGGACTGACCCTAGCAAGAAAGTCAGTTCTGTCCTTTCAGCTGGGTTTTATAACACAGTGAATATTGTAGAGGTGAAAGAAAAAGAGAATGCTCTTTTTGTACCAGAAGAAAAAGTAAGTGGAGAGATGTCTGTGTTTGCACTGTGAGATATCTTTAGAGAATCTTGTCCCAATTCTTCAGCTAAAGGCATTTTAACTTTTTTTTTTCTAGTGGAGTCATCATAGTGAAGATACTCTGATAAATTCACAAACCTTTTCTGGGAAAGATAGGGGAAAATAGGCATCAGGATAGAGAGAAATCACATTTAGGAAAAAAAAATCAAGATCCTAGCAAACAAGCTGCTTGCTTTAAACATACTACCCATCATACACCTGTCATGTGTAGTTATTAGTTGGATCTTTAGGAAAATGACAAAGTAAAGTCACGGAGGGGAAAATACCTCACGACAAGCTTCCCTTGGATTGCAGGGCTTGCTTGAAATTAAGTAATTTCCTCTTTCCACAATGCTTCTAAAATATTTACTTCAGTAGTTGTAAAATCAGCCAGCCCTAGTCCTTGTAACAAGTGAGCACGTTCACTGTTTGGTTACACTAGCAATCAGCTTTCCCAGGGATGAAGTGCAGATCTCTCAGAGCCCACCTAATTTACCTGTCTGTCTATCTGCATACTTAGGTAGACCATGCAGACATATTTTTATCACTACTAAGAGTGTATTAATCAATGTAAATGAAGAAAATACCTAATAGAAAAAGAAATGCAAATAAATAAAATATGTAATAAAAAAGAATGAAAAGAAAGAGTGTATTAATCTAATTTTGTATCCAAAGCATGAATTTCCATAAAGACAGAAAAGTATGTTACAATAATCTGATGCAGTCATGGATTGATCTTTTGAGTTATCTGAAGATCATGGTTTAATTGTTATCAGGTACCATACACACATAATTCTTACTATGTTACTGTTGGGAAGCTGAAGACTCACCTGGGTAAAACAGATAGCATATTTTGTATCAGATCAGACCAAGCAAATCACAGAAGTAGACAGTGGTCGGGTGTCAGGGTTTGTTTCCAATCAGTAAATATTATTCATCAGACTATGAACTTTGAAATTAGCAAATTATTTAATCTTTTGCTCACTAATTAAAATTTTTTATTGATTTCTTGTGAATATCAAATCATTCTCTGTCCTCTCATATATTCCCTTTGCCCTTGAAAACCTCCTGCCCAATAAAACACACACACACACACACACACACACACACACACACACACACACAGCATATGAAACATCTCATGGTGGAAGCTATAGCATATCATGGTGTGTCCTGTAGTATATGCCATTGTACACACATTATCACTTGCAAATGCTCATTGAAATGAGTCATAGCATCTGGTTTGAGATCTCAGTGACACCATCAATATTGTTTTGTTTTGTTTCTTTTTTTCTTTTCTTTTCTTTTCTTTTCTTTTTTTTTTTTTTTTATTTTTTTATTTTTTGAGACAGGGTTTCTCTGTGTAGCCCTGGCTGTCCTGAAACTAACTCTGTAGACCAGGCTGGCCTTGAACTCAGAAATCTGCCTGCCTCTGCCTCCCAAGTGCTGGCATTAAATGCATGCACCACCACTGACCGGCTGACACCATCAATATTGGATCCTCCTCGGGACTCCTCCTGGTTATCCTTTTGTTGCCTAGTGTCATGGAGATCCTGCAGCTTTGGAACAACAGGTTGACCCTTTCAAGCATCCCAACCACCTGCAGATTATATAGATTTTGGGGTGGGCCAATTCAGAACCATGGATCTGGGCCTGTGTTGCAGCTGAGCTCATCAGGGCACAGGCTCTCCATTTATCTGCACCACCAGGGGTAGTTCTCCAGCAATGTTCGGGCTATGCCACAGAATGCCTCTATGCTCATTATTTTAAACAAAAATGTTATTTGATAAATGTTTATGAGAAAATAGCTAGAAGGACAAAAGAATGGATGTATAGATGGGTGTATGTGTGTATGTATGTATGTATGTATGTATGTATGGATGGATGGATGGATGGATAGTTGAAGGAATAGATGGATGGATTAATGCAAGGACAGATGAGCTAACCCGTGTTCCCACAGATTTCTCCTAAGAAATAGAACATGTTAGGATTGTAGTAATTCATTGCTTTCAGATAAAGTCATTGCTGTACTCATTGCTTCTTGTGCCCTCTCCTCTCCTTTCTCAGAGTTATAACCACATGGGGCTTCCTTCTGCTCTTTGTAATAATTTAATGTTAAAGCCATTGCACTGGGGATCACCCATCTTGGAGACATTTTATCTTCATCGTGATGGATTAGTTTCTTTCCTAACATTCACATTAAAAAATAACAAAACATAATAAAACAAAACAAAACAAAAAACAAAAAAAAAGAATGTCACTTGTCATTGAAATCACTGGCATATTGATGCTAAAGCCACAAGAAATGGATTTCAGGGCTTAGTAACTATTTACTTCAGGAGGTTTTGTCATAGTGTGGGTCAGAGCAAGGCAGAGGTGTAAGTGCTCACATCCTCTCCATCCTTGTCCAGTGTTCATACCTTTTACCAAGGGTAGCTTCACAATTGCAGAGTATTTTGAAAACAACCTTTACTTTTGTAGCGTGAGGTGAAAGGTAACTGGGGAGAGGAAGTGAAAAATGGGGCACAGGACAGTTCTATGAACATCAAACTCCACCAATGATGGTTCATTCTGTCTTAGAATGACCCAAAGCTGTTGCTTTTTTAATTTTTATTGTTTTTTTTTATTTTAACTTTAAATCTTATTCTGAAATATCTTATATTTTCTAGTTTCACTAAGAGGTGACACTAGTGCTTTCTCTACTTTTTGTTGTGGTTGTTGTTGTTTTGCAAACAGCCTTTCATTGAAAATCTGTAATCCTGTGAATTAGAGGATGAAAGGAAAATGAGAAGAGACTACAGAAAAGGAAAAAGAGAGAGAGAGAGAGAGAGACTACAGGCACAAATCTGTTAGCATATTAAAGTTATGGCTTTGATATGCCATTATATTTTATCACTGTGTTAATAAAATTTGCAAAAATATCATAGAGAGTTTTGTGGCAGATGAGTGAACATTTCAATTATTTTTACCAACATGCAATTGTACACTAATTCTGAAATAAAATTTCTGAGGAATTTGGATAAAAATGACACATTGATGTATGTTTTATCCAGTAAAAGCTGTCTATGCTTCTGTCTACAAAACAAGGTCATTAGACTAAATTATCTTTCTCTCTCTACTATGCATGCTGGATGTTGTAGCAGAAAACAATACAATGTGAAACATTGCCTCAAAAACTGGGTGAGTGACAGGAGAGGAGGGGACACTTCCAAAGGTTGTTGTGAGAAGGAAGATCATTTATATCTTATACATTCCAATGATAATGCCAGTGTTTTTATTCTTCTAAATTTTCTAATTGTGATTCACATTTTTTCTTTTTTGTTTTTTCTGAGACAGAATTTTTCTATATAACAAGCACTGACTGTCCTGGACTTACTTTGTAGACCAGGATGGCCTCACATTCACAGAGATCAGCCTTCCTCTGACTCCAAGTAAAAGGGCGGGCCACTGTGCCTGGCTGTGATTCACATTCTCTCTGTCCTTTTAGAACTGAAGAAATTATGTTTGGGACAATTTCCACATGAGCCTGACTATACTGACTTTTTTATTGCCCTTTCAACTATCCCTACATTCAACTAAGCTGTTGATTTGTTAGTCATCATTTTTAGTGACTAGTCAGCGAGTTTAAAATCCTGTCTGTCACCTGCTCATAACTTCATGCCAGACATGGGTGTTAATCGATTTGTAGGCTAAGTGTACAAAAAAAAAAAAAAGAAGATACAGAAAAGCAACAGGTGTATGGGTTACTTGCTGTGATGTGCATTTACAGAAAGATGTCCTGGATCAAAAAAGAGTTGTGAGGATCAGCAGGACATGGCTTTCAAAGGGCAAACTCTGAAAAAGCTCATACAAGGTTGCCTGTCAAAGGAAACCAACCATCTTAAATATATGCTCAAGAATAGTAAAGTGGCATAGCTAAATTTATGGTCATGGATAAGTTATAGAATTTTTGGTAATAGAGTCCTAATTATCCTATACATTGTTCTAAGCAAAAATTATATAAGATACTACCACATTTGATGAAATAATAATTGATACCTATTATTTTACTCTTTCAAAACTGAATAAAATGACTGGCTCATGGGCTTTTACTTTAGGAGAGTGTTGATAATAGCATACATATATTTTGACTACTTAAACACCTCACACAACTCTTTCCAGGTCTGTCACTTCTTTCCCTACCAACTCAATGTTTGGTTTTCTTTCTTTTCTGAACCTATCAAATCCAATTTGTGCTGTCCATACACACTTAGGTTTGTTGCTAGTCATTTGTAGCCTGGTCACTCAACCAGAGCCATGTAGCCTTAAATAAAACTGACATTCGGTCTGCCAGCAGCTATCAACCTCCAATATCCCTGGGCCATATCTGCTTAAAAGAAAAACAAACCAAAACAAAACAACAAAAATTCAACATTATGCTTTAATTGTTATAGTTTTGTGAAGATTTCTAGACATTATTTGTACAGTGAATTAAACTGCATGCTACTACCTTCATAGATATAAAATAGTCAAGTAAATTCATAATGTACTTGATTTTTAGCATCTCTTAACATATTCAATTACAGAATTGAATTGGAATATGAAGAGATGATGTAATAAGAAGTGTGTATGTATGTGTGTGTGTGCGCACCAACCATTTACAACTTCATATTTGTTGCTTTTTTCAATTATTTGCTTGTTTACTGCTTATATTTTGATAATGTACACATTTTTCCTACTTTCTCTGGGTGGAAGATTTGAATATTAATTTTATCTTTTTTTCTTTTGTTTTTAGTTATTGGTATTTACATTTTTAACTTTACTGTAATAAACTTCTTCATAAATACTGCCATAAATGTAACCAAATTGTGTCAAAGATTTTCCTATATTGGATTGTATTACTGCAGTTTGATTTTTTACTATTCCATTTTGAATGTCTTTGTTGATATGATACTTTAAGGTTCCTTTATGTATGTATCATATGTATTTGTGTTTTGCCTACATAAATGTAAGTGTTGTAATGATGATGAATGATGCCTGAGGAGGCCCAAAGAAGGCATAAGAAAACTTGGATCTGGTGGTAAGGATGGTTGTAAGCCTTCATGAAGCTGTTACAAAACAAACAGGGTTCTCTACAAGAACAGGAAATGCTCTTAACTTCTGAACCTTCTCACCATCCTGACATAGACAATGTAGAAGTAAAAAAAAATACTAAACATTTAGAAATTTTTATTATTATGTTTTTATTGTTTAAGATTTTAATGTTGAATGTTGTATTCAGAGACTATATTGGATGAGATACATTCTTCTGAGATTGTTTAAAATGTCTATTCTTCAGTTGAAGGACATGCCAGTTGTTTTGTTTCTGACTATTATGGATAAAACTGCTATGAAGAGAGTTGAGCAATTGTCCTTGTGGAATAGTGAGGCATTCTATGTATATGCCCAGGAGTGGTATAGCTGTGTTTGGGGTAGAAATATTCTCATTTTCTGAGAAACTGCCAAATTTATTTCCAAAGTAGTACAATGAGTAGTACAAATTTATTTCCTGCAATGAGGGAGTGTTCCTCTTGACCCACATCATAGTCAGTATGTGCTGTCATATGAATTTTTGATCTTAGCTATTATGATAGGTATAAGATGGAATCTCAGAGTTGTTTTGATCTGCATTTCCATGATGAATAAGGACGTTGAACATTTCTTTAAGTGCTTCTTGGCCATTCGAGATTCCTCTGTTGAACATTCTGTTTAGTACACCTACAGAATGGAATATTATTCAGCTATAAAAAACAAAAACATTACGAAATTTGTAGCCAGCTAGGCGTGGTGGCACACACCTTTAATCCCAGTACTTGGGAGGCAGAGGCAGGTGGATTTTTGAGTTCAAGGCCAGCCTGGTCTACAAAGTGAGTTTCAGGACAGCCAGGGCTACAGAGAAAACCTGCCTTGAAAACCCAAAAAAAAAAAAAAAAAAAAAAAGAAGAGGAAGAAGAAGGAAGAAGAAGAAGAAGAAGAAGAAGAAGAAGAAGAAGAAGAAGAAGAAGAAGAAGAAGAAGAAGAAGAAGAAGAAGAAGAAGAAGAAGCAGGAGGAGGAGGAGGAGGAGAAAGAAGAAGAAGAAGAAGAAGAAGAAGAAGAAGAAGAAGAAGAAGAAGAAGAAGAAGAAGAAGAAGAAGAAGAAGAAGAAGAAGAAGAAGAAGAAAAGAAATTTGTAGCCAAATGGATGGAACAACAAAATATCATCCCAAATGAGGTAACCCAGACCCAGAAAGACACCCATGGTATGTACTCATTTATAAGTGGGAATTGCCTTTTGTTTTAGGAAAAAAATGTTCTAAAGATATCTGTTAAAAACTCCTGCTAGTTCACTGTGTCTCTGTTTAGTTTCTGTTTCCATGATCTATCTGTTCATTGATGAGAGTGGGGTGTTGAAGTCTCCTACTACCATTGAGTGCGTTGCAATGTGTGATATGAACTTTAGTAAAGTTTGTTTTATGAATGTGGATACCCTTGCATTTGGAGCATAGATGTTCAGAATTGAGAGTTCATCTTGGTAGATTTTACCTTTGATGAGTATGAAGTGTCTCTCCTTGTATTTTTGATAACTTTAGGTTGAAAGTAGATTTTATTTGATCTTAGAATGACAACTCCAGCTTATTTCTTAGGACCATTTGCTTGGAAAATTGGTTTCCATCCTTTTACTCTGATGGATGGATCTGGAGGATATCATCCTGAGTGAGGTAACCCAATCTCAAAAGAACACACATTATATGCACTCACTGCTAAGTGAAAATTAGCCCAGAAGCTTGGAATACCCAAGATAGAACTTGCAAAACAGATGAAACTCAAGAAGACCAAAGTGCGGATACTTCGATCCTTCTTAGAAGGGGGAATAAAATACCCATGGAAGGAGTTACAGAGACAAAGCATGGAGCAGAGGCTGAAGGAATCACCATTCAGAGACTGCCCCACCTGGGCATCCATCTTATATATAACCACAAAACACAAACACTATTGTGGATGCCAACAAGATCTCGCTGACAGGAGCCTGATATAGCTGTCTTCTGAGAGGTTCCCCCAGTTCCTGACAAATACTGAAGTGGATTCTCACAGTCATCTATTGGACTGAGCACAGGATCCCCAATGAAGGAGCTAAAGAAAATACCTAAGGAGCTGAAGGAATTTGCAGCCCCAAAGGAAGAGCAACAATATGAACTAACCAGTACCACCCAGAGCTCCCTGAGACTAAACCACCAAGCAAAGAAAACATGTGGTTGGACTCAGGGCTCCAGCTGCATATGTAGCAGAAGATGGCATTGTTGGACATCAATGGGAGGAGAGGCCCTTGGTCCTGTGAAGGTTCAATACCCCAGTAGAGGGGAATGCCATGGCCAGGAAGCTGGAGTGGGTGGGTTGGTGAACAGGGGGGAGGGGAAGGGGTTAGGGGATTTTCAGAGAGGAAATCAGGAAAGGAGATGACACTTGAAATGTAAATAAAGAAAATACGTAATAAAAAATCATAAAGCAAAACAAACAAACAAAACAAAAAGTGGGAATTACCCATAAAGTACAGGATAATCATGCTGCATGCTACAACACCATCTCAAAGAAACTAAGTGATCACAGAGGCTGGGGAACCACCAACCAGGAAGTGTTCAGGTACTGGATCTAGGCCCCCTACACATTTTCAGCCTTTATGAGGGCCCAAGTGAGGAATCATGAATCTCACTCAAAAAAGGATATAAAATACACATCAGAGGTGGATAGAAGGAAGGAACTGGGTGGGAGAAGGGGTAAGAACAGGGAAGGGATCCTGTGTGGCAGAAGGCTTGCAGAGAGACCAGATATCAGTGGGCAGCATCTCTAGGACTAGCTGGAGACCTGGCATGGGGTGAGGCTCCAGTGAGCATATGCGGTCGACCCTTGCTGAGACACCTAGCTGTGTGGGATACTGAGAATGAAGTGACTACCTCATGAGGCTTAGAGGGACTTGCAGTGGAGGGCAGGGAACAACAATCTACTCGCAAAACCTTCAACCCAAAATTTGTCCTGGCTTCAAGATGTTCATGGATAAAGATGGAACACATGGATAAAGATGAACAACTAATGACAGGCCCAACTTCAGACCCACCCAGTGGGAAAGATACAATCCTTGACACTTTTATTGGTACTCTTTTATGCTTGCAGACAGGAGCCCAGAATAATTGTCTCCTGACAGGCATCATCCAGCAACTGATGGAAACAGATACAGGGACCCACCATCAAACATCAGGCAGTGCTCAGGGAGCTGTGTGAAGAGTGGGAAATAGGCATGGGAGGAAGAGATCAAGAACACCACAATAAAACCTAGAGTCAACTAACCTGGGCCCATGGAAGCTCACAGAGACTGAACCACCAACCAAAGTGTGTGCAACAATGTGCAACTTAGTCTTCATGTGGGTCACCCTAATTTGGAGTTGGGGCTGTCTCTAAATTTGCTGCCTGCCATTGGATCCCCTTTTCTTAGCTGAATTGTCTGGTCAGGCCTCAGTGGGTAAGGATACACTTATTCCTACTGTGAATTGATGTCCCAGAGTGGGCTGGTACCCCAGAGCAATGTCCTTCTCGCTGAGTGGGGAGGGACTTGTTAGGGTGGGACTGGGACTAAAGAGGGAGGAGACTGTGATCTGGATGTAAAATGAATAAATAAGAAAATTAAGGAAAAACCATAAATGTTTAAAATGAAAAAAAGAGGAAGGTTTCACGATTGGCTTCTGCCTATCATTAGGTACATTATAGAGCTCTTGGTTCTAGAGTTTTTTTTTTTTTTTTTTTTTTTTTCCATTTTTTATTAGGTATTTAGCTCATTTACATTTCCAATGCTATACCAAAAGTCCCCCTTACCCACCCACCCCCACTCCCCTGCCCACCCACTCCCCCCCTTTGGCCCTGGCGTTCCCCTGTACCGGGGCACACAAAGTCTGCGTGTCCAATGGGCCTCTCTTTCCAGTGATGGCCGACTAGGCCATCTTTTGATACATATGCAGCTAGAGTCAAGAGCTCAGGGGTACTGGTTAGTTCATAATGTTGTTCCACCTATAGGGTTGAAGATCCCTTTAGCTCCTTGGGTACTTTCTCTAGCTCCTCCATTGGGAGCCCTGTGATCCATCCATTAGCTGACTGTGAGCATCCACTTCTGTGTTTGCTAGGCCCCGGCATAGTCTCACAAGAGACAGCTACATCTGGGTCCTTTCGATAAAATCTTGCTAGTATATGCAATGGTGTCAGCGTTTGGATGCTGATTATGGGGTGGATCCCTGGATATGGCAGTCTCTACATGGTCCATCCTTTCATCTCAGCTCCAAACTTTGTTTCTGTAACTCCTTCCATGGGTGTTTTGTTCCCACTTCTAAGGAGGGGCATAGTGTCCACACTTCAGTCTTCATTTTTCTTGAGTTTCATGTGTTTAGGAAATTGTATCTTATATCGTGGGTATCCTAGGTTTTGGGCTAGTATCCACTTATCAGTGAGTACATATTGTGTGAGTTCCTTTGTGATTGTGTTACCTCACTCAGGATGATGCTCTCCAGGTCCATCCATTTGGCTAGGAATTTCATAAATTCATTCTTTTTAATAGCTGAGTAGTACTCCATTGTGTAGATGTACCACATTTTCTGTATCCATTCCTCTGTTGAGGGGCATCTGGGTTCTTTCCAGTTTCTGGCTATTATAAATAAGGCTGCTATGAACATAGTGGAGCATGTGTCCTTCTTACCAGTTGGGGCTTCTTCTGGATATATGCCCAGGAGAGGTATTGCTGGATCCTCCGGTAGTACTATGTCCAATTTTCTGAGGAACCGCCAGACTGATTTCCAGAGTGGTTGTACAAGCCTGCAATCCCACCAACAATGGAGGAGTGTTCCTCTTTCTCCACATCCTCGCCAGCATCTGCTGTCACCTGAATTTTTGATCTTAGCCATTCTCACTGGTGTGAGGTGGAATCTCAGGGTTGTTTTGATTTGCATTTCCCTGATGATTAAGGATGTTGAACATTTTTTCAGGTGCTTCTCTGCCATTCGGTATTCCTCAGGTGAGAATTCTTTGTTCAGTTCTGAGCCCCATTTTTTAAGGGGGTTATTTGATTTTCTGAAGTCCACCTTCTTGAGTTCTTTATATATGTTGGATATTAGTCCCCTATCTGATTTAGGATAGGTAAAGATCCTTTCCCAGTCTGTTGGTGGTCTTTTTGTCTTATAGACAGTGTCTTTTGCCTTGCAGAAACTTTGGAGTTTCATTAGGTCCCATTTGTCAATTCTCGATCTTACAGCACAAGCCATTGCTGTTCTGTTCAGGAATTTTTCCCCTGTGCCCATATCTTCAAGGCTTTTCCCCACTTTCTCCTCTATAAGTTTCAGTGTCTCTGGTTTTATGTGAAGTTCCTTGATCCACTTAGATTTGACCTTAGTACAAGGAGATAAGTATGGATCGATTCGCATTCTTCTACATGATAACAACCAGTTGTGCCAGCACCAATTGTTGAAAATGCTGTCTTTCTTCCACTGGATGGTTTTGGCTCCCTTGTCGAAGATCAAGTGACCATAGGTGTGTGGGTTCATTTCTGGGTCTTCAATTCTATTCCATTGGTCCACTTGTCTGTCTCTATACCAGTACCATGCAGTTTTTATCACAATTGCTCTGTAGTAAAGCTTTAGGTCAGGCATGGTGATTCCACCAGAGGTTCTTTTATCCTTGAGAAGAGTTTTTGCTATCCTCGGTTTTTTGTTATTCCAGATGAATTTGCAAATTGCTCCTTCTAATTCGTTGAAGAATTGAGTTGGAATTTTAATGGGGATTGCATTGAATCTGTAGATTGCTTTTGGCAAGATAGCCATTTTTACAATGTTGGTCCTGCCAATCCATGAGCATGGGAGATCTTTCCATCTTCTGAGATCTTCTTTAATTTCTTTCTTCAGGGACTTGAAGTTTTTATCATACAGATCTTTCACTTCCTTCGTTAGAGTCACGCCGAGATATTTTATATTATTTGTGGCTATTGAGAAGGGTGTTGTTTCCCTAATTTCTTTCTCAGCCTGTTTATTCTTTGTGTAGAGAAAGGCCATTGACTTGTTTGAGTTAATTTTATATCCAGCTACTTCACCGAAGCTGTTTATCAGGTTTAGGAGTTCTCTGTTGGAATTTTTAGGGTCACTTATATATACTATCATATCATCTGCAAAAAGTGATATTTTGACTTCCTCTTTTCCAATTTGTATCCCCTTGATCTCCTTTTGTTGTCGAATTGCTCTGGCTAATACTTCAAGTACTATGTTGAAAAGGTAGGGAGAAAGTGGGCAGCCTTGTCTAGTCCCTGATTTTAGTGGGATTGCTTCCAGCTTCTCTCCATTTACTTTGATGTTGGCTACTGGTTTGCTGTAGATTGCTTTTATCATGTTTAGGTATTGGCCTTGAATTCCTGATCTTTCCAGAACTTTTATCATGAATGGGTGTTGGATCTTGTCAAATGCTTTTTCTGCATCTAACGAGATGATCATGTGGTTTTTGTCTTTGAGTTTGTTTATATAATGGATTACATTGATGGATTTTCGTATATTAAACCATCCCTGCATCCCTGGAATAAAACCTACTTGGTCAGGATGGATGATTGCTTTAATGTGTTCTTGGATTCGGTTAGCGAGAATTTTATTAAGGATTTTTGCATCGATGTTCATAAGAGAAATTGGTCTGAAGTTCTCTATCTTTGTTGGATCTTTCTGTGGTTTAGGTATCAGAGTAATAGTGGCTTCATAAAATGAGTTGGGTAGAATACCTTCTACTTCTATCTTGTGAAAAAGTTTGTGCAGAACTGGAGTTAGATCTTCTTTGAAGGTCTGATAGAACTCTGCACTAAACCCGTCTGGTCCTGGGCTTTTTTTGGCTGGGAGACTATTAATAACTGCTTCTATTTCTTTAGGGGATATGGGACTGTTTAGAAGGTCAACTTGATCCTGATTCAACTTTGGTACCTGGTATCTGTCCAGAAATTTGTCCATTTCGTCCAGGTTTTCCAGTTTTGTTGAGTATAGCCTTTTGTAGAAGGATCTGATGGTGTTTTGGATTTCTTCAGGATCTGTTGTTATGTCTCCCTTTTCATTTCTGATTTTGTTAATTAGGATTTTGTCCCTGTGCCCTTTAGTGAGTGTAGCTAAGGGTTTATCTATCTTGTTGATTTTCTCAAAGAACCAACTCCTCGTTTGGTTAATTCTTTGAATAGTTCTTCTTGTTTCCACTTGGTTGATTTCACCCCTGAGTTTGATTATTTCCTGCCGTCTACTCCTCTTGGGTGAATTTGCTTCCTTTTTTTCTAGAGCTTTTAGATGTGTTGTCAAGCTGCTAGTATGTGCTCTCTCCCGTTTTTTCTTGAAGGCACTCATAGCTATGAGTTTCCCTCTTAGAAATGCTTTCATTGTGTCCCAAAGGTTTGGGTACGTTGTGGCTTCATTTTCATTAAACTCTAAAAAGTCTTTAATTTCTTTCTTTATTCCTTCCTTGACCAAGGTATCATTGAGAAGAGTGTTGTTCAGTTTCTATGTGAATGTTGGCTTTCTGTTATTTATTTTGTTATTGAAGATCAGCCTTAGTGCATGGTGATCTGATAGGATACATGGGACAATTTCAATATTTTTGAATCTGTTGAGGCCTGATTTGTGACCTATTATGTGGTCAATTTTGGAGAAGGTACCATGAGGTGCTGAGAAGAAGGTATATCCTTTTGTTTTAGGATAAAATGTTCTGTAGATATCTGTCAGATCCATTTGTTTCATCACTTCTGTTAGTTTCAGTGTGTCCCTGTTTAGTTTCTGTTTCCATGATCTGTCCATTGGTGAAAGTGGTGTGTTGAAGTCTCCCACTATTATTGTGTGAGGCGCAATGTGTGCTTTGAGCTTTACTAAAGTTTCTTTAGTGAATGTGGCTGCTCTTGTATTTGGAGCATAGATATTCAGAATTGAGAGTTCCTCTTGGAGGATTCTACCTTTGATGAGAATGAAGTGTCCCTCCTTGTCTTTTTTGATGACTTTGGGTTGGAAGTCAATCTTATCAGATATTAGGATGGCTACTCCTGCTTGTTTCTTCATACCATTTGCTTGGAAAATTGTTTTCCAGCCTTTCATTCTGAGGTAGTGTCTATCTTTTTCTCTGAGATGAGTTTCCTGTAAGCAGCAAAATGTTGGGTCTTGTTTGTGTAGCCAGTTTGTTAGTCTATGTCTTTTTATTGGCGAGTTGAGACCATTGATGTTAAGAGATATTAAGGAAAAGTAATTGTTGCTTCCTGTTATTTTAGTTGTTAAAGGTGGCATTCTGTTCTTGTGGCTGTCTTCTTTTAGGTTTGTTGAGGGATTACCTTCTTGTTTTTTCTAGGGCGTTGTTCCCGTTCTTGTATTGGTTTTTTTCTGTTATTATCCTTTGAAGGGCTGGATTCGTGGAGAGATAATGCGTGAATTTGGTTTTGTCGTGGAATACTTTGGTTTCTCCCTCTATGATAATTGAGAGTTTGGCTGGGTATAGTAGCCTGGGCTGCAGTTTGTGTTCTCTTAGTGTCTGTATAACATCTGTCCAGGCTCTTCTGGCTTTCATAGTCTCTGGTGAAAAATCTGGTGTAATTCTGATAGGCTTGCCTTTATATGTTACTTGACCTTTTTCCCTTACTGCTTTTAGTATTCTATCTTTATTTAGTGCATTTGATGTTCTGATTATTATGTGTCGGGAGGAATTTCTTTTCTGGTCCAATCTATTTGGAGTTCTGTAGGCTTCTTGTATGTTCATATGCATCTCATTCTTTAGATTTGGGAAGTTTTCTTCAATAATTTTGTTGAAGATGTTTGCTGGACCTTTGAGTTGAAAATCTTCATTCTCATCCACTCCTATTATCCGTACGTTTGGTCTTCTTATTGTGTCCTGGATTTCCTGGATATTTTGAGTTAGGATCTTTTTGCATTTTCCATTTTCTTTGATTGTTGTGCCGATGTTCTCTATGGAATCTTCTGCACCTGAGATTCTCTCTTCCATCTCTTGTATTCTGTTGCTGATGCTCAAATCTATGGTTCCAGATTTCTTTCCTAGGGTTTCTATCTCTAGTGTTGCCTCGCTTTGAGTTTTCTTTATTGTGTCTACTTCCCTTTTTAGGTCTAGTATGGTTTTGTTCATTTCCATCACCTGTTTGTATGTTTTTTCCTCTTTTTCTGTAAGGACTTCTACCTGTTTGATTGTGTTTTCCTGTTTTTCTTTAAGGACTTGTAACTCTTTAGCAGTGTTCTCCTGTATTTCTTTAAGTGATTTATTAAAGTCCTTCTTGATGTCCTCTACCATCATCATGAGATATGCTTTTAAATCTAGGTCTAGGTTCTCAGGTGTGTTGGGGTTCCCTGGACTGGGCGAAGTGGGTGTGCTGGGTTCTGGTGATGGTGAGTGGTCTTGGTTCCTGTTAGTAAGATTCCTCCGTTTACCTTTCGCCATCTGGTAATCTCTGGAGTTAGTAGTTATAGTTGACTCTGTTTAGAGATTGTTCTTCTGGTGATTCTGTTACCGTCTATCAGCAGACCTGGGAGACAGATTCTCTCCTCTGAGTTTCAGTGCTCAGAGCACTCTCTGCTGGCAAGCTCTCTTACAGGGAAGGTGCGCAAATATCTTGTATTTGGGCCTCCTCCTGGCCGAAGAAGAAGGCCCAAAACAGGACCTTTCTCAGACACTGTGTTGCTTTGGCAGTTCCCAGGTGGTACAGACTCTCACCTAAGCAGACTAAATTCCTAAGTTCCTTGGAGTCCCGGGACCAAGATGGCGACCGCTGCTGCTGTGGCTTAGGCCGCCTCCCCAGCCGGGTGGGCACCTGTCCTCCGGTCCGGAAGGTGGCCGGCTGTCCCCGGCCCACACAGGGTGCTGCCTCAGCGCCCCTGTGCCTCCGCCCGTTCCAGAAGCTGTCAGGTTCTCCGGCGCACCCTCTCACCCGTTCAGACCAACCTCCCAAGTTCGGCAGGTCTCGGACCAAGATGGCGACCGCTGCTGCTGTGGCTTAGGCCGCCTCCCCAGCCGGGCGGGCACCTGTCCTCCGGTCCGGATGGTGGCTGGCTGTCCCCGGCCCACAAAGGGTGCTGCCTCAGCGCCTCTGTGCTTCCGCCTGTTCCAGAAGCTGTCAGGTTCTCTGGTGCACCCTCTCACCTGTTCAGACTAATTTCCCAAGTTCGGCGGGTCCCGGACCAAGATGGCGACCGCTGCTGCTGTGGCTTAGGTCCGGTTCTAGAGTTTTGTCCATGTCGATTACGTCAACTGAGTATATGTATATACTCACTTATATACGATCATGTATATATATATATATATATATATATATATATATGATCAGTATGTCTGCTTGTTCAATTGGTTTTCAAAAGAGAAGAGAGATGTTAATCTTACCCATATTGGGCTGCCATTTAGTTTTCCCAATTTTAAAATTTTGAGTCATACTTTTAAATTTATATAGTATTTTAGGGTTATTTTTATTTCTTAGCCAGTTGATGTCCTTGCAATGGATTTCTGCTCATCATACTTTTAAATATGACAACTCTAAAATAAATGTTGCCTGGTGTGAATATAGGCAAGCCATTTGTTTGTTTTCTTGCTCATGTTTTGCATGGTCTAACTTTTTTCTTTGTTTATATCCTCCTAGGTTTTCATTGTAAAATTAATGTCTTATAGGGAATATATAATTATGCATTCTTAATTTTATTCAGTCACATAATTTCTTTCTGTGTACTAGGAATACTTAATACATTGCCATTTAAGATAATTACTGATCTCATTGTTTTATGAGTATCATAACATTATTCCATTGCCATAGTTCTTTTTAAAATTTTTTTATACTGTGAGAATTTCATAGATGCATAAAATATCTTTTATTCACTTCATACTGATATGTCCCTACAAATTCTCCACATGTCCCTTCCAACTTCAGGTCCTCAATATTCTTTCCTTTCCTTTTTTCCCCCTTAATCAGAGTATGTCTGTCTAGTCCTGACTGTTGTAGTCTGGCCTTGTACTTAGAGATCCATCTGCATTTGTTTCCTGAGACCCAGGATTAATAACATATGTCACCGCTGTCTGACTTTGTGGTTTTTGTTTTTAACTCACTCTAATTAGTGATATACTTCTGCACATGCCTGTGGGGGTATCAGTTGGAATATGGTCAACCTATAGGGACCACAACTCTACACAACTCTAATATATAATTGCTACTTTCTCCCCCAACAGCCATAAACTCTCAATAACCCCACAAGTGGTAGTAGAAGACTGTATCCTTCCTCTCTTCATAACTAAATGAATAGCCTCATTCTGCACAAGTTTTATACTGGCAAGCCCACTTGCTTCATGAATACAGTCATCCTGACCTCAATCCTTCATTACTTCCGACTCTTAGAATTTCTCAGCATTCCCTCCCTAAGTCTTTGGAAGACAGACAGATGATATAAGTGCAACCATAATGGCTTAGCAGAAACTTACTTCCTACATTTTGACCAGCAGTAGCTGCCACCCACTGCTCAAAACTCTAATAAGAACTAAGAGCTGCACTAATTTATACAAATAAAGATATCCATTGAGAAGGCAGTTGGCACTGTACCAAGCTGGCAAAATAAAAGTATTGAGCTTTTACAGAGGGCATATGCCCTCCTTAGTCGCAGGTTTTTTCCCAGATTTACAGTACCGTAAATGAGTTTCCTCTTGTGATACAGGCTTAGATTAAGTTAGAAAATTGTTACACCCATAACAAATATGCCATTATTTGATCATTATTAGCGGTCTAAGTGTTCAGCTCTGGGCAAGACTGTTAATAATAATAATAATTACTATTATTATTATTATTATTATTATTATTATTATTATTATTATTATTTGCCCCTAGTAGCTGGCACAGCATCTTCTTATATTATGAAAGCTATCCAGCAGGGAATAAGCTTCTGATTCAGCTTGATTTTTACTAGTCATGTGTGTTGTCCTCAGAAATGGATCTTGCCACCAGGTTGTAATGGGCAACCAAAGACAGTGGCAATAGCTTGTGATGCTTGGGGGGAGGGGGTTGGAACCCTCATTGCCAACAGCTCGAGATTGGATGATTCCCCACAGTTGATATTATTCTTTTCTCTTAGTGATATATGTTTTCTGAAAGGAAGTTTTCTCACTACACTACTCTATATTTTTTTTCCTTCAAGTGCTTCACTTCTCTCTTATAGTTTTCTTCCTTTTGAATATTTTAAGTTTCTTTTAGTCTTCTGCTGATTCTTCTATCAAAATTCAGTCCTGTATAATACTACACCATTTTTTTTTAAATTAACACTCAGTAGTGAGGATCTATCTCTATTTCAGAATGCATAGTTATAATATGAAAGGGACTGTAAGAGCAGGTTTTACTCCTCACATCCTTTATAAACATTGGGAAGTCTTGCCCTGAACAGTGGACTGAAGCCTAGGCCTGTGTCTCCTCACAGGAACTGATGAAGTCTTAGTACTCTGTACTTCTGACTATTTTTTTCTGAAGATTCCTGCAACTTCCACTGTTGAATCATTTCGTAGGCTTCATTTGTAAGTAGGAACCCAGAACTGTGCTTACATTATAGTTCTCTAAGGTGTGGACATAAAAATGTATTTGGCAAAGTTCTGGGAAACCATGAAACTCACCTTACAAGCATCACTTTTCTCAGTCACCATCCTCTTAATACCTGCTGTATAGTACCAACAATGGTTTGTGGGCTGAGAAAGTAGTCTGAATGGGGGAGCCAGTCCGGAGCAGGAGTGAAGTCCAGGTATGCACAAACCCCAAAAATCTCATCCTGAGATCCAGAGGTGTTGCGGTAAACCTCCAACCCAAATATGCCCAGCAACGAAAACACAATACAATTAATATGAATGCATGCTGTGTGCCTAGATTGGGCAGATCTACCACTACACTACCAACTTCCATAACTACGACACCCCTTAGAACTTGCGGTTTCTCCAGGCCATGTGTTTCTGCTCTGCTTTTTTCTTCTTCCTCCTCCTCTGTGTCCTCTCTCTCTCTCTCTCTCTCTCTCTCTCTCTCTCTCTCTCTCTCTCTCTCTCTCTCTCTCTCTCCCATTTTTTCCTTCTACTGTATCCCAACCTTCCACTCCACCTTCTCTTTATCTGCCCAATCATTAGCTCTCTTTTATTTTACAAATTAAGGTGGGTAGCAGGTTTACAGGAAATCTCCTGAGTGCTGACTCATTCCTAGTTCTCACCCCTCACTGGAGAACAGGATTAACATCAAATATAATTAGCCCCCAAGGCTATCCACAACACAAAAGAGTAGAACTGAATTCCTCCTTGCTCTGAGGCTGCATGATCCATGTAAACATTAAAACCCCTACCTCCTCAAGGCAATAATGTACACTCAACCTCCAAAACCACTACCCACTCACCAATATTTAAACAGCCCTTGTAATTGCCAATAAAGGAAGCTCTTTCACTAAAACATCCTCAGAGAAGGCTATTTCTTTCACATGCATCCCAGCGAAGATTCTGTGAACTCACCCATCCTGCTAAGCCTCAGGACTTCCAGTACTCCTGTGTGAATCGATGCCTGGATAACTGAAGGCCATGAAGGCCAGAAGCAGACCCCAGCCAGCAGCAGTCGTTTCCTTTCTTTTCAAATCCTAATATTTTATATAGTCAAAAGAAGAGTCAGGTTCAAAGTTGACAAAGATAGCCAGTAATGTATGTCTGGTCTGAATGTCAGATTTTGAGAAGTAAACATCTAAGGATAGCCAGAAGCAAGGATGACGCAGAATAGTCGTTCTACATTTGAAAGAATCTATCAATGAAAGATTTTTGTGTGAGGGGACAAAGTGAAAATTCACAGTATTTTTAACAGGCTCTTCTTGTGCCTCACTTCTCATAGATTCCCACAATTGAACATTAGGGTTAGGATCTCTTGAGCTAGGCAGAACACACTTGATTCACTTCTTCATCATTTCTGTTACATAATTATTTAATTTCAGACTTCACTATTGTCCATAAATTTTAAGTAATTATAAATAACACAAATATCATATCTTCTTTTGAATATTCTTGTCAGGTATTTTGTTCAGTTGGAAGCCTAGAATAGACTAGAAACTTAATAAATGGCATTTCTCATTAGTGCTATCAACTGCAATACTGCCATTTTGTACACATCATAATTTAGAAGGTGTTTATATGTTTTGCCTTTTAGATAGCTATTATTTGAAAAGTACATTTCTATAAGCTCTAAGTAAATCTTTTGAGAACTGGGCTGTGTAGTCCACTGACTAAGGTCATAAATTATAGTCAAATAATTTAAAATCCAATTCTATAATTCCTGTACCATGCTGTTGATAGACTAATGTTTTCTTTTACCCAGCAATTAATTGTATTATGAAGCATTTTGAAAACATACATATGAGACACCATTGAATTATAATTTTAAAAGTTATTGCTTAAATCACTTTTGGATTTTAGATTTGAGTCTGGATTTGTCTTACATATAAATTTAAATGCAGACTAGCTTAGTGAGAACTTTGTTTTCCCCTGATGATCTGCTTTTAAAGGGATTCTTTATGAAATATAAGAGAAAACTGATCTAGGCTCATCCATTAAAGTAAAAGTCCCAACATTACCAGCAGATAATGAAATTCTCTTTCCAGATTTCTGGGTGAATAATTCATTGTTGTACCCAACAGTCAAACTAGTGACAAGTTAATGTGTTCTTCATCAAGGACAGCAGAGGAGAGCATGGCCTTACATATGTATCTATCACATTGGTCAACTGGGAAATGGAAAAGCAAACACCAGGTGTCGTTATGGGCTCTTATAGTTCCTGTATAAAATTCTGATCACTTACATGGGAGATTGAAAGAGAAGTTCTTGGAACAGCTCTTTTATCTTGTCAGGTCCTTTCAAAGGACTTACGGTTCATACCAGCACAATGTGAGCAAAATTTGCAAGGAATTGCTAAGTAATGAAAATTTACCCTGCAGTGCCAACCTGAAATAAAAGTATCCTGTCAGCAAAGTCCCATCAGATGGTCTTGAGATAAAGAATTTGGCTTTTCACTTCATTTAATGACACCCCTAGGTAATCAATCTTGTAGTGCAATGGAGCCTCTATACTATGTAAGTAAGTTATGAATAGAGTGATATGCTCAGAAGGTGACCTACATGTTATATTCAAAATAAACTTAACCATGGTATTCAATTTTGAACAAACTTTGCTCTTTGGCTACAAATTCAATAAATGGGTTTGGTCAAGTGCTAAGAGCATACATAACTAAACAATCCAGAGTATTTTATTTCATATGTGTTTCTGCTGGTGGATTTTATTCTATTTCAAAGTGAGTGATTAAATATGGAACCATTTGATTTTTTTTTATTAGGAAAGATTATTTTCATTTTATACGTGATGGTATTTTGTCTGCATGTGTGGCCATGCACGACATGAGTACAGTACCCACAGAAGCCAACAGAAGGCTTTGAATGCCCTGGAATTGGAGATATAAATAGTTGTGGGCCATCATGTGGTGTTAGGAATCAAACCTTGAATAATCCTTATGAGCAGACAATGCTTTTAACTGCCCAGCCATTTCTCCAGCCCCAGATGCTTGAAATTTCTTAATGTAAACATCTAGTTGAGATGATGACCTTGAAACTAAAAGATAATTATTCTAACATGAGCTTACACATTTACTTCCTTTGTGGTTTTGCAAGACTTATGTATAGCTTTTATTATTTCAGTCTCAATAATCATATGTAAAATGGAACTGGACTGTGCCAGCAGTGTCATTTGGATAGACCAATGCAAATAATTAAGGATTGGTGAGTTGTGATTACTTAATACAAAGTGCCGCTGTTGCTGATGGTGCCCAATTTAATTTTTTTTGCATTTTTTTTATTTATTAATCATTCCATTCATTTACATCTCAAACTTTCTGGCTACCCCTCCACAAACCTCCCATCCCACATCTGTCCTCTTTCCCCTCTCCTTTGCCTCTATGAGGGTGCTCCCTAACCCATCCACCCTTTGCTGCCACCACCACTCCAGCCTTCCCCTACTCTGGGGCATCAAACCTAGACAGGACCAAGGGCCTTCCCTTCCACTGCTGTCAGGCAAGGCCATCCTCTGCTACATAAGTATTTGGAGCCATGGATTCCCTCCCTATACACTCCTTGGTTGGTGGTTTAGTCTCTGGGAGTACTGGGTGATCTGGCCAATTGATATGGTAATTTTACAATTTTTTTAAAAACATTTTTTTGGGGGAGGTTTAAATATTTATCCTGGGGTGGGGGGGGATGTCCCTTTCTGTGTAATGCTGTGGAAATTAAATGGTTGCACACAGTGTGATGAATGAAGTTTTTGTCTCATTACAATTGTTCTCTTTCATCTGCAATGAAAACATAAGACAAAGAAGGAGCTCCCACCTGTTGAACCTTCCTGCAAAGGTTTCAGTATAACCTCAGAGAGTGACTTAACTTCACCAACTGCAGGTTTCTATTTCACCAATAGCTTCTGCCAAGCAAAGTGCTTCTGAGGATTAAATGCCACAGTGCCATGTGTTTAGGGCAGTTCATGACATATAATGAATTCATAATAAATGTTTGACATCCTGGTGTCTTGGCTAAAGTATTTTTTTTTCTTCAAAAAGAGAAAAAAATATCAAAATTTATTTAACAAATGTTCATATTCACAGTTCCGAAAAGCACTAGGTGATAATATGCTGTATCTTTCTGAGGCTATAATGCATTTCAATAGCCTTTGGGGAAATGTCATTTTGAGAAAGATATTCCTCTTGATCATCTTTCTTTTCTTCCTTCTCTTCTTTCTCCCTACTTCCTTTGTGTAGCATTGCCCATATTGAAATTTAAAATATGGCAATGATGTCTGCCCTGACAATAAGGTTTCATATGTCTGAATATTCTGAATTCCTGAAATCCTTGCTTATCTTCATAGCTTTTCTATATCATGGATTTTCCTTCAGTAAAAGACAGGCAATATTTTCTCTCTAGGTTTCCTATAGCTGGATAAAGAAGTCAGAATAGTGCCTTGCCTCAGGCTTCTACACAGTAAATACTCATTTCACTGAAAAGCAAATTCTTGCTATCATATTTTCTTAAGCCAAAGGGGTAGGATTGGATTTGAAAAGCCACTTCACCCACTCTCTTTCCAATGCAGTTTTAGTGTATTAAGCATATAGCAGTGCTATACCTTGGCATATGTTAGAGTATTTTGAAAATATAAACTCTAGACTCGCATCTTGGCCATTTTAGTTATTTAAAATATGTCTGTGTATCTCAAATGTCACATTGATGCATCAAAACAGTATTTCTTATAAGTTTATTGAAAATGTGAATAGGAAGATTATGTGTTTCTATCAGATGAATGACTTTTAATTCTCTATATTTCTAATATTTAGTTGTCTAAATAACATTCCAACTTTCTTTGATCCATTCATAATGTGAATGAATTTATTTATTCATATGTATGGATTATAACTACAGATGGTTTAGCATTTGCAATTTAAATGGGTTGAATTATATTTTTTACTACTAACTGAGTATATTTTCACTTCAATCCCATGAGGTATTTAGCTCATTTTAAAGATGGAAGCTAAGGTACAGTAGATAAAGACATGACCTTCTGTATGTGTGTTTTATGAAACTATTTAAAAAAATAAGGATCCAGGTCAAGGAGAGGTCCCAAGACCTGACACTATTACTGAGACTATGGAGTGCTCACAAAAAGGGACCTATCATGACTGCCCTCCGAAAGACCCAACACCAGCTGAAAGTGTCAGATGCAGATATTTCACCCAACCAATGGGCAGAAGTTGCTGATCCCTGTGATTAGGGTAAAGCTTGAAGAAGCTGAGGAAGAGGGTGAACCTATAGGAAGACCAGTAGTCTCAATTTATCTGACCTCTAAGATCTCTGAGATACTGGAACACCAACCAGGCAGCATACACCAGGTGACATGAAGCCTCTAACACATATGCAGCAGAGGACTGTAGGATCTGGGTTCAGACAGTGAAGATGAACCTAACCCTCAAGAGACTGGAGCCCCTAGGGAGTTTAGAGGTCTGGTGGGGTGGGGTGGGGGACATCCTCGTGGAGACAGGGGTACAGGAAGGAGGTACGGGATGAAGAACACTTGGAGGGTAGACAGGAGGGGAATAAAATTTGGAGTTTAAAACAAACAAACAAACATCCACTAAATAAATAAATAAATAAATAAATAAATAAATAAATAAATAAATAAATAAATAAATAACAGATTAAAATACCATGAACATTTTTGTATATATTAAACACGTGCAATCCTTTAAAAAAAATATGATTCTTTAAATCCCCATTTCTCTGTAGATTTCAACTTCAAACAGAGTAACTGAATTCAGTGGGTCAGGGTCATGTAAAATTTGCCAAGAAAAAATGTTGAGAACCGAGTGGCAATAATTATTTAAAAACCAAGTATAACCACATCTCAACAGAAATTGGAAGGAAGAAAGGAAGGAAGGAAGGAAGGAAGGAAGGAAGGAAGGAAGGAAGGAAGGAAGGAAGGAAAGAAAGACAGACAGACAGACAGACAGACAGACAGACAGACAGAAAGAAAGAAAGAAAGAAAGAAAGAAAGAAAGAAAGAAAGAAAGAAAGATGGAAAGAAAGAAGGAAAGAAAGGACAAACGCACCACAGTTTCCAACATCCTATGGAAACAAAGATGACCCAGAGTAGCTAAAACAATGCCTAATAATGAAAGAACTGTTTGGAGGTATATCTATCTGATATTTTAAGTAGTATTAAAGAGCCATAGTGATACAGACAATATGGTATTGGAATAGAAATATTTCTCCTTGTCCACTGAAATCAAACTGAAAACCTAGACAAACTTACCTATAGATGTCTACAAAGAAAGAAAGAAACAAAAAAATACACACTGAACAAAAGAAAGCATTTTCAACAAATCATGCTTATAAAACTGGGTAGGCTGCAAGTAGAAGAGTGAAACTAGATGATATTGATAATCCTGCATAAAACTCAAATTTAAATTGATCAAGAACTTCACATAGGACCACATATCCTTAACCTGACTCCAAAGACGCAGTGTTTTTTATACCCACTTAGACTAATATACATATGAACTCACAAATATGGTGACACCATGCCCTAGATATCTTCAAATGAGATAAAACTGCCAGCACTAGGGAGAAAAAGGGAATATAAGCCTCATCCCTGTCCAAAAATTTATTTGTAGTTGATTGGTGCTACTGGGTCTATCAGCCACATTTCCTGGCAGGGACCAACTGAGGAGTAATTGGTAAACCTAAAACAGGCTCTGGTTTTGTTTTTATATTTTTGTCTTATTGATTTTTGTGCTTGTTTTATATATATATATATTCTAATTTATATTTTGTTTGTATTTTTTTTTCATTTTCTCAAAAGAAAAATACCATGAAGTTGGGAAGGTAGCGTGGTTTGGAGAAAAGATCTGGAAAGTAAAGGTTAGGAAAATGATCAAAATATTATTAATAAATAGCAATTTTAATATAGTATAATGAATTTAGAATGTTTCTGGTGGCACAGTGATTTCACTGTCTCCTTGGTTCTGAACACTCAGTGTATACTTACATTGTGCAGACTATCACCCTTTGCTACACAGGATTCAGAGATTCTGCCTAAATATTAGAACTGAAATTCAAGATGATTGTGTGCTCTGAATTGCATTGTTTCACTGTGCATGAAAATCTTCTGCTCTTGTAGACATGTGATGATTTAATTACAGAACAGAGAGACTTTTTATATTCTTCTACCTCAACATGTGTCAAATTAGATTGTATCATTGGATTGTATTCTGTTTGAATATTTGACTTTAAAATGGATGTTTAAAGTGCTGATTTGAGTTTCACTTAAAAAAAAATCACTAAACACATTTTGAATTGCAATTAGGACAGATTTTCTAACAATTTTCAACATGGCCCTAAGCATACTTCTGTCATTTTGTAATGAAGGATATTGAGAATATTGTGAAGCAATATTCTCAAAACTGAGGACTGATTATAAAATCAAAATATTGATCAATTCAGAAATGCATTAAATTTGTTTAAATCTTGGAGTATTTATTCAGGATTGAATTTTTAATGAAATAAACATATCTATATTTTTACTATGTTCTTATTTTTAATAAATGATTGAAATTAAATTTATGCTAAGAAAATGATTAAAAATTAGTAGTTTTATGATTTATCATCAAAAACAATACATCAGTTTTATATGAATACTCATTTCACACCTTCATATAACTGGAGCAATGTTAAAGACTCCTCAGATAAAAAAGGTATATGAGAACATAATATCTAAAAAGCTTTACTTAAATAATGCAGCAAAAAATCCATGCTTTATTATAATCATGGGTGATATAAAGTATAGAACAGGTTATTGATTTTGTTATATGCAAATATTGTGGCATGTCAAATTTGTGTATTTGACACTCAGTCCTAGAATCATTTCTACAGTTATTTTAAAGGATGAATCATATTCTCCACATATCATGTAGTTAGCAAATATGAAAAACCTTTGTCCTTCATACAAAATGAAAGAATAAAAGACTCATTTGAAAATAGCCTTCATTTTAATTATTTTACGAATTCATTTTGAAGATAGTCCAAAAGATAGTCTCCAACTTTCCATGTAGTTGTGATCACCTCTCAGTGCTAGGATTACTGGCATTGCTTACCATGTCCCATTCTATGTGCTGCAGAGCCCCATTTGGTAGACAAGTACTCTGCCAATTGAGCTAGATTCCCTGATTACAGATAATTATGCTTAGTACACAATCTTCAAAATAGCAACATGTGTAGCGTGGTGCTATTTTTAAAATAAATGAATGAATGAAGAATGAATAAATAAATAAATAAATAAATAAATAAATAAATAAATAAATAAATAAATAAATATGTCTCTCAATTATAATCTAAAGACAGAAAAAATAAAACCAAAGAGACTGGACATTTTTTATATCTTCTAAACATCTTTAGGTATAGAAATTATATCTGTCTTGGGTAAGTCACTGCCTTTCTACATTAAGTTATTATGTCTTTCTTCCTGGTATTTTCTGTTTTCTACACATGTGTCACACTCATCTATCCTTAATAACAACTATTCATGATCAATTATAGTATTAAAATATTAATAGAAAAGTCCAGAAATAAACTATTCATTTTGCATCCAAGCCATGTGATAAAATCATACATGCTCTTATTGGGTTTTGCTAAGGAGACAAGTAATTGTGCCCTTCATATATACTATACATGCATGAAACTATGCAAACTGAAGACACATGTCCATTCAACTTTCAAATATAATAACTGCCTTTTGTATTGTTAGCTGCTGTTGATTTCTCTTAATGTGCCACAATTACAAGTGTAGTTCGTTTTAAATGTATATATGGGGAGAAATGTATATGTATGGCCTGTTGCTATCCAGGCTTGGAAAATGCACTTCTAGAGTGCACAGTATGTCTTGGAATAGATCCATCTCTATTGATCAACCAAATCTGTTGTAATAATCTATATAATACTTTAAAAGTGTATATATTTCTATTGGTTCAGTAAATTCTTACTGTTTTGCTGGGCAATTATAATCATTTTTTCAATCTTAACATTTAGTACAAACCTTTACAGACACAACATAATGTTTCTTTAAACAAGGAATGAAGAGTAAGATGTTTTTTAAAAAATTCTCTTCAGCACCTTGTACCATTCACTACTTAAAAGAAGTGGGCTAGCTTTTGAGAAAATTGCTCTCATTTTACCCATGGGTTTTAGCCCTTAAATTAAGAGCAAAAGATTATGTTGGCCAACATTATTGTTACTAAGATGTGGTAATACTTTGTTGAAGTTAATTTAGTGGTGCTTTGGTTCTGAGTGCTATTGATAACTTTAAGCCTCAGAACTGCTAGCTTGTGAAGGGGACACAAATTTTAAATTACACAATGTTAAATTTTTCTCTTTATGGAACTTCATACTCCCCCTTTCTCTATCTCTATTTCTATCTCTCTCTCTTTCACACACACACTCACACACATACACTCCCATTATGTAGCTCTTGTAAAATATCTTACTTATGTTTTTATTAACATGTTTTTGCTGTATCTCAAAAGATTATCATGGTAGAGAAGAGCCTGCATAGGAAAGAAATATAGTGTGTATGAGTCTATCACAACTGTTGTATTTTAGCTTACTTTGTTGGTCTGATATAATATTTCGTGCAGATAACCAAAGGTTACATAAATTAACTGCATTGTTTCAAAACTACATAGATTGTAGTTTTCATTTCTGAGAACTATTTAGTGATCTGTAGGACAATTTCATCTCTGGAAAAAAAAGTGTTGACTTTCAACTCAGTGTTAAACATGGAATAAGGCTGCTGAACTGTAAAACTTTTCCTATTTTTATTGTGTGTGTCAATTGTATATCTGAATGTTAAGAAATCTATTCATTTGTGAAATGTAGATGACAAATGTCATATTTCATGGTAGAATACTTTATTGATTTTTCCTGGTATAGATCAATGAAAGAAAAATGATAATAAAATTGCCAATAAATAAGATTTAGTGATATTTTCAAACTTAACGTTTACTTTTCTATGTTTGTTTGTATTTCCATAGTCTCACTTATTACCATGTAATCCCTTAAGTATGCAGTCATTTTGATAATAATAATCAGATTTTTAAGTCTTTTATTTGGACTTCCCTTCACTATTACTTTTTTTAAAGCTTGTTTTAAATAGATTAGTTATAAACTTTTAAAAATCTCCAAATGTTTAAGTCACTGACAGAGTAGGGAATAAATTATTTATTTTTTGTAGGTCCAGTATAACAAGTAATTAGAGAACCATTCAGTAGCAAAATGCCATTAATACATCTACAACAGAATTCTACTTTATTGAACTGTCCAATAAATGCAAAAGATGGTAGAGACAGAGTTCAGTTTGTCCCAGAAAACAAATTCAAATGTGGTTCTCATCAAAGCCATTGTGAGAAAGAAAGAGATGCACTCAGTGCCTTTTACTTAAAATATTTTCTTTCAGAAAATATAATTTATTTCAACATAAGACAGATTGGATGCCTAAGGATTTTTGAGCGATGGGATACTTTTCTATGTCTTCATTCATTTCTTCTTCCTCCAAATGCATTTCCTTCTGCCAGTGTGATCAGTCAGTGTTTAATTTATAAGCTTTTGATATATTCTTTAAATTAAATTGAGCCCATTCATTTTTACTTAATATAAACATTTATATAAAACAAAACATGTAGAATGCTTTCTAATTTACTCATATGATACTACTTTACTGTAAGTCACTACAATGATATTTTGTTCTGTCAATTATCATCTATTATTACAAAATATGATGGATACACATATTCACATTTCAGTTGCTTTGGTATATTGAGATCACATAAGACCTTTTATTTATCAATCAGTAATTTCATTCTCAATCGTATTTAAATAAATTTTTAATCAGTTCCTTATTATTAAAGCTGCTAAATTTATCCATATATATATCTTATAATCATGCAATTTTTGCCTGGGGACAAACCTCAGTTGGCAGATGAATTGACTACCATGAATACATTGAAGTTTTTAAACTTTAACATTGATTTTAGGAAAAGGATTCAGTTGAGGATAAATGTCCTTTCTGGTACTCAGGAGGTTTTAGACATGTTTGTGATTAATCTGTCTTAAATGAAAAAAAATATGTATGTGTGTGTACATATAGTATATAGTTTATATAGATATGAAATATATCATATATTACAGGTTATATGTGAATAAATATAATGTAATATTATATATTTTATGGGAGATATTGAATCTGTATAAACCAAGTCAAACTGTACATGTGGAGTTCTCAGCATCCCCAGTATCATACAACATTATGAAGCAGTATATGAAGCCTTTTGTCATTTATCCATACAGTCTTTGAAAAACTGTGTTCCTCACTGATTGTCTCTGGATAACAGATACCATTAAGTAAAATGTAAGAAAAGAATATTCTCACCAGATGTGTAGGGATTCCTTTACAATTGTGGCTGTTACTTGGGTTATTTTTCTGACTTGGTTCTTGCATGACTGTCTTATTATGTGTGGTTTCACACCTGATACTCTTTTGGCTTTCTGTTTCTAGTGCTCAGCAGATCAGTGTGTACCACTATGTGGAGCAGAAGCCTTGTGTGGTACTTTGAAGGAAAATGGACGGCCAAAGCCCATGACACTATTAAGAGGTGTGGTCTTGTTGGTGCAGGAACGGTTTTGTTGAAGAAAGTTTGTCACCAAAGGTGGGCTTTGAGGTTTCAGAAACTCAAGCCACGCCTTGTCTCTCTCCCTCTCCTCTCTCTCTGTTTCTGCTGCCTGCTGATCAAGTGTAGGACTTTCAGTTACCATTTCTTTCTATTTGCCACCATGCTTCCGACCATGATGATAATGGATTAAATGTCTGAACTTTAAACCAGCTCCAATCAATAGTGTATCTTTATGGGTTGTCATGGTCATTGTGTGTCTTCAGAGTAATAGAAACCCTAACTATGAAACTTTCCTTTCTTTAAAGTCAAAATATGACATAAAATGCAGTAAAAATTTTCATAAGAACTTAAGCAGGAAGCTATGTAGTTGCCTTTAAAGTTATAGTCTTGTTTTCAAGAGTCACAAGCAACACAGTTTCAACAAATACTTTAGCGTTAAACGAGCAATCTTTCTAGACAGTTCTGTCTTAGAAATTAAACTACATTTTCTCCTAAGGACTGGAATTATTATAGGCATATTTCATTTATTTCTACTGACAAAAATTTGAATAATTTAATTCTAAATGCATTTCTACTGTGAGGAAAGTTATTGAAAAATAAAACCCATATCTGTACCTAGTAAATATAATAGAGAGATAGATGGAGAATATATATTCAAGTCACTTGAGGTATTTGAAGGCTTTCCTTTATGAAAGGATATTAAAATGAAATTATCAAATTCATATGTTAAAGCAAAACTATACAATTTGCAAATATATTAATATATAAAATAATGTTAAATTATTATTTATGGGGTCTAGAGGATGACTACTAAAGATAAACCATTTTAAAAACTGCTGTTTGCTTACAGATATTACTCAATGGTCGAGTTCTTGTCTTGCAGCCCTGAATAGACACCTCAGCTACACTCATGAAAATTTAATGTTGTACAGTTTACTGGAGAAGTACAACTATTTTGAAGACAACTAACCTTTTTATTTACTTTATTGAAATTTGTCTTTTCTGTGTTCTCAAAATACTTGCTTCTAGAAAAGCATGATGGAAAATATGCACAGTTAAGAACAGAGCTTGCAGCTATTAAAAAAATGAATTTATGAAATTCCTAGGCAAATGGATGGACCTGAAGGGTATCATCCTGAGTGAAGTAACCCAATCACAAAGGAACTCGCACAATATGTACTCACTGATAAGTGGATATTAGCCCAGAAACTTAGGATACCCAAGATATAAGATACAACTTGCCAAACGCATGAAATTCAAGAAGAACGAAGACCAAAGTGTGGACACTTTACCCTTTCTTAGAAATGGGAACAAAATACCCATAGAAGGAGTTACAGAGACAAAATTTGGAGCTGTGACGAAAGGATGGACCATCTAGTGATTGCCATATGCAGGGATCCATCCCATAATCAGCTTCCAAATGCTGACACCATTGCATACACTAGCAAGATTTTGCTGAAAGGACCCAGATATAGCTCTCTCTTGTGAGACTATGCCGGGGCCTAGCAAACACATAAGTGGATGATCACAGTTAGCTATTGGATGGGTCACACAGCCCCTAATGGAGGAGCTAGAGAAATTAGCCAAGGAGCTAAAGGGAACTGCAACCCTATATGTGGAACAACAATATGAACTAACCAGTACCCGGGAGCTCTTGTCTTTAGCTGCATATGTATCAAAAGATGGCCTAGTCGGTCATCACTGCAAAGAGAGGCCCATTGGACTTGCAAACTTTATATGCCCCAGTACAGGGGAACACCAGAGCCAAAAAGGGGCAGTGGGTGGGTAGGGGATTGGGGGGGGTGGGTATGGGGGACCTTTGGGATAGCATTGAAAATGTAAACGAGCAAAATACCTAAAAAAAAAAAAAAAAAAAAGAAGCCGTCTGGAAAGGCAAATATGATCAATGGCTTGATGAGCCATTATCAGAGAAGAAATATAGAAACCCACAGGTGAACAATGTGTAGAGAGTGAAAGGCCTTGCAACACACATTCCTAAATGAGATGTGGAAGAGGAGATGGAAAGATTGTAAGAGCCAGAGGGGATAGAGGACTCCAGGGAAACAATGCCCTCTAGACACAGCAGGGCTGATGAACATATGAGCTCACAGAGTTTGTTGTCCATTATCAATCTTCCTTTTCCCAGATGGCTTGACTAAAGTTTCAGTACTCACACCAGCACTATCTCTTGTACAGGTGTGAGGATAAAATAAAATGAAAGAAATATGCATCTGGCACACATACAAATATTGCTCATTTCTTTAAGGCATGTTTCATATTTAAGAATAAGGGAATTGGGAGCTGGGGAGATGGCTCAGCGGTTAGGAGCACTTACTACTCTTCTAGAGGTCTGGAGTTCAGGTTCCAAATGGTGGCTCACAACCATCTGTAATGAGATCCGATGGCCTCTTCTGCTGTGTCTAAAGACAGCTACAGTGTACTCACATAAATAAATAAATAAATAACTCTTTAAAAAAAAATAGAACGGAGCTTGACGTTTTAATGAGCAAATACAGCCCCTCCAAAGGAAAGGACATTTTTTTGAATAGCCAGACAGTTTCAAAAGAGCATTAGTAGCCAACGTAAAACAAAACTGTCCCAGACTTTAAATTTGATAAATTCAGAGTAGAATTCACACTGCCTGGGGGCAAGCTATCTATATGTTTTTTCTTTACTATTGTATTTTTTCCAAGAGTCCCGAAGAGCATTTGGCTTATATTGCTTGTTTGTCAGAAAGTGTATATTGTGCCAGTTTCTGAAATCAACATAGACTTTCAAAGCGTCTTGATTAGTATGAGGGAGAGAGTGAAATTCTTAGCACTGCGAGTAGCATCTGAGGGGATCAAACAAGTCTAATTATTGTTAAGGAAGGGAGCCATTCATAGAGTTCCAGCACTCTTATGAGCTCATTTGTATCTCCATAGTTCCTAATATCCTGAAGAATAAACACAAGAGCTACAACTGAATGGTAGAGCCCTGTACATTCCAAATGACCAGCCACATGTATTCTATCCATGGAAACTCTGCCAACCTTGGCTAATTACACTGGTTTTAAACCAAGTTTGATGTTCCAAATAACAAGTGCTCCAGAATTATGAAAGCCAAATCATTTGATTAAAACAAACGTGTTTAGCTAATTCTAAGTCATCAAAGTATTTTTCATACTACAGCATTGATATTGTAACATTGATCATACACTATTCATGCAGTATAACACTTGAATGCTTTTTCACTTTATCTTATGTATTTGATTATTTGCCACCTTCAAAGAGTTATAATTAAATGTAACGAATCATGAGCAAGGTGAGTTTGTGACACCTGCAGATTTTCTCACAAATTTAACTATAATCATCACTGATGAGTTCGTTATTTTGTGCTTTCTCCTTCTTGTTTTATATCAGTAATTTTAATATTACCATATGTGCATTTCAATCATACTCAGAGTTATATTTGTCATTCAGTATTGTTTTTAGCCCTTACATAGAATCACTTAGTGTAATTGCCTGGCTGTGTAAGCACATGTTCAACATGAGCAGAAGCAAAATTAAAGGATATTATTTTTGACCAGATCCTTGATTATATGGTTTATTACTATTTACATTTCTGACCAAAAAAAAAAAAAAAAAGACCTCAACTCAACTCATTTAAATTTCTCTCCTGTTTAACATATTGGCAAAGACAAGAGCTGCTGGAGGGAAGGATGACTTGAAATTCTAATGTGGTACAGAGAGATAGAGCTGTCCAAGAGACTTTGGAGTGAGTAAGGCTTTCACATCGGGGCTGGTGAAAGGAGATGAAAAATAAAAGCTCATGTCTTGGCTTTGTTAGGACAGGAGCATGGGAGCATCCAGCTGCTATTCTCAGCCATGGTTTTGTGGTAAAGGTTCCCTCAAGGCATGTGGTTTTCATGCAGTCACTCATGTGCTTGAGGCAGGACCTCAGTTAGTCTCACAGATGGGTATTCCAATGTTCTGTGTTTTTCCCCCTTTGAGACCAGCTTCAATTATGGATTCTGAGTTGGGCATAAATAAGTATTTTCAAAACATATTTAGCGCCTCTTATAAGACCATGAATTCACTGAAGATTTACGATAGGCTTGGTGGAAATGAAGAGGCACTCTGAAGGTAGTGTTATTGCAACCTAAGACTATGTGCTTAGCAACAACAAAAGGAGGTCTGCCATATTTTATTGAATGAGAAAAAACAAAACAAACAAACAAACAAAAACCCAAAAATGTTCTTGAATGAAACTAATAGCAACTAAGTATTGCTCTTACATCTCCGGGTTAGCCTAGTGGTGCTGCTGAGCCTAAGCAAGCTAGAAATTTTTTTTTCTGGGTTCCCCTAAGTGCCTATGATATTCAGAAAAGGGAGCTGGGAGCTAGATGTCTGGGCATGGACCTCATTTTCATCTATCTGATGCTTGGCTGGCAGGCAATTGCCAGCCGTGTAGGAAAGGCATGTGTTTTTCATTAACCACAGTATGTCCTGAGCTTAGTTTTATAATCATAGAAATCAGTAAATTGAGAAGTAAGATGCAGGATGTGGGCATCGCCACCTTCATCGCTGTTGCAATTTAGTTCACAAAAGCAGTTCAAACAGCCAACCTAGATTCATACCATTACCATGATTACAAGAGACAGCAAGCTCCCTTTTAAAGGAAATTCAAAGGACTTGTTTATAGAATGTTTTGGAATCATTAGAAAACAAGATCTTAAATGTGGGTCATAGTTGAGTTGAGCCTTAGGGATAACTGGATCTTGTTTTATATATATCTTGTAAATATATATATATATATATATATATATATATATATATATATATATAATAAAAAATGAATCTATTGAACTGTGTATGAATAAAGAACAGAGTGCTGATAATACTGAAAATTAATTTGCTTTGTGATGTTACTGTTACAATGGAAAATATTTTTGTCTTAATTTATATCAAGCATTAATTTTGAGAATAAATATGTAAAATAAACTTAATCAATGATCAAAATATAAATAATAAATTTAGTATGGATCATATTTTATTAATGAGTTTTTGAAAAATATATTTTGATAGGGAAGAACCCAGGTTCAACCTGAGAGATAAGACAGACACAATTATAAAACTTTCAAGTGTCTTTCACCATGCAGGTCTTTTCTAGAGTCAGTAAAATAGTTGCCGATGTAACCATGGTTAATCTTTTAAGTTTTTTTTTTTTTTTTTTTTGTAAAACAACAAGTATTCAAGGAGTTGAAAAATAATACAAACACTTCTTGTATTAAACATAAGGTCATGAACTTTTACTTAGAAATATTCAGTAACTGTCCGAAATTGAAAGGTCATTTCTTTGGCTCAAATGTGTAGGAAATACCATTTGGTTTATTTTTATGACTTGTGATGAAATATTTTTCTTTTTAACAGTTCTATACTTATCATCAACTTTTCTTAAATTATGGACACAAAGCAGCAAGAGACCAGGCATTTAAAAAAGCATAGTTCAAAAAGAAGACTATGGTGCCCTTCCACCCATTGACCTTATTCCGTGTCCGTGCATGAGCATCACTCACAGCCACAAAGTCTTCCATATTCATTCTAGGATAGCCCATTAATCCCCACTTAAAGCATTACAATGCTTTCCAAATCCAAATCCCCAAATCCACATTCTTACAAACAAAAGCATGGTCAGCACTATTACAGCAATACTTCAGTCCCTAGTGCCAACTTCTGTCTTAGTTAGGGTTTTACTGCTGTGAACAGACATCATTACCAAGGCAAATCTTATAAAGGGCAACATATATTTGGGGCTGGCTTACAGGTTCAGAGGTTCATTGCATTATCATCAAGGTGGGGTGGTGGCAACATCTAGGCAGGCATGGTGCAGGGAGAGCTGAGAGTTCTACATCTTCATCTGAAGGATGCTAGTGGAAGACTGACTCTTAGACATCTAGAATGAGAGATATATAACATACACAGATAGTGATACACCTACTCCAACAGGGCCACACCTTCTAATAGTGCTATTCCCTGGGCCTAATATATACAAACCATTTCAAGATTTGATGCAACACATAAACCCATAAAGAACTAGCACATGGTGAATGCTAGTGGAATAGTTTGCAACCAAATATTGTGACATTTAAATCCTTGCCTTGCAAGACAACAGTAGACATGTTGAAGTGGACACACGAAAGGCCCTACTTCACACAGTCAACTACAGGCAACTAAGAAGTGCTGAGTTGAAGAGATAGTCTTTTCTAGGGAATATCACAGCAACTAGTTACACAATAACAAATCATCATCAACAAAAGCATGAATACAAGGAATCTTATGTAGACTGAGCAGGCTATATATATATATATATATATATATATATATATATATATATATGTGTGTGTGTGTGTGTGTGTGTGTGTATGTGTATGTTTATATATTTGCATATATATTATATAATTATATTATATTATAATCGCAAAAGGAAGGCAAAACTTCCTTGCCCTGTACTTTTTACTGATTATCTCATTATTCTAACCTTCCTTTTTCACAGCCTCAATTTCTTCATATATGATAGCACTGCCCATCTTAGCTCCTTAGATCATAAAAAAATTTCAGTAATTAATTTAATTTTTAAATCCTTATATCTAATTTATTGTTAATAATTGTCTGACATACCAAACCAATTTTAATTGAACATTTTTGTTCCTAGGATATTCCGAATCTACAATTTCTATTTTATCTTTATCACTTAACACTCCTGCAATATAATTGTTCAACCCCTCTTTGTTTTCAAATTCTCTTAAGAGCCATCCTTTATTTGTTTTATTTTATTTTTAATTCTGTGTAATGCTCATATGTCTATGTGTGGGGATGTGCTCGTGCTTGCAGGTGCCCACTGATTCTCTGAGACTAAAGAATGTGGGGTAGGAATGGGACTAGGGCCACTGGGTGAGGCGGGACACGGGAACAGTCTGCGGTCCCTCGGGGAACTGCCAGAGTCTGGCTCAGATTATCTAGCACCGCAGACTCCGCTGGGTGCTGTGGAAGAGTCAGTGCTGGGGTCCCTGAACCACACATAGACCAGGGATGTCAGGTCCTCAGTTTTCGACATCTCAGACACCTCTGGATGTTGCAGAAGAGCTGAGAACAGAGTGGGGCCTGGGCTTACTCTGGCCTGGGGCCAAGGGGAAAATGGTAGGAGGAGAGAGCTCTTGTAGGTTATTGCAGGGAATCCTTGTGTTGCCTGGCAGGCGGCTTGGGTTGGTGGAATTCATGGCTGAAGCACCTGGAGGTTTCCTGGCAGGAGGTTAGACAGGCATGACTTGTTAGAGGAAGACCTGATCCATTGCTCAAGCATGGCAGATCCCAATGAGAAGAAGCAGTCCGTGGTTTTAAAGCATTTTTTGTAGAAGGGCAGAGAGGGAGAGAGTAGGGAAGTAGAGGTCGGCCATGGCTACATGGGGTGTGGGGAAGGAGTAAGAGCAGGAGGGCAAGAAGTGAGAGTAAAAGCAAGAGGGTAATAGAGTAAGCAAGAGAGAGAGGAGGGTTCAATAGCCCCTTGTATAGGGGACTGGGTCTACCTGGCTGTTGCCAGGTAATTGTGGGGGTAGAGTCCAGACAGAATACCAGGAGCTTGGGGCTTTGCCTACATGACTGATGGCCACATACCTTAGGTGTGAGGGGTGGGGGGAGGCTGTGGGAGGCTATAGCTCCAACAGGAGCTAGGGGCCCAGGAGGCATGGCAGAACACTTGCTGACCTTTAGTGTCACCAGGGTTCAAGGCCTGTGCTTAACCAGCGACCAGGCTGTCTGTGCACAGCTCATAGCCTCACAAAAGAGTGTCAGATCCCCTGAAGCTCTAGGTATAGAAAGTTGTGAGGCTTCTAGGTGGGATGATGAGAGTCAATCTCAGGTCCTCTACAAGAACAGCCCAGGCACACTCTCCAACCGTCAGCAGTGTCTGTAGCCTAGTAAAACTATTCCTTTAGAATTTTACACCTCAATATTAATCTTACCAGTGTCATCGCTTATATTTACTTGAAGATAATTTTGAAAGGTGAAAAAGTGATGCATTCATTTTTCTTTCTAGCTCATGGCTGTAATGATATCATTTCTACTGTGATTAAGTCTATCATTTATACTCAGTTGCTTTCCTGTATAATAAAATAAAACCAATTATTTGGAATGAAGTAAAGAGGTTTTCTTTAATTAGAGTTGAACAATGTTTGTTTATCAAAGGAGGAGTAAATAACAGATCACAAGATTATTTTCCAGAAGTCAGAAGCTTTGCTGGGTCAAGCATACAGAAAGGAATTTATGTAGTCTGTCTCTCTATTCAGTTCTCCCTAAAAAACAGAAACACGGAAATACTGCTACTGCTCTGACTATTGCTACTGCTACTACTCTTACTCCTGATACTGATACTATTACTATTTCTACTATTATTGCTGCTGCTGCTATTACTACTACTGCTACTGCTACTACTGCTACTACTACTACTACTACTAATAATAATAATAATAATAAAAGTAGACATAATTTTACCCTAGAATGTGACTTGAACACTTTTTTATCACCTGATTGAGGATGATGAGGCATGAAGTGCCCAGATAAGTCCTTCCTATCCCTGTTTTGTCTACTCCATGTTGAGAGGAAAGAAAGGAGGCCAATGTGGAAGTTGCTGCTTCTTTAAGATTCTGCAGTGGAGTATCTGGTTACTGACCTAGGGTTAGTGTGATCCACAGTGTGTATGATGAACATCAGTGGTGTTATAGTCCTTGAAGATGCCTAGAGCCCACCACACACCACTATAGTTATTCAAAGTCTGTGTCTGAGGAAGCCAGCACAGAATCCACAGGCTTGCCCTCATCCTGCTTTCTTTGTCTCATACATATTGTTCTCTTGGGGGAAATCTAGAAGGTGTGTGCATATGGAAGGGGACCTGGGATAATAGATTTTAAACTTTAATCAAGTGCAAATACAAACAAACAAACAAACAAACAAACAAACAAAAAAACTCCAGAAGGATTCCTTTGAGCCATTCTAAATTCAAAGTTATTTAGGTACTCTCTTTTAAATTATATTTAGAAATTCTAGAATAATGAAATGTTTGGGGACATTTCTTTAAAATTTTATTTTCTGCTATTATTATCAGTCTCAATAAACTTAACTTCATTCCTTTAATATCTCCCATATACAGAGGCTTTTGGAAATGCACCATAACCCTAAGAGACAAGATGTTCACCAATCAACTGTGTGTGTTTAGTTCCTATGTCTTCCTTTATTTTCCTCTGTATCTATCCTATATCACTTATTTGGTTTTCTCTTTGTGTAGCTAGCAACATAACAATAGAAGATAAGTATATGATTGATGATAGATAGGAGTATAGATAGACGGATGGATAGATACATAGACAGACAGATAGATAGGTGTGATAAGTAGATACATTATGATAGACGATATAGCTATAGATAGAAGATAGTGATAGTACATTGATGATAGATAATAATAGAAAATATATAGATAATGATGATAGATAAAAATAGATGATGATTCTGATAGATAATAAGTAGATATTAGAATCAGATAAAAAGAAGACAAATGATAGACAGGTACACACACACAAGCACACACACATACACATATATTTACGTAACTGCTATATTTATTAATAGAAATTTAAAGATTTGAAAGTTGATTTGGTTTAAAGAAAGATGGGACAGGGAGATTTCTTTTCTTAAACCAAATTATTGGTGCACTCTTCTCAGTTAAACTAGCAAAGATGCCCAGACTACTCTTTATTAGCATACAGTTTATTGGCTCTTCTTGTTTCAGGAGTTTGGAAACTTCCTGGGGATGAAGTATACTTGTAAAGGGCAAACACTTTTTGCTCTTCAAGAAACTAGGAAGCTTATCTCCATAAAATATTCTCAGGTGAACTCAGTACTCAGAAAATAGATGGGAACCTAGAGATAATTATACTGACCAACCAAAGAAATACCTACCAGATACTCAGGCCACAGCAAGCTTGACCCTCAGCTACTTTAATGACCTCCTAACTCCACAGTAGACCTGGTTTGAATGTCCACTTATGTTAATGTCTCCCTTCTATTTTTCCTTTTCCTAAGTACACTACCATGATTTTCCTGTACAATTTTTTCTTCATTGGGGTCTTTTAGGGAGTCCACTCCCAGTAGAAACAAGGGGCACCTGTCAGGGTGAAGGAAACCTACGCTTCCAATTATTTCTGCCCTGCAGGCACTCTTTCATAAAGGAGCTTTCTTTGCCAAGTTCTAGTTATTATTTCTTGAGGCTTCTTATCCCCTTTCCAAGATTACTCTTGAGACCAAAACTTCTGACAGAAACTGCAACTTTTGTGACACTAGCTATTACAGGAATCTCTCATTATTTTGGCTTCTTTATTTCCTGGCTCTTTACACACTTATAATTGCATGCTTTGCACTTTCCCATTCAGATTAAAGTGGCATTCTGTAAGCAGTTTTCTCCTTGCTTTATTTCTTCAGATAATACTAGAAAAATTCCCCCTCCCCAAGTACTTGTTGGAAAAAAAAAAGTATCAACCTACTTCCTTGATTTCTAATGCTTTCTTTAGTGCTCTGTACTTTCAATTTTTGTTCTCTCAATGCCAAAAAAGTCTTTCTAAAGACAATGTGAAGGAAACCTATTCACCTCCTTTGAATGTTCACACAATGATGTTTTAGAGGACAATTTTCAGTTTCAGAATTCTTAGCCGGGCTAAAAATTTACATGTTGCCTAACCTTTTATTTCTAAACATATGTACTATGAAAGCTTCACAAACACACATGGCCTGTGTTGCCAGTTTTCGTAACTTTGAAATGGTTTTTCGGTGGTGTTAATTGGCCAGATAATTCAGAGAGTTAGCCAGTTAGCCATAGTCAATCAATTTATTTTGAGCCATGATGGAGAGAAGTAACTGTCAGAAAACTGCTTTCTATACAAGCAAGCATAAGCACTCCTACCAAAAAAAAAAAAAAAAAAAAAAAAAAAAAAAGACTAGAGTATGCACCTGTAATCCCAGTGCTAACACAGGAGGATCTCTGGGTATTGCAAATCATACAGTCTAGATGAATTCATGAACTCCATGTCCATTAATTAAGATGGAGAGTGATTAAGGAAAATACCCTTTATGGACCTCTTTGTTCTACAACCACATCTCTCCATACACACACTCCATACATCTTCTCCATACTCATATTTATGAGTATGTATTTTGTATATGTATACATAACTACCATGTCAGTTCTGAACTCTCCTTATAACTAGAACATAGCTAATCTTAAAAATTATTGTGTAAATCAGGCATATTAAAATCCAATGTAAGAACATACTTGTGTAATTTAAAATTAGTCAAAAGAATCTGCTGATCTGTGTGTTTTTGATTTCATAGTAACATGTGCAGGTATCTGCACTGAGATATTTGTGAATTCAAAAAAATAATGCAGTAGCAAATGAAAATTTAAAATTGGCCATCTTAATTATACATATAAAAATTCAGAGAAATTGTATTGTTTCAAGTCAAGTGAAAACACCATTGGGATTTTAATAATTAAAGCAAGAGCTTTAAAAGATTTATTTATACATATGCAATTTAAACTCTATTTTTCTTTCTACCATAGGTAAGGTTTGGAAAGCATAATATGATTGTTAAGAAACAAGTAGATTTGAGTTAGGTGAGTCATGGTGACCCTTAGGGATCTGAGTTCAAGTTCAGTGCTGGCTACATAGTAATTTCCAGGCTAGTCTTGGCTATAGTGTGATATACTCTCACAAAGAAGAAAATAAGCAGAGATTAACAAAACAAAAACAACAAAAACCACAATAAACAAAGATAACTGTAGTTGTTAACTGATGCTGGCTGTTCCAAGCCAGATCACCCTAATACAATCTATCTTACAGGATAATGACAAGTGAAGAACATGGGGAAAAGTTGAGAAAAGTACTCAAAAATAGCCACTAGGATCACAAGGCTAAACAAAATGTTGGGCCTACTGTGGTCTACATTTAATGGAATACTCAGGAGACAGAAACAGACAGATCTCTATGAGTTCATATCCAGCCTACTTTACATAACAAGTTCAAGGACAGCCAGGGCAACATAGTGAGACCCTTCTTGAAAACCAAACAAGGCAAAACAGAAAAATTGTTAGAATTACAAGCCTGTTTTAGATCTACACACACACACACACACACACACACACACACACACACACACACGTAACCCGTAATCAACCTGCAGTATTAAATATGAGCACAGAACTCCCTAAAGTTTACAGGACTTAATTATTTATTTGCATTTTCTTCTTTCTATTTTATGTTTGGAAATCAACCAAAATTACAGGTCCAGTTAACTTGCTTTGGGAAAGATAACTAAGAATGCCACTGTAAATAGTCATACAAAAATATACTAAAAATAGGACATTGTTTGTTAGTATGATGCCACTAGCTAAAGACATGGTATTTGAATCTCATTGCCAGGATTTTGCTAGGCCTAGAATGTCTGTGAAACAAAAAGAGCCATTGTAACTTTTTTATCAAATTAATGAGGTCAGCTACCATCTATATTTCCCACAGAAAATGGCATGTAGCAGCTACCAGAGTGGCATATCTGATCACAAAGTTCAAAGTATTATTGCAAATTGAGTACTATGTAAAATGTTTAGAACCCTATTTATTGTAGCATAATTGAGATTACAAATAGGTTGGACATAAGCACTATTATTATTGGGAAATACCTTTGTGCCATGTATGTGGAAAATAACTTTAATCTCATGGAGAAATGGTTTCTGAGAGTATAAGCCTAACGATTTTGTCCATATCTGAATAAGTTTGTCACACTGGGCAGGAACTTTCTTGCCAGCTAGTAATAGTAGCTTTTTCTTGTCCCCTGGTCTATGACTAAAATGGTATAGGCAATTACTGAGTGTAGGTATAAGGACATTGCTTTTGCTCTTCAATTCAACTCTCTGCCCGAGACACTCCTACATGACCCAAGATTCAGTGTGCTTCATAGAGAGCCAATTTTCAGTTTTGTGGCCAGAACTAGAATGGCTCTGTCACTTTATAACATATCCCATATTACTCCTTGATTCATGCAGTGCAAAGGCTGAACCTATACTGCCATTTGACCGAAGTTAGCTCTCATAGACACAGACCATAACTAACAACCATTCTGCCAACAAATGATTCAAGAAGGCTGTGAGGAGAGATTTTTTTCCCCCTTGTAAAATCAATAGCAACTAAGCTTCCTGCTGAATGATGTCGCTTGAGGCATTATAAATACCGTGATCAAGAAATTCACCTTCCACCTCTTCTTTCAGGATCACTAACAACTTCTCACATAGCTTGGAGCTGAAAATAACCAGAATGAGGACAGCAAGGGCTTTTAGGTATTAATTTCTAAATGGTGCCTTTTCCCATTTTTGTTCTGTAAATAGCCAATCCTGTTTGGCTGTAGGTGAACACTGAAGTGAGCAGAATTATTTCCATGTCACCCAGAAGCTGTGAGTTCCAGGTCTAAAGATCTCAGGTTAGCCAGCAGTGTGGTGTAGACAATTCGCAATGAGATCAGGGTTTGAGTGGCAATTGGAACTAAGGAAAGTGCTTTAAAGAACTTAAAGATTTCTTTTATTTAAGTGTCTAACATTACTCTTCTCCATCTTTTGAACAAGGACTCCTGCATCGCAAACTTCTACATTTAGCACAATAACGAATTTGTCCAGTGATTTTGGTTGTATATTGTTTGTTTAGACCATTTAGTCCAAACAACCAAACAAAAATTCCTGGGCCCCTAAAAGATGTCAGGCCCAGTGCAAACTTCTCAAAATAAAGCAACAGCTCATAATACTATGCAACAGAAATAAACACAAGGACTCAGATCTAAATATTTTTCAATCCATTGTTCTCTGTTTTCTAAGGTATATGTTGATCATATGGGTGACAAGTCCATAATACCTCACCAGGTACTCTCTAGAAATTGATACTTTATGAAATGAACCTTACAATTGTATTTGCTTCATCTTTGATTTTTGTGTCTACGTATATGTCTATTTGTTGGGATGAGCACATGTGAGTGTTGGGCCTGTGAAATCCAGGAGAAGGCATTAGATGCCCTGTGACTCCGGTCATAACCAGTTGTGAGCTGTTTGATATGGGTGTTGTGAACCAAATTTATGTCCTCTAAAGGAACAGAAAAACTCTTAAATAATGAGCTGTCTTTCCATTCCCGAAATGAAATTCTTGGTCAATTAATTCTTGGCTCACTTCAGTATTTCAAAAAAAAAAAAACAAAAACAAAAAACAAAACAAAACAAAACAAAACAAACAAACAAACCAAAAAAAAAAAAAAAAACCACAAACTCAATGAACAGTTACAATAATTTTTATTTAGCTGTAAAATTACATTAGTTATTTGATATTCCAATAATTATGACATGCTAATTTATTTTTCATACTATGAGGTAAAAGTGACTATAATGATAAAATATAGGGACATTACGATTGAGTCCATAAGGTATATTTTCCCCAGCAGGCAGTCTCAATTAATCTGTACCCCAGGCTCTCAAACACTGGACCACCAAACAGGCAGCATACACCAACTGATAAGAGGTCCCCAACATACACACAGTAGAGGACTCCCGGCTCTGTGTTCATTCAGAGATGATGCACCTAACCCTCAAGGAACTGAAGGAACCAGGGAGTTTAGACATCAGGTGGGGTAGGGGATGGGGTATCCACGTGGAGACAGGGGGTGGGGAGGAGATGTGGGACCTGGAACAGGGGGAGGTGGACTGGATGGGGGGGGTAAAATATGGAATTTCAAAAGTTAATTAATTAATTAAAAAATGTGTCATATCAAATACAGAAATCACGAGATTGCATAACTGAAGAAAGCTAATTTGTTTGATCTTAAAATGATAGCGTTTGCATTACATTTCTAGATTTAAGAGTTAAAAATTCCACCTTCCAGGTGATAGAGAAATATTTTATTTTACTTGTTTAGAATAAATAAGAAAGAAGAAGAGGAGGAGGAGAAGGAGGAAGAAGAGGAGGAGGAGGAGGGGGAGGAGAAACTACCACATAGCAGCAAGAGTCTGCTACTCTATAAAAGGATGATTCAGCAATGGGACCAAAATGAATTGAAGTAATCAGAGGAACAGATTAGAAACCACCACACTGAAGGAGTAAACTACGTCCCTTAAATCTGTGAATTTGCCTACAATTCCCCATGTAGTTTCAGTGGAAGAAGCAGCTGAAATACTATCGGAAACTCTTTAATATCTATATTAAATTAATTATTCTGTGCCAGATTGAAACACTTATTTAGTTTTCTAGGCTTAGTTGCATCGGACTTTTGTTCTTTGAGAAAGAAATTAAAGTTGCATGGGTAGAGAGGGGGAAAGGATCTGAAAAGATTTGGGGGAGAGAATAACTATGATCAAATATATTTGAATTTAGAAATGGTTTTAAATTATGAAAAAGAGTAAAAAGAAACAACTGCGATTTAAAAAGTATTATCTTTAAAAATAAGAGATTGCTAATGAAATTCAAGTGATTATTAACATAGCATTAAATAATTATGAGGTGGTCAGGTGTTAATCTTAGCTATAAACAAAATTACACAAGAAGCATATTGATTCTCAGGAGTATATAAACAAAATAAAATATTTTCTTCTCTCTTTTTTAATGTAGCTTCACAGACTCATTTTTTAACTTGCAATATCTTAGGAGTTTATTTAGCAAAATGAATTAGCTAAAGTCCTGAAAATGCTGTTTAAAATATTGCTAAAATTGGAAGGAATTGAGATTTTTTTATTATATATTCCTATTTACAACCCAATTACATAGAAGCTACAGTAAGAATTAATATCCCAGGAAAATTCTATCCAGAGAAGTTATATTTCCTATCTGAGTTCTAATTTATAGTTTACTACATAATATTACTTTTAGCTATAGCCAAGAGTGGTCTTTAAATAAATAGACTAGAAAATTGTCTGCTTGGAACTTGCAGAATGTGAGGTAATGAAAAATAGACTACAGACTATCTGTTTTTTTTCTATGAGTTTTTAAAATAGCCTATAGAAATGATATGGATTAGTTTGTTTATAAAGTGTGCCCACAGAGAATTAAAGTTAGTTAGAAAAACATGAGCTTAAAAAATCGTAACTTAAAATTTTAATTATGCCCATGAAAAATTAGATTTGTTGTTAGTTTTCTGTTACATATAAAACTAAGTTCTTTGGAGGCACTAATATAAATTATGTGGTTAAGATGAATAAAAACTATGACTATACAAAATCACTAAAATATTAATACCCAAAGAGAAAAATATAAAATCATGTTTTCTGGCTATCCTTTAAAAATATTCTATTTAGTTGAGAAGCAGAAGTTCTTTAAAATGTGCTAAAATAGAACCTAGAGTAACAGAAAATAATAAAATGTAACAAGAAACTCTAAAAGACAAGTTCTACTTTGTGGCTTGTATTTTTTAACTGTAACATGTTCCCTGGAAACTGTTATTGCAGTATCCTCCCCTCAGTTCAAGTAAAGTATGTTAGGACTGCAGAAACAAGGATAATGTAGAAGAAGATAACCACATAGTAGAGTTAACCTTGAAAACATTAACAGCCTAGTCATAAATACCATGCAGGAACTCTTAAGGTATTTACTAGCTATCAATTCTGCATTCGTAAAAGCACATCTGAGAATATATGAAAATGGACATTACTTTGAGTTTTGTTTAATGTTGTCAGTTTTACTCAAACTTATAACATGATATGCCTTGAAACTAATTCTCAGAATAGTTTTAGATGAGTATCTCTAAGGCATCCATATTTGCATGCAGTGCCTAATTTTGGCAATTTACTGTCACAAGAGTCTACAAATGGAAACAAGGAAGTAAAACGGAGCACATTACCTTCAAATTAAAAGGATAGGGGAAAAGGCAGATGCCAAATTTGTAACTCAGTGTAGTATGATTCATGTTTATGTAGTTAGGTTCATGGTTTATGCAAGTATGTGTCATGAGCCATCATCACCTAGTTAAAGATTACTATCATCCAGATGTTTAAGTAAAGCCATAGATATTTATTAATTAGGAATTGAAAGGCAATAGTCAAGTACAGGGCAGCACATAGAGTCTCCTGCAATGTTAATTTGTCCTAGTGCCAAAAGCACTTGCTACAAGCATAAAACTACAGTTACCACTTGACCTACTTTGTGCACTAAATTGTTGAACCTCTTCAAGTCAATCAAAACTGGTCCTCTAATGTAATTGTTTTTGAGGCGTGGGGGGGGGGGGGATTGTTTCCATTCCACGTGTCACTTTAAGAATGTGCCTCATGAGATGAAAACCTTCTGATTACTTAGTAAATCACAGTTGACAAGAAGTCATATCACATGAATAATTGACAAAAAGCTATGTGCTCTTGCATGAGATTGCAGATTTCTTATGTATGTAAAATCTAAATATGTAGATTACAAATATTTATAAAATAAATATGAAGTAAACGTACAGGAACATGATCAGTAATTATCTCCACTTATTTAAAACTCTCCCAGATAAACAAAACAGACAATATTCTATGGAATATAGTTATTAAGAAATGTAAATAATATAGCAGAAATTGATTTAAAAAATACAAACCTATACTTCCACTGTGCTGTATAAATATGGAAACCTTTCTCTGTTGTAGGCAATTGAATTGATAAAGAATGACTCTACCTCTATTCTGCATGCAGAAAAATACTAAAATATTTAAATTATATATGTAAAATTTTCTACAACACAGTTTATGACTACCTAATGAAAAGAATACCATAAAGTTTAATCTTTTAAAGAAAGTTGTAAATATAGTGTGTCATTGCAACTGCTTGAGCCATACCCATGTGCTAAATGAATTTAGGAAAAAAAAATTCTAAATGGGCTTTGTGTGTGTGTGTGTGTGTGTGTGTGTGTGTGTGTGTGTGTGTGTGTTTGCATGTGCATGTGTGTGTCTCATTGTGGATGGAGCACTAGGGCTTATATATGTTAGGAAAACACTCTACCAATGGGTTATATCAGAATTCTTTTATTAAGAACGAAAATTAAAACCATTGGAATAAATGGGGGGGAACCCCTTCATTTACAAAAGACAAAGAATCTTTGTAAAATCACATACATATGAATATGAAGTATTAATGTGTTAATAAAAGTTCAGCAAATAAATACAAACTATGAGAAACAGCAGAAAATGAATTTCTCAGTGGGAGAAATGTAACTGTGGAATCAATACAAATATCTATCGACTTCACTAGAAAAACACAATTGAGTACAATTTTGACAAGCTGAATTCACTCCTCTATTTCACAAATATATTTATATACACATATATTCAATTATTTTATTTCTGCCGTGACTGAAATAAATTTTTTAAATTTATTAAATAAATTTAATAAATTTGTTCCTAATAACTACAATAAAATTTTATACAAATTTTCTTTTATCAAGCTGTTTAAAACAAGAGTCAGAATTATTTTCTAAATGTCTCTAAGAGAAAATATCTTTAAATTAATTGAAAAATCTGTATTTTGTCAACTGGATTTTGCCATACACTTTGACCAAAAAAGTTTACTAAAGGAGTTATACAGAAATAAATAGGAATACATTTAGGTCAGTAAAGAGAGTGAACTCCTAAAAATATTTTCAAGTTTTCAAACGGCCCAGCATTTCTGTGGCATGAGCATGAAATGCTTGGCTCCAGAATTTCAACTTGTTTTGTCAATTTGTTCTTTTAAAAGTTTATCATATAAATTCCTTTTTTTTCCCTGAATCAACAAAACTATCAAAAGTAAATGTCAATTGTATATGGAAAATGTAATTCCATAACTCAGTCTATTTAAAGTATAAAGATGTTAAACATGAAAAATTTCCCAGGAGGAAACCATACTATTCAAAAACTTGAACTGGGCAAGACCCTGAATCCAGGGCTTTGTTCTTCAAAGCACTAAGAATCCATTGAATACTTTTCAAATTGCGTTCTCTTCTGAGACTTCCCTGTGATGTGAGAGTGAGTATGTCTTGGAAACCTAATACAGAGCAGTCGTCAGTCATTGTGAGTCTACTATCAAACTTGACAAAGGGGCTTTTGCACATTTAGGGTTTACTTTGATTTGCTGGAAGCTGAGTGTGAGATGAGGATTTTAAGAGTGGTTTGTCAGGCAGGTTTAGCAAATTCTGGTTGTAAGTAAGATGGTAAGAAAATGATGTGGCTATTAAAAATAAGGCTGCTATGAACATAGTGGAGCATGTGTCCTTCTTACCAGTTGGAACATCTTCTGGATATATGCCCAGGAGAGGTATTGCTGGATCCTCCGGTAGTACTATATGTCCAATTTTCTGAGGAACCGCCAGACTGACTTCCAGAGGAGTTGTACAAGCTTTCATTCCCACCAGCAATAGAGGAGTGTTTCTCTTTCTCCACATCCTTGCCAGCATCTGCTGTCACCTAAATTTTTGATCTTAGCCATTCTGACTGGTGTGAGGTAGTTTTGATTTGCATTTCCCTGATGATTAAGGATGTTGAACATTTTTCCTAAGCTTATAAGCCCTTCGGTATTTCTCATTTGAGATTCTTTGTTTAGCTCTGTACCCCATTTTTAAATGGGGTTATTTGAATTTCTGGAGTCCAGCTTCTTGAGCTCTTGGTATATATTGGATGTTCATCCCCTATCAGATTTAAGATTTGTAAAAATCCTTTCCCAATCTGTTGGTAGCCATTTTGTCTTATTAACAGTGTCTTTTGCCTTATAAAAGCTTTGCAATTTTATGAGGTCCTATTTGTCAATTCTTGATCTTACAACACAAGCCATTGCTCTTCTGTTTAGGATTTTTTCCCCTGTGCTCATATCTTTGAGGCTTTTCCCCACTTTCTCCTCTATAAATTTCAGTGTCTCTGGTTTTATGTGGAGGTCTTTGATTCACTTAGACTTGAGCTTTGTACAAAAAGATTAGAAGCTGGTAAGAAGCTGGAAAGAACCCAGATGTCCCTCAAAGAAGGAATGGATACAGAAAATGTGGTACATTTACACAATGGAGTACTACTCAGCTATTAAAAACAATGAATTTATGAAATTCTTGGGCAAATGGATGTATCTGGAGGATATCATCCTTAGTGAGGTAACCCAATCACAAAAGAAGTCATTGATATGCACTCACTGATAAGTGGATATTAGCCCAGAAACTTAGAATATCCAAGATACAATTTGCAAAACACAAGAAAATCAAGAAGAAGGAAGACCAAGGTGTGGAACAAAATACCCATGGAAGGAGTTACAGAGACAAAGTTTGGAGCTACAATGAAAGGATGGAACATCCAGAGACTACCCCACCCAGGGATTCATCCCATAATCAGCCACCAAACCCAGACACTATTGCATATGGCAACAAGATTTTGCTGAAAGGACTGTGATACACTGGTCTCATGTGAGGCTGTGCCAGTGCCTGGCAAATACAGAAGTGGATGCTCACAGTCATCTATAGGATGGAACACAGGGCCCCTAATGGAGGAGCTAGAGAAAGTACCCAAGGAGCTGAAGGGGTCTGCAACCCTATAGGTGGAACAACAATATGAACTAACCAGTACCCCCCGAGTTCATGTCTATAGCTGCATATGTATCAGAAGATGGCCTAGTCAGCCATCACTGGGAAGAGAGGCCCCTAGGTCTTGCAAACTTTATAAGCCCCAGTAAAGGGGAATGCCAGGACCAAGAAGTGAGAGTGGGTGGGTAGGGGAGCATGGTGGGGGGAGGGTATAGGGAACTTTCAGAATAGCATCTGAAATGTAAATAAAGAAAATATCTAATAAAAAATACACTAATTTAAAATAAAAAAGAAAATGATGTGGACGAGGGAGAAAAGGGAAGTGCAAAGCCAGATCTTCTGCTTTGTGAGCTTAGTACTACAGGAAAACTCTCCAACATGGGGAAACAAAAACCTCAGGAGTATTTCCTCCCAAAGATGAAAGCAATCATTTGTGTAACTACTTCCAGAACCCATTGGTTGAGAACTGGTCTTAGGATTTGTAAAGACCTTGGACATTTCTTCTTACATCAGAATATGTTTGAATGGTTTACAGAAGCCGATAGAACAAAGAATGAGGTGCTAAAGGCAAATGCTGTGACTGACAAGTGATTCTGTTAGCTATGCAGTGTCTGTTTAATGACTGATTTGCATTTCATTCTGAAAGAAAAGTAGCATATTTGTGAAGTAATTAACAGTGCTTATTTATGTATCGATTTGCTCATTAGCAAAATCTTGATGTATAATGTTGACAAGTACATTGCGGTGCTTCCTTGAAACTCAGTATATGCAAATTGAGGACAAGGCAACCTGAACGACATATGTGCACCCCTCGACACCTAAAAGGTTGCTTGGGAGCATCGATGGCTCAGAATCCTGATAGAAAGTTATTGAATGTAGAATTATATCCACTGCCTTCTATAGATATTTGTGTTACTACACAGTTGATATAAGACAGGCTAACACAGTCCCTGGCATTAAACAAGATTCATGATTTATTACTTATTCAGGAAATGGATCCTGTCGTCTGTCACTTATATCTTTATTTATGTGTTGTGGTTCAAAACCTCAGAACAACTGTTTGCATGCATGTACTAAGAGTTAAAGGGTTTTGCTCACAATCACTCTTTAGATCATTGATCTTTACCCATTTTATGTTCTTTAATTGAGCTATATCACACAAATTCTGTAATTCACAATTTAAAATATACAATTAAAATTTTTGATGCACTCATTGTATTATGCAACCACCCAGCTGGAGGAAAACCCATCTTTATTATCACTAATTTCTCTGTCTTTTCATTCTACGTTCTATAGAGTAAAAGTTCAATATCTCCTCAGCAGTGTTCTGCAATCTATCTACTACACCAGTCTGCTAGGTATCAACTTATGTCTTTACAAGTTTGTCTATTCTGTAAACTTCATATAGGTAAAATTGGATATGTTCCCTATATGTCTGCATTCTTTCCCCAAGAATACATGTTTTCAGATTTACTTACAGTATGGTATTTTGTTCTTTATGCTGAATATTCTCTGCCATGTCTGTAAATCAAAAACAAAGAGGAGGGATACCAACATTCCAGTCACTATCATACACCATATTTCCACTTGTTTCCAAACACTCATTACAGTTTTCCCTGTTTTGTTCATTATCAATAATATTGTTATCAACATTTCTGTAAAAGATTATGAATGATAGACTATTGACAATGCAATTTATCGTTCTACACAATTATGGTTAGGTCCTACTGCTAGTTAAAATACTAACATATCATAGAATTGAAATAAAGCTGGTGCCCAACTAGAAGATTCACTCCTTCTATTTATCATTCATGTTGCTTGAATGGATTCTGAATTCAACCAGATAAGAAATGTAAGCATCAATATTAAACAAATATGAACCATGTGGTCTACAAAAAAGCCTTGCCTAACAACACATACTAGGGAAACAGCGGTATAAATTTTATGGGAGAAACTGACAATTTTTTAGAAAATTATTTAATGCCCAGTCCTTCAAATAGAACCAGTTCTTGGCAGCTCTAACATGACCAAGAATCTGTTTATTAGATAGATCAAAGATACAAGGGAAAACCTACTGTGCCTTGGTCTAGCATTGACATTTAATTTTAGTATGTTCATAAATTCTATTATTGTCTGATAGCAAGACAGTGAGAAGTAAAGCTGATACAAGAAACTATCATAAAACTTCTCTATCAGGTTCACTGAAACTAATAGAAGAGAAAGTAGGGGAGAGACTCAAATACATGGGCATGAGGGAAACGTTCCTGAACAAAATACCAATGGCTTATACTCTAAGAGCAAGAGTTGACAAATGGGAACTCATAAAATTGTAATTGCCTCTGCAAAGCAAAGGACACTGTTAGTAGGACAAAATGGCATTCCACAGATTGGAAAAAGATCTTTACCAATCCAATATCCGATAGAGGGCTAATATCCAAAATTTACAAAGAAGTCAACAAGTTACACTCCAGAGAAACAAACAATCCTACTAACAAATGGGGTACAGAGCTAAACAAAGAATTCTCAAATGAGGAATCTCACACAGCTGAGAAGCACCTAAAGAAATGTTCAATATCCTTAGTCATCAGGGAAGTGCAAATCAAAACAACCCTGAGATTCCACCTCACACTAGTCAGAATGGCCAAGATCAAAAACTCAGGTGCCAGAAGATGCTGGCGAGGATGTGGAGAAAGAGGAACACTCTTCCATTGTTGGTGGGATTGCAAACTGTTACCATCACAGGAAATCAGTTTGGTGGTTCCTCAGAAAACTGGACATAGCACTACCTGAAGACCCAGATATACCACTACTGGGCATGTACCCAAAAGATGCTCCAATATATACCAATAACACATGCTCCACTAGGTTTGTAACAGCCTTATTTATAGTAGCCAGAATCTGGAAACAACCCAGATGTCCCTCAACAGAATGGATACAGAAAATGCGGTACATTTATATAATGAAGTATTACTCAGCTATTAAAAACAATGAATTCATGAAATTAGGCAAATGGATGGAACTAGAAAATATCATCTGGAGTGAGGTAATCCAATCACAAAAAAATACACATGGAATGCACTCACTGATAAGTGGATATTAGCCCAGAAGCTCAGAATACCCAAGATACAATTCACAGATCACATGAACCTCAAGAAGAAGTTAGACCAAAATGTAAGCCCTTTGGTCTTTCTTAGGAGGGGTAACAAAATACTCACAGGAGCAAATACAGAGACAAAGAGTGGAGCAGAGACGGAAAGAAGGGCCATCCAGAGACTGTTCTACCTGGGGATCTATCCCATATACAGTCACCAAACACAGATACTATTGTGGATGTCAATAAGTACATGCTAACAGGAGCCTGATATAGCTGTCTCCAGAAAGGCTCTGCCAGAGCCTGACATATAATGAGGTGGATGCTAGCGGCCAACCATTGAACTGATCATGAGGTCCCCAGTGGGGGATTTAGAGAAAGGACTGAAGGAGCTGAAGGGGTTTGCAACCCCATTGGAGGAGCAACAATATTAACAAACCAGAGCTCCCAGAATCTAAACCACCAACTAAGGAATACATATGGAGTGACCCATGGCTCCAGCAGAGGATAGCCTTGTCGGGCATCGATGGGAGAAGAGGTCCTTGGTCCCCTGAAGGCTTGATGCTCCAGTATAGTAGGGGAATGTGAGGGCATGGAGGCAGGAGTGGGTAGGTTCATGGGGGCATACCCTCATATAAGCAGCAGGAGGAGGGATGATGGGATAGAGAGTTTTCAGATGGCAAAACAGGAACGTGTATAATGCTTGAAATGTACATAAAGAAAATATATAATAATAATAATAATAAAAATAATAATAAACTATTATTTCAGAACTTACTTTATTAATTCACTATTTTCTTAAATGCTGCAAACCATTTTCTCTTTTTGCACAAGAACATTTTAGCTATGTATGCTTGGCTTTTCATGTGATTCCATAGAGAAAAAATTCATAGTACTAACATTTATTTCTGTTCTTTAATCATCTGTCAAGACTCAGAAACATAGGGCTTTATCTGTCTGTGTCTGGGATAAATCTAAAACCTACTGGTTTAAAAAAAATGTAAAGGATAGTCCTTGTGCTACTACAGAATTTTGTTTTCCATTGTCATCTTCCAAAAAAAAAATAGTTGACATCATCCAGATAAAACATGGTGGGACTCATGGCTCCAGCTGCATATGTAGCAGAGGATGGCCTAGTCAGTCATCAATGGAAGGAGAGGCCCTTGGTCCTGTGAAGGCTCTATGCTACAGAATAGGGGAATACCATGGCCAGGAAGTGGCTGTGGGTGGGTTGGTGAACAGGGGAAGGAGGGAGTGGATAGGGGCTTTTCAGAGGGGATACCAGGAAAGGGGATAACATTTGAAATGTAAATAAAGAAAATAGCTAATAAAAAACAACACTAACAACAAACAAACATGTTTTAGTCTAGCCTTCCAATGAGGGAAAATGTTTATTTAAAAGAAATTCCAGAACTTATAAGTACATTTCTTCTTTTTTCTTCAGGGAAGTTTTGAAAATAGTATTATGTGAAATAAATGCTCATTTTTATAAAACTCCTTATCAAAAAGCAATTTATTAATCAATAGATAAAGAGGCTTCCTCACTAGGTCCATCAACCCTAAATTACCTTCTTAAATTTGTGCTTTTCATAATCATTTCCCTTTGATGAAAATAACAAGATGTTTATATTCAAATATACAATGGTATAAACAGTTGTTTGCAGCTTTCTATAAAGTAGTTACTTCATGATATTGAGTTATATTTTCTTATCTTAGATTGTATAAAATGCTAAATTTAAATTATTAACAAGTTATTTAATAATATTTTTGTGAACTCTATATTAGATAATTGATGCCATATCTACAGCATATGGTATTTATAGAAATCACCTAAATAATAAAGATTCCATCTGAGTTCTATATAATTATGTGAGTTTTTATTTTTCTTTGAATTTTAGTATCATTATGCCTCTAAACCTGAGTGTACCCTAAACTATAATGTTTATGCTGCAGGTGATATTCCTGCCTCCATTGTTTAAATTACAATTTTAAAACATATGTTTTTCACAATAATACTTTTTCTACAAAAACATCATAGGTATCAGATCTTTCACAGTTACTAGAAACCATGATATTAGATTCTCTCATTAGCAAAGTGACATGTCGTGAATTCAAGGGTCTCAAATGCCAAAATCTGTCTAGGAAAAATTCTAGAATGTGTGATTTAGAGTTTATTTACAGATAAAATCACATATCCATTGCAAAGGTGTTAAAAGTAGTGTCATCCCTATTTGCATTCTGAATAATTGGATGGATAGAGTTCGGTGGGATGCTGAATCCTTTAATTAAGATTAATAGCTGAGCTCTTAGCTATATTTATATTTAAGCACAGCATTTACTTTGCCATCAATTTCCCTTACTTAAAAATTTTCTCTGAAATATCATACTGACTAGCTAATTTGAGCATCCCCCATAAACTAGTAAGAAAGAAAAAGACATGCTTCCGTATTTCTATGTGGATTTCTTGATAGAAGGTATAAATGTATGTGCGTGTTCCTCTCTGTGTGCATGTTTGAGTAGGTGCGTACACATTTATGGGAGTAGTCTAAATGAGATATGCATTGCTGAGTGTTTGCCTCAATAATTTCTCCTCTTTAATTTTTTTAAATTGGTACTCCAATTTTAAAATTTTTATATAAATTTTGAATTCATTTTATATCCTGATAACTGTCTCCCATCCTACCACACAAAATCCGACTCCCTCTCTTCCCCTTCTCCTCTGACAGGGTGCTCCCCTCCCTGGTACCACCCACCCTAAGCACATTCTCTCTTACTGAATCTCTCCTACAAGCAGCCCAGTTGTGTACTGGATTCCACAGATAGGCACCAGCATAAGGGACAGCCCCTGATCCAGTTTTGGGGATACCCACATGGAAAATTGGGATGTATGTTTACTACATACACAATAGGCCCCTAGACACAGCCCATGTATGTTCTTTGATTGGTGACTCAGTTCTGAGAGCACCAAGGGTCCAGATTAGTTGACACTGTTGGTCTTCTTGTGGAGTTCCTAAGTTCTTCAAGGCCTACAGTACTCCCCCCCGCCCTTAACTCTTTCATAAGAGTCTCTGAATTCTGTCCAGTGCTTGGCTGTGTATCTCTGTGCAGTCAGCTGCTGGGTGGAGACTCTCAGAAGACGGTTGTGCTATGTTACTGTCTGCAAACATAACAGTATCATGAATAGTGTCACAGATTGGTGCCTTCACATGAATGAGTCTCATGTTAGGCCAGTTATTGTTTGGCCATTCCTTCAGTCTCTGTTCGATCTTTGTCCTTGCATTTCTTTTAGACTGGACAAATTTTGGCTCAAAAATTTTGTGGGTGGATTGATGCTTTTATCATTTCACTGGGGGCCCTGCCTTGCTACAGGAGGTGGCCTTTTCAGGCTCCATATCCCCACTACTATGCTTCAGCAAAGGCCACCCATATTGACTCCTGGGCGCCTCCCTTATCTGAAGTCTCTGGCATGTCCTTGAAATGACTCCCTTACCCGACCTCCAGTATCTGTAGATTTCTATTCATTCTCCTGGCCCTCTGGATCTTTTTTTGTCTCTCTCCACACCCAATCCTTACTCCACTCCCTTGCCCTCCCAATTTTCTAACCTGACAAGTTCCCTTCTTCCCTTTGCCTCCTATGAATATTTTATTGATGCTTCTAAATGAAATTCAAGCGTTCTCCCTTAGACATTCCTACTTCCTTACCTTTATTGGGGTGTGTAGAGTTTATCATAGGCATCTTGCATTTTATATCTAATAATCCTCTCCAATAAGTAAATACCATGCATGTCCTTTTGGGTCTGGATTACCTCATTCAGGATGATATTTTCCAGTTTAATGCCTTCCAATGCACATTCATGATGTTTTTTTTTTTTTTTTTTGTTTTTGTTTTTTTTTCAAATAGCTGAATAGTATGCCATGGTGTAAATGAAGCACATTTTCTGTATCCATTCTTTAGTTGAAGGACATGTGTGTTGTTTCCAGTTTCTGGCTATTCCAAATAAAGCAGCTATAAACAGAGTGGAGCATGTGCCCTTGTAGTATGACAGAGAATCTTGGGCATATATGCCCAGGAGTAGCATAGCTTGGTCTTTAGGTAGAACTATTTCCAATTTTCTGAGAAACTGTCAGATTAATTTCCAGAGTGGTTGTACAAGTTTTCACTTCCATCAACATTGAAGGTGTTTTGCTCTTTTCACGCATTCTTGCCACCATGTGCTTGAGGATTTTTGTTTATTATTATTATTATTATTATTATTATTATTATTATCATCATTGTTGTTGTTGTTGTTGTTGTTGTTGTTGTTGTTGTTAGTGTTATTATAATTATTATTTTAGCCATTCTGAGGAATGTAAAATGGAATCTGAAGGTCATTTCCAGGATGACTATGGACATAGAACATATCTTTAAGTGATTTTGGCCATTCAAAATTTCTCTATTGAGAATCCTCTATTTAACACTGTACCCTATTTTTAATCCGGTTATTTGACTTGTTGGGGTTGAAGTTCTTGAGTTCTTTATATATTTTTGATATTAGCCCTCTGTTGGATAAAAGGTTAATGAAGATATTTTCCCAATCTGTATGCTGTTCTTTGTCCTTTGCCTTAAGCAAATTATATATATATATGTAATTATATATATATGCAAATTATATATATATATGCAAATTATATATATATATATGAGTTTATATACATATATATAAACTCATATCATAAATTGAATAAGAATTTTACGGCATATAATGTTTACATATGTTCCTATTAACACTAGATATTTATTATCTGTTATTAGCCTCATAAGTTCATGGGAAGGTAAAGACAATAACTAAATTATTATTGAAGTTTTGTATAAATAAACCCAGTCAATATTTTCTTCTGTCCTTTCACCTACAATAAATCATTATATGACTTTGGGTTGCTTTACAACCTTTAGAATATATTCCAAGTTGTAAATACCTTCTCTCTATCTTGACACCTGGAGACTTGCATAGTTCTCATTTCAGTCTTCATATGAGAGAGGGCTTTAATAGCTATACCATTATAAAGGGCTTAATAATTTCTAGTATAATTTTAGGATTTCTAATAGCAACAACATTAAGAATTACAAAATTATCTACTTGTCTATATCACATCCCTACAAGGTTGTGCACTTTCATTGGTCTGCAGAAATCACTGCAAAAGGTTGGGGTGATATTTAGTGATAGTTACTTATATTTCATAATAATAATAATAATAATAATAATAATAATGATAATAATAATAAGAAGAAGAAGAATAAGAATAAGAATAGAAAAAGCATATTAATAGCAGGAATATTTACTAAAATTTATTCCCTTTGGCCTTGCCTTTAAGAGTTCATCAATCATGACTTTACAGACCGTGGTGAGACCATTTTAGGACGATCAGCTGCTAGGTTTTAGCTTTTCCTAGATGGCTCCTGGCGTATGTAATTGAACATTTTGTTGTGTAGAGACGTCTGTGCTGACATCTCTGATCTCTTAGGGTCTGCAAGACATCTGTCCACTACCATCTGACTTGGATAGTCTCTGTTGAGAGGTCAGGTGTGACTCTGATAGGTCTGTGTTTATATGTTACTCTGTCTTTTTCCCTTTTTCTTTGTTCTGCTTATTTAGTGTTTTCATTGTTATGCAACTGAACGATCTTTTTATTTTTATTTTGGTTCAATATATTCAATATGTTGTAAGCTTTTTTTTTTTTTTTTTTTTTTTTTTTTTTTACTTTTATAGCCATGTCTTACTTTAGGTTAGGAAAGCTATCTTCTGTGATTTTGTTGATATTTTCTGGGCCTTTGAACTAGAAATCTTCCCTTTTCTCTTTCTACAATCTTAGGTTTTTGTCTGTTCACAGTTTTTCAATTTTTCTGGATATCTTATGTTAGAAGCTTTTTAGATTTGGTATTTTCTTTGATTAGCATATCAATTTCTTCTATTGTACCCACTAAGCCTGAGATTCCCTCTTCCATCTTTTGTGTTCTCTTGAGGATGCTTATGTCTATAGTTCCTGTCCTCTTTCCTAGGTTTTGCATCTCCAGGGTTGCCTCCCTTTGTGCTTTCTTTTTTGCTTCTATTTTTGGACAGTTTTCTTCATTTCTTTTACTTCTGATTGTATTTTATTATGTTTCCATAAGGAATTCATGTGTTTCCTCTTTAAGTGCTTCTACCTATTTGATTATATTTTCCTATATTCATTCTTATTTAATGACCTGTATCACCTTTATAAGATGAGATATAAAGTTATAGTCTTTCTCTTTATGCCTGTTAGGATATCCAAGGCTTGCTGTAATAGGGGAGTTGGGTTCTGATAGTGCCATATTGCACTGGCTTATGCTGATTGTGTTCTTGCCTTTGCCTTTAGCTATCTGATTGCCTCTGATGTTGGCTGGCTTACTAGCCCATGTTAGTGACACTGCTCTGAGCCTATTTCCTTGAGGTGGTAGCAGGCATCCCCAAAGGAGGGCAGAGCTGTAGGCTGAGATGTGGCGTTCAAATAAGGAAAAAGTGCAGCTTGGGACATGGAGCTCAGAAAGTATGGGTCAGATCTCTTGGCTGCTGGGCTTGTCGAGGGCACATCAGTTGGGGCATTGAAGCATGGGTGTCTCAACTGGTTCTTCTGGGAGGCAGGCAGAGCTGTAGGCTGAGGAGTGGGGTGCTGGTCTATGATTGCTGGTCTCCACTTTACTTTTATACGTAAGGTATGTCACTGAAGCTAAAGCAAATCAGTTTTCCACAACTGGCTAACTAGTGAGACCCAGGTATCCTCCTATTCTACCAATTTCTATTTTTCTAGTGCTGAGATTACAACCCACAGGTTTTACATGTATTCTTGGAATCCAAGCACATAAAAATTGCTCTTATATGGTAAGGTCATTACCAACTAAATAGTCTCCCCAGCCTTATCATAATGGTTTTATAATATTACATTTACTTTTATATATATATATATGTATATATATATATGTATATATGTATATATATATATATATATATACCTAATAATATATAGGTATAATAATAATAATAATAATAATAATAATAATAATAATAATATATATATTATTAGGTATTTTCCTCATTTACATTTAAATTTACAATGCTATCCCAAAAGTCCCCCATACCCTCCCCCCCCCCACTCCCCACCCACTCACTCTCACCTTTTGGCACTGACATTCCCCTGTACTGGGGCATATAAAGTTTGCAAGTCCAATGGGCCTCTCTTTCCAGTGATGGTCAGCTAGGCCATCTTTTGTTTTTATTTTTTTTTGTTTTTTTTTTTTTAATTTGTTATTTGTACTTTTTTTTTTCCTTTTTCATTTTTTATTAGGTATTTAGCTCATTTACATTTCCAATGCTATACCAAAATCCCCCATACCCACCTACCCCCACTCCCCTACCCACCCACTCCTCCTTTTTGACCCTGGCGTTCCCCTGTACTGGGGCATATAAAGTTTGCGTGTCCAATGGGCCTCTCTTTCCAGTGATGGCCGACTAGGCCATCTTTTGATACATATGCAGCTAGAGTCAAGAGCTCCGTGGTACTGGTTAGTTCATAATGTTGTTCCACCTATAGGGTTGCAGATCCCTTTAGCTCCTTGGGTACTTTCTCTAGCTCCTCCATTGGGGGCCCTGTGATCCATCCATTAGCTGACTGTGAGCATCCACTTCTGTGTTTGCTAGGCCCCGGCATAGTCTCACAAGAGACAGCTCTTTACTTTTAGTAAACCAAAGTATGTCAAGTACCATAATGACTAACAAACTACAAATTTCAGTATTTTCTAGTCATTTATTTATTTACTTATTTATTGATGAACTTACTGTTATAATTATCTTAGAGTTTAACAGTGTAGTTTTCAGGCTGAAGAAGAAATGTTTAAGTTCCTTCACATTGCAAGAAATTATGAAACAGAATCCAAATTCTAATCTTGATAAATCTAAGAATAGGCAATATCTGTAAACCACACATAACACACTTTAGATTTTGAGATATAATAGATAAATGGAAGGAATCGCATCAATCTTCAGAGATGACACAAGAAGAACAATAAGCTAGAAGTTGACTTACTCCACAGAACTTCCAGTGGTCTAATTCCTCTGAAGTATAATCACTGAAAAAATGTCGTGTTTCAGAATTGTTATCAATATTTTAAAATCAGGCATTCTTTAAATGCCCATGTATGTTCTGGGAAAAGCACAAGCCATAGTCACAGGCATATGGTCAAACCTCTTACTTCCCAAAAGATGGACTTGTAAAAGACAATTCTTAGTGTATAGTTGGACTGGAATTTTTTCCTTCTGACTTTTGTTGGTGACTCACATTATGATTATCTTCAAAGTAGAATGTAAGCACACGAATCTCCCATTAAATTGAATCACCTCTGAGAAAAGAGATTGATTTATGTCATCTGGGAGAACCATGGAAAATACAAACTATAGCCAAATTTGACATTTGAGAAATCTCCCTGAAATAAGATAGAACCAAATGAACAAACATGCAAACAAAATAAAATGAAATAAAAAAGTAAAGAGCAGGAACAAGTCTCTGGAAAGTTGCATATTTTAGAAAATGTGTAAAAAAAATCCTTAGAGTCATAAATAATGCCAGGTATTCAAGAGCTAAAAAGTCATAATTGTGCAATATAATATGTACTTTTAAAACTAAATGATAAACCGGGCGGTGGTGGTGCATGCCTTTAATCCCAGCACTTGGGAGGCAGAGGCAGACAGATTTCTGAGTTTGAGGCCAGCCTGGTTTACAGAGTGAGTTCCAGGACAGTCAGGGCTATACAGAGAAACCCTGTCTCGAAAAACCAAAAACAAACAAACAAACAAAACAAACAAACAAACAAAGAAAAAACACCTAAATGATACTTACTAAATTTAGAATTTCTATATTATTACTCAGGAATTTCCTGACAAATTATTGAAATAACTATTGATATAATAATAGTATTAATCATCTAAGAGAATTAAGTGTTCCAACCATTAAATATTCTTCTATGAGTTGTTGCAGAAAGAGAAAATTTAGGGTGATGAATGGCAAAGAAATATAACAGAAAAAGAAATATCCTAGCTATAATAAGCAAATCTTCACACTGGACGAATGCTCAGTGCACTAAAAGTTAATGCAACAAGATCCATTTGGTAGTAAAAGGACATCAACAGTTTTACAAAATTGTGGTTCAAAAGTAAAGTTTAATGCAACAATGCAACAATAGGATACTTTTATATACAAAGAGTATGAAGGGATTTTTTTCTGAGATATTCTGAATTAAAGCTAAAAGAAAAATTGACCTAGCAACAGCACATTTCAGGAGTAAGTCATATTGCTATTCCTTTAGTTATTTATTTAGTTGTATTTTACTCTAATGCACAGTAGAATTGAATATAGACTTCAGTGTGGTTAGACCAGCTATATACAGGTAAGAAGAAATTAGCATAGGTACATTGCTTACATGCATATAGTATTCTATAGAGTCAGTTCTTAGAGGAAAATGATATTGGGGACAGTGATAGTAGAAATAGTGATAATGAGGATAGTGATAATGAGGATAGTGATAATGGCAAGGACAAGAATTAGAGACTTCTGGTAAAACCACAGAGTCCAAAACAAAACCGTCAGCATTCCTCATGGATCCTCAAAGGCCAAAACAATGCATACATTTACATTAATCTATCGAACTATCAGGCTTTTGCTAAAATTTTCAAAAGACAGTATGATGTTACTCACCATTACAATGCATGTGATATGCAACTTTATCAGAAGGTACTTCTTATTAATAATTCAATAGAGTTATGTGTGTGTTTATTTTCTTCAGTTTCTTAACTTTGACTTTGCATTTTATTGAGCCCAGTTATTATATAATTTAGAATGGCTTTAAGTGATTCATATTTTAATATGTGTCTTTCAACACTGAATTAGAATTATATATTATGACAAGTTACTTATACAAGATAGTGAAGGTGGTTTAAATATAGCCCTAAGTTCATGTATTAGTCAGGGTTCTCTAGGGGAACAGAACTTAAAGAAGGGATATTATAAAGGTGGCATCTATTAGAACGGCTTACAGGCCAGCTAGTCCAACAGTGGCTGTCTACCAACAGAAGGTCCAAGAATGGAGCTTTTGTTCAGTGCATGAGGCTGAATGTCTTAGCTGGTGTTCGGTGTACTGCAGAATCCTAGAGACATGGGCTCAAATGTCAGCGAAGAAATAGACTTGCCAGTGAGAGCAAGAACAAGCAAAAGAAGAGAAAGCTTCCTTCTTCTATGTCCTTTATATATGCTGCCTGCAGAAGGTATGATAAAGATTAAAGGTGGATCTCCTTACAGACAAAGACCTGGATATATGCAAAAGTTGTCCAGCTAAGTCTTCATGTGTGACTCCTAACAGCAGAAGCAGGGACTATATCTGACTCTGTTGCCTGCACTTGGATCCCCATTCCCTAAGGGTAGTCTTGCCTAGCCACAATAGGAGAAGATGGCTCTAGTCCTACTACAACTTTATATGTCAATTGTGAGTTGACACCCATGGGATGCCTCCACTTTTCTGGCAGAAAAGGAAGACAGAAAGGTGGGAGAGGGGAAGTGACAGGGAGGGGAAGATGTAAAGTAAATTAAAAATATTAATTTGGAAAAAAACATTAAAAAAAAAACAACAGCAGCAACAGCCACAACAACAACAACAACAACAACAACAACAAAAAGATCTTAGTAAAAGTATTTCTTCCCACTTCGAAGATAGTAAATAAAAATACATCTTCCCACATTCATAAGTGTGCCCAATCTTTTGGGTTTTAGTTAATTCCAGATAGAACCATGTTGACTAGCAAAAATAGCCATCACAAGGTCCAGTTGTTTTGTAATGAGGGCCTCAAGGTAGAGCAAATTAATATTTATTACTTTCATCCTTTACACAAAATATCAGAGGAAAGGGAAAAGGTTAAAAAATAAATGTGTTCTGGCTTAGTGATGTCTTGCCCTTGTCTTTTTGAATAATGTTTTCTTAAACTTGTTGCACTATTTGCAGTCTGTGAGCTCACAGGAGTAACACAGCTGGCAGCGCAATGCAGCAGAATCCTTTTCTTAATTACTAATTACCCAGGAGAGTACGAAAAACATAGTTTGCCTTTAACTTTCCACATTATTTTTAAAATTATCATTAATTTGAAAAGTGACAATGAATTGAATGAGAGTGGGGAGGGGTGTATGAGAGTTTGGAGAGAAAAAAGTGAGGGGAGACAGGTAATTGTTTCTAATCCCCCAAATAAAATAATGATAATATTTAGAATTACTGCTTTCTGAAAGAGGAGGAGTTTTTCTCAGTGCATTAGAACTGAAAGTGAAAGTTGATTTCCCCATCACAATTCCAATGGCTTCTTAGTGAGATGATCACCTCTGTTTGGAATGCTGGCCAGTAGAAGAAGAGACTCGGAGCATCATGATCTGTGGTCTCTGGCATTCTCAGTGCTTCTAGGGCACTTAAGAAAATTAGATATCATTTTGTGCTAAGCTGATGTGTAATCATTGTGTGTAATAATTCCCTTTGACTCCATTAGGTCTCTCCTGTGCTGACAAGTTTTCAGTGGATAGACAAAGCTCATAGCTGCAAACAGCTGTCTAAGACCCATCAAATACATGAGAGGCTCTGTCAGGCACTTAAAAACTTGCTGGAGTGTTTCTCCTTAACTATTTACCAGATTCTGGAAATCTCTCTTTTCCTTTGTCTTCTATAGAAATAATTAATGATAAAAATAATTAAAGTTTATACTATATGCCTAATGGTTTGTCACTAATTTTAAAAAGTGAGTAATATAATATCTGATTAATAATATCTGTTGTAATCAGTGCCTTTGCTTACCTTTTTAAATCCATGTCACACTCTTTGTATTACAAAGATTTATTTTCAGTTGGAAAATATAATACTTGGTGACTTGAATTCTTAGACAACATAAAAAATTTAAATAATTTAAATATTGTTGAAACATAATATTTTGGGTATATTGCTTTTGTCTATGACTCAGAGTTTTTGCTATCATTTTTGTTTCTCATATATTTTTGATAATTACCATAGCTGTAAATTATTCTGCAAAGTGACCAGATATTCTGAACATTGACTTCAAAAGCCTCATAGGATTTTGTTGGTACTGACCAGTGGCTTCAGAAATTCAAAGATGTATTTCTACGCAGTCCCAGTTAAAGGATTACAAATGAGTTTCAGTAACACTATAGAGGGACCTTAGTTGCCAAATTAGCAGGATAGTAAATGAAAGTCTGTGAGAAAAAGGAACACAGTTGACAAAGTTTCTCAGCAGATAATCAAAATTAAAAGAAAATAAAGTGTGGCTGGTAATAGTGGTATATGCCTTTAATTCCAGCACTCAGGAAGCAGAGACAGATCTCCGAGTTCCAGTCCAACCTGGTCTATAGAGTAAGTTTCAGAACAACCAAAGCTATATACGAAGTAGATCAAGGACCTCCACATAAAACCAGATACACTGATTCTGATAGAAGAGAAAGTGGAGAGGAGCCTCGAACACATGAGCACAGGGGGAAAACTCCTGAACAGAACAGCAATGGCTTATGCTCTAAGATGAACAATAGACAAACGGGACCTCATGAAATTGAAAAGATTCTGTAAGGCAAAAGAAACTGTCAGTAGCATGAAATGGCAATCCACAAACTAGGAAAAGATCTTTACCAATCCTACATCCAATAGATGGCTAATATACAAAATATACAAAGAAGTCAAGAAGTTAGATTTGAGAGGACCAAATAACTCTATTAATAAATGTGGTACAAAGCTAATCAGAGAATTCTCAACTGAGAAATCTCACATGGCTGAGAAGCACCTAAATAAATGTCCAACATCCTTAGTCATCAGGGAAATACAAATCAAAACAACCCTGAGATTCCACCTCACACCAGTCAGAATGACCAAGATCAAAAACTCAGTTGACAGTAGATGCTGGCAAGGATGTGGAGAAAGAGGAACACTCCTCCATTGTTAATGGGATTGCAAACTGATGCAACCACTCTGGAAATCAGTTTGGTGGTTCCTCAGAAAACCGAACATAGTACTACCTGAAGACCCAGCTATACCACTACTGGGCATATACCCAGAAGATGCTCCAATATATAACAAGAACACATGATTCACTATGCTTATAGCAGCCTTATTTATAATATCCAGAAGCTGGAAAGAACCCAGATGTCCCTCAACAGAGGAATGAATATAGAAAATTTGGTACATTTACACAATGGAGTACGACTCAGCTATTAAAAACAATAATTTCATGAAATTTGTAGGCAAATGGATGGAACTAGAAAATATCATCCCGAGTGAGGTAACCCAGACACAAAAGAACACACATGGTATGTACTCATTGATAAGTGAATATTAGTTTTAAAACTCACAATGCCCAGGATACAACCTACAAACCATATGAAGCTTAGGAGGAAGGAAGACCAGGGTGTGGATGCTTCAGTCCTGCATTGAGCAGGGAGCAGTATGATAATGGGAGGTGGAGGAATGGGGGACATGAGGGAGGAGAAGGAGGAAGTAGAGGGGGCAGTATCAGGTACTGGATTGGACAGAAGAGAGTTAAAGAGAGTCTGGTAATTGAATAAAAATATATTTGGGGAGAGAGGAAATGGGTATAGCCACTGGATGATCCCAGACAGCAGGCAAACGAGTCTCCCAGGACCCAACTGGGATGATTTTAGCAGAGAAGGGGAGATAGAACTTGTAGAGACCATCTCTAGTATATAGGCACCCCCCCACCCCAGTTGAGGCATGGGATGATACACCAATCTCAAAGTTTTTAATGCAGAAATGTTCCTTTCCATAGGAAGAACAGGGAAAAAAAATGGAACAGGGACTGTAGGAAGGGCCACCCAGGGACTGCCCCACCTGAGGATTCATCCTGTCTGCAGATTCCAAACCTGACATTGTTGCTGTGGCCAAGAGGCTCTTGCTGACAGGAACCTGATGTGGCTGCTCCTTGGGAGGTTCATCCAGGAACTGACCAATGCAGATGTGGCTACTTGGAGCCAACCATCAGACTTAGCTCAGAGACCCTCGTTGGGGAGCTGGTGGAAGGACTGGAGGAGCTGAGGAGGGTTGCAACCCCATAAGAAGAACAACATCAGCTGGCTGGACCACCCAGTGCTCCCAGGGACTAGACCACCAACCAAGAAATGTACAGTGGGGATCCATGGCTCCAGATACTAATGAAGCAGAGGATGGCCTTGTCTGACAGCAATGGGAGGGAAGGCCCTTGGAGCTGTGGAAATTTGATGCCCCAGCATAAGGAGATGCTAGAGGGGTGAGGTGGTAGAGGGTGGGTGGGGGTGTGAGCACCCTCATAGAGGCAAAGTGGAGGGATGAGAGTGAAGCTGTGGGATGGAGGGCTTGTGGGCGAGTTATGGAGGTGTGAGATATCCATTTGAGATATAAACAAATGGAATGATGTAAAATGAAAAAGAAGAAAAAACTAAAAAAAAAAGTTCATTCACTTATTATAGTTAAGGTTATTTAGTGTATTGAGAGAATTTTTTTTCAATTCTGCTGAAGTAAACATAGCATTTTATAAATATCTGCTTTAATTTTAGATTTTCTCTATCCATTACTTGTGGAGACAAAGTTATGTGTTGGAGAGTTCTCTTTTTTCTTCCTTTCTTTCATTTCCCGTTTCTTCATAATAAGCAGCTCAAGCTGACATACTCAATGATTCATTAATTAGTGGGCAAGGCAATGCTGATGACTAAGCACGACAAGCATGAAGGTTATTGAATCGCAAGGACTTTGAATCACCATAGGCTCTGAAGGAAATAGGTGTGAATCAATTTTTCTTTTGTATTTAGTCCTTAACTTTTCAATTTGCAATGAGTTTAAATGCAGTGTGAATGAACAGAGAAAAGATAATTGTTCCAGTGGAAGGCACAACACCCAGGCACACATGGACAGCAGTAATTAAACACAGAGGATTATACAAAAATAAATGAAATGGAGTTGGGAAGCAGACTGCAATGGCGATGGGGCCTGAGAAGACTTGAGGGGACATGTGCTGATATGATTAAAGACATTGAGCACAAATATGAAATTCTAAAATAATCAATAAAAATACATTTTTAAAGATTGGTCTGTACAGCAAGGAGGAGATATGACAGATGTTTTTAAAAATTGACAAAAACCAATGGATTACATTTAAGAGTTCAACTTCAGGATTTAATGGTGCCATTATTTTCTTTGGCCTTGTCCATTATTATTTTTCTTATTGTTGTTGATAGGTTAACTTACCTATAGTTGATATAATATAAAATAGCCACATTTTTGCTACGCTAGAAAGTAAGTCCACAGTATCTGTGACTACAGATAATGAGAAAGAGACACTTGGATTTGGCTAGTCATTTATTTAATAATAGTAGAAATAGATCTAGTATTTAAGTCCCCTTACCTGTTTTTTAGGGCATAGAACTATTTACTTGAGGAAAGAGGGATTATTTGTGTAGACAAAACTTGGCTACCATAGAAAGTATAGCATTTTTTTTCTTCAAATCGCACAATGAAATTCTCATAGGCATGTCCCCAGCATCAAGTAGAAAAATACAGGGCATAAAGGAAACCTAATTGGGGAAAACAGAGAACTGGCTTCTATCTCATCATTGCTTCTAAACAACATTGTGCTTGAAAGAAAGCTTTTTTATTTCTTGACTCTACTACCCAGGATACCCCTTAGGTGACTTCACATGTGTTAGTTAATAGCAGTTAATGTCTTTGAATGGGACTTATAGACAAGCTCTGTCTGTTGCTAGAAACCTTGAATCAAGTGGAATTGAACTGAATTTTTTCTCCTATTAATATAGTATAAAAATTAGCAATGGGTTCTGGTATGTTTTATCTCCAAGTGTGGAAACAGTATGTAACAGTGAACAAGCTATGCAATCTTTGCACATCTTGGTTTCCTTGATTTTACAGTCAGAGTACCTGGGATGGATATTTAAGGAATTTAATTAGAAAACATGTATAAAGCACTTGGCTAAATGCCTAGCATGCACACACACTGAGTAAATATTAGTCATTGCTCTTATTAGTGTTACCCTTTTACAAGATTCTGTTGCTTAAAATAACTTACATTAATTTCACTCTCAAGATCCAGAAAGAGGTAAGAGTCCTTCTTCAATTGATCAGAACTTGCCGGTGCCACCTCTTGTCACCATTGACTCTTTATATTTTCTTAGAGTCTTCCATTATTATGGAACAGAAACTAGTTCTAAATTAAAGCCTTGTCATTTTAATTGTGCTTTGAATAATTTAAGTCCAGAGATGTGAAAACACAGCAATATCTAAAATGATATAGGAAAGAGAAACATAGGATCATAGGAATTCTCACAAACACACACAAACACACACACAAACACACACACTTACGCTTATACATGAGAGATGAAATATTTGCAAATAAATTAAAATATTTTTTTGTAAAAACATGCAAATAATTTGAGTTCCTTTATTTGCATCATAGGAACTATTTTTTAAAATTAAAGAAACAGAAATTCATTGCCATCATAAGTCATGCCCTTGGTGTGCCATGGCATTTGGTGAGTAGAGCCAAAGCATTTCAGAAACATCCAGACAGCATGCACCTATGGAATATATATATATATATATATATATATATATATATATATATATATATATATATATATATATATATTATAAATGTCATAAGTCCTTTATTTCTGTTGCCTTACTTTCTGAACTAAATTCATATGTTTTGATGAACAGAAAGATCTTCAGTTAATACTATAAGAATCTTAGAGCAATCCCTTTTCATCATATTGAAAGCATTGCAAGATTGGAAGAAGGGGAATTTTACTGTCACCTATCTTCTACTGGAGAGAATCATGAGTGTCATTCAGCCAGAATGTGGTCAACAGAGAGTTGTGTAAGGCAAATGATCTTATTCCTAGACAATCAAATAATAGTTTTATTCTGTTTTATTCATGTATCTTCAGGTTCTTTCAATAAGTTATCAATGTTACTGATGTTCAAAAAGGATTTGGAGATTAGTAGAATGAAGTTGGGCTAGCTCTTAAATGAAAATCTAAGTGATAATATGCTCCAAAGTCTAATTATCTTAGTTAAAATGGTTTGTAATAGATAAATTCTGGCATCCAGATGGCACAATTGTCTGTTGTGCTTTGTTTTATTTCCATCACCTATTAGTTGGGGATGCAATCCTCTTAGATGTATTGCTAGTAAGTTGTATCAAAGGACGGATGGAATTAACGTACTACTCTCCATAAGTCACAATTATCTCCTGTACATATGCCTTTGCAGTCTTTAAATATCAATCAAGTGGAACAAAATGATAAAATATCAGAACAATATGCAATAAATAGAAAAAAATTAAAGTCATGTACTATAACGTTGTGAGACTTTTAATCCAGTAAATGTGATTAGTCAAAGGTAGCAAATTCGTGTGAGAACTGCACACAGCTGGTCCGAATCATGGTGCTGCTAAGAAACCAGGAATTGCTTTATAAATGTATTTTCCAGTTTGGGAACAGCCACTCTCAGTAACAACTTCTTTTTAATAGCAGCATCATAGCCACTTGATCCACAGAAGGAAGTAATTAAATTTAATAGAGGCAATCCTCATTTTAAGGACACCCTCGATTTAAAGTAGCAGGGGAGCATAATTAAGTCTAATGGAAACCATGGTTTGAAAATGAAGATACACTATCAAGTAAGGAAAGGCAGACCAAGTCTACACAGTAACATTTGCCGGCCTAATCAGGGCTACAAGCTGTGGTTATTTCATATTATTCTACCAAGGCAATGCTTGAGGGTTGAGATTTGCTTATTTATTTATTTAGTTTGAATTGCATTTATAATTGGATTTGAGTAACTATAAACCTCAGTATTAGATGAGCTTAAGCCTCATACAAATCCACAAAGGAAACAGAGAAACTGAAATAATTAACTGAGTTTTCCTAAACAACATAGGGTGTTCTTATATGCAAGATAATTAAAAGGGAAGGCACGTAGTCTACATAACCAGCAAAGTCGTCAATGTTGCCATTTTAATTCTGAACAAGTTGTAAGTTCCACTTCAATTGAGGAAACCACATTATAACTCAAAGTCACGGAATAAAATAGTATCTGAAATGATGTTTGAAATGGAAAAAAAAATAGTTTAGAGCATATGTAAAAACTCCAGGTCTACAAAAAATTCATTCATGCTATCTATGTGGTTTCAGCTCATCTCTGCTTCTATTTGTCAAAAAGATAGGGAGCCTACAATATTCTGTAATTTTGTAGAGATTCAAACTGAATAAATACATTGCATCATCAAGATGTAGTCAGGGGAGCTGGATATATGGCTCAGAGGGTAAGAGCACTGACTGCTCTTCCAGAGGTTCTGAGTTCAAGTCCAAGCAACCACATTGGGGCTCATTACCATCTGTAATGGAATCTGATGTCCTCTTCTGGTGTGTCTGAAGATAGCTACAGTGCAGTCATATACATTAAATAAATAAATAAATATTTTTTTTAAAAATGTAGACAGATAAATATCTGGAAATAATAGTAAGCAAGTAAACAAGTAAGTGGTAATAGAGAAATTTAGAGAAAGCATGAATATGAGTAAAGCATGGATAGAATTAATTTTTAAATGTGTATCGAAAATATGAAATTAAGATAGAAAAATTGTCAAAATATAAGCATAATTCTTAATGCCATAAGTAAACAATAAATTAGGTAGCCACTTAACATCTCAGAATGCTTTCATAATTGATAAAAATCTCAGAAGTATGTATAGCTGGAAAGAGGCCTCAGTAGTTAATACTACTTGCTATTATTGCAGAGGACCCAGGTTCTGTTATTAATATCTACCTGGTGTCTATTGATTGCCCTCTTCTGGCTTCGGTGGAAACTAGGCATGCATATAGTGAACACACACTATATTTGAATGTATTTTCTGCCCTTTAAAACATGACATTTAAAAGAGTTGTTTATTTTATGCATATGAGCACACAGTAGCTGTCAAAGATTTATTTATTTATTTATTTATTTATTTATTTATTTATTTTTTTATACGAGTGCTCTATCTGCCTGTATGTTCCCATGATAGAAGAGGACATCAGAGCCCATTATAGACGCTTGTGAGGTACCACGTGATTTACTGGGATTTGAACTCAGCACCACTTAAAGAGCTCTTAACCACTATTAACCACTGAGCTATATCTCTAGCCAAAATATGGCATTTTATAGATATGATAAAGGGCTCAAGAAAGAAAGTATGTTGTCATGTCTTCAGGACAACTAGAAGAAAAGTCTGAGGAATTTAAAGATCCAAAGTGTATATTAGGAAGTAATGATGAAATAGGAAGATAAGGAAAAATTACCATGTGCCATGAACTCTATAAAATCTGATGGGGTGACTTGGCATCACAGTGTATACCTCTAGACTCTGTTCATTTGTTTCACAAGTACATTACAAACAATTCTGTTGCTTTAAATGTTAGGACACAAAGCAATAACAGATGTAATTTTTTCTGTTTTCAAATTGAAGGAGAGGGTGAGCAAACAATAGACAACAACTTTGATTATCATCAGTCAACCAAAATAGTATTGGAAAAGTCAGGGCAGCTTGGAGAAATGAAACAAATAAGGAAATGCTGGCTTTTGAAAGAACAGGGCAATGAGCTCCTGGAGAGTACTTGGTAGAAGCTGATAGAAATGGTCTATCATGGAATGGGAGTGAGTTTACAAAGGAAGCTAGTTGTCATGTGCACAAAAGATAATGGAGACAGGTACAACAGAACCATTTTCCAAAGAAAGCCCTGCCCTGCTTTGGTAGCTTTGAAGGCTTGTTCTAATTGTAAAAGTTTATGGAGTTGATATAATATGATTTGGTATTTCATCATTTATTTGAATATATTTTCTTCCCTTTTAAAAATGACCTTGCATTCATGAATAGAATTTTGTATATAAAAGAAGATGGCTTTCATCTGAAAGTAGGAGAGAAAAAAGTTAGTACTATTTTTTTCCAAAGAAGTGTCCATGATTGTATTTAAAGTGGTTCTATAAATAAGTATCCTGCAATCTTCAAAACACTTTAGGAAAAGAGCAAAGTTCAGTTGTGTAGCTCATTTAAAAATATCAGTCTTCACTTGAGATGGCCCCAGAGAGGTTTATTCTCATGGATTTATGTGCTCCAGAGCTACATTTAAAGTACAGGGTAGCTGAAAGATGCTTAATTACTGACTTTAGTCATTACAGCACTGACTTTAGTCTCCCATTTAAAGAGAATGACAGAACAATCAAAACTAACCAGTGAAGCTATATTGAAACTATCTTTGTGGTAATCTCTTTTAAAATGCATTGTTTTTAATTAGACCTAGGGCTTCAAAGCAAGAAGGGTCAGTGGAAGAAAACAACTGCAATGTGATCCTAGCTACAGTGCTACATCTTTACAAAATTCAATTATTTCTCTGCACTGTGGTACAGGAAGCATTTGGCAACTGATTAAAACAATTCTTAAAGCAAATTATAGCACTGTCAGAAAACAAGAAATCACAATGTCAAAACACAAGGACGTTTCTATGCAAAACGCCTTGTAAGTGTCTCTGACAGACGATTGCTGTCTGCTTGTTATATTAGTTTCATTAATTTGGTCCACATCAAGCACAAAGGGGAGGGGTACTTCAGAACATTTGCTTTTGAAAGAAAAATGTTCAAATGCTTAATATTTTCAGATATAACTCAAGCAGCCATGTCGGCAAATGATATGCTTTAACTTCCTCATACTTACTCAGCATTCAGATTATTTGTATATGAGTTCATGAATATAAATTCTGAACGATCTCTTTGGTGTCATAATGTTTTGCAAAAAAGAAAAATCTATAAAATTTTCTAACAATGTATAGATTCTATAGGACATAGCTTTTATTTATTAGCTTTCTGGGAAAATCATGGTAAAATACTACGTAATTTGCAGTATATCTGATGTATTCCATAGAACATGAAATTATGAAGTGTATAAACAATGAACCAAGGAATTATATTTTTGTTTTTGGTTTGAGCTGTTATTTCTTTATGAAGAAATATTGATTTTTTAAAGTTTTATGGGAATTCAAATAAATGCATTGTGAAGGTTGAAACTCTAGGTTTACAATAAATTAAAATTATCTATGAGAAATATATCTAGTGACTTTTTTTCTGTCCAATGCTGACGTTTAAGCACCCAAGGTTTTTATCCAGGCTATGAACTCTTGTCTCTCATGACGTTACACATGGATGATAGCTGGATTCAGTGACATGGGACACCATCTCTTATAGCTACTCACAAATTTTTAAGTCTACAAAAAACAAAGCAACATTACTCTAATCATCAGTATTTGGTCAGTCACTGTACTGCGCTTTGCCAAGAACCATCTAGCTAATATTTGCAAGGTCAGTATACTTAGTATTAGTAAAAGGGAGAATGGATTTGAGTATTGAAGATTATTATTGTAATACTATACTGACAAATGACATATATTGAATGATAGCTTTAATTGTAAACTAGGAAGACTCCCATTGAAAAAGACTCAAGAGAATTAACATATAGGGCCATACATATAGACTTATGGGTGTAGAATGTTGGGTTAATCAATTAAATTTTATGAGTTCTGTTGGGATGTGGGTTCATACCCTGTGCATTAAGATGCTAACTTGTATGCTCACGCATGTGGTTGCAGTCACGTGGACATGGTCAAGTATGTCTGTCTTCATGTTATGTAAAACTTGTTTTCCATTGCCTCTGATTGCTTAGTAAAATGCTGGTCATTCTGGGCAGAAGAGAATAGGGCCGGACTTCTCATTCAGGTCAGGGGGTTCTCCAGGGCAGTCAAGGGAGAGAAAGAGAAGAGGAAGAGAAGGGAGGTGGAGAGACCATGTGGAAGGAGCCCTATGATGCACCACCAGGTCATGAAAAGAGAACAGGCAGGACACACATGGAACAGAGCAACCCAAGGCAATATTCAGATGAAGGTAAAGAATCACCTGGCTGGTGAGTAGCAGCCTATGCAGGTAACCACAGATCAGATTCTGTCTAGCTGCTAGTCCTTACAGCCTGTTCATAAAAATACCATGCCTCTGCCTTTTTATCTGTGAACTAAAATGGGCTAGAGTCTGCACAGAAAGGCTCCACAATTCCTAGGGAGCAAAGGAAGATAAGGATCTCCCCTATCAGAATTACACTTCCCGAGTACATTGAGTTCGATTCATATAAAGAAGTAATATCTGTCTTTATTCTTCTTCCTCAAAAATATAATCATGAATACATACACATGCACATACTTGTATTCGTTGCTCTTGTCTCCATACTCCAGAAGCATAGAAAATTTCCAAGATTCCACGTACTTAAGATTTTAAAAAATTTATTTATTTATTCGTTTATTTTACACTCCATATTTTATTCCATCCCCCAGTCCATCCTCCTACTGCACCATATCCCATACCTCCTCCCCACACCCCTACCTCCATGTGAGTGTCCCCCCACCCCCACCCCAAATGACCTCTAAACTCCCTGGGTCCTCTAGTCTCTTGAGGGTTAGGTGCATCATCTCTGAATGAACACAGACCTGGCAGTCCTCTGCTGTATGTATGTTGGTGGCTTCATATCAGCTGGTGTATGCTGACTGTTTGGTGTTCCAGTGTTTGAGACAGCTCAGTCCAGATTGATTGAGACTGCTGGTCCTCTTACAGGGTCACCCTTCTCCTCACCTTTTCAGTCTTTCCCTAATTCAACAACAGGGGTCACCTGCTTCTGTCCATTGGGTGGGTACAACTATCTGCCTCTGACACTTTCAGTTGCTTGTTGTGTCTTCCAGAGTTTGGTCATACTAGGTCCCTTTTGGTGAGCGTTCTCTAGCCTCAGTGATAGTTTCAGGCCTTGGAAACTCCCAAGGCTAGATCCCTCTTTGGGCCTGTCACTGGATCTTCTTTTCCTCAGGTTCCTCTCCATTTCTATCCCTGTAATTCTTTCAGACAGGAAAAAGTATGAGTCAGAGTTGTGACTGTGGTATGACACACCTCTTCCTCATTTGATGCCTTGTCTTCCTGCTGGAGGTGGGCTCTATAAGTTCCCTCTCCCTGTTATCTGGCATTTTATCTAACGTCCCTCCCTTTGAGTCCTGAGAGTCTCTCACCTTCCAGGTCTCTGGTGCATTCTGGAGGTCCCCCTTCCTCCTACCTCCAAGGATGCCAGTTTCCATTCTTTCTGCTGGCCCTCGGGGCTTCAGTCCTTTTCCCTCCCCCAATACCAGATCAGGTTCCCCTCTCTCCTCACACCCCCCACTCTGTCCACTTTTCCTCCCAAATCCCTCCCTCCCTCTCCACTTGTGTTTGCTTTCTTCTCTCTCCCAAGTGGGACTGAGGCATCCTCACTTGGGCACTTCAGCTTGTTGACCTTTTTGAGTTCTGTGGACTGTATCTTGGGTAGCTTTTTAAGATAGATTATCATTACAAAAAGATACCAAATTAGTTACCCTTACTTCAGCTAACTGAGGCCAAAGGCATGGACTGACATATCACTTGGTAAGTATATTCTACCAGTAAAATAAAACAGAGAGGCAGCATGTTAAGGACATCTGCAGTTGGCTGATTCCAAATGAAGGGAGTAAATCCAGCGAAAATAAGAACATATAGCTAATGAGCACAACTGGAATAAAACAGAGCAATGAAAAATAGGTAAGAGACAATTATATATCATCACACCCAAGAGTGGCCTTTGCTGGTACATCTTAATTACGACACCATGCCTTTGAATTTTATGCAATTATTTTGTTTTAATTAATTTGTTGTTCTCCTTTAATATCCCACTTTCAGCCTCTCCCCCAGAACCCTGTCATATAGACCTCACCCCATTTCTCCTTCCTCCTCTTCTCTGAGAAGGGTCATCCCTTCTGTGGATATCACCCCTAACTCTCCACTGGCTCCCACTTCCCTCCACTCACCCCACTCTCCTCCACTCCATCCCACTCTCCCCCATATCAACGCACTGCCATACTAGGCACATCCTCTCCCCCTGAGGAGAGACAAGTGGCCCAGTTAGGGAAATGGGTTCCACAGGCAGTCAGGTAACAGATTCAGAGAAAGCTCCCACTCCAGTTGTTGGGGGACGCGCAAAAAGACCACGTTGCCTGTCTGCTACATATGTGCAGGAGCTTGCTTTTTGGTTGGTGATTCAGAGTTTGGGAGCCCCCAAGAGTCTGTTGGTCTTCCTGCAGACTCCCTATCCTCTTTGGGTCCCTCAGTCCATCCCCAAACTATTAATGTCTTCAATTTTAGTAATTTCTGAAGAAGCACATACATGGAAGTCAGGAATTATATAAGGTAGAGGCTGCAGTACTTAAGCAAACTTTTCACATGAGTATTTGATGGGGTCACTTAGTACTCTGAGTATAGAGTAATATAAAGCAAAATCGTCTGAAATTACAGACCTAACTTCCCAACTCTATCTGCTCATGGTCCAGCATACAAGCTCAATTATCTCTAAATTCACTCAACATTGATGAGTTTGACCTGATTATTCTCATTCTGGTTGAATTTATTAGCTTTTATCTATTAAACCCCATGGGACTCTCCTTAGAAGTGAGCCCATAATGCTTTCGTTTTAAAAATTTATTAATTATTTTACTTATTTACATTCCAAATGTTGCCCCCTGTAGGCATAAATTTTTTACAACCTACTTTTAATAAGGATTTAACCTCTTCTCTACCTACCATTCAGTAGAGGTAGTAGAAGAGAAACGTATTAGTATATGGCAGAAGCGGACCTGTTCAGTAATTGTTTTTGGGGGTGAGCATGATCTTCTTGGACAGCAGTTCAGTCCCCTAGCAAACACCAAATACTGTTCAGCAGCTGCAGATCAGTACTCTAGGCAGGCAGATCCTAGACAAAAACCGGCAGCTACAATCCAGTCCTTTCCGCAAACAGACACTAGGCAGTTGTATTTCAATCCTGAAGAAACTGCCGGGCTTGCCAACCAGACTGAGACAAGGCCACAGAAGTTGCAACTGCCACAGGAAGCTCACAAGCAGTTCTTGGGTGAGTGTTTCTCAATGACAGCATTGTCACAAGTTGAGCTCAACAATTCTATATAAGGCAAACCAATACATTCATGTTTTTAGGGAAGACTAGCTAGGTGGCACAAACCAAACCAAAGCTTGCTGCTCATCTCCACCTGTCTGTGGCGTCATATTTATACTCCTTCATCAAGGATCTTTTCATGTGTTTGCTATATTAAAACATTCATTCACCTGTTTGCTTTAGGAAAACAGCCTTGTGTGTGTTTACTTTAGCAAGATATCCTTTCACCTGTGTGCCCCAGCAAGCCATCATTTGAAATAACTAACTTTCCAAAGAAACTAGGAGTATCCACTTCAGGGCCTCTTTCTGGTCCTTCTTCAATGAGTTCTTCACTCCCTCACCCCTCCCCATTGTTTCTGAGAGGATTCTTCCCCCAACCTATTCCCACTGCACCCCACTAGCATCCCCCTTTCCTTGGGCATCAAGTTTCTACAGGATTAAGCACATCCTTTCCCACTTAGGCCAGACAAGACCATCCTCTGCTACATATGTAGGAACAACTCTTTGGTTGGTGGCTTAACCTCTGGAAGCTCTTAGGGGTCTCGGTAAGTTGATACTGTTGTTCTTGCTATGGGGTTACAAACATCTTCAGCTCATTCATTCCTTCCCCTAACTCTTCCATAGGAGTTTTCAAACTCAGTCCAATGGCTGACTGTAGGTATCTGCATCTATTTTAGTCAACTGCTGGTAGAGTTCCTCAGAGGACAACTATGCTAGGCTCCTGTCTATAAGCACAATATGGCATCAGTAATAGTGTTGGGGTTTGGTGCCTACTCATGGGATGGCTTCCATGTTGTCCCTGTCCCTAGATGGTCTTTCCTTCAGTTTCTGTTCCATTTTTGTCCCTGCATTTCCTTTAGACAGAAACAATTCTGGGTCAAGAATTTTGAAGATCGATGGGTAGGCCTATGCATCAAGTATGGGCCACGCCTATATACTGCAGGTGGTCTCTTCAAGTTCTATCTCACCACTATTGGACATTTTTGCTAAGGTCATCTTAACTGGGTCCTGGGAGCCTCTCACCTTCCTGGTGGCTGGGACTTTCTAGAGGTTTGCCTCATGCTCCCCACTCCTCAATGTGGAATATTTTTATTCATTCACCTGGCCCTCTGGGCTTCTCTCCTGTTTCCCCCCATATTTGATCCTGCCACCTGATTTCCCTCCCCTTCCCTCTCCTATCAAGATCCCACCCTTTTTCTGCCTCTCCTGATTTTTTTTGTCCCCCCTTCTTAGTATCCACACTTGGGCCTTCCTTCTTAAACCTTGTATGGTCTGTGAGTTGTATCTTGGGTGTTCTGAGCTTTTGGGCTAATTTCCCTTATCAGTGAGTCCATAGCATGTATGTCCTTTTGGGTCTGGGTTACCTCACTCACAATATTTTCTAGTTCCATCCATTTGTGAACAAAATTCATGATTTCTTCACTTTTAATTGCTGAGTAGTATTCCATTGCATAAATGAACCATAATTTCTGTATTCATTCTCTGTTTGAGGGACATTTGGGTTATTTCCTTCTTCTCACTATTATAAATAATACTGCTATGAGCATAGTGCAGAATGGGTCCTTGTGATATGATGCAGCATCTTTAGAGTATATGTGCAGGAGTGCTTTTTACAAAATGAAAAAAAATTAATTTGTTTACATTTGTAAAATAATTAATTCAGTAGTTTGCATTAAAATGTTATGTTTGTTATAAAATGTTATCATTTCATCTTTTTTTATCACTTCCCTGGAGTGCATGATAGATAAACACTATGAGTGTATTTGAACTTACTCAGAAAAATACACATGTATATATGGTAATTTTCATATGCCTATCTTTCTAGATATTGGTTAGTCTAATTATGTAACCATAAACAACATTGTATATGTGCCTGTTTTTAATATTATGTTTTATAAATTCTGTATTTAAAAGTAGGTTTATATTCAGAAATGCTAGAAAAATATTGTCAAAGTTATTTTATATTTGTTGTTTTTCTTTTCATAAAATTTCATAAAACTCTTACTTAGCTAAAAGTAATCAATTTTTTATTTCTCCTTTTGGTGCATACAGCTTATTTGATTTCTAACCTAGGTTTAGTATGAAAAATATACAAATCAAATTTCTACCATTTTTATAAAAATATCTTAGTAGTGTTTGAATTCAGTATTAAATTATTTCATTGTCCGTTAGTTCCCCTCCATTGACACATCATAGGCTTCTTCATGTGTAGAGTTTCATGCTGTTTGTTATGCTTTTCCTGACCAGACACTCAATAAATATTTATGCAATAGAAATAATTTGCAAACACTGTCCTTTTCAAATCTCTGCAGGAGTATCTTTTCCAAGTAAAATAGTCTATTGTGGATATTTAATTAGCTGATTCTTTTATAGACTAACTCTTAGTAAAAAAATTATATGCATACAAACCTTTTCTATTAAGAATTGTGAAGGATTTAAAATAATAATAATAGATCAATACACTGTCAACTTTTCAAAGAAAAATATTTGGACAGCTTTAAGAAATTCTGTCTTTATTTAGTGTGTGAGCTGTAAATTCATGCAATCAAAATTCTGAAATGTACCACTACCTATTAAACATACGAAAACAGATTCTATGTAATGTGATTATTTCAAAATGTCTCTAAGTCTCAGTCTCCTCACCTGTGAATTAGTGTTAGGGGACATTCATTTAGTTATTACAAAAAGAAAATGAGTGCCAGGATGAAAGCCATAGTGGTTTTATTAAGATAGTATACCTGCATGAGCTGAAAACACAAGATAACAACCTCACTGTTTCAAGGACTCACCATGCAAAAAGTTGAAAGAACACGGGTTAAGCATGACACCCTTGCAGCGTTTGAACTTTATTGTTACTCAGTATTTGCTGCACAACAGACAAAGCAAAATTCAGCTGCACAAATATAAGGTTTCCTTAAAAATCAAGTGAAAAGTTTGCTACTAAAAACCTTAACAGTCAAATTAGGGAACAAAAGAAATGCCTACAAGTCTTGTTTGAAATATGAATAACTTTGTGAAAATTTTTGGCGGAATTTTGTCATCTCCTTTCTTCTTGAGCATACATATCTTGCACTATATCCTACCATAAAATAATATTAGATAATTAATGCAAAATTGGACCAATATCAGCTGAAAAAGCCATATTCTAAGGTCAGTATTGTGAATTTTATTAGGTTAGTTAGAAAATAACAAGTCTTCTACACTAGTAACTTCTGAGGCTACTCTATATCCACCCTCATTGCCTCATCATAAGGCTGAAGTTCTTAACCTGTGGATTGAAATCTCTTTGGCAAACCTCTATTTCCTAAAGGATTTGCATTATTTTCATAATCGTAGCAAAAGTACAGTTATGAAGAAGCAAAAAAAGTAATTTTATGGCTGGGGATCACCACAATATGTGGAACTGTATTAATGATTTGCAGCAATAGGAAGGTTGAGAACCACTGCCTTATAGAAATGAGACACAGAAACAACAAAAAACAAACAAACAAAACAAACAAACATAAATCCCAAACCCAAAATCCCCAAACCAAAAAAGATCATGATAATCTTAGTAAAATTGTGCACACTGGCTTCCCATTCACTTTCAAACAAACTGTAGAAATATGTAAAATCTAAATAAAACATACTGATAATCAATGGTAGTATGGCTGTACGCACTTTCAAAATTCATCCCTCATCCATTTAGTCAAAATAAGTGGTGAATTTATTGAAGAATAGCCAGTGGTTCAACTAGGAGACAGATTGACATGAAAATGTCCACATATTTGTCAGCATCAAGAAAAGGATACATAGAACTGGATTCATACATGAAGTCAAATGTTTTTTAATTCATTAAGGACAGGAGGACTAAAGAGAAACAACTTGATTTAAAAGAGTTACAGAGGGAAAAACACAAAAAATGCATCTGCTTACGTCCGGGTGGTACATCAATGTGAAGGTGCACACATTGATGGTGATTTCCTGAAATAAAATGTGTTAAAGTTTATGGTGGCTGGAGTTTTCCCTTTGCTGTGTAAGGTTCTGGCAGTTTCAGTTCAGCAACCTTTGCTTTTTTTTTTTTTTTTTTAAGTCAAGAACTATGCTGTAGGGTCAGAGTTGTTGAAATCACTTCATACTTTAACTTGGGTAACTAAGCTTGCTGTCAGCACTAAGGGTCTGGGCATTTAAGGGAGGGGTGACTGTAAAGACATAAACCTCAGCAGTAGAAATAATCAAATGGGTAAGCTTTGCTTTCTGGGCATGGTTGTACATGTCCTTTGCCCCATTTTCAAAGTATAATGTATCTCTTGGGCTTTCAAAGTCAGGAACAAAATCCTTAGTGTAGAATGCAGGCAGTGACCCTGATCATTACTGGATGAAGTGTTCCATTCTGTTCTGTCTAGCTGTATTAGAATGGCGGTCTCTGGGTTTAACAGACACAGATGGTCCTATTTGATGCTTCCATTTGACTGTTACCAGAGTTTCTCTTGCTTAGGTAGGTTTTGCCTTCTTCTGCGGGGCAAGGGTAATAATGTCTTGTGATAGTTTTATTTGGCACCTACAGAGTGGAGACTGTCTTTTCCTCACCATTAAAATATTACCCTGCTAATGTTCAGGAGTTCTGGTGTAGTTATTGAGTTGGTCATAAGTTTAGGTAAAGATTTAATCAAACTCTTTACATTATTTGGGGTGTTTACAAACACCTCAAAATGGGAAATGAAAGTACTGTTGGCTATTCTGAAATTCTTTTGAAGGCACCTTGGATCTTAACATGTAAAAACAGGTGAATACTAGAGTTTCTACTAGATTTATTTTTCTCTTCTGATAAATAAATTATACCAAACTAAAGAAGAATCGAAGTGGTCTCTAGGGAATTAGAAAAATAAAATAACAAAGAAAATTTTTAGTTGTGTTTTGGTTGTGTGACTGTGAATAAAGTGTAATTTCTAAGCCCCTGGGAAATGTCTTTTAGGTGTTTTATTTAATTTGTAAGAAAATGAAAAATTAAAGTTATTTTTTTTTCTATTTAGAAAACTTTACCTTTAGCAAATGGAAGAATGTGAAGACTCTGGTTTATAACAGAGATTAATCTGAACAAATGTTTGCCTTAGAAGAACAGTTTGTTTGTAAAAGATAATGCAGTTAGATTTCTGCAAAAATATTCCAATATTTTTGGGCTGTTTAGATATCTTCAATTGTTTGAGATCTCATGAACAAGTGTACTGAAAAGATAAAAATATAAAAATAGTATATCAAATATATAATGAAACAGTATATATTTATATTTTTATATATTTTAATTTTTCAAATCATGTTATTTTATATAACATACTATAATAATTTTTTTCAAATAAAGTATGATTTTTCAGCTAAAATACTTTTGTGAGCAAACACAATCTTGGAAACATAGATATGTCCTGTCAGTTAAACCCATCCTAATGATCATCTTTACTTCCTCTCCATTGCCATTAACATACATGATTAATAAGAACAGATATACAATCTTAGGGTAAGTAGAACACCGTGTACTTGTAATCTGGGACTAGGGAAGCAAAGATAAGTAGATTCCTAGGCTTACTATACAGCCAAACTACAATCATCTGAAATACTAGGCTAGGAAAAATACTTGTGGATGAGATACTAAGGAAAAACACCCGATATTGTTCTCTGTCTTCCATGTGCACATGCATGTGCATGAAGACTCACTAATGAATTACTTAACCACATCAAAATATGTATGCATGTATACATATGCATCGTATATTGAGTCAACATTAAGGCCAACATTCTTATATGAAAAAAATTCTGAAATTAAGCTACTTTTTGCTTACTAGTCCTAGGAATGCTAACACAAATAAACTGATAAACATAGTATAAATACAACACACACAAAAGTCACGTTTTTAATACTTCTGGAATACTTGTATTCATCCATTCCATCAGTAATTTTATAATAAATAGCTATGAGATATTATTGTTTATGGTATTCTTTATAGCTCAGTTGTCCTAAATTATGACAAGTTTTAAGTTGGATAGGCAAGGCGCTTTATCCTCCGAGTTAGTAGAACAGAGATGGATAATATGAGTCAACTCAATCTACACTCTGGACAGATCATCAAAGGAGGGGCCATTAGATCACAGAGAAACAAAAAAACAGTAGCATGGTGTTTAAGACTGAAGTCAGGATCCAGCTGTATAGGAAAAATAATGAATAAAAATAATACATTAGACATGCAGTAAAAAAGGAGAGCAGGCAAGCTCTCCACAAGCTTCCTAGACTCTTAAGTATATTTTGTCATTGGTAGATGTTTCTTATAATCCTCCTTTCCTAATAAACTCAGTTTGAGAGTGATGAAGAAACTTTTCCTTTGTCTTAGACTCTAGAAACCAGGCAATACTGCACGCAGGAAGAATGTTTAAATAACCATTATGTAAAACTATGTCAGCAATAAAGTATGTATTATTCTTTCTGACAGTCTATTTTTTGATATACATCAATTATCAGTCAGCTACTAGATTCCAGATAACTCACCAGTTGACAGTCTTAGTTTGGTAAGTGTTAAAATGGCTAGTGTTGATTTGGGATTCTCTGCTAAGAGTTAATAATAACTGCCTGTAGTTTCTAGCACAAAGTACAAACACACAAAATGATAGATCCATTTATTCTTTAAGTAAAAGAAATAAATCATCATGCAAGAATAATTCATAGGAAAATAAGTTAATTTTTAAAGATAATTTTAAAATTCATATGAATATAATTCTTACTTGTTACAAGATTATCATAAAATAATTTTCTTTTTAAAATAATATTTAGATTCAAGTTTGACAAGGCACACTTGCAAACATAATATTCTATGATGATAGTATAAGACAAATGTTTCAATATAAAATTGTTGAACATTTGATACTTTGAAAGATGAATCATGAACAGAGACTCAAAATAATACATGGAACAAATTATATGATGGGGATGAAAATTAGGCTGTATTTAAATTGTACTGCCTTGTGCATATCTGAGTAAGAAGACCTTAAGGATAACATGTTCTATTTAGTGGAATGGACTTTATAGATGTGGTTAAGTAACAGTTTCAGAGATCCAGAGGTTGCACGGTTATGTAGATGATGACAAGTGTCCAGATACCAGCAATTATTAAAAGTAGAAGAATTAATATCAGTAGTTAGAAATATAGAATCAATAGGCTAGAAAAATGGAAAGAAGAGCCATGTCTCAGAACCAAGGTATAGAGGAAGCTAGAAAATCAGGAAATATATTTCCCTACAAAGACTATTGAAGGATGCTCCCTGACCATCAGAATAAAAATTAATAAATCCTTGGCATTTGAAGCCATTGATTTGTGGTGATGTATCACAGCAGGAATAAATACATCTGTTTTTTCAGTGACATCACACAAAGTTAGAATAATAAAAATAACTGATGACACTCTGGTTACCCAAATTCTAACCAGAGAAGCTTCTCTTACTAGTCAGTGGTGATGAATGCAAAAGGCTCATGAGTGTTTATAATAAGCGATTAATGGCCGAATGATCACCTCTAAGAAGGGCATCTATATGATCCCTCTAAGTGTCATGACAACTGCACACAAATAAAATGAGTAGAGAAAATATAAAAATGGATTGTGAGAAGAACTGCAAATTATTCTGCCACAGGGAATGGCACAGCTTTGCAAACATGATCTCATAACAGTTGCTGTGGCCTGCATTGCGTCTGGGCAAGACTGTGACTTTCAACAGCCACACCTAGACTGGGGACAGAAGCGTAGATTCCTACCATTGCTCCTGCTGAACTGTCGCCTTGGGGAGAACAGTCATTGTTTTAGTTGTGAACCAGGCATGAGCTCCATAAGCTCAAAGACTCCAGAACTTTGGGAACACAATTAGTCCTGATTCAAATAAATGTGTCCCCAAACACAACGAAAAGATATGAATTTGAGAATGTGACCTACTGGGAAGAGAGCTGAAAATGGACTAAGAGAGGGTTATATATTGCAATAGAGAGACTACCGTATGTACAAAATTGCCAGAGAACAAATGTAAGCTATAAAAATATGACTAAGAAATGAGAAGACTGATGAATCACACTGCTTAAAAACATGTATCACATACTTAGACGTTGCATTGCAAAAGTAGTAATCTTTTGCTATACGATTACGTGAAATTTCAAATATTAAATTCTTGTTATAGCAGTAGAAAATGAAGCTTGGATCATGAACATGCAAATGTGCAGAGCCATTTCAGGATAATGTGGAAATATCTTCGCTGCATTTTTTTTTTTTTTTTTTTTTTACCTAGAGTCCTAAGTATGATATTTGTTTATTGGTGAAGGCTTCCTTGTCTTACTTCCATCTCAGGTGAAAGTCAGCTCTGTATGTTGTATATTTTTGATTGTGGAATCAATGGTTGTTTTACATTAGTTCTTTTTAATTAGAATGGCAAGTACACATCTCTCTGGGAGAGTCTGGTTATTTCCAGACTCACAGTAAAGCTCACATCACTATAAAGATATTCTATGTGTGCTTGAAAACCCTAAGAAGTTATATGAGCAGCTAGAGCATCATCAACAGCTCTCCCATTGTATGATATTTAACAAAAACAGTCTGTTAAACTGTTTCCCGAAACTTACACTATTTTTCCATATAGTTGGACATCATTGCCTTGTTTGATGACAATCTTTGTAAGAGAGGTTTGTAGTTGAAACAATAGCACCAGTGATAGAAGTGAATGAGAAGACATGCTTGGAAAGTGGAGAAGAGCTGCCAGACAATCTTCAGCTTACTCAGTGCCCAAAGTACTGATTGAAAAAGAAAGATGTTTTTGTTGACTTAGGGGAAATCAGCCTGTGGACCTACTGCTTTAGGGGATTTTTTGTTGCATTTTTAATTCCCTGACCTGGGTAGCTCCAATCAAACAAAATTATATTCTTTTCTCTTGTGCTCCAGATGGAAGAAAATGTAAACAGCTGTCCAGGCAATGATGAAGCCTTTTCTTCCACATTCTTGCATGTCATTATGTTGGAGATTTACTTTTTCAGCAAATTGAAACCTCTAAAACCTTGTAATCAAATGTTCTCTCTCCCCTTCTCTTTATATTCCAACGCTCATCAATCGCTTACTCTCAGCAATAGTTCTCTGAAGATGAAGCAGTGATGAGTATGCATGGTCATTATCATATTTACTCTCATCAGTACCATATAGCATTATGTTGTTTACAATAATGAGCTGCTGGAGGCAATCCTGTAAACACAGCAGTGTGACAGCCTGCATGGTGAACAGCAAGACATTGCTTAGGGTTTCTCTAGGTACATGCTGGCCTGGAAACCCTGCTGTGGCTATTGACTATAACTGCAATGAGAGTATCTAACAAGAAGCTGAAGCATACTTCTCAGGTTGCAGAATATATGTGAAAGAAAGCACAACAAAAAGGAATTAGGGAGTTTAAATAAAGCTAGTGAAATGATTATGTTGTTGTTTTGGGCTAATTTGTAAGTCAGTGAATTATTAGATTCATTTAATAAATACAATAAAATTTCGAAGTTAATATAATAAACACTAATTTAAGGAACTTTTTTCTTCTTTTACTGTGTTTGTAAGTTTTGTGCAAATAAGTATGCTTATGCATGTTTACACATGTATGTGTGCTGGTATAAACTCATAAGTGTACATGTGGCAACAATAAGCTGACAGAAATTTTCCTTGATTGCTGCCCACCTTATTCTTTCAGGCATGGTCTTTTTTTTCCATATAAGGAATATACTTTATTTTTTTATTAGGTATTTATTTCATTTACATTTCCAATGCTATCCCAAAAGTCCCCCACCCGCTCCCCCACCCACTCCCCCACCCACCCACTCCCACTTCTTGGACCTGGCTTTCCCCTGTACTGAGGCAAATAAAGTTTGCACGACCAATGGGCCTCTCTTTCCACTGATGGCCGACTAGGCCATCTTCTGATACATATGCAGCTAGAGACACGAGCTCTGGGGGATACTGGGTAGTTCATATTTTTGTTTCACCTATAGGGTTGCAGATCCCTTTAGCTCCTTGGTTACTTTCTCTAACTCCTCCATTGGGGGCCCTGTGATCCATCCAATAACTGACTGTGGGCATCCACTTCTGTGTTTGCTAGGCCCCGGCATAGCCTCACAAGAGACAGCTACATCTGGGTTCTTTCAGCAAAATCTTGCTAGTGTATGCAATGATGTGAGCGTTTGGAAGCTGATTATGGGATGGATCCCCAGGTATGGCAGTCTCTAGATGGTCCATCCTTTCGTCTCAGCTCCAAACTGTGTCTCTGTAACTCCTTCCATGGGTGTTTTGTTCCCAATTCTAAGAAGGGGCAAAGTATCGACACTTTGGTCTTCGTTCTTCTTGAGTTTCATGTGTTTAGCAAATTGTATCTTATATCTTGGGTATTCTAAGTTTCTGGGCTAATATCCACTTATCAGTGAGGGTCTTTTAATCAAACCCAGAGCACACCGATTCACTGAGTTTCCTATCTAGCTTGTTGCGGTTCAGGGAAGCATGAAGTTTGCCTGGCCTTGCTGGTTTGAGAAGCATTTGTCAGAGCTTCTCAGGGTAGAGTTTATGTCTCCTGACACAAAACATGCCTTCTAGTCCCTGGATAACCGATGCACTCCCATAGGCATTCAGGTTGCTTTGTGTTTCTCTGTATGTTCCATTAGAAGTTGAGGAAGCATGGAAGCTTGACAGGGCAATTGGTCTTAGACACTAATCTTGTATACCCTGTATAGCTTGCAAATGCCATTGTATCCTACAACTACAACTACAACTGTTTTGATCTTGTCAATGGTCCTTACATTCTTTTTCTGATAAAGGTTTAAAAATTCTAATTGTTCTACCACTCATGACTCTTTTGTTTCACATTCCAAGTGGGATTCAAGCATCCTCACCTGGGCCTTCCTCCGTATTTAACTTCTTTGGGTCAGTGGGTTGTTTCGTATTTCGTGACTAATATCCACTTATCAGTGAGTACATAGCATGCATACCCTTTTGGGAATTGTATACTCACTCAGAATAATGTTTTCTAGTTTCATCTACTTGCCTGAAAAATGCATGATGTCCTTGCTTTTAATCCTGAATAGTATTCTATTGTGTAAATAAACCACATTTTCTGTATTCATTCCACAGTTGAGGAACATCCTGGTTGATTCTACTTTCTGGCTATTTCAAATATGGTTGCTATAAACATAGTAGAACATGTGTCCTTGTGGTATGATGAAGTATCTTTTGGATATATGTCCAGGAGTGATATAGTTGGGTCTTCAGGTAGTACTATTTCATGCCTAAAAGAAATACAGAAACAAAGATGGACCATAGACTGAAGGAATGGCCATTCAATAGCAGTCCTTACTTGAGACCCATTCCATGAACAAGACCAATCCCTGAAATTAATTATATTCACAATTAATGATAAACATAATGATAATGATGATAATGCTTACAGACAGGAGCCTAGCATATCTGTCCTCTGAGAGGATCTACCCAGCAGCTTACTGAAACAGATGCAGATACCTACAGCCAAACATTGGATGGAGGTTAGGTACCCTTATGGCGGAGATGGGTGAAGGATTAAATGCTCTGAAAGGGATAGAAACTCCGCAGGAAAATAAAGTGTCAACTAACCTTGACTCCTGGGAGCACTTAAAGACTGAGATACCAACAAAAGAACATATACACAGTCTGAAGTAAGGATCCCAGCATATTTGTAGCAGAGGGCTGCCTTGTCCTGCTTCAATGGAGAGAATTCCCCTAATCCTTCAGAGACTTGATGCCTAGGGTAGGGACATACCCAAGGGGTCCCTTCTCAAAGGCAGTTAGTAGGGAAGGTGGTGGGGATCATGAGGGCTGGCAGTGTTGGGATGTAAATAAATAAATAAATAAATAAATAAATAAATAAATAAATAAGCATATTGCTCTCAATAAAATTACCACAGTTCCAGTCTGCTCTGGCCCCTCCAATTGGCCTGGTTTAATTTCTCACAGCTGTATCAGGTGTGCTTGGCCCATTAAGGAACAAGGGCACTTCTAGTCCACATATTACCTGTCACTGCCTTCTGAGTCCCCATTTAATGAATATAATTATACAAGAAAAAGAGCAATTCAAACTAAAGAGACCTATGACGTATATGTAAAGGTCATTTGGGGTTCACTGTCTATGGGAAGGAATAAAATTTCATCCAGTGCTCTACATGTATGTATTGATCTTAAAAAAAAATCCCAGAGACAAATCAAGGAGTATTAGAAACAATACAGGGACAAGACTAATACACAGTGAGAGGGACAGATACAGAGGTACCAATGCAAAGAACGCATACATCTGACTTCTTTTGAATTTTATTTTCTTTTAGGTGATAATTTTCATTTTACAGAATTGTTGCTTCCTTTGCTGACTATAGAATGTGATTTCCTTCTAAAATGTACCTTTGCACAAATTTGTGATTATCCTCAATACCTCACATGCCACCCCATGGAGAAAGTGTGAGGAATCCCAGAGCGCTCCTCCTTTGAGAAGCTGACAGCCTACAGGGTTCAGAGAAGCCAATCAGAAGCAGGGACACTATTTATTAGGAGGATCAGCTATATATGCAGCTGCAAGAATTGTGGGGAGTGATAGAAGTGGAAAATATATTTTAAAAAATCTCTTCATTTATATACCAGAGGATTAGATTGACCATCTCCTTGGTAAATTAGAAGCAATGGTCAGGAGAGATGCATCCTGCAGCCCACACTTCCTGTAATACTAGATCTAGGGAACATAGTAGCCTCTTCTGGCCTTGGTGAGCAACTACATACATACATACATACATACATACATACATACACTCACACACACACACACACACACACACACACACACACACACACACACTGATACACACATAAAAATAAAATGATTTAATAAGTAGATATGTTTTTAAGTAAATGGATAATATGCTCATTTGACATGTTATTTACTTATTTCAGAGAGAGGGAGAGAGAGACAGACAGACAGACAGATAGACAGACATGATCTGGTGCCTCCATACACAACAGCAACTGTATGAGTATCAGAACACATATCTGTGGAGGTGATTTGATTTTCTCCTTCCTCTGTTATTCACTTACAGATATTGAACTGCGGTCTCAGAATGGAGCAACAAACATCTTTAATTGGATGAACTAATTTAAGATTTTAATAAGAAATTATTAAGATGAGACAAATGTGTATCTACACATGATCCCTTTTGCTTTGCTCTACTTTTGTGGTTGTGTACAGAGAAATTCAATTCTAAAAGTTATTATATGGCCAGAAGATATTCATGATTTATATTATGAAAAACATCAACCAACCAGACCCCTCAGAACTCCCAGTGTCTAAGCCTTCAACCAAGGAGTAAATATGGCTCCAGCTGCATATATAGCAAAGGATGGCCTTGTCAAGCATTAATGGGAGGAGAGGTCCTTGGTCCTATGATGCCCCAGTGTAGGGGAATCAAGGGCAGGGAGGTGGGAGTGGGTGGGCAGAGGAGCACCCTCATAGAAGCATGGAGAGGGAAGATGGGATAGGGACTTTCCAGGAGGGGGAAAACCAAGAAAGGTGATAACATTTGAAATGTAAATAAAGAAAATGTCCAATTAAAAAAAAGTCAAGTTTTAGTTGACCACTTTGCATAACTAGAGTTCAAGGTTGTTTATTTTATGAGAGATGAAAACATTTATTTTTTATGACTTCTTACTTTTAAGAACTGGTTCTTGCTATAGCATTCCTGTCCTTCCATTCTATTCTCAAATTATTAGTCCAGCACTGTATATTAGGGCAAATGACCTTTCTTTCATGTGACATGCAGCTCTCAGCTCCAACACTGGCTACTATGGTTGGTCTCTTCAAACCCACTAACAAGGCTCATTTGTTTAACTCACGAGTTAGTGTCCTCTGGTATTTATGAGGGGTTATCTCATACAAACTGAATCCATGGTGTTTGGGAAGCTGAGCTCTTTGCCTGGGAGACATTTAGTTTTCTTCGTCTTTCTCATTTAGCTTTCCTGATTCCCCTTTCTCTATTGAGCAAATGGAATAAAAGTGTGTGTGTGCTAAACTCAAGGAGTGCATTTTGAGAAAATCTTTGAACAAGTTTATCGTAGACTTAGGTGGTATAGTTTAACCACTCCACATGGAATCTTGATATAATCGAGAGGTGTAATGGAGATGCATGGAACAGCTGTGGTGTGCCTTTTCTCAGAAATCCCATGAATAATGAGTATCTTATAGTATATTACATACAAATAAATAACATGGTCATTGATCATCACATTTTATATATTATATACCCTTGCTTATACAATAACTTTGTGTTGGTATGTTTGTTATGTGTCTGTACACTTATTTTGTGGGTGTACTGGTTAAATGGGTGTGCATGTATATGCGTGCATGTGTATTTGCCCTACAGAGTTGGACAACAACACATGTCTTTGCAGATAATCTACCTGACTTTTTGAGGCAGGTTTTCTGTTAAACCCAGTGACTAAGCTGGTTGTCTTTTTACATGTATGCTGTGGATTCAAACTCGGTTTCTCATAGCTGTGTCATAAGTACTTTATGGTAACTGAAACAATCAGCTTCTGAGCTCCTGGTTATACTTTATGGAACCATACATGCATTCTTTAATAAGTAGCATCATTTCTGCATCATTTTGGGAAATATAAGCAAAGGCAATGTCTCTATATAACTAATAACAAAGCCTTAGTAAAAATGTATCACACTCAGTTATACTGAGTGTGACAGGAACAATGAGCCCATCTGTGGCCTTATCTACTAAGTGGTACAGAGGACTGTTGACTTCTAGGGTTTATATGCATTGATAGATCCTTCTAGCATAGTGTTCGGTGAAGAAACAGTGCTCTGTGACCAAGCCTTAGAAGTATCATTGTCTGTCCCTTATCTGTTTTGTCTTCACTTTTATCTCCACATGAGGCAGTCAATTTGAGAAGTGATCCACTTATCTTGTACTATATCTACCCAAGCTGCAGAAACTGCAATTTGAGAGAGAGAGAGAGAAAGAGAGAGAGAGAGAGAGAGAGAGAGAGGAGATTTAAAATTTAAAAGCAAACTCTTTAATATGGACATTGAAGTTGGCATGAAATATTGTGATTAAATAATGACCATTATTCATGCATTATTATTATTATTATTATTATTTGGAAACAACACAGAGAATAGTTGTTATTTTATTTTACTTTTAGGAGACTTCAGAGATTAAACCCATCTTTTTTCTTAAATACATCCAATTATCTCCCATCATTTTGACAGGGAGTTGTCTTGTTAAAGAGCTTGCAATTCCATTACAGATAAGCTTCAAATATTGATTTGTGTCTTTTATTTCCTTGGTTTGAGATAGGATGGTGGAACTAAAATATTCTCAGATCTGTTCTACATAGAAGAAGGAAATGGCCCCAGAGAAAAAGTGATCAGCTGCTTACAAAAGGATGCTCGGTGACATTCTACTCCAGTAGATGTTGCTGTGGAGTCTAGGCCAAGGTTTGTCTGAATGAGACTACAGAACAAAACTGAGTAATGGATTCCATTCTAGAATGTACAAATGTTATGTTATTCAGCAATTAAATTTCACGCTGAAGAAATGGGTTTCAATAATTAGTAATATATAAGATACTTTCTTCCTTAACAGACCTATATCAACAAGTAAACACAGAAGGAGACACCATACAACCAGAACAAGGACTGAGCCATAAAGAATTCATGATGTCTACTTTATAGGCAAACCACAGTGCAGTTTTGAGTATGAAATATTCAGTGCAAGATTTTCAAGTTAAAACAGACAATTATACAAACAAAAAGTGTGTTCATCCCTTTAGCCTCCTCAATCTGCATCATATTGAGTAAGCTAGAGTAATGGTCACAGAATGAATGAATGAGTCAGGGCATGAGGGACTTGTGAGAGTCACACCTACTGGACTGTGTATAAGTGTATCAACCTTTTCCAAGTCATGCAAACCTTAATGTAGTATTCCTCCATGCTTCCTGCTCTGTGGGCATTCTTGTTTTGCACATAATTTCAACCTTCAGTGGCTCCTTGTGTGCTTCCGGATCTGTCTCAACACTTCCCAATTTTTAACAAGTTTTACTTCCTTGTGTCCTAGCCAGGTCTCTCTTATTCTTATTTATGTAGGATCATAAAAGTTTGTCTTGAGCTTTGGTCTCACGGTTTGTCATTTCCTATCAGTAATTTGAACTTTACTGTAGAATTTTTTAATGTGTTAACAACTGGATTTAAAATTTCTCATTTTAACATTAATTAAACAACATTTTAACAGATAAGATAATGATGAAATAATTATCTAATGAATTTCAACTGTATGAACTTCTAATTTAGTAAAATACACTATAGTAATTTGCATTTTCTTTCAGAGCAAATTCTCTCAATTTCTGTTTAAATTTAAAAAAATTACTCCACTTCACTTAAGATTATAAAACTAATATTGGCAGTGTTCAACACCTAGCTATTAAACAAAAATTTTAATTCATAATGCTTTTCTGAAAAGTTTTGACTGTGATGGATATCCAAAATTACCGTGCTCTTCCTGTACAGCTACAGAAATATATAGTCAGTGTCCCATCACTTCTACTATTATAGAGCTTTGGGGAACCACGACTCCATCTGAGACCAGATAAAATACTCAAATATGATTTTATATATATAAGCCATTTCATACTTGTATTACTTATAATTGCAATGCATGAGGACAAAATGCAAATTATGACATAAATGTTGTGATTTTTTATGGTATGTCTGATTTCAAAACAAATATATATTATATATGATATGATGTATTAGACATCTTTTTTATTAAGTATTTTCCTCATTTACATTTCCAATGCTATCCCAAAAGTCCCCCATACCCATCCCCCCCCCCAATCCCCTACACACCCACTCCCACTTTTTGGCCCTGGTGTTCCCCTGTACTGGGGCATATAAAGTTTGCAAGTACAAAGGGCCTCCCTTTCCAGTGATGGCTGACTAGGCCATCTTTTGATACATATGCAGCTAGAGACAAGAGCTCCGGGGTACTGGTTAGTTCATATTGTTGTTCCACATATAGGATTACAGTTCCCTTTAGCTCCTTGGGTACTTTCTCTAGCTCCTCCATTGGGGGCCCTGTGACCCATCCAATAGCTGACTGTGAGCATCCACTTCTGTGTTTGCTAGGCCCCGGCATAGTCTCACAAGAGACAGCTATATCTGGGTCCTTACAGCAAAATCTTGCTAGTGTATGCAATGGTGTCAGCGTTTGGAAGCTGATTATGGGATGGATCCCTGGATATGGCAATCACTAGATGTTCCATCCTTTTGTCACAGCTCCAAATTTTGTCTCTATAACTCCTTCCATGGGTGTTTTGTTCCCATTTCTATGAAGGGGCAAAGTGTCCACACTTTGGTCTTCGTTCTTCTTGAGTTTCATACGTTTAGCAAATTGTATCTTATATCTTGTGTATCCTAAGTTTCTGGGCTAATATCCACTTATCAGTGAGTACATTTCATTTGAGTACCTTTGTGATTGGGTTACCTCACTCAGGATGATGCTCTCTAGGTCCATCCATTTGCCTAGGAATTTCATAAATTCATTCTTTTTAATAGCTGAGTAGTACTCCATTGTGTAAATGTACCACATTTTCTGTATCCATTCCTCTGTTGAGGGGCATCTGGGTTCTTTCCAGCTTCTGGCTATTATAAATAAGGCTGCTATGAACATAGTGGAACATGTGTCCTTCTTACCGGTTGGGAAATCTTCTGGATATATGCCCAGGAGAGGTATTGCGGGATCCTCCGGTAGTACTATGTCCAATTTTCTGAGGAACCACCAGACTGATTTCCAGAGTGGTTGTACACACTTGCAATCCCACGAACAATGGAGGAGTGTTCCTCTTTCTCCACATCCTCTACAGCATCTGCTGTCACCTGAATTTTTGATCTTAGCCATTCTGACTGGTGTGAGGTGGAATCTCAGGGTTGTTTTGATTTGCATTTCTCTGATGATTAAGGATGTTGAACATTTTTCAGGTGCTTCTCTGCCATTCGGCATTCCTCAGGTGAGAATTCTTTGTTCAGCTCTGAGCCCCATTTTTTAATGGGGTTATTCGATTTTCTGGAGCCCACCTTCTTGAGTTCTTTATATATATTGGATATTAGTCACCTATTCGATTTGGGATAGGTAAAGATCCTTTCCCAATCTGTTGGTGGTCTTTTTGTCTTATTGACGGTGTCCTTTGCCTTGCAGGAGCTTTGCAATTTTATGATGTCCCATTCATCAATTCTCGATCTTACAGCACAAGCCATTGCTGTTCTATTCAGGAAAATTTTCCCTGTACTCATATCTTCGAGGCTTTTCCCTACTTTCTCCTCTATAAGTTTCAGTGTCTCTGGTTTTATGTGGAGTTCCTTAATCTACTTAGATTTGCCCTTAGTACAAGGAGATAGAAATGGATCAATTCGCATTTTTCTACATGATAACCGCCAGTTGTGCCAGCACCATTTGTTGAAAATGCTGTCTTTTTTCCACTGGATGGTTTTAGCTCCCTTATCAAAGATCAAGTGACCATAGGTGTGTGGGTTCATCTCTGGGTCTTCAATTCTGTTCCATTGGTCTACTTGTCTGTTACTATACCAGTACCATGCAGTTTTTTATCACAATTGCTCTGTAGTACAGTTTTAGGTCCGACATGGTGATTCCACCAGAGGTTCTTTTACCCTTGAGAAGAGTTTTTGCTATCCTAGGTTTTTTGTTATTCCAGATGAATTTGCAGATTGCTCTTTCTAATTCTTTGAAGAATTGAGTTGGAATTTTGATGGGGATTGCATTGAATCTGTAGATTGCTTTTGGCAAGATAGCCATTTTTACTATATTGATCCTGCCAATCCGTGAGCATGGGAGATCTTTCCATCTTCTGAGATCTTCTTTAATTTCTTTCTTCAGAGACTTGAAGTTCTTATTATACACATCTTTCACTTCCTTAGTTAGAGTCACATTTGTGACTATTGAGAAGGGTGTGATATATTACACATCTTAATATACATATATTATACATCTTAATATAAACATATTAAATACTGCAGTATATAACTATTATACTATATGTATATAGTATTTAACATATATATAGAACTGATGTGAAAGAAAGTAAAAACAAGGGGCTAGAAAATGCCCTGATGGGAGAAGAGCTTGCTGCACAACCCTGAGAACCTATGTTCAAATCTTCAGTGCTTACCAACTTGTCAGCTGAGATGAAATGGTAAACTCCAGGTTGGGTGAGTCCCTGCCTCAAAAGAGTCAGTACATTAATTAAATAAGTCTTGAGAGAAGGTGGGCTGGGGAGTGAAGGGAGAGGTTGGATGGAAGAAAGATAGAGTGGGAATAATGTAAATACATATAAATATTAATGCATCCTCAAAATTATTTTAAATTAAAAAAGAGTAAGTTGGAGACCAATAAGAGAAGACATCTTCCCTACACCTGTAGACACAAATGTAATTCTTTCCTCTCTCCTTGCAGCCCTCTCCTTCCCTTTCTCCTCCTTCAACCTCTTACATGCACATGCAAAGAAATGTGTGAATAAATTAAATTGAAATTACAGACTCTCCCATCCCAGTCAACACTGTGGTTTGGTCATATTAAGTTCAGACTTTACCATATTCCAGAAAGCATCTTGCATAAGCTGTTATTGTGTCCTTAGTGCCCCTGTCACACGCCACAGGAACTTGATGGGTATTAAGTGGTTCCTTCTGTTTCAGAGGAGCACTGCTGTCCCTTTTCTGGCTTAGCCATTTAGAGATAGAAAAAAAATTCTCTCTAGTTGTCTCCTCTCCATGTAAATCTAAACAAAATACCATTAGGTGGAAAGATGAGAGAAGGATACAGATTCCTCACGAAATCATTTCCCAAGCTCACTATTGCTTAAAGTTCTTCCAGGAAAGGTTTACATTTCCGTATTAGTGCAGACTATCTGCCTTTGTCTGAGACCATCATATTTTAATGTTTAGAAACTGCCATACAGTTTGCTTTTTCCAACAAAAGCAACCTCTGAAACTTTTATTCACTTAGCAAGCACCGACCAGGTATTTTATTTCATGTTTGAAATGTAAATATAATTGAAATCTTCTTCAGAATCAAGCAATTCATCAGAGGCTATCTAGATTTAGAAATCACTAAAACAATGTGGTATGCTATTGGCCTGACTTTTAAGACTGATGCTTGTTTGTTTCAGCTGGAATTGTCATAACAAAATGTCATACATAGATTGAGGGTTTCTCAAACAATAAACCAATGTATTTCTCACAGTACTGAGAATCAGCCACAGCAAGAGGATGTGCACCATAGCCAGAAGCTAGTGAAAGTCTGGTTTCTGTCTTACACAGCTGGCTGACTTCTAGCTTTGTCCCTGAATAGCAGAGGTGGGAAGAAACAGAGGCAACGTAAGACATGAAAAAGAGGAAGAATGGGAGTCACTGGTGTCTCTTCCTCTTACTTAAAAGGTCAAAATCCTGTACATTTAGCATCCTGCCCTTATGATTTAATTCACTCTTAATTACCTCTTAAAGACCTTGTCTCCAAGGTCCTGCTTTGAGAAGTATCTTTGGCAGGTTTGTTGCAAGTAACACTCTTTATCTCCTGGTTGTCCTAATCAGCTTCATACTCACAAAGTAAGTACACATGATGCTAGATTGGAAAACTACTGGCACAGGTGGGACTTCCTTCTTGAATCTCATTGCCCTTTGCCACCCTGCTACCAGCAGCCAGGTACAGCAGCATCTTTCCTCACCCCAACAGCTTGGCTGTGTTGTCTATGAGCAAGTCCTGAGCAGACCTGTGGAAACATTGTCACAGGCCTAAGTTACTGGTCCTGTGTTGCTGTCACTCATAAGTATTATGACTATTGTGATAGCTTTCTGCCAGGACACTGAATGTTACTGGACCTTTCTGTCTTGATGAGAAATAGTTTTGGTAAGAAACAGAAGGAAAAAACATAAGGTTCAAACAGGTATCTGAGGTATTGGATTTTGTTCTAGGATATAGGGGGTTGGCGGTGAGAATAATCCCTACTCTAAGTAAGGAGGTTTTGAATATTTAGAGACAGACATAGGTTGAAGATTTGTTCCATCATAAAAGATGTCCACAGATGTGTGTGTGTGCGTGTGTGTGTGTGTGTGTATGTGCGCGCAGCAAAGGGTAATGAAGTTCAACTAAAATAGCTCAATACTTCCCCACAACCACAAGCAATCTATGTAACTTTATGGCTGTGTTCTGAAATCCTTTGACAGTAGCTCTGTAGGGCATACATATTGAATAACCAGTATTTTCCCCAGTTCCTTGATAGCAGGTATGGGTAACAAGGCCTTACTCCTGGTTAAGTGCTATATCCATTACTAGCAGAACTTTGATCACTTGCTAATGACTACACTGTCTCCCAAATTCCTAAAAAATACCCTTTATATGTGTCTCTGTGGCCACTGCATCCTAGGTGGGGGATATTACTTTAGTTTGCTTTTCTTTCGCTGTGTCTTTTAGTATGAGTTAGGTTTGAGCAAGAGTCATGGCAAAATCTTATGGCCTTTTGTTTGTGAAATCTCTTGGTTCTGCATGCTTAGTTAAATGTTTTGTTTGGCTAAGTAGCATGCCTATCATAAATGCTCTTAGAAGGATCTGTAATATTATTCCAAATAATACCATGGAGTTAACAGGCAATGATTTTTACTATTCTTTTCCATTTCTCTATTGGAAATCGTGACCTTAGGTTGGTTAGAATCATTTCAAGGTCATTTGGAGGTTGGATTTTTCCACTTGTCCTGTCAGCAGTGCAAACATTTGAGAGTTGGTTCTTGATCTTAGACTGAGAACTATAAAAACACCTAAAAATTGGCTTATAAAAATGTAAATTAATCCAAACTTCTATATTACATTCCCAACCCACTTTTTTGTGAAATGGTATTGTCTTACAGTTTGGGTCTACAGTCTTAAGGTTGAAATAGACATATTAACGTTTACCTATGTGTATAGCATAAATTGTGACAATATATTCTGTTAAAGCTCTAAACTGAATTGCTACTGATTTGTCTCATGACAGAAATTATACAATTTTCACTCTTTTCTATGTTTTGAGTAACATATAATTTTTTTTTTTTTTTAGAAATTTTCTCACTGACAACAAAATTGCTTGAAATACTATTTTTTATATGTTAGTTTTCATGAGTAATTTAGGAATAACTATTTTCAACAAGTAAATTAGGTCTTGGTAAATGGGGTAAATATGTATGAGTATCTTCTATATGTAACTTAGTGTTGGAATGTTATATGATAGTGATAAAATGAGTCATCTCTAAGACTGCTGAAATACTGAGACATCGGTGGCTAAATATAATTCAAGTACACTTGGCTGCAGAAATTCTATAAAAATACCTGTAATCTTAGTACTAGAGGGAAGCTAAAGGAGAAAGATCAAAAATTCAAGGAAACTTTGACTAGAATACAAACACAAAGGAGTTTTTGTAAAGTATAGGCATCAAGAAACAAAAACCTTATCTTAAGATTCAGTCCCATTGAGGATTGGGGTTTCTAGATGAAAATTTGAAATAAGGTGATTCAATGAAGAATGCTACTTTTTCATTAATTACAAATTTGGTAGTGAATTTATAATCATGAATGGTATTCACAGATCTATGGAATCAGACATGGGTTTGAGACAGAAAATGGTCTCTTGAAAGAGGAAATGTTCATAAGAAATATAGAAAGTCAGTTTCAACCCCTAGAAAGAGGAAAAGTCTAAGGATTTAGACAGATTCCCAATGGTCAATAAATCAACCAACTGTATCTATAGAATAAAATGGGTTTTTGTTTTTGTTTTGTTTTTGATTTTCAATTGGTTATTATAGTTATTATATTTATTTACATTTCAAATATTACCCCCTTCCTATTTCTGTTCCTCAACCCCCCATCCTTCCTCCCCTCCCTCATGCTTCTATGACTATGTTCGTCTAACCACTCACCCACACCTACCTCTCACCCTATCATTCCCAGTTGGGCCCTAGAGCCTTTACTAGACCAAGTTTGTAAGGGTGACATTACCTTAGGGATGATTGTGCCTCACCCGCCTTATCCTTGCCTGCAATTTGACTATTCCCTAGTTAGATTTTTAAATAAACTAGTAACTTCAATGAAGTGTTTATTTGAGATTTGTGAACACTTCTAATAAAATATGGGCTCTGAGAGCACCACAGAGAAGATGCCCTATTTTTAACTTGTTGTTGTGAACAAAAGGGCTTGTAGTATTAGCTGTTGGGGGTTGGTCTGATGTTGCTATGCATTCTTAATGCTAAATACTGACCCCCAAATCTAGTTGCCCCTACATGAGTGAATTCCCACATACACAAACTTTTGTTCTGTAAACCGCATGCCAAATTTTAAAGCTATTGATTAATTGAAAGTGGCTATAGTCAATTGCTGGAGAAAATAGACATAGGTGGGTTTTCAATTATGACGCTGGGGGTAAAAGGTGGGGCCATGAGGAGAGAGAGAGGAAGAGGAAGAAGAACCGAGGAGAGAGATGATGGGGAGGACAGTAGGTCTCCTTTAGACATGATGGACCAGGAGCACATGGACCACTGAAATGCTGTTTGGGAAAAGACTGATTGAGCAGAAATAACCTAGGCAAGACTCAAACAAGAACTTTGTAGCACAGCTGAGAAATAAACAGTTTAGTGTATAGAAAAATAGATTAAGCATAATACCTCAGTAATTTTGCTAAGGTAATTAGACTCGAGTATTGTGGGTGGTGGTGGTTGGGTCATATTCATAATGAATAGGGTTATTAAATAACCATTAAACCCAATTTACAAGTATCTTAAACAAAGGTAGTTTTTGGACAGAGCTCTTTATTTGTGGAGCCTCTGATGAGTACAGAGGGTATAATGGCTGGTTTTGTGTCAACTTGACACAAGTTGGAATTATCACAGAGAAAGGAGCTTCAATTGGGAAAATGCCTCTATGAGATCCAGCTGTGGGGCATTTCCTCAATTAGTGATCAAGGGGGAAAGGCCCCTTGTGGGTGGTAGTCTTGAGTTCTCTAAGAGAGCAGGCCGAGCAAGCCAGTAAAGTCATCCCTCCATGGCCTCTGCATCAGCTCCTGCTTCCTGACCTGCTTGAGTTCCAGTCCTGATTCCTTTGTGATGAACAGCAACATGTAAATATGAACCGAATAAACCCTTTCCTCCCATACTTGCTTCCTGGTCATGAAGTTTGTGCAGGAATAGAAACCCTAATTAAGACAAATTGGTACCAGCATAGTGGGGTATTCCTGTGACAACCTGACCATGTTTTGGGGAGGACTGTGGAAGGACTTTGAAACTTTAAGCTTGAAGATCCATTTGATGGTAAGAGCTCTGTGGGATGTTGTTTAGGAGTTTGGAAGATAATGTTTAGAACAGTGCAGAAGATGGAGGCTTGGCCTGTGAAATTTCAGAGGGAAGATTAAAAACTCTTATCACGGTCATTGCTATTTTGATTGTGAAGATTCAGTGGTTCTGGCTAGCTGGGGCTGAAGAAAGAGCTGTGATTAACAAGATAGCAGAACTACTAAAGGAAAAACTTTGCATTACTATTGAGTATTGATGCTGGTTACCTGGAGCTAAGAAATTAGTGGTGATTAAGAAGAGACCAGGATCACTGAGGTGAAATCTTCTGGGAAGTGTTTTCTGAGAGCACAGAGGGTGTGTTCCAGATATAGCCAAGGTTGTACCTTGTGCTGTGGCTGGACTTGGAAATGTGTAAGAGTCACCCAGGTTTTGAAGGCATGAAGGAGTCATGAAGAGCAGCTGAGGTTTGGTACTTTGAGAGGCCATGGAAGGCCATTGGTAAAGGTGCAGCATCAGTTGCAATTGATGGCCCAGGACAGAAGGGATTATGCAAAGGAGTTGAGGTTGGCACCATGAAGAAAGCCTATGAGAGGCTGTTGGTGAAGCCTAGATACGGCAGAGGAGAGAGAGCAGTGTTATGAGATGCCAGTACCATGAGATGACCACCAAGGACAGCAGCAGCAGTAGAATACAGGCAGCTGAAGCCTAGAAGACAAGATGTGTGCTACAAAGGGCAGGACTGAAGAAGTGACCCAAGCCTTTGGAGGAGCCCAGAAGATCATGAGTTGTATCCCAGACATTAGATGGTTGGAGTTTGATTTTGCTTTTGATTGTGACTGTGTCCTGATGTTTTTCCCTCTTGAATGAAGTATTTTAATGGAGCCCACAATTAAGAGACTTTTAATTGTAAACAGACTGGATTTTAAAAGAGATTGGATATTTTAAAGAGATTGAAATTTTAAGAATTTGCAAAGACTGTGGAACATTTAAAGTTATTTAGATCTTGAGGATGAATAAGAAAGTAAGAGTTGAGGCTTACTAGTGATGTGTTTGTGTCAAGTTGACAAGGGGTCAATTGTACTGGCTGGTTTTGTCAACTTGACACAAGCTGGAATTATCACAGAGAAAGGAGCTTCAGTTGGGGAAGTGCCTCCATGAGATCCAGCTGTGGGGCACTTCCTCAATTAGTGATCAAGGGGGAAAGGCCCCTTGTGGGTGGGACCATCTCTGGGCTGGTAGTCTTGGTTCTATAAGAGAGCAGGCTCAACAAGCCAGGGGAAGCAAGCCAGTAAAGAACATCCCTCCATGGCCTCTGTATCAGCTCCTGCTTCCTGACCTGCTGAGTTCCAGTCCTGACTTCTTTCAGTGATGAACAGCAATGCGGAAACGTAAGCCAAATAAACCCTTTCCTCCCAAACTTGCTTCTTGGTCATGCTGTTTGTGCAGGAATAGAAACCCTGACTGAGACAGAGGGTGTCAGACTCTGAATTGAAAGTGATTGATCATGTGGTGGTATCAGGAATCTGTTAAAGCCATCATATTCACAATGTTTGGGGAGAACAGGAAACACATTTTCATCAAGTAAATTAAATATGAATTTAATTATGAAAGAATATATGTGTTTAAAAAATCTAAGTGAGAGGTCACAGGAGTCAGCAGTGAAAATTTTGAAATCCTAGGGAATTCTCCAGTCATAGAACTTCTCTAATACCAAAATTTAGGAAGCAGAAGCAGCTGGGTCTTTTGAGTTCAAGTCTAATCTAGTCTATGTAGAGAGTCAGCCAAGACTATGTTAAGATTTCATGGAAATAAAATCAAGGAATTGTGTTGTAAGACTGCAAATATATGTTTAGTATAATGGTCATTCAAAGAAATGCAATACCAGTCTATTACAATTTGAAAAATAAATCAAAATAAAGGCATAGGTAGGATCTATACATAATATACAAATAAGAAATAACAAACTTCTTTAGCCCTTGAAAGACTCAAATCTGTCTAAGAAGAGAAAAAATCTAAACTTAAAAGTGAGAGAAAATTACCTAGACATACCATCTAGGGTCTCAAAATACCAAGAGAAAGTGTTGAAATTTTCCCAAAGAAGGAAAGGATAATCAGAAGGCTGAGAATGCAGCTGGAGTTGTCTGTTAATTCAGTAACGTGAGTTTCAATGAGTATGTTTTAAATTCATTGGGGTATTATTCTCCCTGTAAATTATGTACTAACCAAACATCTGTTGACAGGATAAATATTTCTCTGGCAAGAAGACCAGGAATTGTCAGGAAAATTGGGGAACAAACCAATAGGGAAAGATTTGATATATGAGAAACAGTGAATAAAGGTACAGTAAAAATAGGTCTCAGCATCACACCTAGAACGTATCCAATTTAGAAAGGAAGAGACTTAGGAGATCCAAGTTGTAAGTCTGGAAACTTAAACGGAGAGGAAAAGAAAGGTTTTAATCCAAAAATTGATAACTCTATTTGAGAGGAGAATTTTTCTTCTCTAAGAAAGATACATTAGTAAAGTTGAGGAAAAATTACAAAACCACAGAATACTCAAAATAAAATTAAAGTTTAAAATAAGGTGTGACATGATCATATACATTTGGTGAGTTGGCAAAATTTAACTTTATCTGAATATGGGTTTAGAAGTAGGTTTTATGTACTATTTAAGGGGTGGATCTTGTAAGTCAGAAAAGTGAAAGGGATTCCAGAGGTGAAGAGCAACCTAGTGTCTGTATTTAAACCAATTGATCAAAACCCCACAGAAGTCTTAATCATGTTCACTGAACTGGAAAATAGCATTCACAACTGACTGAAGAGAAAACAGAATGAGACAGAAGGGTATTGAAAGAAGCAGAGAGTAACACTCTTAATGCTGATATGCTTTTCCGTAGTAGATCACATGTATAAATACATTCTAGAGTGAGGACGTGATAAGGTGTTTAAGAGTTTTCAAAGTAATTATTGATAAAATAACATAAAATTCTCAAGATGCAGGAGGATATTTAGGGGATGCATCTTTCCATTATGATGCTAGAAGATGTTTTCAAAAGTTCTTTTACCAAATATAGAACAAAACTAACCTGTTATATAAACACATCTTTTAAAAAGGAAGATAAAACTTAGCCCAGAAATACATGTTTATGTTGGTATATGAAAAATCTGCTTGAAGGTGATTTGGAAAAGAATTCATACATTAATACAATACAATATGAGTCCTACCTCTACTAAATTGTGAGTGTATTTGTGAAGCTTAAAGTACTGAAATCACATCACTGAAACAAGTGAAGCTAAATAAGAGAGATGCTGAGTTTTATTTTAATCCATTTCTCCTTGGAACACTTATTTGTGGTCGAGTTTCCTAAGCATGATTTTAGATCTTGTCAAACTGCATGTTGTGTTAGTTGATCCTCCATTGTGTGACCATTCTCATATAATTGGCAGCAACTTTCATCTACATTGTACTCTCCATCGTCTTTCTGTCATGGGCCTTCTCTGACCCCATGGCTGTGGAACATCCACAGGTAACCATTGGGTAGCAAATATTCACAAAGCTGTTGTATAAATGAGTTAATGCAACATGCAATAGACTTTGGGTCCAAAAAGCTCAGGAATGATAGTCAGACGAAGATGAAATTTACGTAAAATTGGTCTGGAAGAGTCCCTCATTACATAACCATGTGTACAAACAAGTGATATGTCCTTATATTGACCCTTCTTTATTGTGTTCCCATATTTCATGTCTGCTTCTTGAGCTCACGTTCCACATATATACTCAGATGTACACCTTTATTTTAGCTCTGCCTTGTAGGAAGCCAAGAATATATAACTCAGCTTAAGTATAAGAAAGAAATGAATTGCCAAGAGAATAGTCATACTTAAGCCTTTATTCAACATTCTGAGAAAAAAATTAGGAAATGTTCTCTTGTAAAATGTTAGTATATAGATATTTTTCCTGTGTGTATATCTGTGCAAGATGTGCAGCCAATGTCCACAGATCTCTATAAACTGTATTATAGATGATTGTGAACTACCATGTGGGAACTTAACCCAAACCCTTGGAAAAAGCAGGCAGTGCTCTTCCCACTAGCCATCATTTCTGCCCTCAAGAATTAGTCTTTAACACTTTTCATGACAGTTCCAAGAAAGTAACATATGATACTGTCTCCAAGAAATTAAACTTGATGGAGCAACTCTTCTGCCAATGTCCCGAAACAGTTTTCATAACACTGAAGAAATTAAGAAGGTTAGAATGAATGTATAACATGCAAAAAGAGACTGTGTGAAATATTAAAAAAAAAAATTCCCTCGCTATCACTGGCTAGGCATAGGCAGACAGGCCGACCTGTGCTCAGCCTGGCAGACTCTCTGACTCAGAGCTATGAAATCCCTCTCTCCTCATGGCTCTCTATGTTCCATGGCTGGCTGTTGCTATGCCTGCCCTGTGCTTCCAAATTCCTGAGGCTGGCTGGCATGTGCTCTTGTATACCACACTCTGCCACCATACCATACCTTTCTCTGGAACCCAGTTGAGTTACCACATGAAGGAAAACACCACACAATCTCAGTTTAGAATCCACAGGTAACACAATCTCTGGGCACAGAACCTAGCATCCTAATTTTGTAAACTAATCATGTTTTACTGACTGTAATCTCTGATAGTCTCCAATTCACCATCTGTGTTAAGTCCATATTTGAGGGATATGGAACACATCAATACTTCTGTGCATTGTTCTTATGATTTTTTTCCTCAATATTTATCAGAAAATAAAGCAGGCAGCACAGTAAATGTCATTACCTATTGTACTGGCTAGTTTTGTGTCAACTTGACACAGCTGGAGTTACCACAGAGAAAGGAGCTTCAGTTGAGGAAATGCCTCCATGAGATCCAACTGTAAGGCATTTTCTCAATTAGTGACCAAGGGGGAAAGGCCCCTTGTGGGTGGGACCATCTCTGGGCTGGTAGTCTTGGGTTCTATAAGAGAGCAAGCCGAGCAAGCCAGATGAGGCAAGCCAGTAAGGAACATTCCTCCATGGCCTCTGCATCAGCTCCTGCTTTCTGACCTGCTTGAGTTCCAGTCCTGACTTCCTTTGGTGATGAACAGCAGCATGGACATGTAAGCCGAATAAACCCTTTCCTCCCCAACTTACTTCTTGGTCATGATGTTTGTGCAGGAATAGAAACCCTGACTAAGATACCTATTTATCTATAAATGAAAATCATTTTTTCCTTTACATTTTCATTTACATAGGTATTTTCTTCATTTACATTTCCAGTGCTATCCCAAAAGTCCCCCATACCCTCCACCTCCATTCCCCTACCCACCCACTCCCACTTCTTGGCCCTGGCATTCCCCTGTACTGAGGCAGGTAAAGTTTGCAAGACCTATGGGCCTCTCTTTCCAATGATGGCCGACTAGGCCATCTTCTGATACGTATGCAGCTAGAGACACGAGCTCCGGGGGGGGGGGGGTGGTGGAACTGGTTAGTTCATATTGTTGTTCAACCTATATGGTTGCAGATCCCTTTAGCTCCTTGGGTACTTTCTCTAGCTCCTCCATTGGGCGCCCTGTGATCCATCCAATAGCTGACTGTGAGCATCCACTTCTGTGTTTTCTAGGCCCTGGCATAGTCTCACAAGAGACAGCTACATCTGGGTCCTTTCAGCAAAATTTTGCTAGTGTATGCAATGGTGTCAGCATTTGGAGGCTGATTATGGGATGGACCCCTGGATATGGCATGTTTCACTCTAGTCTGGACCATGTTAATTTTCTTTGATACTGTATTTTATAGAAATTTTATTATCTAGAAATTATAAAATATATCACACTGTGTAACATATTAATGTTTATTCTTATTAAAGTATTGAGCAACAAATACACATAATTGATAATAGATGTCTTATTATGAAAAGAATGCATGTCATATTAAAAGTGATACAACTTTAAAAGAACTGGGACTGCTATAGAAATGCAGCTTTAAGGACACACCTATTAGACTTGGAGTATACCCTCCAATATGGATGTTCTAAAAATTATCTCACTGCTAATCACCAAGAAATATGTACATAATTTGATAGACTTTGGGATTTTTCAGTAAATATGTATTGTTTCTGGAAGTATTAACCAAAAGAAAGAAAAGGAGTATGGTATATCAGGACCTAAGATAAGTTTCATTACTGTTAAATCTTGATGCACCCCATAATTAATACATGTTTAATGATATTTCATCTCAGGAATGTCTTTGAGCAAATGAAATCTTTCTGGAACACAAAACTGTGAACTGTCCACTCACTTTTCTTATAGGGAGATTTCATGAACTATGACTATACATGGATCCCTGTCCCATGATGAATGGTTTATCTGGTTAGTAAAAGGTCATAGAAGGAGGAGAATGGCATTTATACTTGAGAAACTTTTATTCATGATGATGGGCTCCTGGACATAAGCCTATTTCTCCTCTCCTAACCTCTTTTTCCTTTTTGTTTCAGATCATTGTCCACAAGAGGGCAGACACTGCAAGCAACACTTGTCTCTCATACTGAAAAGAATCACTTGACTGAAGGGAATGAATGAACTTTGAATATAGAGTAGCTTCTCTCCTTGACCACTCATGGACAACTGCCACTGCTTTCTGCCTGATTTTAGCTGCTGTGGTAGTCAATTATGGCTCCTCAATGTCACATCATTCTTCTAGCTGTACAACCACATGTTTCTGACATCATGACTCTAATGGACATTATGAAACTGAAAGGAAAGAGTGATTAATCTTTAGAATTCAAAACTATTCATGATATAGATTTTTCCTTCCTGTTTACAGACCCTTGGCTATCTCACAACCTGAAGACTTAGGGCATGGCTCATTGATCTATTTTTATTTTGCACTGTGTGTTGTTTACTAACACCAAGGGATGCATTTATTGACAAAGGATGACTAGCAGTGGGTGAATGATAGTGGTTTTCACCAGTTTTGCCCAATCCCCCATGACTAAAAGGCAGCCATTCAAATAAAATGTTGGAATAAACTATTCAAGACCTCACATGAGCTTACAACTCCAAGAAAACAGCATTCATTGAATAGATTGTACTATCTGTGTTTGATTTATACATGATCTGAGGTCATGTCCACAGAGAGGAAAATATATAGACAAGGAACAGTATTTACAGAGCCTTCCAATTTGAAGAATATATATATATATATATATTTCAATTGTGTTTCATGTTTGTTAGAATTATAGCTCCAAATGTTAACAGAAGATTTTCACGGGAGTACAAAAAGAAACCATAAGACAAAAACAAACAAACAAACAAACAAACAAAAAACCCTTTTCATTAGTTCTACCTGGTGTCTTTAATAATTATATTTTATTGAACAACAACCAAAAAAAGGCATTTGGTATTTGGGTAGGAATATCCTTAATCACCTCACACAGTTGCACAAATTCTTTTAGAGTGCTATCATCATGGAATATCTCTACCAGCCTGACAAGTCACTGGAGAGGTCTTCTGAATGGATTTTTATAGTAATAGTGGGAAAGGCAACAACTGTAAGGAAGTTGCTCATGAGCAAAGTACAAAAGATTGCAATCTCTCTAGGGAAGAGAGTCTGGTTATACAAATTTTCAAGCAACCTTTAAAAGGTCAATTGACAGTAGGGATGAGAGACATTTAAATCTGGCAAAAGCAATGAGATGATAGATGTCAATTAAGGCCTCAAACAAAATATATTGAGATGGCCGATTTTCACCAAGTTATTGTTCTTTTATATTGGAGGCTTGCTCAGTCCAGAAGCTTGCTTGGTTATAGACTGAACTTAATGGAAGCTATCAGTGAATCTGAGAGTGCAAAGTTGGTAGGATATTTTCTGTGCAGTTTTCTGCACAATTTCAAATTTACCTAGCCTGACCATATTCAAGCTCATGTCTCATCCAAGATATCACAGAGTTATCTGACAATGCTTCTTCTGTTACAGCCCTCATTTCCTGCTCGGGACTTTCTTCAATTCCAGAATATTTCATGCTCATGGAATCTTGATTCTAACTTGTGTGTGTGTGTGTGTGTGTGTGTGTGTGTGTGTGTGTGTGTGTGTGTCCTACACACATAAAAGAGGCAAAGGAAAAACTCATCATGTAATGCCTGATCAATATTCAAAGAAGGCAATCAATTCATTGTTCCAGAAGAGATGGGAATTATATCAATTCTCTCTCCTCTCTCAAAATTCCACTTTCTTACAACTAGCAACTTGAAATGTGTGGTCATATACACCCTAAAGTGTAGAGACCAATAGGTAAGTCACTTTTTCATGCTTATTATAGGTAAATGGCTTTAAGTTGGCAGTGAGTATAATTCTTTGATCTTCTCATAGTATTTAATGATCATTCATTCGTATTTTAGAGAAATTTAATAATGCATAGAATATGGAATAATATTTTTTTCTGTAGCAAAACACACAACCAAATCAACTTAAGGAATCAACTTATTTTGGCTCCCAATTTGAGGATGAGTGCTTTTGTTTGCTTGTAGGTATTGGTGCAGTAGCATGAGATAGATGATTACACAGCACCTAGAATCAGAAAGAGAGGGTACACAAATTTGGTTCCTCATTTTCATTCAGCCATGGCCTCTGATATCATGAGACAGTACCATTCACATCACAGTGCACCCTACATCCTTAGTAAATCTCTTTTAGAACACATTTATAGACACAACCAGAGATGTCTTTTTTTTACGGTGGTTACATGAAATTGGCAATTGAAACTCAATATCATGTTTTTTTTTTCTTTAATTTCATTATTTAAAAGGGGATTTTATTTTGTTACCTATATGTGGTTTTTGTTTGTTTGTTTGTTTGACTAATTGTAAGTCATATATTTGTGCATGCCACAGAAGCTAGAAGAGATCACTGGAGCCCCTGGCATTGAAGTTAATAAAAAATGTAGTAGACCCACATAGATGCAGGGGTGGGGATCACCCTTGGTTTTTGAGATATCTCTTCAGCTTTTCCTTTCTCTCAGTCCCAAAGTCAAGATCACAATTTTAAATAAATTATTCACCTGGGACCAGAGGTATGAAGCCCATGACCAATACACTGCCCTAGGGATGATAGAGACTAGTTGGTTTCAGTGGGTGATAAGAATTGTCCTCACCAATGATTATTTCATGGAAATGTTCAGGAGTCAGTGGCTTACAGCAACCATAAGTCTTTTTTTTTTTTTTTTTTCTGTGTCTATAAGAGCAGAGTGTCAGATCAAGTAGCCTGGGCTTGGGTAAGAAACTCAACATTCCACTTAGGCTTATACATTAAGCAGTATGTCTCTGCTCCAAGCATTTGCTATCATTCCTTCATGTGAGCCAGTCTAGGAGGAAACACCTAATAAGTCCTCAAAGCCTAGGTCAAGAGGTAGTGCACTGTGCCTTCTATGCATATATAATCAGTCAAGGCAATTCAGACATTTTGGCTCAAAAATCAAGGGACAGAGGGACATTTTCCATTCATGATGAATCTCTAGCAAGAGAGCATATCTAAAGAACAGTGAAAACTAACGCTAATCTATCTATTATATGATTATAGAAGAAATGCAAGTGTATTGTCTGCAGAAGAAAAGGATACAAAGTATTGCAAGTCATGATGTCATTAGGCTAATAGTTAAATTCTGTTCAGTGAAAAGTGCTTAAACTCATATTGTGTGTGTCTTGCCAACATTGAAAGTCAAGGCAATAGTTTATATATCATAAATTGCAGACAAGAATGGAGAAGGCAGAACAGTTGTTTAAGCCACTAATCTGCTAGTGAATATTCAGATTTTAGAGTTTATATGTTTTGACCTCTTCATTGTGACTAGGAAAGATGATACAGCCATAATTATTATGCATGGGAAATCGCTCAGTCTTCAGGGTTAAAAAGATTAGTAGAAGAACAGCATTAATGAAATACATTTATTTTCACTGGGGCCCAAGCAATTTACCCTGTAATTTAGAAAGAGCACAATGGGCCTCGTGTTAAATAATATTTCTAAAATAGTGAGACTCTTGCAGAGCAATTGGCATTCATTAAAATTCAGTGTTGGGAGCAGCAGGTGGCAAGCAGTTCCATGGAATGATTTTCCAGTGTCCTTCCACAGCTGAAGCAAAACAATTCATGTCAGAAGAGTCTAGGCCTTACTCCCTGTTGAAAGTGATAGTGTATAACAATTCTTCTATTTTTACATGAATATATTCAAGGGACCTGAACTGAATTATTGTAATAGCTTTCTAAAATGCACATTTTCCTACCATGTAGTTGAAGAAGAATATATTCATTTCACTCACTGTTTTGCTTCTGAATAGCAACACATTTCAAGGTAAAATGCTGTAGCTTTGTTTGTCCATAGGGAGTGAATTTGAATATCTGTAAAATTATACATATGTAGAATAAAGTGAAAAAATTACATGGGGTAAAAGACGATAGAAATTGTTACCATTCAATCGTTTTTTGTACTTTTACCTAAAAAAGGTAAACATGGTGTATGTAGTTGATTTCTGTTGGAATTCCAATCCTGTCTTCACTTTTCCCTACATTGTAAACAGAAAAGAAAATTGTAAACAGAAATATGATATAATATCCCTGAGACCATTTTATGTAAAGCACAGGGTAGAGGGATGAGACAAATAGACTAACAATGTTTTCATGAACATAAAATGCTCTTTAAAAAAGAAAAGGCTTAAATATCCAGTTAATTGTTAAACATCTGGCCAGTCTTAGCTTAAAACATGTTCTAGATAAACTTTTTTTATTTTGCCTTAAAGAGTAGAAATAAATTCAGAAAGCTTTATTTTTGCATTATATTGGTGCAGCCATAAATGTAGTCAGGCTCCCAGTTAAAGGTTCAAGTTACAGGTATTGAGGTGACATCTAAGTATAAGTATGTACACCTAAATTAAATTTCTATCTGACCTTTGAAGTCTGTGTGATGTTGACATAGTAGTGGATGTTTTCCAAACCTTATATACCAGTAAGGAATAGTCAATATACCTTTCTCTGAAGATTGTAATAAGAACCAAGTCAGATTTTAAAATTTGTGCCTGGTACATAAAAAAACTGAGGAAATTACATGAAATATTTGATATTTTGTTAATGTTTTGGCTATAATGGGCAGAGGAGAATGTCTTCTATAAAATATATTTTGAGCATGAGTTGTTTAAAAAAGTTTGACACAGCAAAGTATCTAAAATAAACAAACAAAAACCAAATCAACCATCAAATGGCAAAACAAATCAAACCAATGGCACACTATTAAAATTGATACAGCTTAAAACACTGACATATCAAGAAATTATTATGATTACTCATTATTTTCAAATCTTTTAAGCCAATATATTCAATCTGTAATCACAGATCACACGTGGCCCCATGGGTCCAGGATAGCTATAAACAAAGTCCAATGTAAAACAATAAACTTATTTTAAGCATTATGATGAATTCTCTCACTCTCTCCTCTCCTTCCTTCTTTCATACTTTCCGTCTTTCTTCACTTTCTTTTCCTTCTTTTTCTTGTGTTTTCTTTGAGAGTCGTTTTCATAATTTAATTACACAGAACTCAACATGAACATGATAGGTGACAGTATCATCCTGCTGCAATAGTCAAGTGTTTGAGCATGCCTGTAGGAGGAATGTCAATCTATCACAGGTCATTTCACCACAAGACAAATATTCTTTAAAATATGCTTATAGTTGCTAGAAACAAACAAGGCTGAAGTGTTGGGAAGTCTCAAGCTAATGTCATTGATGAGTGGTTCAACCCAGTGTTTCTTGTTTGACAAGTGAGAGGAAGGCCTCACTATTCCCTGAGAACATTAGAAAGGAGCTAAGCAGTACATTTACATTATTTTTTTCTTTCTCTTTTTTTCTTTTTCTAAATTAAACTAATAAAATTTATTTTAAAATATACAACTCAGTATTGACATATTTTAAGTCATCAAAATAATTTATAAGTTAAATGTCTCTTAAATATACTTGATATCTTCTGAAGCTAAAAGTAATATGCACTCAACCAGTTTTTAAAATCTTTTTGGAACATTTAGCATGATAGATGTAGAAAAAAAAAAAAAAAACAAAAAAAAACAAAAACAAAAAAAAAAAACCTCTTAAGAAGTCATCCACAAAAGGAAATTGTGAAAAGTTCTTGATTAGAGAGAAACCTTTCCATCTCCACGGGAGAATACACAGTATAACTGTGACTTCCTAGAATGAATTGGGTAGTGTCCCTTCTGTTTTTATTTTGTGGAGTATTTTGAAGAGTATTGGTATTAGGTCTTCTTTGTAGGTCTGATAGAATTCTGCACTAAAACCACCTGGTCCTGGGCTTTTTTTGGTTGGGAGACTTTTAATGACTGCTTCTATTTCTTTAGGAATTATGGGATTGTTTAGAAGCATTATATGATCCTGATTTATCTTTGGTATTTGGTATCTGTCTAGAAAGTTGTCTCTTTCATTCAAATTTTCCAGTTTTGTTGAATATAGGTTTTTGTAGTAGGATCTGGTGCTTTTTTGACTTTCCTCACTTTCTGTTGTTATATCTCTCTTTTCATTTCTTATTTTGTTAATTTGGATACTGTCTCTGTGCCCTCTGCACAGAGGTTTAACTATTTTGTTGATTTTCTCAAAGAATTAGTTCCTGGTTTTGTTGATCCTTTGTGTTGTTCTTTTAGTTTCTATTTTGTTTATTTCAGCTCTGAGTTTGACTATTTCCTGCTGTCTATTCTTCTTGAATGTATTTGCTTTTTTTTTTCTTTTTGTTCTCGAGCTTTCAGGTGTGCTGGTAAGCTGCTAGTGTATGCTCTCTCCAGTTTCATTTTGGAGGCACTCAGAGCTGAGTTTTACTCTTAGCACTGCTTTCATTGTATCCCATAAGTTTGGGTATGCTGTGCTGTGCCTTCATTTTCATTAAACTCTTAAAAGCCTTTAATTTCTTTCTTTCTTTCTTTCTTTCTTTCTTTCTTTCTTTCTTTCTTTCTTTCTTTCTTTCTCTCTCTCTCTCTCTCTCTCTCTCTCTCTCTCTCTCTCTCTCTCTCTCTTTCTTTCTTTTTTTCTTTCTTTCCTTGACCAAGTTATCATTGAGTAGAGTGTTGTTCAGATTCCATGTGTATGTGGGCTTTCTGTTGTTTTTGTTGCTATTAAAGACCAGCCTTAGTCCATGGTAATATGATAGGATACATGGGATTAATTCAAACTTTTTCTATCTATTGAGGCCTGTTTGTGACCAATTACAAGGTAAGTTGTGGAGAAGGTACCATGAGGTACTGAGAAGAAGGTGTATTATTTTGTGTGTCAGCTCCTGGGATACCATTCTCTCAGGAAGGAATTTGGGTATGGAGAGCTTTGGCACAGTGTCAGTTTCGAGGTGCAGACAGAAACCAAAAGATCCTGTCTCTGGGCTGATCCATGGTTCCTGTGTCCTGATGGCTCTGGGCAGGTCCCTCTTGGGCAAGGAATTTTATCAGAAGTGTTGGTCTTCCCTGTGCTCGCAGGTGTATCAGCACTCCTGGGAGACCAGCTCTCTACGAACAGTATTTGGGTATGGAGTTCTGTGGCACAGGATCTGCTCCAGGTGCAAATGGAAACAGGAAGGATCCTGTCCCAGACTGCTCCTCAGTTCCTGTGTCCTGCGGCTCTGGGGGGGTCCCTTGCAGCAGAACTGATGGTCTTATCTGCTCTCATAGGTTTGCCAGCACTCCTGGGAGACATACTCTCTCCCGGCAGTATTTGGATGTGGGGTGCTGTGGCACAGGATCAGCTCAGGGCACAGATGGAAAGTAGAATCTACATTGATTGGCATTTTTCTCCACTCTAAGAAAGAGAGGGGGAGGGAGAGGGAGAGGGGGAGGGAGAAGGAGAGGGAGAGGGAGAGGGAGAGGGAAAGGGAGAGGGAGAGGGAGAGGGAGAGAGCTGACATATTCAAATTTATAAAATGTGAATTTCATTAGGTTATACATTCCATGAAATAAAGTGTACCCACTTGTATCCTTGACAATGTTTTTCAAATTCATATATCCCTGTCACTAGAGTTGCAATGTAAAACAGGTCTTTTCATTAACCTAAATGTTCCCTAGTGCCCATATATAATTAATCCTCCACTTTGGTCCCAAGCAACTCATACCTCTTTCTTTTGATACAGACTTGCTTTATTTATTCTTGAATATTTTTCTCTTAGCAAGATATTTTTGGAATCTATCCAAGTCATGCTAGCAGTTTTTGTCTTTTTATTTCTAACATGCATCATATTCATTAATATGCCACAATGCATTCATATATTCACCTAGGGTGGTGCTCAGTGTTGCTCTTATTCCAGTCTTCTAGGATTAAAAAATACTTTCTGTAAAAACTCTCTGAATATTTTTATGTGCAGAAGTGCTTTCCTTTGTATGGGAGTAGTATGTAAATGGAGGCATTTTGCAAAAGCATCTCATTTTTTTTTTTTTTAGTAGTATTTACTTGGGTTCTGGAGCACATGTGTGATGACTTCTGTTTAGTCACAGGGTTTCCTAGTTTTTTGTTTGTTTGTTTGTTTGTTTGTTTGTGTTTTTTTTTTTGCTATGATAGACACTGTGACCCAAAGCAATATGGTGTGAAGACTATTTTTTTTTCAGCTTCTAGGTTACAGTCCATCATTAAGGGAAGACAAAGCAAGATCTCAAGGCAAGAAGTTGGAGGAAAGAACAAAAACAGATATCTTGGAGGTAGTATTTCTATGGGCTTGTTTCTCATGGTTTTTATCAGCTTGATTTCTTATACAATATGAGGCTGCCTGTTAGGAATGTCACTGCCTATGGTGTTCTAAGCCTTCCCACATCAAATATTCATCAAGAAAATGTTCCAGAAATATGTCTTCAGGTAAACCTGATGGAAGCAATTCTTTCATTGAGTTTCCCTGTTCTGAGATGACCCCAGTTTGTGTTAAGTTGATAAAAATTAGCCATCACAGAGGAAAATTTGTAGACATTGGTTATTTCCTTCTGCCATATGAGTCTTGAAGCTTGAATTATCAAGTTTGGGGGTCAGGTATATTAGCTTGCTGTGCTGTCTTACTGGTCCTAAAATACTATATCTAAAAATGTCAAATTAAGTGTGGATCGTGTTACAACTCATCACTCTCATAACAATATGGTAAATGAGTCCCAGATGCCTCTGATGTATAAAGTCTTTGTAAATTCAGTATTCCTAATGTTAGCCATTAATGTATTTATTTTTATTTATGTTTCTCTCTTTATATGTACACCATGTGTATGATGGTGCCTTTGGAAGCCAGAAGAAGGCATCAGATACATCCGAATTTAGAGATGTGTGTAAGCCCCTTAACATGAGTGCTGGAAATTGAACTCATGTCATCTGGAAATAGAACATACATTCTTAAACTTCAGAGCTCCTGCCTTTATTAATAAAGGGTATGTAGTGGTACCTCATGGTTAGAGCTTCATTATTGAGAAAAGAGAGTTGCGGCTCCATGTGATCACCCTCTGCAGCCTAAGTGGTTCCTCTAGAATTTTAAGAATCTTGGCTGAATCTGGAAAGCATTTAGAAATAATTGGAGGAATAAAATTGGAATTTTTTATAGGAGAAATTTTAATATGGGATTAAGCACAAGTGTTAAGAAAAAGAGGAATCCTCAGAAGCAGGTAATAATATGGGTTTCTTTTCCACCTGACAGTAGGCAAATATAAGGTGAAAATAAGATGTGATCATGGGGGAGAATGAGATTCCCAAAGATAAATACGCTCTTATTGTTCTTAGCATTAGCCACATATATGCTAATGCCACCATATATGTTGTAGCCCTCTGTTATATCTCAGAAGGTGGCTGAGAACTCCCCCATACTGACACACATACACGCATGCATATATACACACACAATCACACACAAACATACTTTCATCATTTTATAAGCAAAGTAACTGAGGTTGCTGTAGACAAGGAGTTGGGTGGAATTACAGCCTGATAAAAGGAAACTGCAGGTCACTGAGATTGCACAAGGAGTTGAATTCATATCTTTCATGACTGAGAATCCTGGAAAACTACAGGTGTATGGATGGGAAAGGGAAAAGGACTTAAGCAATTACTAAATTTGGTAGAATTCTTGCAGCCTTTGTGAGAAGAGATTCAGCTACTTCCCTGAGCTAGAGGATCCTTTCCAAGGCTTTCCCTCTTGCCTCAATTGTTTGCATTTGATGACTTTCAAATAACTTTTAAAAATGTCCATTTATTTTTGTTGTTCTTCTCTTATGTGTATGTGCCAGGTACATGGCTTCTCTTCACAGAAGAAGGTGTATCCCTGTACCTAGAGTAACAGATGATTGCCAGTCACCATATGCTGGGAATTGAATCTGGATCCTTTGTAAGAACAGTCATTTCTCTTAACTGCTAAGCCAACTTTCCAGCTCCAAACTGAATAATTTTACCGAATACCTTTTTGCATGTTTAAATGCCTCTCTCATATACTTTTGTGAAATTTCTATTCATAGTTTTGTTCATTTTAAAGTACTTGTTCATCTTATTATTATTGAGTTGTAAGAGTTATGTCATTGTATACATAAAAATTAGTTGCTGTCTTGGTTATTTTCTATTGCTGTAATAAAATACCATGACCAAAGGGAATTTATAATAATGCATTTAGCTTGACTTACAGTTTTTGAAGTTTAGAATCTTTGATGGCACAGTAAAGGCATGATGTCAGGAACACTGAGAACTTAAGTGTTGAACTGCAAGCAGGAAATAGACATAAAAGTGGGCATGGCACTTCTGCAACCTGAAAGCCCACTCTCAGTGTCACACCTCCACCATGAACCCCATCCATTCCAATGTGGCAAACAGTTTTACCAATTGAGGACAAAGTGTTCAACCAGGAGAACATATGAGTGCCATTAATATTCAAACTACCACAGTCATTTTTAATATTGATGAAGTAAAAATTTCTGTGTGTGTGTTTTACTTAGATCAGTTATAAAGACATTTATTTTTTCCTCTACTAGTAAAATATTTGTTCCTAATTTCAATGTATTTCTGGAATGTATGGAATGAAGTAAGCATTTACTTCTTAAAAATGTTTATGCATTAGTTCAAATACCACGTCTTGAATTATAATGCTTTTGGTTTGAATTTACTTTTTATCTAAATACAATTGACCATATATGTGAGGACCATTTTGTGGAAATTGCAGTGGGTCTAATGCTTTTCCGGCCATTGCAATGCTCCTATGATTACTTAAACTGGCTAAAAATCAAACAGTAAACTCTTACCTTCTGGTATTTGTAATTTCAATTTAGTTTTTTGTTTCTTCATTTGTTTATTTCTTGATATACCCTTATTTTACCACTTACTAATTGCTCCCCCCCCCCAGAAAAAAACCTGGTGGACTTTCTAGAGTATGTAAAATTTAAAGTCTTTTGGGAGGTGATATATTTCTTCACTTATTTGGGAAATTTTTTAATATCTTCAGAAAATTTGTGATAATTTACAGCAATAGGAAATTGATGAAATACCTTTACATTTCTTCCTTAAGAACATTAAAAGAAATAAAAAAGATAGTCCACTGTCTCGGAGCTTGAGGGAGTTGTCAGAGGCTGGAGAAAGGGGCTATTACTTATACCAAGTGAATTCCACCTCTTGAAAAAAAAATTATGTGCTATAAAATGACTTTTTTCTCATATATCCATAACAAAGATAAGTTAAAATTTTGTTTTCATGCCTACAAAGTTAAAGTTTAAGGTAATATTTAGACTTTATTTTAAGATAATATATTGCAATAAACCTTTCCTCAAATTGGTCCTACCATCAGTTGGAGAAAAAAAATTATGTATTAAGAAAGATCAATCATAGTAGTATAAAATGGTGGTGAGCACACAGACTCCCAACACTTGAGAGACTAGAGTTAGAGGCTAGACTGTCATCATGAAACCCCGTGTTAACTAAAAAATAAAATAAAACCAACAACAACCAAAAAGAATCATCTTCGCTATGAACCTCTTGGTGATAGAGTTTACCTATATGGACAGATGAGTTGCTGGATAGACTAAGTCAAAGAGAAATGCAGTCCATGGGTGTCAGAACATCCAGTTGTACAGACCTTGCTTAACAGACAAATCCAAGTCAGGTTAAAATTGGAGGGATGGTGTTGGACCCATAGTCAAAAGCTCTGACCCAGAATTGTTCTAGTCTAAAGGAACTGCAGGGACAAAAATGGAGAAGAGCAAAAGAGAAAAGAGGTTCAGTTACAGGCACAAATTGAGATCCACCTCAAGCGGAGGTCCCAGGGCCTGATTGATGCTGTGGTATGCTTGCAGATGGGAGACTACCATGGCTTCCCTCCAAAAGGCCCAACAAGTAACTAAGAGTTAGATGCAGATACTAACATCTAACCAATTGACAGAAGTTGGGACCCCTGTGGTTGAATTAGGGAAAAGCTGTAAGAAGCTGAGGAGGAGGGTGACCCATAGGAAGTCCAGCAGACTCAACTGACCCGGACCCCTGAGATCTCCAGACACTGAGCCACCAACCAGGCTGCATATACCAGCTGATATGTGGCCCCCAGCACATATGGCAGAGGACTGCCCAGTCTGGCCTCAGTGAGAAAATATGTACCTACCCCTCGAGAGACTTGAGGCCTCAGGGAGTGGGCAGATCTGGTGAGTTAGGGGAAGGGGGTGGGGACATTCTCTTGGAGACAGGGGTGAAGGTACAGGATGGAGAGAGGTTTTTGGGGGGGAGGGTGTGGCATACCAGAATGGAGGTGAAGACTGGACTGTAAAAACGGATTACAGAATAAAACAAAGTTACCTTTCGACAGAAGTTCATTGGATTTGTGGTTGTAGTTTTCCTAGTATCCATATCCTTTTATTTAAACTTTCAGTGGGGCCTAGCAAACACAGAAGTGGATGCTCACAGTCATCTATAGGATGGATCACAGGGCCCTCAATGGAAGAGCCAGAGAAAGTACCCAAGGAGCTAAAGGAATCTGCAACCCTATAGGTGGAACAACAATATGAACTAACCAGTACCCCCAGAGCTCGTGACTCTAGCTGCATATGTATCAGAAGATGGCCTAGTCGGCCATCACTGGAAAGAGAGGCCCATCGGTCTTGCAAACTATATATGCCTCAGTATAGGGAAACGCCAGGGCCAAGAAGTGGGAGTGGGTGGGTAGCGGAGTGGCAGGGAGGGTATGGGGGACTTTTGGGATAACATTGGAAATGTAAATGAAGAAAATACCTAATAAAAAAAGTAAAAAAAAAGAATATGTCTTTGTGTCAGGACCTGAAAATGTTCTCATGTTTTAGGCATGTTTGGACACATTAGGATCTCTATGTATATGCATGCGCTCTATGTGTGTGTGTTATTTTTCAAGCTGTTAGTCTCTTCAAAAAACATGCCTTGACACAGACATATGAAAAAGTTTAGTCAGAGAGCTCCATGTGAAACACAAAAAGTATTTTTTTAAAAACAAGGAAGAAAAAAAATAAAAAGGCAGAGCTATAACACAAACACCTGCAAACTCCTTCTTGATCCAGGAAACTGTAAACAAACTGTTTCTGAGAACAACACTGTTTCTCTGGACTATTTGAGTCTACTTTATGTCATTTGCCATCTTTAAGAAGCCTAATGCACATTAGTTTTTCATTTGGAAGGGTATAGTGATAGCCCTTTGATTTTATGTCCCCCTTCTCATCACTTTAACTAGCACCAGGAGCTGCTGGCATGCTTCAGAAAGCTTACATTTGAACACAGTCTAAATCTGTACAGACCCTTGACCGGCTTAATCCTTGCTTGTAAATGACAATGCAGAGGAAGAAAAAAAATAAAAAACTACTTCCTTTCCTGTTGGATACCTAATAAGTAGTTAGTCTGACCCAGTTTTCAATAAGAGCGATTTTCTGATGACCCAACAGGAGTGACTATATCTAGTCAAAGAATGAGGGGGGTGAATTTAATCTTTTATGCCACTGGAATGGCAGCTGCTCCCAGCTGCCTGAGTCTGTGAAGGGTGAGGAAGACAGAACTGCCTTTCAGTGTGCAGAGAATTTTCCCTTTGAATATTCCAAACGGGAGCTTTGCACATGTGCCTCAAGAACTAATTGTCTAGGTTCCGTCAGGAATGCAGCAGGAGAGGAGCGTATTTCATGCTTAAGACCAGAGAGGAGCCACGCAATACTCAGTGGATAAAAGGCTTGCAGTCCCAGCTGGGAAAAAGAGTCCCATTATCTCCCAGCTGCATAGACATTCCATACGGCTTGGTTCTGCCTGGATGCACAGCATGCCTGACTGAGGACTCCAGACAGAGTTCTGCAGAAAAATTGTAAAGATCCCGAGACATTTCCCTGGTAAGATCCGTAAGTACAGAATTGCGCTGTCTGCTGCAATGAGAATTTTGCTGGGCAAGCTGCAGCTTTTCTTGCTTTCAATCTCTTTGTATTAGTAAAACAGGTAAACGCTGGGTTTGTGTGTTTGGTGGTGGTGGGGGGGAGTGACTGTTTCATTGATGCTGTGTTTTTATGAAGCTGATGCTTAAAATATGTTTATTCCCCGTGAGAGAAAAATGACTTGAGTCTCTATCGGGGGAGGCAGGATCAAACCAGGCAAAGTAAGATGACAGGTATATTTTTTTAGTGTTTCACTAGTCTTTGCTGCAGTAAAACTAACGGGCAAGACTGGATGACAGTGCTAATTCTAGTACTTTCCGATAGCTACACACCCTTCCAGTAACGGCAGATCAGAAGATGTGCACTGCAATTTTTTTTTCCTCCAAAGGCTGAGGGGTGGGGTTTGCAGTATCTACAGATAATTTAAAGGAACGGTTATAAAACTTTCTTGGGAAGGGCTTTCATAATGAGAGAAACACTAGAGTAGAGGTCAAATGGGTGCACCAAATTTCATCTGACATTTTGGTTGCACCCAGCTTACAGATAATAGCTTGCAGAATCGCCTTTTCTCTCCATTCACAGCAGCTAAGCCTGTTATGATAAGGATCTTTTAATACTTTATGAAAGTTTCAGAACTTGATGGCTTGGGAGCAAAACTTTGCAGAGTTCTGAGATTAGTCACTCTATATGGCTCCAATGTTAACATGATGCTATAACATTGGAGGTTTGGGGGGACGTTGTAGTTCATAATTCTTGTTTCTCCCAATGAAAACGACTACAGTTTAGGTAGTCAGCATCCTGACTATGTCCTCTGAGAGGCAGTCACAGAATGACAAATATTATGGCAAAGATATAATGAGAATTAAAAAAAAAAACAGAGAGAGCAGTGGCATTGTAAAAAAAATCATCTTGAAAATAAGGGATACATATTGTTGTTCTACAGTGACAGTGTTTCTCAAAGATATCTATAAACCAAGGAGCCATATGTTGGCTGTTGAAAGTCTTGTTCTGAGCAGTTCTTATTTATCTGATGGATTTGTTCATTATCTTTTAAAGACATTATTGTTGTAATATGTCACCAATTTATGTGCACCACAAACTACAATAAAATAAGATATTTGAACACTGTTTTGCTACACCCCCACACACGTGAAAAATGTATACATACATTTTCGCAAAACAAACATATGCCCACAAAAATGCTGGCACAATTTGTACAGCAAACAAAACTACAGAGACATTTCATGTTTGATGCTTCACAGATTTTTTTTTCCTTAGCTTAATCATGGCTATGCAGTATAAGGTTTTTCAATCAAGAAACTTTTATATAAGGCCTTTCTATGAGGCTATATAAATGCATAAGTTATCAACTCTTAGTAAGAGGCTCATCACTTAAAATCAAATTTGTTTCTTACTTCAATTGAGCATTTCTAGTGAGAAGTCATAATTTTATTTTCAAGGTATGTGCATAACTTTCTTTAATGACACCAAATTCACTTGGTCACATAGCAGATGATCACTCCTTAGTCTGAGCTTCCCCTTCCCATCCCACAGAAACTAATGATGCTGCGAAAACCATGTGCTGAAGTATAGCAACTGTAGGCTTCTATTCTTTTAGTGAGTGAAAATAGTATAAAAGCTGATTGACACCTTTTTATTCTCCTTACAGGAGGAAGGGATTAGAAAATATTCACTTAATTACTTAGCTATGTATGTGTACTGTCAGCATGTAAAGTAGAATGTGGTAGCACAAGCTTTCGTACTTTGTATCATAACCAAATTATATATGAAACCCTTGAAGAGAGAGCCAATTCCCTACAAATAACAATCCTGAGGTGATATTTCTTAATGCTTAAAATTCTAATAATAAAATGACATGAGGATAAAGGTATTTTATAAAGAATATTTTCTATAATATATCATTCTTTCTAAGAATAAGGGGGACTTAGTGTGATGGTATCACCAGTGATTGACAGATATCCACATGGAAGAATTATCTCACCCTACATTTTGAAAACCAAAAGGAAGTAAAATGAGATATTAAGTTGCAAAAAATGTGGTATGTATTTGTTTGTAGGTGAAGTACTGGTTTCAGAAAAATAACTCTGTAATAATGATCAAAAACTATGAAAAATAATGATTTCTACTCATTTTAATATGCATCGAATATATTAACCGATTCTCAAAATACACATTTTAATACATTTTTAAATATTAACAAGTTTTCAAATTACACATCATTGTCAACAGAATCTTGCTTGCTACTCCTCTCTGATGCCTGCTCTATGTGATCTCTAGGGAAGGAATTAAAAAGACATGCAAAGTGAAGTGTAGAGAAAACATGGCATTTCTTAGCAAGTATAGCAGTATTACTCTCAATTGGATCATTATGGCCAGTGGCTAAATGGATATATGGAAAACAGAAATATCTCATAGTGTGAGAAGGAAGCAGTGGTCAGACAAATGTACACAATTTGTATTTTAGATCGATTTTATTTTATATCTAAAGTTTCTGGAACTGACAACTTTTGTTAGATGCTTATTTTTGTCTAGGTGATTGACAGACCTATTTGGATTGATGCTGGTGGGAGCGAAAACTACTCTGTAAAGCCACTTGCTATACAATAGCCTTCTAAGCTTAAGAGCCTCTGAACCAGGCTGAACAGTGATCTATTAAAGACATTCTTGGCAGTTTAGATGTCAGGTATCCTTTCAGGGCCAGATGACCCAGATCATGTGCCTCTTCCGAACCTTGAAGCTCTAGTCCTGTTTTTATAAGCTGTAGATTATGAGAGTAGTCTGTCCTTAATGTTCTTAGACCTTCTAATCTAACTAGCTACCTAAAAATTCCTATTTCTATACTTAAGCCTCTGAGATCATGTAGAAGGTTGATGTCAAGTCCTGACCATTTCTTTGCTCAAATAGGGTGTAAAAAACTTTAATGTTTCTACTTAGGCTGATTCTCAAACCTAATACAATGATCAACAGGAATAAGATAGGACAATCAAAACGTGAACTGATTGTAAAAGAGATAAAATTTAAAGAACACATAAGCTTATCAGGTTGAGACTCATAATAATAACACTATTGCATATTAAGCCTCTTCTAACAATTATAATAATAGAAATCACCACACACAAACATATATGTATAAGTAAATAATATATATCTCCAAAATGATTATTATAACATACATATTATTGTATATATACATATATAGTTATGATAAATTATGAAAAATATATTATAACTATATATTCAATTTCAGATATATTTATTATTGACATTGTGGCAAATACCATACTTTTATTTTGGATTCATTTCAAATTTGAAAGAATTAACATTTCAACAACAAGCATTTACATCCTGATTCACCATTATTCCTTGTGTGGTTGAGTCCTACATTCAGAAATGAACCTTTAGACTCTTAGACAGTCACAGGTTCATTCTTTGTTGTGTGCCTGAACATTATTTATTTTATACAGTGAAGACAAGTTATCATTTGGAATCAGTCATAATTTCATAAATGTATACATATTTTTAAGCAATACTACTAACATCGCATATAGAGTTGTTACCCAGAAGTTTTAGTTAATGTGTAATATGACTTGTACTTCTCAGATGAATGTTTACATGATATTTAACATTCATAATTTTTTCCTAAAATATTCCCATCGTTGGCCACTCTAAGAAATGTTTAAAAAATGAAATGTTTTCTTGACAATACTTTACATTTTTTTTTTTATCTTTTCGTTTTTTAGTCAAAAGTATTATAATGATGCTATTATAAATTCAAGGGTGCAATGCAGATAATCCGAAAAAATACTGAGATTTGATTAATTATATAGTGGTCAAATAAAATCCCTACTCATTTTTAATATAGTTAATATTAAAATCATAAAGGTATTTTCTAATATAAGTTATTAAATGTTAATTTTATAAAATTTAGATCAATGTATTGACCTACTCCAATCTGCAAGTTATTTAGGTATTGTTTCCTGTGCAAAATGAGAAATCAATATCAGAAATTTTATTATTCTAATAGGTAGTGTTTAGACTGCAATGTTTTCATAATTTTTATTGAGCATTTCAAACAAAACTAAAGAAAATTTAAACCCTTTCCATTTTTGTTATAGTATATTTTGTGTATGTTTGTACTAAAAGAGGGTGTGTGTGCCCCAATATCACAGAAAGAAACTGACTCTGGTTCTTTTGGAACCAGCCATCTTTCTGAACTATATTGGTGAGATTTTGATGGATACATGAATAAGATTCTTACATTCTAGCAGGTTTTCTAAGTTCCTGTCTTTAGTTTGTCTACCTGATACTCCCGACTACGAAGCTACCAGTTGTTAAACAATTTTTTTCTCCTACTTTTTTCTTCCTTTTGGATCACCACTTGTGACCATGTTGGTTCTTATTTTTTCATCTTTTATATCTATAAAACATTTCAAATTTGTTCTCATCTTTGTGCTATGCTTTGTTACCTTTCACTATCTCAAGTGGTTTGTTATGATGCTATATTTTCTATTTCAGTAATCATCTTTGAAATGGTTTTATTGTTCTCTACAATTTTGGTTGTCTTTACCACTTGACACTTTCTTTGCCTGTTGAATATCTGCTTTAAAATATGTTCAGAAAGATTATGGTTAGAGATATTAAAACTGCATCAGAGTAGTTTCTCATAACTTTAAATAAACTGTAGCTACTATTATTTAGGTGTATGTTTTTCAATTATGTATTTTGATCATTTATTTCCTCCCCCCCCCTTCTTTTTTGGTTTGTTTCAAAATGTGTTCATGAGAGACATATAAAAAGAACAGTATTTTTTTTTTTTTTAGTGTGAGGTAAAAACTCATAGACTACACAACAATGAACCCTAGGGTTACCAGACTATCCCTAAAGTACATGTGGGTTTACATATGCCTACATACCCTGCAGGTATCCCACATGAACCAAGTTAATACCTATGATACCTAAGGACCATAATAATGGCAAGTGCAATGCATACACTAGAGTTGGAGACATATGGAAGCTTTCTCTCCCAAATTTTGACATGAAATGTTCCAAGAAAAATACATTTGTTGATATTTTAAAATGCGTTTAAGAATTTCATAGCAATTAATTTAAAGAATGTCACTTTTGTGCATGAATCCATCTCTTTGCAAAGAACCAAGACCTTAGGTATTTCTTATAGGATACTTATGTATTTAGAACATTAATATAATGTTATGTCTTCAATATAAAACTACCAAGTTTGCCATCTTGTTTTCCTGAGGAATGGATATTCTGTAACTCATGAGTTCAGTCAGTGGTGTGAGCTATAACAGAGCCTTTAAGTTATATGGCTCCATGGTAGAAACTTGGAGTCAAATCTCCCTCTCTCAATATTATCGCCTGCTATCTCCCAACCCAGCAAGTTTTCAAATAATATATTATCTTAAATATAATAGAGATATATAAGAAAGACAAAAATAAATAAAGTCGTGACAAATTTTCTCCAATTCCCCCTAGAAGTATGTATTTTTCATTGTTTGGAAACAATAAAAATCTGTTTCGGGTTGTGTGTTTTACATTATGCCTACGCATATTATCTCTGGGGTCAGAAACATTTTTCTATTTTTGTTTGTATCTTCCCAACACTACCACTATGTTTTTTTTCCCTTCTTCTCCTTGTTTCTGTAGAACAAGATGTGAATAAAAATCTCCTTGTTTTATAAATTTCCAATAGGGACTTTGAGATTTGAAGGTGTTTTGACATGAGACTTGTGCTCCAAAATTGTGACCCTTGTGATTTATCTCAGTAGAAGCTGTTGGACCTGAATTTGAAAGTGTGTTTGTGTGTGTGTGTGTGTGTGTGTGTGTGTGTGCGCACACACACACACACACATATGTGTGCATGTGTGTGTGTGTTCAGTGTACGTTGCTATCATGATATTATATGCCTTTATGCCTTTAACTTCAGCAGTTGGATTTCTGAAAGGCTAAGACAATAGATCACAAGTTCTAGATCAGCTTTAGCTGAAAACGAGAGCAGAATTTTTGAAAATGGGACTTAGATTTCAGGTACCACTTGTACTGACCTTTCTCTGTACCTGTCCGAACATAGCAGTGGCATCTCTACATCTCAGTTTCTCCATTCATAACAGAGATAATAACAGTATCGACTTCACAGTATTGTGAAGAAAATTAAATGCCTTAATTTGTGAAAATATCTTGGAAGAAAGCCCAGCAATTAATAAGCTCGCTGTGTGTTCATTGGTTCATTATGGCTATATTATTACTACTACTATCATATTTGTCCATTAGCTTTAGAATCAATTGAGTAAAAATAATGTAAAACAATGAACAGAATGAAAATTGTAATCATCATCTTATCAATTGTATTGAGTATTTAGTTGAAAATTAAATTTGGTGTGCAAATCACCAAACTGGAAATAAAAATAGTGCTTATGAGAACACTGTGGAAAGATTTAGAGGCAGTCATGTGTGGGTGTATACAGGCTAAAAATAGCTTCATTGTATATCCAAAAAGCAACTGGATGACCAATAGACTGTATGTAATTTTCTGATAATAAAAGCAAAGCATAAACTAGAATGAGAATATACTATAACTACTTTTACCATACAAAGAGATTTAGAAAATGTTCGTATATATGCTTTTGCTCTTTGTTTTATTTTCATTGCAACTAAGTGCAAAGTCAACACGCTAAGAAATGCTTGCTAAACACAATTTCCTCCCTGTTAATATCGTAAACACAAAATGAAATACAGATTTTGACATGCAGTTCAATTTTTAAAAATACTTCTAATTGGATATTTTCTTTATTTACACTCAATGGTATCGCCTTTCCTAGTTTCACCTCCGGAAATCGCCTATCCCCTCCCCCCTGCTCCCCAACCCACCCACTCCCATTCCCAGTCCTGGCATCCCCCTATACTGGGATCTAGGGCCTCTCCTCCCATTGCACTTTTACTGCATAATTCACTATTTTAGTTTTAGAGTAACTGTGTCCTGTTGTGATGTGAATGCAAGACGCTCCCCACAGGCTCCTGCATCTGAACACTTGGTCTCTAGGTGATGGCACTGTTTGGGGAGGATATGGAGCTTTTAGGAGGCGCAGCACTGCTGGAAGGAGTACAAGGCTAGGCGCGGGTTTGGATGGTTTATAGCCTAGCTCCCCTTCTTTTGTGCTCTCTTTCTTTCATCTGAGCAAATAAAATGTGACCAGTAAATTTCCTCCTCCTGTCAGTAGGCCATGCCTTTCTCAGTGCCATGGAGAGTAGCTCTCTGGATCTGTTAGTCAAAAGAAGTTTTTCCTGAATTGTTTTTGTACATTATTTTATCACAGTAACAGAAAGTGACCAATATATTCATGCCCTCAAAGTAATACATAAAACTGAAAGCAATAATAAATTTGAAATTAAAACAGGTATCTTAAAATAAACATGTATATATGTGTGTGTGTGTGTATGTGTGTGTATGTATATATATATATTTTTTTCTAGTCTCCCAGTCACCCATATATATTTTTTCAATACTTAATTTTAATAGAATATTTCCCTTTGTCAATATTATAAAGTTAAACCGTACATTAGGCTTGTATTGTAGGCTATACATTATTACAATAGTATATATTAAATATATATTTTAAATTTTTCATGTTTTCTCTATTTTCACACATTATACAAAAGTTTTGGTTGTTACTTGTTTTAATTTTTGGCAGCAATGAACTGTCTCTATACAATGAATCTGTATGTATACTTTTATTGCAGTGTGGAGATTTAAATATTTGTTTGAATCATACTTGTGAATCAGTATTCCCATCAATCAGTTTTACCAAATACTAAATTCCTGGAAATTTGTAACATCTCTTTCTCTATTGAAATATGGAAAAATATTAAAATAATAGTGGGATAACTATAAATTTCTGAAGTGCTTTTTTCTTCATTATCATAAACTGTTACATATATTTAATTTGTTCACGCATATGTACATAATAAAAAGACTATTTTAAAATATTAAGTGAATGAAGTGATAATAAGTTTACATATTTTACTAGCCCATCACATTGTACATTGGGCAACTAAGATCAATTTCTATAAATACACATGGATCTTGGTTGATTTGGAAAAGTTAGTTCTTTATTGCACATTTTTTTTACTAGCATGTATTCATGGGTTAACTATTCAAGTATTCAGTTGACAGTGTTCATAGTTTGAAAATTCCTCTAAAGAATATCAATACTATAATGGTGTATCAACAACTTCCTGTTTGCTTTGTGTTGTCCCAGAATCATTGTCTTTCAGTTAATGGACTAAATTCATCTGCACCTATTATTATTGTGAATAAAATATGATTGAATTTTTACCTCTTATTTTAAAATCAATTAAGAGAGCCCATTGTTCTTAAAAGACTGCTGGCATGCAAGCCCCAGGAACTCTTTTACTTCTGCCCATCCACCCCTCTCCTCCTCTGGAGATACAGGAGCAGACCACTGTACTGTATTTGCAAACAATTACAATTCAGGGCCTCACACATACACAGAAGCACAGCATTCACTGAGTCACCTGTCTAGTACCTATTTCAGCAATGTTTTTATTTATTTACTAGCTTTTGCAGCTTCAAAGTTACGATTCTCCTGCCTTATATTTATGTGGAAAATGAGGATAAATCTATGAACATAGTAAAATTAATATGTTCTATTATTAACTTAAGATTAAATATAATACTACGTCTTTCCTCTTTCTTAATTGGCTTAGATATCATCCACAAACGCCTCTCAACATGTCAATTCTACCACTAATTTTAAAACTTCCTATAGAGTTTTTGGGCACTGTTTATACAAACTATTTGCTTGGTTTTCAACATTTCTATTTATCATTTCTTTTTGTTATTATTGGGAATATCATTCTTAAGTAACAAGAAATATTTGAAAGTGGTTATGAAACCAATGCTGAGCTCCCTTAAAATTAGGCAATGAAAATTTCCTTACTCACTTTCTAGAACTGTAATACAGCCCATTAAAGCACTGTGTTGATCAATGTTCTACCTGAATGTGTTGTTTGCATTCTAGTCTATGATCTTTGGGTGTCCGAATTAATACTGCTGATAATCACCATTTTACATGTAAATGTTAAGAAATTGTATTTTTATTCCTTTGTAGTTGCCAAGAAATATAATTATAAATCATTATGTATATATTCTATTAAGTTGTACTTACCTCCCATGTCTGTTTTTCCTCTTTCTTGGCTATTGAAGATACTTAGCTACCATGAATTTCAGTCTTGCAATAGGAAAACACTTTAATTTTTTTTTTTCTTTCTGGAATATTCCTTCCGGGATTGTGTTGTCGATTTTTATGTCTTAGGTTTCCTCACAATCTTTTAACACTTTCTTTCCCTGGAGCTACATTCCTCCCAAGTGTATTATAAACCAATCTCTCATAAAGCATTATCTTTTACCATTTCTTTGAATTTTTCACTATGACAAATTCACCTGCAGTAGAAATTTTCTCTGAAAGAAGAGCTTTCTCTAAGTCCTGTGCACATCTCTATGACTCTCTTCACTTTTGCTTACAGAGGAGCACACATTTTCTTCTTCTCTCTTTTGTTTTGTTTTCTTTTTCCATGTATTTTAACTTTAAACTCTCTACTGTACTTTAAATAACTACACACTATAGATGGAGTGAAGTTGGACCTTAAAAACACACTTAGAAGACTCATTATCTGCAGGTAACCAAGGTCTCCTAAGGCTTCACAAAGGCCATATGTTCTTGGGTTATTTGAACGTCAGCACCTCCAGAACTTAGAGTCTATGGGCATCTCAAGTCTGGAGATGCTGAAGGGAAGCCTTCAGTGGAAAGGCTTTCCTGAAGAATACTAGGCACTTCCCTTCACTTGTTCATACTTGCCTGCTGACTATGCCTACTATGTTTCCTTCTAGAAAGCCTTTAAACTTCATAGGTTTCTTGTATTAAAAATTTTAATGTCAATTCAATGGCCTTCTGTATTTCTTGTGGTGAGTTTTATATTTGCTTGGTGAAATGTTGAAGAGGACGACCAAGTGTGTTTATGTCAACAATTTGAATCATTTGATCATACAGAAAATGTGAGGATTCCCCCCTCCCCAGAATTAAAAGTGATTTTCTGTCCTGTGTGTGTGTGTGTGTGTGTGTGTGTGTGTGTGTGTGTGTAAGTGTGTTTCATGCATATGTGTTTACATGTGAGTCCATGCAGATGGTCTTACATTTATATGTAGAGGCCACTAGTCAGCATGGAGTGATTTCTACCATCGTCAGCCTAGTATTTGAGACAGGGTCTCTTTGTGAACCTGAGCTCTTCAGTTCAGCTAGGTTGAACAGCCTCCTGTGTCTATGTTCTTTCATCACCATGTTTAAAAAGAGACATGACAACACTTGGCTTTTTAGTGTGTGCGGGGGGGGGGAGGGGGTCCAACCTCAGGTGCTCATCCTCACCAGGCAGGACATTAACTGGATGAGCCATTTTGGCAGGATTCAATTATTTTTTTCAATATTTTTTACACTTTGCTATGATTATGTTCCCTGATCTGTTTGGAAACAATGCCAAGCCTTTTGAAAACAGTCTAATAAAAAAATGCACAAAGATACTGTATACCATACACTCTATTCCCACTAGTTGTACAAATACCATAAATTATTAGAATTTAATATTTAATGGAAAAGGTATAATAATCTCCTGAGGTCTGTTGGAACATATTCAAAAATTTAGTTAGGTATTAGATGTTATTAATTTTGATATTTGGGGGATGTCACTTCATTAATTCTTTAAGTCTAGTGCTGCTCATAAAATATGTAACCACTTATTCCTAGTTTTTTTTCTAGCAAAGCAATTTTCAAGAAATGACTCTGACTGAGCTCAGGACAAACAGGTCAGTCTTGCTTTAGATTCTTTTTGGTGACTAACCATGAGTCAATTAGAATTTTCAGTACGTAACCGAAAACCAATCTTTATACCAAAAACATGAAGTTTAAGACACTTATTGAAGCCAGCAGTAATTTTTCACTTTTGTAAATAAAAGGCTAACCTATGAATGTGTGGTCAGAGAATTTAGCATTTCCTATTCAAGGTACTCTGTATATTATTTCAAAGTTGGTCTGACCTTCACATATGTCTAAGAGTACTGGATAAGTCGTTGTGCATGTGACCTCCTACAAGAATCTTTGTAAATTTTGGAACCAGTATAGATTTATTGGGATAGCATTTTAAAAAAATAAAATAAAACAACAAAACACAATAACAAAAACAATAACAAAAGAGAGGCGCAAACACCAAGTCCATCTATTCCTTCTGTGTTTCCTGTGAGTCTCGTGGTCAGTACATGGCAGTAAAGGGAAGGGAAGATTGGAAATCAGATCTGCTGTAAGTCTCTTTTTGAAGAACTTTGTTGATTGACAGAAAGACATTTTAAACCAGGTGACATTAGGATGTTCTTTGGGCAGTGGACTCTTCAGTTGCAAAACTGTGAGTCCTTGGTTCTCATAGATATGCAAAGTATGGCTTCACAATGCATATAAATGGAGTGAAATGTTCAATGTTCCTGGGCTTCAGGTTTGGGGTTCTTAGTAGATGAACTCCTTGGGAATATATAATTTAATTTAAAGAGAGGTCATGAATGTGAAAGAGAGAAAGAAATGTTATATAAGAAGACTTGTTATATAGGAAGAAGTTTGGAGCTGAGACGAAAGGATGGACGATCTAGAGACTGCCATACCTGGGGATCCATCCCATAATCAGCCTCCAAACGCTGACACCATTGCATATACTAGCAAGATTTTGCTGAAAGGACCCAGATATAGCTGTCTCTTGTGAGACTATGCTGGGGCCTAGCAAACACATAAGTAGATGCTCACAGTCAGCTATTGGATGGATCACATGGCCCCCAATGGAGGAGCTAGAGAAAGTACCCAAGGAGCTTGGGGAATCTGCAACCTTATATGTGGAACAACAATATGAACTAACCAGTAACCCCTGGAGCTCGTGTCTCTAGTTGCATATGTACCAGAAGATGGCCTAGTCGGCCATTAGTGGAAAGAGAGGCCCATTGGTTATGCAAAGTTTATATGCTTCAGTACAGGGGAACACCAGGGCCAAGAAGTGGGAGTGGGTGGGTGGGGGAGCGTGTGGAGGACTTTTGGTATAGCATTGGAAATGGAAATGTAATAAATACCTAATAAAAAAATAAATAAAATAAAAAAAGAAGACTTCAAGGGAACAAAGGGAAGGGTAAACTAGTGTAATTATAATCTCAGAACTGAAATAATTTGAAAAACAGAACATATAAATACATGTGTGTTTAAGGAAGCTACCATAGAACACTATTGAGACACATGTGCTATACAGACATGCTGCCTCTTTTCTCACTGCTGTTGCCTCATGGATAATATCTCTTTGCAGTTTGTGCATGAAACACTTAGGAAAGTGCTTCTTGTTAAATTTTAGGAAACTTATCAGCACTGAGTATATTAATGGTCCAGCCTATGCCCTGCAGATGCATAGAATGCTTATACTGTGACAGATCTCTCTCGCGCACGCACTTTCTCTTCACACACACACACACACACACACACACACACACACACACACACAATCAGCCATAAAGAGGAAAGTATCAATTGGAGAGTGGGGGACACGGGAGGTAAAGGAGGAAGAAAAGGGAGGAAGAAAAGGGATATAATTACATTTCAATTAAAACATCACAAGAAAATAAATAAGTCAATAAATAGGCTTCTTTTCAAAAAGCTCCTGGAGTTTAAAATAAAAATGACTTTGTTGCTATGAGTTGCACAGAAACCCAAATAGAAGTTTTTCTGGAATGTCTACTTTCACTACCAGGAATAATTGTTTTGAGCATCAACAAGTTCTTTCACTTAATATAGAAAGTTATCATTTCCACAAAAGAAATGTAAAACAGCTCTGAAAGGCCAATATATATATATATATATATATATATATATATATACACACATATATGTATATATACACACATATATATGTGTGTATGTTAAATATTCACAAATATAAGTATATACACATTTACTTAACATTTACTTGTAATCACTTTTTATAGATATTTTTCTATATTGTTTGTGGAAGTTTGGCTCACATATTAAATTGTTGTATTAACAATGTATTTGATTTATGTTTAGATTCTAAAAAATTAGTGAATATGGGTCTCGATTTATTTCATTTTGTGTATTAATTGCCAAATTGATAGTAGAAGCTTTTCAGTGATGTATTAATTTAATGAATCTTGACAGAACTATTATCATTTGACAGTTGCTTATGTGAGCATTGGTGATGTTACTTTGAGCAAGACATTTGTAAGTTATTTACACATTAAATATGTAATATGATCATTATGATTTAGTATGCATGGCTAAAATAAGGGACTAATATCTTATTTGTTTTAGATATTCTCTGAGAAGTTAACATAAGCATTGTCTCCCTCACATGTGTGGACTCTCATATGTAATATTACAGGTACATTTGTAAACAGATATACATGTGCATACAGTATAACATGTACAAAGAACAAGATAGGAGAATGCTATGTGCTCTTCTTATTTAAATAAAATAATTCCATGAATAGGAAATACTAAAATGATACAATAGGAAGAAACGTTTGCAGACAATGATATTCTACCTGATAGTTTCAATGTAAAGTACTTAATTACAGCTTATCTAAAGGATTCAGAATCTGTCAAACATTACAAAATTAGCCATATCTCATTGGATATCTTAAAAATTCTCTTATTAAGTGGCCCATATCTCTTCTTTTCTTAAGAAGATATTTCTAACAAGCAATTGAAAATTTGTCTTACCAAGTCAAAATTTCCAATATATAATCTTAAATGCCTATAAAAATACTTGTATGATTCATGAATGGAAATTAAATATAAATAATATATCTTAGGTACAACTATTTTCTGCTTGTAAACATGATGTGCAAACATCATGTGTAAACATCTGCTGGTAAACATTCAATGAAATTTGGAAATTATGACAAAATAAAAAACATTTTAGTTTTTCCAATGTTTGACTTAATTTCCATCATGTATAGAGTTCTTTTCAAAGTTTTAATTTGTGTGTGTGTATATGTGTGTATGCATATGTATGTATAGATGTATGTGTTTATAAAATAAAACATTGGGATGAATTTATGTTGTCTTACTCGTAGCTTGCTTTTATTAAAATTAACAGCCTGTGAACAGATTTAAAATATCATTAGAATTTCTTAAATCTTCGTGTACCATAGTTCACTGAAACCAGTACCTAGTTTAATTTATTGACTGTCTTACATTTATGAACAGTGCTGGGAATAGTCTTGTACTTGAGTCTATAGACACATAAACACACACACACACACACACACGTACACACGTATGTATGTATTATGTATGTATGTATATTTCTTAAAAATCATAGCTCTAGGAGTAAAAATTCAACCTCAAGTGTTCATGTTTTTGATGATTTTACAGTGTATTACTTAAGTATACTGTTTCTAAACAAATAAGGGCACAGTGATATTACCAAGAATTGTTGTTTATAACCCAATCATATAATACAAAAGAGGAATAAGTAAAGGATAAGACCTTTGAGCATCTCTCTTTCTGGTGGGTGAAATGAGTCCATTACTAGAGACAGGGAAGGTACAAGGCCATTTCTACTTTCAATGTTAGAAGTATACATATTCTTCATTATTTTAGATACTAAATTTTAATTTAAATGTCCAGATTAGCTAACAGAGTCAAATAAGCCACATTTCAACATTATTATAAACCACGTTTTATTTTCTCTCCCTTCGAATAAGATCAGCCATGTCCTTTGTGACTTTTGGGGGTGGGGCTATTCATATAGTTTCCTAACCTGAAGACGTTGCTCATGTATCAAGGTTTATCCCACAGTCTTTGAGTCATAAATGCCTTTCAGAGTTTAAAATACATTTGTCTTCCCGCATTTAAAAAATATGAAATCTTAGATGACATGTCACCATTTCTTTAATCCTGGTTTCCAGATGTATATCACAGAGCCTGTAGCACCTTGGCTGCTTTCTAAACTCTCCCAGGGCTTCATGAAAATAAAAAACTGAGGTGATTTTATAAAATATACTGCCATAAGTGATAGTTGCTTATCTTGTTATTAAAATTAATTAAATGTTGACCAGCAGTGTCCACCAAGTCACAAAATTCTAAACTAATAATTCTTCCATTTACTAAAGATATTCTCAGTTTAATCATTTTATCTACAACACATAGCACAGTGTGGGGCCTGTGGTGAATGCTTGCTTAATGAATGAAATTTCCCAATGTAGTAGCAAAGCATAATTTTAAACATGCCTTTGCTCACTCCAAGTGTGTGATTACAGTGTCATCTAAATCTATGTACACAAAGATAAAGTAGGCTGGCATGATAGTTAATTTTGAACTTATATTTATGTCTCACCCTTGGCCACCATGGTGATTCACTGTTTAATGAAATAATCAACAAAGTTAAGTATTTATTATGTCACTCCTAACTGCATTTCAAAATTATTTATTTAAATATATATGTATATATATAAATTTAGTATATGAATTATATATACATATATATATATTTAGTATAATGGAAAAATTAGAAGTTCATATAGATAATACAGTGACATATACACTGAAGAAAGATGAAATATTTTTGAAATGTGTGAAATTTTACTCCTCAATTCCCCTCTCCCTCATATGAAATACATAGTTTTGGGCCCAGTTCCTTTGAACAAGACAGCGTTTCAATTTATTTTATTTAACTTGAATTTAAGTTATTATAACATTGTATTTGTATATGGTACTATTTTAAATCAGAATAAAATAATGAAATTAGATATTTAACTTGGCAAACAAAGAGTTCTAGGAATAATTTTGTTTGATTTAGATCCAAATATATTCACACTTTTTTCTGGCATATTTAGCTTTTAAATATTTTTTAAACAAAAAGACTCCATCAAATAAGTATATTTTCCATATAGTTTAGAATAATAGCATTTACTTGTAACATTATGCTAATATATCAGTGAGCTTTCTGCTCATGTTTTTAAAAGTGCCTAAGTATCCCATAAAGTGTAGAGACACTCTTGGTTTGAGGAGCTTGATCCTTGGTTTGTTGGCTTCATCATCTTTGGGACTGTGATGAGGTAGCATATCATGGCCAGAAATACATACTAGAGCAAGCTGCTCACTTTGTGGTTGCTAGGAAGCAATAAGAAAAGAAAAAGTGTGGCCAGAATCCTAATATTATCTCCAAAGACACAGCCTCATACTCTCATTTTCTTCCCTAAGAATTCACTTCCCAAAGTTTCCACCTCTCAGCGGGACCAAGGAAAAGAGGTAGCCTTTAATACATGGGGTTTTAAAGGGCACTTATTCAAGCTACAGAAAACATGTCTATATTTTACAAATTTGATCAACAAGCTTCGTTGCAATCATGTCTAAGACAGCAGCCTTCAAGAGACACATTTTCCAATTTCATATGCACTTGCGTTTCTGCAATATTAGTAGAGAGAATTCTTGATACCTACAGGAGCAATTAAATATTTACTCCCAGCTGTAATCTATATTTCCTAAATTCTTATTGCATTAACTCATCTGTATCACTCAATAATACAAAGTGAACTATTCCACTAATTCAGGAGAAGAGAATGAGATGACCTGAAGAATGACAGCAGCATCTACCAATTTCATTTTGATAACTAACAGTATATAGCTCACTGGACCTATGCCCATCTATGCACACGCTCTGGTTAGCAGTTGAGCTTCTGTGGACCTCTATAGGCACAGGTTAGTTGATTCTATATGCTTTCTTGAGGTATCCTTGACCTCCATGCCTCCTTTAATCCTTCGTCTCCCTCAACCATTGAATTACCCTACCTCTGACTAATATTTATTTAACTGTGGGTCTCTGCATCTGTTTTCATCAGTTCCTGGGTGAAGCCTCTCAGATGACAGTTATGCTAAGTACCTATCTGGAAGTACAACAGAATATCATTATATTATCAGGGATGGCCTCTTTCCAAAGCTGAGCCAGTCTTTGGTTGGTGAGTCTCTCAATTTCTGCTGCAACTTTACCACTGAACAACGTGTTGATAGGAGAAACCTAGGGTCTAAGGTTTTGTGGCTGGGCTGGTATCCCAGTCCCTCCGTTGGATGTCATTTCTGGTTACAGGACACGGTTGTATCAGTCTCCATATCCTACTTTGCTAGAAACCTTAGGGAGGGCCACCCTTTTGGATTTCTGGGAGTTACCATTGTGGATGATTTCTAGCTCATCTTAGGATGCCCACAACTCTATGGCTTCCAGTTCTCTCTCCACTTACTTTGTCTCCATTGTTCTCCCCCTATTTGATCCGTTCTTCTCCCTTTCCCCCTCCCTTCCACCCAATTCCGTCCCTTCCTCTACCCAAGGTCTATTCTCTTTATCTTTCTCAGAGAGATCTCTCCATTCCACTTTGGACCCTCCCTGTTACTTAGGTTCTTTGGTACTGTGGTTTGTATCATGGTTTTCCTATATGTTATGACTAAAATCCACTTATAAGTGAGTCCATACCATGCATGGCCTTTTGGGTGTGGGTTGCCTCACTCAGGATGATATTCTCAATTTTCATCTATTTGCCTACAAAATACATAATGTCTTTGTTTTTAATACCGGAATAGTATTGCATTGTGTAGATATACTACATTTTCTTATCCATTCTTCAGTTGAGGGACATCTACGTTGTTTCTAGTCTCTGCCTAGTAAGAATAAAGCTGCTATAAATATGGTTGAGCAAGTGTCTTTGTGGGACAGTGAAGCATCTTTGGGATATCTGAACATGAGTGGTATAGCTGGTTCTTGAGGTAGAACTATTACCATTTTTCTGACAAACTGGTAAATTGATTTCCAAGGTAGTTGTACAAGTTTGCACTTCCACAAGCAATGGAGCAGTGTTCCCCTTTCTCCATATCATCCCCAACATATCTCGTGGCTTGAGTATTTATGTTTGCTAGTCTGGTGGGTACAAGATGGAATCTCCTACTCAATTTTATTTGCATTTCCTTGATGACTAAGGATATTGAACATTTCTGTAAATGCTTCTCAACCATTAAACATTCATCTGTTGAGAACTCTCTGTTCATGTATGACCCCATTTTTTTTCAAAATTGGGTTATTTAGTTGGTTGGTGTCGAGGTTTCTTGAGTTCATATATTTTGGATATCAGCTCTATGTTGGATGCAGGGTTGGAGAAGATCTCCTCCCATTCTATAAGTTGTTGTTTTGTCCTTTTGACAATGCCCTTCACATTTCAGAAATGCTTCAGTTTCATGAGGTTCCACTAATAAATTGTTCATCTTAGTGTCTGGGCTGTTCATGTTTTGTTCATGAAGTTGTCTCCTGTGAAAATGCATTCAAGTTTATCCCCCACTATCTCTTCTACCAGATTTATTGAATATGGGTTGATAGTGAGATCTTTGATCCACTAGGACTTGAGTTTTATAATAGATATGGATCTATTTGCATTCTTCTACATGCATACATGCCATTAGACCAGCAATATTTGTTGAAGTTGCTTTTTTATTATATATATGTATTATATATATATGTATATGTAATATATATATTATATATATTACATATATATATATATATGTATGTGTGTGTGTGTGTGTGTGTGTGTGTATGTATGAGATAGATTTAATCAGCACTTTAGCCTTGTTTGAGTCCTTTAATTTCCAACTTCAACTTTTCTATTTAACCTTAAAACTAATTTCATCCGATATCTAAATGGTACAGGGGAACAATAGTATTCTGAATTAACAAAGATTTTTTCCTTTGAATCCTGAATAATGGAGTTGTAGCCCTGAAAATTACTCTCATATAGATTTCAATATTAAAATTAAGTTCAATTTTATAAAATCTCACCAGTAGAGAAAGCTTTAAGAAATAGAGACCCAGAAGGACCACAACCTCTCCTTTGAGTATGGATCCACTCAGACATAGCGTTACTATGAATAAATGCTTTTTTGTTCTTCAATTATTTAGTTTTAATTTCCCTCTGACAAATCAAGTGTCTATAGCTCTGTGGATTTGCTTCTTGGTCTTCAACTCAATTCAAATGCCAATACCATGCGTTTTTATTACTATTGCTTCATAGACCAACTTGAAATCAGGGATGCTGATGCCTCCAGACATTCTTTTATTATAGAAGATTGCTTTAATTGTCCTTATATATTGTTTGCTTGTTTATTTTGTTTTGTTTTACCATATGAAGTTGAGTGTTGTTCTTTCAACATCTTTGAAGAGAGTGTTGGAATTTGGATGGGAATTGTATCGAATCTATAGATTGTTTTTGGTAAGATGGCCATTTAATCCTAGGAATCCATGAGAAAAGGAGATTTTTTTTTTCATTTTCCGATATCTTCTTCAGTTTCTTTCTTCAAAGACTTGATGTTCTTGTCATATGTGTCTTTCACTTGCTTGGTTAGAGTTACACCAAGATATTTTATATTATTAGTCACCATTGTGAAGGTTTTTTTTTTTTTGCTTATTTCTCTCTCATTGTGTTGATAATTTGTATAGAGGAGGGCTACTAATTATTGGCTTTTTGTTTTGTTTTGTTTTGGTTTGGTTTGGTTTGGTTTGGTTTTGGTTTTGTTGTTGTGATTTCATGCTGTTGTTTGTTGCTGGAGTTAATTTTGTATCCAGGTTCTTTGCTGAAGCTGCTTGTTACTGAGCTGCAGGTTTTCCTGGTAGAGTTTTGGGGTTACCATGTCTACTGTCATATCATCTGCAAATAGAGATTTGTTGACTTCTTGCCTTCCAAATTTTATTCCTTTGATCTCATTTAGTATTCTTATTGTTGTAGCTAATATTTCAAGTTCTATATTGAATAGATATGGAGAGGATGTCCTTTTCATTGATTTGAGAGAAATTGCTTTAAGTTTTAACTTAATTTAAAGTTGGCTACAAGCTTTCTGTATCTTGCCTTTATTGTATCTTATATCCCTGATTTCTCTAAAACTGTTATAATGAAGGGATGTTGAATTTTGTCAAAGTTTTTCAGCATCTAATGAGTTTTTCAGCATTTAATGTGTGTGTGTGTGTGTGTGTGTGTGTGTGTGTGTGTGTGTGTGTGTTTTCAGTTTACTTGGATCTTTAAATGTTGAACCATCCCTGTATCTCTGGTATAAAACCAACTTGATCATGATGAATTGTGGTTTTGATGTGTTATTGGATTTAGTTTCTGGGTTTTTTTTGTTTGTTTTTTTGTATTGAATATCTTTGCATCAATGTTCATTAGCAAGATTGACCTAAAATTATTTTCTTAGTTGAGTCTTTTTGTGGTTTAGGTATCACAGTGACTGTGCCCTCATAAAATGTATTTGGCAGTGTTATTTCTGTTTGTATTTTGTGGAATACTTTGAGGTGTGTTGATATTAGCTCTTTTTTGAAAGTCTGGTAGAATTATGTGCTAAAACCACCTAGCCCTGGTCGATTATTTTTGTTTTTGATTGGGAGATTTTAACAGCATCTTCTACTTCCTTAGGGGTTATAGGCCTATTTAAATCATTTACCTGACCTTGATTTAACTTTGGTAAAGGGTATCATTCAAGAAAATCATTCATTTTGTTTTGATTTTCCAATTTTGTGGAATACAGTCTTTTGATGATTCTTTGGATTTCCTCATTGTCTGTTGTAATGTCCCCTTTTTCATTTCTGATTTAGTTAATTGGATATCCTTTCTCTGAGTTTCAGTTGCTCAAGGGCTTGTCTATCTTGTTGATTTTCTCAAAAGACCAACTCTTGGTTTAACTGATTCTTTGTATTCTTTTTGTTTTAATTTATTGATTTCAACCATGAGTTTGATTATTTTCTGCTACTTTCTTTTTGGTGGGGGTAGGGGTTTGGGGGTTGGGGTTGTTTGCTTCTTTTTGTTACAGAGCTTTTAGGTGTTCTCTTGTTACTTGTTTTTGTGGTAAATCTCCACCCAAATATGAAAACACAACATAATTAATATGAATACATGCTGAGCACCTAGATTAGGCAGATCTACCACTACACTACATCTTCCACATCTATGAGACCCCTTAGAATGTGTGGTTTCTCCAGGCCATGTGCTTCTGCTCTGCTTTTCTTCTTTCTCCTCCTCATCCTCTGCATTCTCTCCCTCTTCCATTTTCTCCTTCTTCTCTCCCTCCACCTCTGCTCCACCTTCCCTTTTATCTGAACAATCATGGCTTAAATTGAAATCAGGGTAATAGAGGGTTTTGTTTTGTTTTTGTTTTATTTGCTTATTTTGTTTTGTTTTACATGTCCAATGTGCATGTGGCAGAGGAAACCCAAGAATAGCTATGACAAAATTAGAAACTGACTTAAAACATGATGAGAATTATCGGTGGTATTCTGTAAATCAGCTGAGTTATCTTTAATTATCAGATTTTTAGATGAAAGCTGTGTGTCACGATACATAGACTGGATATTCCTGCATGAAAACTGATTTGTTCTCATGGATTCTATAGAAATTTGAAGACATTTCTTTCAATTTAAATTGGCTGAGGAAACATGAAGCAAGAACATCAATGACTAGCCATCTGCTGTTATGAAAATATAAAGTTATCAGATAAGGAGAGAACTTGCACACTTCCATGGAATAGTGACATACACATGCAACCATTTTCATTGTGACATGTGTGAGGAAGAGACTGTAGTGAGAAAGGTAATGACAGGTGAAGGGCTGCAAAACCAGGGGTAGAGAGCAGAGCCACTTACATGTAGATCCACTGCAGACTGAACAAGTAATAGCATCTGTAATGGATCTTTCATGAATTCTGAAACACCTTCCTTTGTTTTTTCACACTACTCAATTGAATAACTGGAGGAAATTAAGATAGTGCTAACTTTTCAAGAACAATTACAATGTGAAATGTTTGAAAATAAAGTGTAAAAGACTCATTTATGAAAGGGTAAATTTAGTGGAAAAACAAAGAGAGCCTTCCAAAATGCTGCTCAATGTTTCCCTAAATTCTTCAGTTTTAAGAATACAACAGATCCTGAAGAAATCCAAAACACCATCAGATCCTTCTACAAAAGGCTATACTCAACAAAACTGGAAAACCTGGATGAAATGGACAACTTTCTAGACACATACCAGGTACCAAAGCTAAATCAAGATCAGGCTAATGATCTAAACACTCCCATATCCCCTAAAGAAATAGAAGCAGTCATTAATAGTCATTAATAGTCTCCCAACCAAAAAAAAGCCCAGGACCAGATGGGTTTAGTGCAGAGTTCTATCAGACCTTCAAAGAAAACCTAATTCCAGTTCTTCACAAAGTATTCCACAAAATAGAAACGGAAGGTACTCTACCTAATTCATTCTATGAAACCACAATTACTCTGATACCTAAACCACAAAAAGACCCAACAAAGATAGAGAACTTCAGACCGAATTCCCTTATGAATATTGATGCAAAAATCCTCAATAAAGTTCTTGCTAACTGAATCCAACAACACATCAAAACAATCATCCATCCTGACCAAGTAGGTTTCATCCCAGGGATGCAGGAATGGTTCAATATACAGACATCCATCAATGTAATCCAGTATATAAACAAACTCAAAGACAAAAACCACATGATCATCTAGTTAGATGCTGAGAAAGCATTTGACAAAATCCAACACCCATTCATGATAAAAGGCTTGGAAAGATCAGGAATTCAAGTCCCAAACCTAAACATGATAAAAGCAACCTACAGCAAACCAGTAGCCAACATCAAAATAAAGGGTGAGAAACTGGAAGCAATCCCACTAAAATCAGGGACTAGACAAGGCTGTCCACTCTCACCCTACCTATTCAACATTGTACTCGAAGTCCTAGCCAGAGCAATTAGACAACAAAAGGAGATCAAGGGGATACATATTGAAAAGGAAGAAGTCAAAATATCACTTTTTGCAGATGATATGATAGTATATATAAAAGACCCTAAAAATTCCACCAGAGAACACCTAAGCCTGATAAACAGCTTCAATGAAGTAGCTGGATATAAAATTAACTCAAACACGTCAAGGCCTTTCTGTACACAAAGGATAAACAGGCTGAGAAAGAAATTAGTGAAATAACACCCTTCTCAATAGTCACAAATAATATAAAATACTTTGGCGTGACTCTAACTAAGGAAGTGAAAGATCTGTATGATAAGAACTTCAAGTCTCTGAAGAAAGAAATTAAAGAAGATCTCAGAAGATGGAAAGATCTCCCATGCTCATGGATTGGTAGGATCAACATTGTAAAAATGGCTATCTTGCCAAAAGCAATTTACAGATTCAATGCAATCCCCATCAAAATTCCAACTCAATTCTTCAACGAATTAGAAAGGGCAATCAGCAGATTCATCTGGAATAACAAAAAACCTAGGATAGCAAAAACTCTTCTCAAGGATAAAAGAACCTCTGGTGGAATCAACATGCCAGACCTAAAGCTGTACTACAGAGCAATTGTGATAAAAACTGCATGGTACTGGTATAGTGACAGACAAGTAGACCAATGGAACAGAATTGAAGACCGAGAGATGAACCCACACACCCATGGTCACTTGATCTTTGACAAGGGAGCTAAAACCATCCAGTGGAAAAAAGACAGCATTTTCAACAAATGGTGCTGGCACAACTGGCGGTTATCATGTAGAAAAATGCGAATTATCCATTTCTATCTCCTTGTACTAAGGGCAAATCTAAGTAGATTAAGGAACTCCACATAAAACCAGAGACACTGAAACTTATAGAGGAGAAAGTAGGGAAAAGCCTCGAAGATATGGGTACAGGGGAAAAATTCCTGAATAGAACAGCAATGGCTTGTGCTGTAAGATCGAGAATCAATAAATGGGACCTCATAAAATTGCAAAGCTTCTGCAAAGCAAAAGACACTGTCAATAAGACAAAAAGGCCACCAACAGATTGGGAAAGGATCTTTACCTAACCCAAATCAGATAGGGGACTAATATCCAATATATATAAAGAACTCAAGAAGGTGGACTCTAGAAAATCAAATAACCCCATTAAAAAATGGGGCTCAGAGCTGAACAAAGAATTCTCACCTGAGGAATACCGAATGGCTGAGAAGCACCTGAAAAAATGTTCAACATCCTTAATCATCAGGGAAATGCAAATCAAAACAACCCTGACATTCCACTTCACTCCTGTCAGAATGGCTAAGATCAAAAATTTAGGTGACAGCAGATGCTGTAGAGCATGTGGAGAAAGAGGAACACTCCTCCATTGTTGGTGGGATTGCAAGATTGTACAACCACTGTGGAAATCAGTCTAGTGGTTCCTCAGAAAATTGGACATAGTACTACCAGAGGATCCCGCAATACCTCTCCTGGGCATATATCCAGAAGATGTCCCAACCGGTAAGAAGAACACATGCTCCACTATGTTCATAGCAGCCTTATTTATGATAGCCTGAAGCTGGAAAGAACCCAGATGCCCCTCAACAGAGGAATGGATACAGAAAATGTGGTACATTTACACAATGGAGTACTACTCAGCTATTAAAAAAATGAATTTATGAAATTCCTAGAGAAATGGATGGACCTGGAGGGCATCATCCTGAGTGAGGTAACCCAATCACAAAGGAACTCGCACAATATGTACTCACTGATAAGTGGATATTAGCCCAGAAACTTAGGATACCCAAGATATAAGATACAATTTCCTAAACGCATGAAATTCAAGAACGAAGACCAAAGTGTGGACACTATGCCCCTTCTTAGAAATGGGAACAAAACACCCATGGAAGGATTAACAGAGACAATGTTTGGAGCTGTTACGAAAGGATGGACCATCTAGTGATTGCCATATGCAGGGTTCCATCCCATAATCAGCTTCCAAACGCTGACACCATTGCATATACTAGCAAGATTTTGCTGAAAGGACCCAGATATAGCTGTCTCTTGTGAGACTATTCCGGGGCCTAGCAAACACAGAAGTGGATGATCACAATCAGCTATTGGATGGATCACACGGCCCCCAATGGAGGAGCTAGAGAAATTTCCCAAGGAGCTAAAGGGAACTGCAACCCTATAGGTGGAACAACAATATGAACTAACCAGTACCCCGGAGCTCTTGTCTCTAGCTGCATATGTATCAAAAGATGGCCTAGTCGGAAAGAGAAGCAAAGAGAGGCCCATTGGACTTGCAAACTTTATATGCCCCAGTACAGGGGAATGCCAGGGCCAAAAAGGCGGAGTGGGTGGGTAGGGGATTGGGGGGTGGGTATGGGGGACTTTTCCGATAGCATTGAAAATGTAAACGAGGAAAATACCTAATTAAGAAAAAAGAATGATCATAATCCAACATTGATATCCCAAGAAGATGATTTGCCAAAGGATGAACCTGACAGATTCTCACTGACATCAATAATCTAATAAGATGATCACTGAAAATCCTTCTCTGTAAATGGCACTCCTTCCTCCAAGAACTGTTATTACTGTCCTTCTAGTCCTTTGATTTGACATCATAATTTGTTTTATTGATCAGAAATGATAGCAATCTGTTATATCAATTATACTCCCAGAAAATGTCATTCAGCATTTATTTTGGTCTCTTTTTATCTAGACCCCTTTCTAAAAACAATTATAAAGTCCTAGGAGTGGGAGAGACCATGCAAATTTGGATCATATGAGAAAATACCCTCATGAGCATAGAGTCTGTCCTTTAACATTCCTGGACCTATTGACCTATTTTTGAAAGAATTAATCAATATGTTATTATGTGATTCTGAAGACATCAAATGTACACATCACAGTTTGAAAAATAATTGTTTATTTTAATAATCAGATTTTGAATGTTTTATTACATAGCATAATGAAAATCACCATTTAGTCATTTTAAGGAAACTAAACGCTAAGGAAACCCTAATTTACAAGCTAGTGGATAGAATTCCAATATCATATGAATCAATCCTGTCTATGAAAAGTATATGTGGTTAAATTTTGACTTTTAAAAGAAAAAAAAATTTCTTTTAAAATTCTCTTTGATCTTTGAAAAAGAGTCTTCCTATGACATCCCTACTGACCTGGAACCTTCTGTGTAGATCAGGTTAGTCTCAAACTCACAGTGATTTGCCTGGTTCTGCCTCCTTAATGATAGGATTAAAAGTAGCATTTGGTGTGCCTGGCTGGACTTAGAATTCATTAAAAGAAAAGTTTAAAAGAAAGTTCAAAATGGGTTCAAGAAAAGAAACAGGAAAATCTTTGTGGCATCATTTTCATTTTGGTGGATATGATGTGTGAACAAAACTTACATGTAAGACTTATGACATGTTTTTGGCCTTTGAGAAAAATGAAGAGTATAGCAGGTTCACAGTATTTATATGCTCAGAGTCAAGAATATAAATGAATTCATTCATTCTAGAATGCCTTTATAAATTGCTTAAGCGATTTCTTATCCTTATACTGTATACTTGAGTGTTATTTTTATATCACATTATATATATATATATATGTATATATGTGTATATATATATATACATATATATATATATACATACATACCTACATATATATAGTAGTTAGAAATTTACCCAATGAAATCCTTACTTCTTCATAGATCTTCTGTGTACTTAAGGTTAGCATGAACATTTTAGGTATATAAACATATATATATATATATATATATATATATATATATTTTCATAATTATATCTATTTTACATGTATGGTATAGCTTTATAATTAAGAATGCAAGTTATCACATGAGTACTTTTCTATACTAGTATAATACTGATATGTTGACAAGCATTCTTCAAGTTATTAGTTATAATCAATATTTTAAAGAATATTGACTTCTATGAATAATATATCATGATTCTCCAGATATGAAGGATCATTAATTACATGTATTTGGAGGTTTGTTAAACTGAGTTGATACAAAAGGTTATATGAGTTGAAAACTCCAGATTGTTTTTTGCCTCCTGGAGCCCAGAAAACAACTCATGTTCTGAAGTTTTCCGAAGCGGGTAGCCTATGGCATCACTTCCACTCCAAAGGAAAGACAGAGCTGAAGCAGTCAGGCAGGCAGGAAGAAGACAAATTCTAGCTTCCCTTTTATCTTATTCTATTCAGGTTTTCAACAGATTTAATTATTCTTAATGGCATTAGGGAGCATGGTCTGTACAGTTCAAAAGGTGATTTCACTCTAAAGAAAATTCAGAGATATATTTAGAAATCATGAATCATAATTAATTTGAGCACGATATAGTTCACTGTATTTGATATAAAATGACCTTCAATAATAGTATTAGTATATTGAAAAAATTAAGTAGACCATATTTAAAAACAAGGTCTTTCTAGCATGAAAGTCAGACAGATTTATATAATAGATGATATTGTTTACACTTCTAATTATAGCATGCCAATTTTTCTAAAGCTTTTCTATTCATCAGAGAACTAAATTTTAAATTAATTTAACTCTATATGGCTTGTGACATGGTGGCATATTGACTTAGCAAATTGAAGAACACTAATTTGCAGTTGTCAGTTTGCCAGTGTCAAAATTGCCACTTTTTATTTTGTGTATTGTAAAAAGGCACTAAGACAACCTTCCCTGCTTAAAATTAAATTGGTCTTTAAATGTGTCATTAATCATATTTTAGGCTGCAAAGATCAAAACAAAATTGGCCCAGAAGTTTAATGTTTCCAGGGTGATGAAAGTGAGCAGTTTAGGAATATTTATCCACACTCCAGATGTATTGGCTAATTTCTGAATGTATTTGTTTTGATACCTCGTGACTTTCATGCTAGGTGTTAAAGTGTGTAATTAGTATTGTTTCTGAGCACTGGCCTCAAAGACAGATATCTATTAGAGCCGAAGTTGAGCCAGAAAATAATCATAATTTAGTTGTGTAATGAATTGAGTTGCAGACTTTGCTGGAAAAAAAAAATTAGATAAAATTTAGGTCAAGAGACTAAAAAATCAGGTCACTCAAAGTTATTTAAGGAGGGACCTCCTCCCAAGAAATGAAGAACTTAGGCATATGATATCCAATTCTAATAAGTATAATTATCATTAATATTAAGAATGTCTGTATGTATTATGAAAAACTACTCTGGGCATAAATTGCTCTTAGTATTTACATTTGTTTCTTAAATTTCTATCCAACTGATTTAAGGTAGAAACTTCTTAGAGTTAACTCTGAATAATTATAAAATATAGAGCTATTAACATGATAATAACATCTCTGAATTAAATTGAACATTGTTCATAGTGATTGACACTGTTTCTATATGTTTAGTGTAAAAAGCTCTTGTACTTAAGGCTGCATGAGCCTCTGCAAATTAGACTTGTCTATAAGTCTGAGTTCTAATTCTGAATTAAATAATTGATGTTAAACACTCAAGTATAATTTTTATTATTATTCTTTAATCTTTCTTACAGTCCACTCATTTCACCCTCCCGTCTGCCCTCCTACAGTTAGAGGAGGGATGGCAACCATTCTGCAGTCAAAAACTCTGACCCAGAATTGTTTCTGTCTAAAAGAACTGCAGGGACAAACATGGAGAAGAGACTGAGGGAAAGGAGGTCAAGTATAATTTCTGATGGCTAATCTTCATTGATAATTTGAGAGGATTTAGAATCATTATGGAAGCACACCATTGGGTGTGTCTATGAGGGTCTCAGAGGAAGGCTCATCTGAATAGGGAAAACTTGCTAAAAGCAAGTGCTCTATATAGAATACAAAGGAGAAAGCAAACTATGTCTCAGCTTCTCTCTCTCTCTCTCTCTCTCTCTCTCTCTCTCTCTCTCTCTCTCTCTCTCTCTCTCTCTCTCTCTCTCTCTCTGCCTCTTGAATGTAGATAACTGACAACTTCTTCGTGCTATCATGGCTCCTTCCCCATCATCTCTCCCTTCCTCTCTCCCCTTCAACTGTGAGAAGAGAAGTGCACCTCTTGATATGAAACACCCAATCCCATCCTCCTGCACATCAAATCACTGTAGGAGTAGGCACATCCTCTCCAACAGAGGCCAGACAAGGCAGCCCAGTTAGGGAAGCTAGACCCACAAGCAAGTGGGCAACAGAGTCAGGGATAGCCCCTGCCCCAGTCACTGGGAGAGCTGCATAAAAATCAAGCTGGATACCTGGCCCATATGTGCAGGGAGGTTAGGTCCAGCCTGTGCTTGCTTCTTTGTAAACCTCAGATGTTAGGGAAAGAACACCATTTAGAACAGAAACTGCAGCATGTTAGATATTAGATCCGATTCATCCGATTGGCATTGGAAGCCTGATTTTTAGAGAAGGAGACACTTGCCAAAGAAAACACAGCAGGAACTTGTACAGATTTCCAAAGCCAATTCCATTGACTCTGGCTTTCTCCCTCACTCTTGGAGCAACAGGATTCCTTTTGTGAAAGTCATACAAAATTTTGGAGTAATGTATACTATTCTGAAGATAGCCTCTTATCTTTCATTGTTAATTTTGTTAGATAAAACCTACAAAAGAAAAAAAGAGTAAATGAAACAAATGCTATTGTACATTTATTAAGTTGTCTAATGGACAATTTTAAATCATTTAAAAATTAATGGAAGTAAGATATTATCTACCACAGTTTTCTAATTCCAGTTTGAAATTAAGTTTATCTTACGGCAATAAGTTTTAATTCGCAGTAGAGTCAGTAGTTTTTTTCTCTGGATGCTGATTGTTAAAAAAGAGTATGGTTATTTTAATCTGTATTCACACATAGTCTTATTTAGAACACATAATTTGTTTTACATTACTTCCTAACAAATTTGAAAAGAACTGCTTATATGGCTGGAAAACGATTTTTTCCTAGTTTTACTCATTTTATGATGCTTGTCTAATAGATAAGTGGACAACAAAAAAGGTATGGGAACTTGATTATTTTTCTCTATTGCTCTGCTCAAGCCAATTGCCTTGAGGCAGGTTCCCTAAATGAACTATGGCTTAGTTATTTCTGCTAGGCTCACTGAATATCAAGCTTTCAGAATCTACATGCTTCTGCTTCCAAGTGCTGGGCTTATACGCATATGCAGGCATGCCTGGCTTTCTATGTTGGTGTTAGAAATGTGAACTCAGTTCTTCATGCACTCCTACCCATTAATCCATTTTCTTAACCCTCATGAGTATATATTTATTCATATCTATGCATTTTTGTGTTTATACAATACTTCAGCTTTCAATTATTGCCATATTAGCAAATCTTTAGTGACTTATACTGTTTTATCACTTAGCATAATTTCTAATACTTAATTATTGTTTTAAATTTTTCCTGCACAGGTCTTAGTAGCTATGTATTTTTTTAGTAGCTGCTTATAGATGGGGTTTTAAGATCAAAATGTCATATTGAAGGATTAATTTATAAATTTCCATGCTATATTTAATGGCAACATCTGTACTATACACCCATGACTGACCTTCATGGAGAGGGTTGTGTTTTGTTTGTCTGTAAACAAGTTTTATGGATAGAACTAGAAGAGCTATTTGTAGGTAATAATGTCAGAAAAATAAGATTGCTTTTCTGATTTAAGATATGTAAATATTCACTCTTATTAAAAGATTGACTTTTAAAAAATGTTGACCTACAAAAGTAACAGAAAAACTGGTGTTTCCACTCTGTTTTCCATTAAAGAAGTCACATAAAGCAGATGTGCTATCATGGAAAAAAGTAGACACTTTCTCCATCATTGTCACAAAGCAAAAATTGCTTCTTGATTTAGGAGGCCATAAATGTGTAGGGAGTTATGAGTGGCTGGAGAAAATCAATATCATCTATTGTTGCTGGGATGGTGGACTATGTATATATTCTAACCTCTGAATATTTTGAAAATAGTCACTTTCAAAGAAGGAAAATTTTTAAAAAAGTGTTTCTTTTATAGGTAAAATCTATAGAAAACATTTCCTTTTCAAGTGTTCATTAAGCTTTCCCCTTAATATTCAGAAGTACTGAAAAATTCCATTCACCTTCTACTCTATTTCTGTACTTGAGGAAAAAGGTGATGAGCAGGTTTGACAATGATATAGGAGGCTGCCTGTGTAGACTCAAATGGCTAGTGCTTTTCGATCTGAGATCATTCAGGTTTGCCCAGTCCTGATTGTACCCATGTGTTCCACCCTTTATTCTGGAAGATATCTGGACATCTTAGTGTGGTCAGAACTGGCCTTCTCATCCCATGTAAGGTTTTCTGTAAAGGGATGTGATGGACAGGTTTCAGTTCAGCTAGGCATCCAGCTAGACATGCAGAAATTGTTAAGTGAAGTTCAGTTAGCAACATTGCTGAAAATATAAATAATAAAAAGATATACATGTTATAGAGATACTGGTAATCTCTGATGAGATAATATAAGCATATGTTATATCTTGCTCATCTCTAGCACAAAATATATGGTGTGGAGTTTAAATTAATAATAACAAGGGATTGAAGACATATTCTGGTGATTAAGAGCCTAGTTCTTGCTGATGATCTGGATTCAATTCGCAGCAACTATATTTTAGTGCACAACACTGAATTCTAGTTCACTCTTCTGACCTTCATGGGTATTAGACATGTCTGTGAAGCACACAAAATAAAATAAATAAATTTAAAGAATAGTAGCACCAAAAGAATAATCATAACTTTATATAATTAAATTCCCATTCCTAAATTTTGTTCAAAACTAACAAGTACAGTCATAACCAAATCCCTAAAACATGCTTGGTCTAAGAGATATGGCCATTTTTATTCTGTTTGTTTTACTTTGTTTATTATTGGTAATAGTAGTGGTATTAGTACTAGTATTATTAGTATAATTTCTGCTGGTTTTATAACAAGAAAAGTAGAATGTAGATCCAGGTGAGTGGGGAACTAGGGATGATCTGGGAGTATTTGAGGGAGGAGAAGCCATAATCTGCATACATTGTAGGAGAATTAAACTATTTTAGATAAAGGACGTGTGTCCAAGGGAAAGATAGGAGAGGCTTCACATAAATAAAGTGGGATGTAGAGGAGTACAATACTCAAAGTCAAAAACATTTACTAGTTAGGGTAGCCAGATTATCCAGGTCACTTACCAGAGTCAACATGATTTACCACCATAGCCTCTATTCCAAAACTCACAGCCAATGCACTTCAATACAGCCTCAGTGGGGAGAGGCGAAGTAGGATGTAATTAAATGTCCCAGCACAGCAGAGATGCGCTGCATCTGTCATCTGATGCAGAAACTGCTGGTGTGAAGTGGCTTCATTTCATCATCACCTTTCTTCACATCCCTCTTGATAGCCTGTCTATTTGAAGCCAGGATCCCAGCAGGTCCTACGATTAAAAACACAAAACAAGTTAAAATAGTGATAGCCGATGCACAAAAGCCAGTGAACAGGACATGAGGCTAAGAAACCCTACTGTAAGCTCTGAGAATTTTTCTATGCCAAATAAAATGATGGATGTCAAGAATAAAAGGAATTCTTTAAGAATTCTTAAAACGTTATGGGTCAGAGTTTTGGCTGTGGTATGGCAACGGCCTCCCTCACTTCCTGCTGGAGTGGGCTGTATAAATTCTCTCTCCCTGTTGTCAGGCATTTCATCTAAGGTCCCTCTATTTGAGTCCTGAGAGTCTCTAACCTCCCAGGTCTCTGGTGCATTCTGGAGGGTGGGGGGTGAGGACATCCTTGTGGAGACAAGGGAGTGGGGAGGAGGTATGTTACGCAGAACAGTCAGAGGGTGGACCGGGGTGGGGGTAATAAAATCTGGAGTGTAAAAAAATAAATAAAAGTTTAAAAAGAATTAAAAATAACTACATATTAATAAAGCACATATAATATTTTATATATATATATATATATATATGTCTGTGTATATATAAAATAAGCTATATAAGATAAGAAATTCCTACTGAAAATAGTTGCAAAGCTCTAAATCCAGAATATTGCTGTTAGAGGTAGACGGATCAGAAGTTCAGTGCCATCCACAGTCACATTGTGAGGTGAGAGCCAGCCTGGATCATTCATAAAGACACATTTCAGGCACATGAGAAAAAGAAATATTGTAAAAGAAGGATAATGTTAAGTAATGTGGTGCTTTTAATGTTTAAAGAGGCTGCAGACTTTTAGAATAATAAACATCTGATCCAATTATTTTGGATTAACTGGTAACCACATTCACTAACAAATATTGATATTCAAATTAGCTTCATCTTCCTGAAAAAAAAAACTGCTGAAGTTATATTTCTGCCTCCTGAATAAATGACACAGCCATGTCTGTTTATTTTTCAGAATCATGACTTATTCAGTGTATGGTCTAATTATTGGTTTAGAAGGTAAGTAAATATGAAATTATCACATGAAAATGTGAGCCTGGGAATAATTAATGCAATAAAATAGATTGCTCAATATGTGAACAAATTCATTGTAAATTCTGAGAAAAGAGCTTGATTTCTGAAGAATGATTAAAAACATCCAAAATAATGAACTATTAAATTAAGCCATAACAGCAAGCACTTGCTAAGATATTGTTGAAACTCAGTGAATCTCTGTCAGATAGTGGAGTCTGTATTGTATTGTTAATTTGGAGAAATGGCTAACATTGTTAGATTCCTCTGGAAACTATGTCAGGACTTCTATGTAGCCAAGGGCAGCGTTCTGGTATTAAATGACAATTGCTATTGAGTTAAAAACTGTAACATATTTCATGTTGCAATTCATGAGTAATTATATAGAGTCATTAAACTATTTCAATCTAAATTCTCTCATCTACTTACCATGCTATGAATATCTAAAAACCCTTCTCATGATGATAATATCATTAAATATCTAAAACAAACCTGCTTGTTCATAATAAAATTCAAAATATAAGGAGATGATCAATATGTGACTAATTTAGAGACATCTTCAGGAAGTGGGTAGCTACAGAAACAATAGACAAGGAAAGCAAAGGGCCCACATGGCCATGGACTGATAAATGAGTGTGGAAAGTTATACATATCCTCTACACACTGGATTATAATATAACATTAAATGATTTTAAATATGTTGATATTCATAACAACATAGACAGCATTGTTGCAGTAAATCTCTCCATCCCAAATACGCTCCAGCAATGAAAATACAACACAGTTAATATTATTACATGCTATGCACCTAGATTGGGCAGATCTACTGCTACACTATCATCTTCCACAGCTTATGAGACCCCTTTAGCACTTGCGGCTTCTCCAGGCCACTTGCTTCTGCTCTGCTTTTCTCCTTCTTCTTCCTCCTCCTCTGCATCCTCTCCCTCTTCCATTTTCTCCTTCTTCTCTTTCCCACCTTCTGCTCCACCTCCCCTTTATCTGCCCAATCACCAGTTCTCCTTTGTTTTACAAATTAAGGTGGGAAGCAGGTTTACAGGAAAGTACCTGAGTGCTGTCTCATTCCTTGTTCAAAGCCCCTCACAGGAGAATGGAATTAATATCAAATATAATTGGCTCCAGGGCTATACATAACGTTTCCTCCTTTCTGTCCAATTAAAAGACTATTTTATCTCAGATATAATTGAACATAACTATTACTATTTTGTAATTTATAAAGTACAAGAGACATAACACCCAGTCCATCATGTTTGTTAATTAAACAGAACCTCTGTCATCTATCCTAACATAAAAGACTTACATCTGGCTATGTCTTGGCTTTAGATTGAATGCTGTCTGAAAACCATCCTCTCAAAACTGTTCTTCTCAAAGTAAAAAGCCTAGGTTGGCTAGGAGACTGTGTAGTTTTTCAACCCCATCAGAAATCCAAGAACGACTGATATTAACTGAAAATATATAGGAAGCCTAAAACAGCTTCCAAAACTTAGCCAATCCATAGAGACCACTGATCACCTGGACAGTCCCTATTTCAACATGTTGGAGCATCGGTCTTCATCCTACTGGCCAGGGTCATCTGACAGACTTAGAGAAACAGGAATATTAAGGACTAGCCTACTCCGTCTTGGCAGAATCAAGTTGTCCTAACCTGTAGTTGTGTCCTTTCTTTGGACAGTATTTTGTTTGTAGATGAAATGAAGCAATTCTTGCGTAGTGGCTGTTTCACCAAAACTGGAGTAACTCAAAGATGCTCAGTTTCTTCTTTGAATACATGACAGGGAAAGCTGTCAGGAGTAGACTAGTCTCAACAACAAGTGAATAAACAACATTAAATGTCACATTCTGTAGACTTCAGACGTTTTTGAAAACCAACTATCTATGTGAAGTAATCTAGAGTATTGTCTGTTAACTACTCTCAGCCATTTCTAATTAAAATAACTGAAAACACCCTAACAATAAACTCAGAGCCAAGAATTTCCTATTTGACCCTTAACTCACAATATTAAACATCTCAGATCTGTTTATAATAACGGCAATAGAAGGACTGGGTCCAAGCCCTGTACTTCAAAATTTTTAGTATCAAAGACAACCTATAATAATCATCCCCAGCCCCAAGTCTTAGGGAACTAGGACAACGATGACTTTTCATAAATTCTTCAAGCTGAATATGGGCATTGAGATATTTTTGAAGGGGGAGGGAAAGGTAGGGAAATGGGGGAGTTGGTTGGCCGTAAGAAGGCTACACCAATGATTGTATTAGTCTCTGATGTCTGTGTCCTGACTGGATCCAGATGAAAGACAAAGACATCAGGTGTTCAGGCAGGTCAGTTCAGCATGTCTGATGATGAAATTCACCAAGGCTGTATATTCTGTAATATATAAATCTCAAAACAAAATTTAATATCATCAAGATAACCTTTTTGTTTGATTCTCTGGAATCTAGTTCTCAGGGGTCTCCCTCTATCAAATCTGATCCATATAACTCTGGAAGGTGTAAATACCTTAATCACCTTTTCCAAAAACACAAAGACAAAACATTTCCCCCAAATCAGCATATCCTTCAGCTGGTAACCAAGAAAACCTGTAGCTTGCCCTCTGTCCCAGAGGAACAATAAAACAATCATAATACTCAAAATCACACACATTTTAGCCTATTTAGGCTTTCCTAATTTGTCATGTCAGAATATTAACCCAAAATTCCCATGGAACCCGCATTAGACAGAATATGAGTCTCCTGCAGACTATTATACCACCTGTCTAAAACAATTGATTCACATTTCTATTTTCCTTTACTTACCTCTTTCCTTTCCTCTCTTTTTTCCTTTCTCCTTTCCTTTCCTTTCCTTTCCTTTCCTTTCCTTTCCTTTCCTTTCCTTTCCTTTCCTCTTTTCTTTTTTTTTTTCTATACCTGCTTATAAGAAGCAGCTTGTCAAACCAGGATTTAAACCCAAAATTCCCGTGGACCCCACGTTAGAGAGAATATGAGTATCCTGTTAGACTTAGAGCAATATATATTTTATCATCTTTAAAGCAATTAATTCAAACTTCCACTAATACCCCTTATACCAACTATCTGTTTTGCTCTCTACCAGGAGCCATAGACATTTATTTAATTAATACCTATTATAATATCTATGTTAGGCTCTCTACCTGGAGCCACAGACTTCTATTAACTAATACTCGTTCATAGCAGGCTATTATCACTGCTCTCTCTACTTGGAGTCAGTGACTAGTATTCCCTATCTGGTTCTGATCTGCAGGTGAAATTTCCCATAATTAATAAGCTCTCTGCCTAGAGCAGCCATCCTGTCTATTGAGCTCTCTTCCAGGAGCCACAGACATTTATTTAATTAATACCTATTATAATATCTATCTGTTTTGTTCTCTACCTAGAGCCACAGACTTCTATTAATTAATACCTGTTCAAAGCAGGTGATTATCACTGCTCTCTCTACTTGGAGTCAGTGACTAATATTCCCTATCTGGTTCTGAACTGCAGGTGAAATTTCCCATCTTTAAGTACTACACCTACTTATAAGAGGCATCTTGTCAAACCAGGATTTAAACCCAAAATTACCGTGGAGCCCACGTTAGACATAAGATGAGTATCCTCTAAGACTTTTTAGAGAGAAATATCTTTATACCATCCTTAAGTATCAAGAGGTTATATTTCTCTCTTTATATCAATGAATCACCTGATTGGGAGCCCTTTGTACCTTTGTCTCCCAATTCTTAAACTCACAAGGAGAAGCTGAGTATAAAAAGACCCATGTTGCCTCTGTCCCTGTTTGGAGGTGGGGGAAGCAGAATGGGGAACAAAGCATACATGGAAGCAAACACAGAAAGGCTCTCTCAGGCATAGATGCCTCTCTGCCATTCTCTGTAGGCCCCTCAAACCCAGTCAGCTTCAGATCCACAGTGCTATAGCCTAGGTCACTGCCCAAGCCCCATTCATTGGGTAGGGAGTAGGGGTCAGACAGTGAATTTTTATTTCAGGTTAGTTGAATTCAAACCAATACGTTGGGCACCATTTTGTTGTTCTAAATCATTCCATTTCAAATATGCCCCAGCAATGACAATACAACACAGTTAATATGATTACTTGCTATGTGCCTAGATTGGACAGATCTTCCACAGTTTATGAGACCCCTTAGAACTTGTGGTTTCTCCAGGCCATGTGCTTCTGCTCTGCTTTTCTTCTTCTTCTTCCTCCTCCTCTGCATCTTCTCCCTCTTCCATTTTCTCCTTCTTCTCTCTCCCATCTTCCTCTTCACCTTCCGTTTTATCTGCCCAATCATCAGCTCTCCTTTATTTTATAAATTAAGGTGGGGAGCAGATTTAAAGGAAATCACCTGAGTGCTGACTCATTCTTTGTTTGCAGCCACTCACAAGAGAATGGAATTAACATCAAATATAATTAGCCCCAGGGCTATCCACAACACAGCATTGCAAAAATTTTGTTGAATGAGACAAGTCAAATATAGACTGTCAAGTACTTCAAGATCTATCTGCCATGTGGAATCTAAATGAGTTGAGCTCAGCTCATTGCAAAGTATAAGAGAAATTATCAGACTCTACTCATGGGAAAATATGGGATGGGGCTTTCTTGTGCCCATTTTGTGAACCCCAAAAGATCACCAAAGATTCAATTTCAATGCAATCACACTAGGATCTCTTTATTACAAGCTCGAGCTCGCTCAGGCTTACTCAACACCAACCTGGATGCAGCAGGATGGATTGGTGAAGCAGCCTTGAGTTGTTTTCTTTTCTTTCTTCTTCTTCTTCTTCTTCTTCTTCTTCTTCTTCTTCTTCTTCTTCTTCTTCTTCTTCTTCTTCTTCTTCTTCTTCTTCTTTTTGTAAGTTGGAAAATAACTTTATTTGTTCTAAGGCATTGGCCAGAGTCCCCTAGTTCTTAATGGGACAAGATTTAATAGGAAATGGCAAGCAAGTGAAGGGTTTCTAGTCTGGCATTTATCAAATTGAATGACTATTGTAAGTCAAGAGGTGCTCTGAAACAAAACCATGAACAATCATAAATGGTCTGAAAGTACATCTGAAACCATCAGACTAATGTTTGATTGACTGGGGCTAGGAATTATCTAAGGAGTAACTCTGGTGTATGGGCCAAGGAGAAGCTATGGGATCCTTCCTGGTACTTGGATGCAGCTTGGGTCAATCTATAGGTCACATTTTTCTTAGGATGAGATCCATTCCCAAGATGGAGTCGGTTTGGCCTCTCAGGTTGATTGACAGCTATTGAGTTACAGTTAGCAGGAGAAGCAGGTTCTTATGTTCGATTACCCAATAGGACAACTGCAGGCAATGACAATATTGTATACATATGTAATGTTTGTATATATAGCTTTAAACTACAAGAGATGATCGTAATGCTTAAACCAAAAGGACCTGATAAACATTGAAGAAAACAAACATCCAAGCCCTAGTTTGAGAGTTGAATAAAATTCAAACATACTGAAGCATCACGTGGTGCCACAGAAACAAGTACAATTATCTTGTATAACCCAAATCTTTAAAAACAACCAATTAGTGATCCTATAACTCTGGTTCATTTCATCCTTAGCTTGTTTTAATTGTACTATGCATGAGGCTTTGAATATGCAGTATCCTGTTTCTGTATGCTACAGGAGTGCAGAGAGAGATGTATTGAAGTGATGACATGAATATCAACCTCAGCCTTTCTCCATTAACAACTTCATTCACCCACTTTCCACTTTTTATGTGTTAGGCAGTATGTGAAATTATATGCCTGCAAACTTAATAAATGTTTTTTTTTCTTTTTCTTGCCGTGGGGAACTAACCATAGGTCAGTGGCAACACATATGCCTCGTGTGGTAGAGTGTACTTGTAGTGTCAGATTCTTCATAACATAAAGCAGGAGGATAACTTGACTCTATACATTTTAAAGTAACCGATGCAGCGAGGCTATGGGTTACATGTCTATAAAGTATAAATTAATGAATAAAGCATATAATAATGACAGAGATGGCTGCTTCAAAGCAGTGAAAGACAGGTGTTCACTGTGATAAAGGCTTAGCAAGAATGGTATTTTATTTCAATATGTTTGGTGGGGTTATTTCTTGCTCTCTGTCATTTCTCAAATGACTCACCAATAATGAGAACCAGAACCAGAATGTAAAGTTCCACTTTTCATGTGTCATAGAGGAGAAATGTCACACCAAAGTGCTTTCATAGGGAAGACAATGAGAAAAGTGTGATATAAGTGACTTGCATGGCAAACTCCTCCAAAGAGATCAGAGCTAGACCCCTGCATCGTGAGGAGCAGTGGGAGGCATCAGGAAGCTCATAAAATTGCAGCTTATTTGTGAGTCACTTAAGCGCCCTGCCCTCATAGCCCGTTGCGTGGAGGATTACTTTTAGAGAAATGTAGTTGGATGCAATTCAGAGTTCGTGAATTAAGACAGAGGAAAAAAGGGAATGGACATTGAGACATAAACTACCTCTCTCATCCTTCTATGCAAACTTGGAAGGCCTATAATATAAACACATTTATTATAAACTGTCTCTGTATATGCATATGTGTGTGTGTGTGTGTGTGTGTGTGTGTGTGTGTGTGTGTGTGTATTTTTTCTTGAGATGTATGTATAGACTAGAGCCAGTCTGGAGAAGTTAAGAATAAAGGCTACTTAGTAATTAAGAAAACAACTCTGTACACTGTCATACTAGTGTGCTGGTGGGATTTTCACATTTAGGAAAGTCCTCAGAGCAAGAGGTTGTCCAAATAAAGCACACCATGAATGCAAAGGTTAATAAACGAGTTGAAATCACTAACTTTTGAAAATAAGAAAAGTTCTTCAAGATCTTCATGGACAATATATAGGAAGCAAAATTCAAGAAAACGCTGGACTGCTGGTTTTATAAAAGAAGTTGAATGTTTGATACAGGATATATGATTAAGGCAAGTAAGTCCTTAACCATCAGAATTGGGCACTTTCATATGCCCTTTCATCAATATTGTGTATCAAGATATTGTTGTGACATGAACACTGTTCAGACTTATCAAATTTATAAAAACTGGAAACCAAAGCGTGGGCATTGCTAGAAATGGGCATGGAAGAGAATGATGTTGTCTTTGTATTTTGAGGTTTTGTGTGCTAACTGATAGTTATCTCATTTTATTATACTATAAATATATTTAAAATAAAAACATGAATTGTGGCAAGATTTTCAATGCTATTTATGTCTGCCATTCAAGTAGAAACAGAAGGATGATGCATTAAAGACCAGATTAGAAACAGCATGTTCTGTTTCAGTCACTGATCATATCTCCATGCAGTTTAATCATTAAAATAAAAGAACAACAAACAAAATGAACAAAACAAAACAATCTGCTGCAAAGGTAGGAGAGCTCAGGTCTGGAATTTGCATTTCTTGGATACACATTGGTTCTATGATGTATAGCATTTGCTGTTAGACCACATTGTATCTTTAGCCTCAAAGCTCATGATTCCTGAAGAAGACACGCCTTCTTTCATGTCCCTGCATTGCTTTCTGCTACATTGTCCCATGATCCTCAATAATTGCTTAATGCATTCCTAAATAAAACCTGTGATGCTGAAGTTTGAGTGTCCTCACAATTGTCTCTGAACTGGTAAAATCATAGAAAATGAATGCAGGGATTACTTTAGTACATTATATATTTTATTCTATTCCTTTGTATGAGTTCTCTGTAGTTCTTCACTCAGCAGAAGGATTGAGCTGTGGTTATACTGTAAGATCCCTGAAGCTGGGCCTGAAGTCCCGGGATGAGCTGGCCAGCACCCCAGTGACACAAGAGAAAACCACACCTGATGCAAACTGCAAGAGGTTTTATTATCAGCTAGCTGAGGACAAAGTCCCTCTGCTGTGCAGGGCAGGGGTGCTCGACCCTGAGCAGTGACAGTAGGGGGCTTTTAACAGCTAGCTGAGGAATTGGGAGGAGTTGGGAAGAGTTGGGAGGAGTTGGGAACAGAGTTCTTCAGTGAAATTTACAAGGCCGGAGTGGGGAGTGAGTTCTTTCTGAATTTTTATCTCCATGTCCTCAGCACAGGAAGGCAGGCATCTCTGATTGTAAAGTATAGAAACAAAAAGGTTTTTGGCTGGCTATAGAGAACAAAGAGCTTCTTTCTGGCTGTATTTTTAGAGATCAGGGAAAACAAGCTTGGGGAACATCCAGGGGCTTTACCTTCCAGGGAGAAATGCTCTAAGTCGGGGGTCCCACAAAACGTGGTATGATCCATGGCATCTTGTAGACTTAAATGAATTTGCTCTCTCCTAATGCAGTGTTCCCACACCCTTACTTTTGTTTCTTGTGGGCTCTTCCCAAAACAATAAGCAACTTGATAGGTCTGCTGTTAAAGATATGAACTTAAATATCATCTCTCTCTCAAGTTTTCAGGAGGATTAAATTTAGCACTGCGATATACACAACACTTCTTCAAGCACAGAGTAATAACCGAATATTAGTTATTCAGTGAGAAGTCTTCAAAGCTGGTTGAATAGTGGATATCCAATGGCTGACACCAGACTCACATGATTAATGGGATGTGATGGCTAACAAACAAGGGAAAATAGAAGGTTTGCTGTTTAAGTTCAAGTGAGATGGCTTCTTCAAATGAAGTAAAGCTTTTAGAGCAAGCTAGTAAAGAATTTCTCAATGCATGCTCGCACGCATTTAGTAGAGGTTTCATTGGAGAAAGAGAGGGTTTAGTCAAGGAATTGAATAGTAAACCCAAGGGAAAAACAGCCTCAGACATAAAGCAACAGGAACTTTATTCTCCTTTAAATCAGTTTTATAAATGAAGAAAACACGACCTGAAAGGAAAGAGTTTCACAATCTTCTGATCCAAAGGTGCTACAGAGTGTGCTTTTTCATCCCCTTTCTTCAATTCGTCTTCATTCTTCTCTGACAAGCTTGTGGCAGGTGCACAGGTGACCAAGGTGGATTACATCATTGCATCAAGGCTAAACAACAGAGTTTTATTACCCAGGACCATTCACTTCATATTGTGTTATTCAGCTCAAGTACTGGTCAATTTGGTATTTCGTACAGTCAAGTATCTGTAATTCATAATTTGATGGGAATGATTTTGGCGGACACTAAACGAAATCTGAATTGAATTTAGCACTTGGGTTGTTAATGAAAGATGTCTGCCAACTACGTAACCCTGGTGTTAATAAGATGGCCACTGTTCAGTTCCTCTATAGAAAACATTCTTTCTCTCTCTGCTTATCTAAAAACATAATCCCCACTCTTCATTGTCATAAGTTATAAATGGTGATGAGCTAGATTTTTATAGAATTACACACAGGGCTGGACTTGATTCTTCATATATCTTTCTACCCACTTAGAGACAACATTAAACACATCCTGTGTCATTAGCAAAGGAAGGCCTTATGGAGTAGGAACTCACAGGCTTTTAGAACTGTTAAACTAGGGAATATAATATCTTTCTCTTAAAGCTAGTAAATTGAGAGCACATAACACTACTACTTTGCTTTCAGATTAAAATTTTGTTATCCTATTCAACTATTTTGATTAGTTCTTTGAGAACTCCATATAATCTATTTCGATTATATTCACATCCTTTCCCCCCAACACTTCCCTAATTTGCCACCTTCATTAACCAAATTTTTCTGTAGTTTTAAAAATCTGAAAGACGAATTATGCCTAAACACTGTTGAATATTTTGGTTTTTCTACTAGAGAGTCGTAAAGTTACCAGGAGCTACACTCATAGAGAAAACAGTCCCTCCAACTTTCCCAGAAGCTAACAATTACCAATAACTTGGATTTGTGCAAGATTTTGTGATCAGAAACAATTTATTACTCTTGTTTGGTATTGCTTGGGCTTACATAGGTTTTATAAATTTTATTGTAACCACTGTGTGTTCTTATATGCAGTTGTCTCACTGAGTCCAGAGATAATGTGTCCCTTGCATCAACTGTTTCAGGCTTTTATGCATTCCATGTCCTCTCTTCCTCGGTGATCTCTAAAACTTAAGAGAACATTTAAGTGTATATGTTCTTTAAGGATTGAGAATTCTACTGTCTTATGCTTTTCACTTTTTTGAGTGGTGAGTCACTGTGTTTATCACAACCTACTGCATGGGGAGATGCATTAGTCTAAGTGTACAGCAATAATTCATCAGGTTAATAATAGTAGGCTACCCCTAGGGTTTGTGATCTATATATCCTTAGGTTAGCTCAATGATGGTACCACGTGTATGTTTTTTGTCCTGTAGAGTAGGACTTATTTCCAATCTGAAATTATTTGATTATGTTTGATGCACTATTGGACCAGTGGGTATATCTTTCCTGGCTAGTCATTATTGTAGCTGGAAGAGTTCATGTATGGGTAAAGTATACACTAGCTTAAGTTACCATGTTCTATGACTGAAGTATATGGTGTATTGAGCAATAGGCTCTGGATGGTAACCAAGAGCAGTTGCAGTAGCCTGTCATGCTTGAGGGTATATGGAAATCCACTGGAAAAACTACACAAGAAGTAACTTGTAACTGGCATGGAAATTTCATTTATTAGCTCCTAGTATCTTGTATCAATTAGGTATGTTGTTGCTCTATCATGCTATGATACCATTTTAACATTTTAAATCTCAATCTCTCTCTCTCTCAGTATGTGTGTGTGTGCATGTGTGTATACGTGTGTGCGTGTGTGTGTGTATGTGTGTGTGTGTGTGTGTGTGTGTGTGTGTGTGTGTGTGTGTTTTGGTTTATTGGTTCTTCATGTGTTTTGGATCCTTACAACATTACTGTTTAACAATATTGACAGAGAGTAATGTAAGTTAATCTATGTGTATACATACATATCTGTGTATACGTCTGTGTGTGTATGTAGGCATGTATGTGTACATATAGTCTGTTGCTTAAAGCTGTAATGGAGCATCTAAAGCTGGTTACTTCATACAGGAAAATGTTCGACAGTTCTGGAAGGTGAAAGTTGAAAGTAAGGCAACTTCACTGCGTCAGATTCTTAAGTGGGATCCTCTTTAACCAGGAATTCTCATAGAGGAAAGCATTGTAGATGTAAAGAATGATGTGTGTGAAGGAAGCATCCCTGAGTTGGGACTTGAAGTTAGATGGGCAGTTGTCCTTTCTGCTTTCCTGATGCATTATAAATGTCAATGTCTTAATTGCTTTGTACAAGTATCCCCTTAATGCTACCAGCACTTTTTGGTATGTCAAAGGAATACATATTGCACAGTGCCTGCTGCTAGGCTGATAACTTAGGGTTGATCTTAAGAAACAACCTGGTGATACAGGAGAATGGAGTCTTGAAAACTGTCCACTGTCCTCCACATATGCACCATGACGTGTGTGTTTCACCCCCAAGTAACTAATTCTATGAATGTATACAACGTAAAAGAAAATACTTATATGAATTTAAACCTCATCACCATTTATATTCAAGCACATGAACCTGAATGGGTGACCTACATCTAAGCCATACAAATCCTAAAACCCCCTTAGGAATATCTAAGTGGCAGATTAAACTCTTTCAGCTCTTAAGCCCCCAAATGAAATAATTGGATGTTTACTTTTGCATATTTTGGAGTTGACAGTATTTCAGAAAATTCCTGAGATTTGTCAAAATTGAACTGTCCCCTTAGCATGTTTAGAGCATACCTGAAAACTAATGTCAGTTAGTGCTTAAGAAAATCAGGTTAGTGGTTAAAGGACAAAGCCAACAATCAGAGGACAAGCTAGAATTTTAAACAAGCAGAACTAAATAGTACATGGAGCTTGTCTTCTAATTCAACATTTTCTTGATTTTATTATTATTGTTATTATTATTATTATTAGTTTATTTTCTTCATATTTCCTTCTAGAATAGTAAACTAAAATCAACATTATTGATGTGATTTACTTCTTATACTCAGTATATAATTAAGAATTGACATGTAAATCTCATTTCCTCATGATACTCTCAGGATAGGAATATTTTTATCATGAGTAAAAGTAATTTTATGCTTTGTAAAAATTAATCATAAAACTTCTTTTTTAATTATATATTTTCTTTATTTACATTTCAAATGCTATCCCGAAAGTTCCCTATACTCTCCCCATGCCCTGCTCCCCTACCCACCCACTCCCACTTCTTTTTTTTTTTCCATTTTTTATTAGGTATTTAGCTCATTTACATTTCCAATGCTATACCAAAAGTCCCCCATACCCATCCCCCCACTCCCCTAACCACCCACTCCCCCTTTTTGGCCCTGGCGTTCCCCTGTACTGGGGCATATAAAGTTTGCAAGTCCAATGGGCCTCTCTTTGCAGTGATGGCCGACTAGGCCATCTTTTGATACATATACAGCTAAAGACAAGATCTCCGGGGTACTGGTTAGTTCATATTGTTGATCCACCTATAGGGTTGCAGTTCCCTTTAGTTCCTTGGGTGCTTTCTCTAGTTCCTCCATTGGGGGCCCTGTGGTCCACTCAATAGCTGACTGTGAGCCTGGCATTCCCCTGTACTGGGGCATATAAAGTTTGCGAGACCAAGGGGCCTCTCTTCCCAATGATGGCCGACTAGGCCATCTTTTGCTACATATGCAGCTAGAGACACAAGCTCTGGGGATATTGGTTAGTTCATATTGTTGTTCCACCTATATGGTTGCAGACCCCTTCAGTTCCTTGGGTACTTTCTCTAGCTCCTCCTTTGGGGGCCCTGTTTTCTATCCTATAGATGACTGTGAGCATCCACTTCTGTATTTGTCAGGCACTGGCATAGCCTCATATGAGACAGCTATATTAGGGTCCTTTCAGCAAAGTCTTGCTGGCATATGCAATAGTGTCTGGGTTTGGTGGCTGATTATGGGATGGATCCCCCAGGTGGGGTAATCTCTGGATGGTCCATCCTTTCATCTTAGCTAGGAAGATCCAGCAATACTCTCCTAGGCATATACCCGGAAGATGTTCCAAATGGTAATAAGGACACATGCTCCACTATGCTCATAGCAGCCTTATTTATAATAGCCAGAAGCTGTAAAGAACCCAGATGTCCCTCAACAGAGGAATGGATACAGAAAATGTGGTACATTTACACAATGGAGTACTACTCAGCTATATATGAAATTCTTGGGCAAATGGATATATCTGGAGGATATCATCCTTAGTGAGGTAACCCAATCACAAAAGAAGTCACTTGATATGCACTCACTGATAAGTTAATATTAGCCCAGAAACAGAATACCCAAGATACAATTTGCAAAACACAAGAAAAGCAAGAAGAAGGAAGACCAAAGTCTGGATAAAATTTCTTATAACATAAAACAACCGAGATAGTTCTAATATGTGTATGTTTGTGTGTGTGTGTGTGTGTGTGTGTGTGTGTGTGTGAAAGAGAGAGACAGAGACAAAGAGAGAGAGACTGAAATAAAAAATTAAAACTATGATAATCTGTGGGACTCTCCTCTTCTGCTTCTTTCATTCTTCCTCTAATTCAACTATAGGGATACTGGACTTCAGTCTGATGGTTGGGTATAAGTATCTGCATCTGACTCAGCCAGCTGCTTGTTGGCCTCTCAGAGGACAGCCATGCTAGGCTCCTCTCTACAAGCAAACCATAATATCAGTGGTAGTTTCAGGCCTGTTGTCTCCCCATGAGATGGATCCCCAGTTGTATCAGTCACTGGACGGCATTTCTTTAGTCTCCTCTCCATTTTTGTCCCTGCAGGTCTTTTAGACAAGAAAATTTCTGGGACAGAAATTTTGGCTGTGGGTTGGTAACATCATCCCTCATTTTGAGGCCCTGTCTGTCTACTGAATGTGAACTCTTTGATTTCCCTCTCTCCACTGTTGGACATTTCATCTAAGGTCCCTCCCATTGAATCCTAAGAGTCTCTCATCACCTTGGTCTCTGGTACTACCTAGATTGTTTCCCTACCTCCTGCCTTCTGAGGGTGCATATGTCCATTCATTCTGTTGGTTCATCGGGCTTCTCCCCTGTCCTCCCCCAATCCCAGATCCTTTTTCCCTTTTCCTCTTCCACTCCTCTCCCCACTCCAAGACTCTCCCTCCCTCTGTCTTCCAGGATGATTTCCTTCCCTCTTCTGAATGGGAATGAGTATCATCACTTGGCTTTTCTACTTTTTAAACTTAAAATTCTGTGAGCTCTATCCAATACATTCTGCATTATTTGGCTAATATCCACTTATTAGTGAGTATATACCATTTATATCCTTTTTGGTCTGAGTTACCTCACTCAGGGAGACATTTTCTAGTTCCATTCATTTACCTGTAAAACTCATGATGGCCTGGTTTGTATTAGCCGAATAGTATTCAGTTGTATAAATGAACCACATTATCTGTATCCATTCTTCGGTTGAAGAATATCTGGGTTGATTCCAGCTTTTAGCTATCACAAATAAGGCTGCTACGAACATCATGGAGCACATGTCTATGGTATGGTGGGGTTTCTTTTGGGTATATGTTCAAGAGTGATGTAGCTGGTTCTTCCTGTAGGTCTTTTCCAATTTTCTTAGGTACTGCAGATTGATTTCCAGAGTGGTTGTACCAGTTTGCAATCCCACCAGCAATGGAGGACTGTTCTACCTTCTCCAAATCCTTTCATGCAACTTCTGAAACCTGAGCCTTTTATCTTAGCCATTCTGATTGGTGTAAGGTAGAATCTCTGCGTTATTTTGATTTGCATTTCCCTGATGACTAAGAACTTTTGAACATTTCTTTAGGTGCTACCCCATTTTTTAATTTGGTTATTTGGGGTTTCAGAAGTTAGCTTCTTGAGTTCTGTTTATATTTTGGACATTAGCCCTCTGTCGGATGTAGGGTTAATAAAGATATTTTCCCCAACCTGTAGGATGCTGACTGGTTCTATTGACTGTCTCATGCTCAGTTTCATGAGACCCCATTTATCAATTGTTGATCCTGAGCCTGAGCCATTGAATTTTTCTTTAAGACATTTCTCCCTGTGCCAATGAGGTCAGGGCTCTTTGCCAATTTCTCCTCTGTTCAATTCAGTGTATCTGGTTTTATGTTCAGGTCCTTGTCTACTTGGACTTGAACTTTGTGCAAGGTGATAAATATGGATCTACTTTTATGTTTCTATATACAGACCACCAGATAGACCAGCACCATTTATTGATGATGCTTTCTTTTTTTCCATTGGACATTTTTGGCTTCTTTGTCAAAGATGAACTGTCCATAAGTGTGTGGACTTCCTTCTGGGTTTTCAATTCTATTCTATTGATCAACCTATCTGTCTCTGTACCAATAACATGTTTTACCCACATACCTATTAAAAGTTCACTTTCCTAAGTTTTAGGATATTTTGAATAAGGCTTCTAAAAGTTGTAAGCATTTTGCATGGTAGATATTTATCTTGGGTTAAGAGTAAGAATAGAGTGATAGTATAAGTCATGTTCAACTTAATTTCTTTTCTTTTTCAAAAATGATTGTGTTTTATATTCTCAACACTAACAAGTGAGATTCCTGGATATTTTCTCATCTTGCCAACTTTTACATTGTTTTAGATTTTTTATCATTTTGATGATGTGGGTGATATGCTTCTAATTTATGACTCCTGAGTGAGTAACTTACATTGTCCCTCATGTTGACCTTCTATTTTCTCATTGACCACTTGTTAGCTCTGCATTCAGGTTTTGATATTTGGATTAGATTTTTCTTTCTTGTTACTGCATTATATGATATCTTTGCATTGTAGATACACATTTTTTTGTTGACTATGTTACATTTCTCCTAGCCTCTGTTGAAGGTTATATTTTAATTTTAATGATGCCACATTCATCTATTTTTCTTTTATGGTGAGTGAGTTCTTTTGTTCTGCCTAAAGAATCTTTGCCTATTCCAAGGTCATAAAATTATTCTCCTGATTTTTTTATAGAAATTTATAAATTTAGCTTTTATGTTCAGTTTATGACCCATTTAAAATTGATTTTGGTGTACACTGTGACATTTTATCCAGGTTATATTATTTTTTCTGAGGTTATTTTTGGAAGCATCATATATCTGCTTGAATTATTTAGATTTATTTTAAATATAGAGAAGATTTTCTATAGCCCCTGCCAATAATTTTATGGCAGGAACATGCAATAGTCTAGTATTTACTTGGAAACCAATATGATTACTCTGAATAAATTTTTTTAATTGAGTCTATCAACACTTGCTACACAGTACTTAGTAGCATGTTTTTTTTTTACTTTTTTTTATTAGATATTTTCTTCATTTACACTTCAAATACTATCCCAAAAGTCCCCTATACCCTCCCCCGCCCTGCTTCCCTATCCACCCACTCCCACTTCTTAGCCTCTGGCGTTCCCTTGTACTGGGGCATATAAGTTTGCAAGACCAAGGGGCCTCTCTTTCCAATGATGGCCTACTAGGCCATCCTTTGCTACTCATGCAGCTAGAGACATGAACTCTAGGGGTACTGATTAGAGCTTTCTTTGTGAGGCTATGCCAGTGCCTGGCAAATACAGAAGTGGATGCTCACAGTCATCTATAGGATGGAGCACAGGGCCCCCAATGGAGGAGCTAGAGAAAGCACCCAAGGAGCTGAAGGGGTCTGAAACCCTATAGATGGAACATGTTGTTTTAATAGTGCAGTAGCTAAGTCAATACAGAAAAGGCACTGAACTGGGAATATGTGTAGATCCACTATCTTTTGTTCTTGTGATGATTTCCTCGTCCTATCTTTGTGACATATGAGTATTTCACTAGTAGGACATGGGATGACGCTATTAACTGTAAGCAGAGTTGAACATTGGACATGCTTCACATGCTGCTATAAATATCTGGGGAAACAGCTAGTACTACGGATTCTAAGACTTTAAAAACGAATTTGTTATGAAAACTACAGCCAGTCAACCAACAAATATATCCTACACAATATGGCTTTGCCATGAATGGATAGTTTTCAGATAAATACTAAGGAATTAGCCATACTACTTATGTTTTGTATTGAACTGGAAAAAAAAAGACTTTATCCTATTAAAACAAGCAAGTTGGACATAACTGATTGAGCATCAAAATGGCCTCTTCTCAATCTCCTCTTCTGCATTTAGTGAGTCTGATGATGCCTTTCAGGAAGTATTCTGTCATAGTACTGAGACAGACTGAAACCACAAATGTATGTAAACACAGTGCCACTAAGACCAATATCAACACTCTCCATAAATAAAGCTTACGTCCGAGCTGTCGCTACTGCTCCACTGAGTGACTGAGCTATGCCTGCACTCCATGCTATCATTCCTCCTCTCTGGAGCACCTTCATCTGTATAACTTGTGGCTCTGACCTGCATCCACTTGGTCCTGTCAACACTACTTTCTTCACTTCTCTTTTGAAAGCTCTGGATGAACTAAGAATCAAAGTTTTCTTTCTGCTAACTTTCCTTCTGCTTCTTATCCTTTACAGGCATAACTGCCACCCGACCCCAGGCCTTTTGTTAGAACACTTGCTCCTCTATTCAAGTCCCAAGCATCACCTTCAGATATTACTTCTTACTGCTCAGTTCTTAGGAGTCGCTTCTTTCAAATAGATTTTCTCAATTTCTTTAGCCGACAGAGGGTGCATTTTACTATATTTCTTCTCTATTGGCTCCATGAAGAACATGTTTTATTAAAATCATATATTAATTTCATATGATTAGCTCTAGCATCCAGGTGCAACCCCATCTGCTCACTGTTGTATCTTCAAGACCTTGGTCAGTGACACTCATAACAACTTTATAAAATCTTGTGATGAAATAGAAGCAGAAATGAACGAAGCAACCTGAGTTCCTCACTCTTAAGTTCTCTGGAGCACTTAGGAGATATGTTGGCTAGGATATATAGAATATATAGAATTTAATCTTTCTTTGCATACATTTCAAGTATGCTTTAAAGCAGTGATAAATTTAAATGTTCATTATGGCCATCTAAATATTTATATTTATATCAGACCTAATTGCCTTGAACAACACCTGAATTTAGAAAGTGTTTAGATTGTTCATCTAGTATTTGCACAAGGACTGAAGTATAGACCCAAGGATTGCTAGTGTGAAATTTAGGCTTGAGTGCTGAATAAATTATCAGATGTTCAGGCAATGTTTGAAAATGGAATTTGGGGCAAAAGAAAGCAGTTCACTTTAGACTTTTATATTAGTAAGCTTGGAACATAGTTTCCTGCAAATTGCTGCTTTTCCAGGCAGTGACCAATTTCTAGAGAAAGAAGAAAAAAATGCAAAACGCAATCTGCACACAGTCAAATGCCAGAGGCAATGTGAGTACTATGAAGGGTCAGGCCAGGTCAGTGTAAAAAGGACTACAAACCAGCTACCCGTCTGGTAAAGTGACATAGGAACTACTTTTCACTTATTGTCTTTACAAATATTAAAAAATAAGTCATAGAATCAGCTCCCAAACATGAGATTTCGCTGTGGCTATATCGACTAGAAGTGATTTGGAGGAAATAGACTAATGAAAATTTCTGTAAGTCAAAACTTAAGTTGTCTCTTAATCTTATCATTATGTTACTTTTTCCTAATGTTGATTTGTCAGCACTTGATTCCTGGAGATGGTGTCACCTTGGTATAAAAATCTCCAGATGAGTCCACGTTATTGTGACATATTAGATATTCTTTGTTTTTGAGGCATTATAGTTTTAGGTGGTTATTATTTTTCAATGTATTTTTAGTTTGCTTTTGTACTTAATAGTACTTTTTAGATTGCATTATGCCTATCTACTGTTAACTTTATTCTGAAACACCTAGAATACTCTAAATATTTTTTCTGTTCTAGTGTCTCCTGTTACTAATATGTTCCTTAGAATATTCCATATATCTTCTTTATGAACATTTTGAAACATTTAGGTTGATTATTCCTGTGGGGAAATTTTAGGGTTTTTATTATTTTGACTGATTTCTCATTTGGAAAATAGAGACTGGTTAAGAAATTACTCAGTTCTTGCTAGTTTAAAGTCAATATATAAAGTTGTCCTGGATGATTGAAAATTATATATACTTATAGGTATGTGTCTTAGTCAGGGTTTCTATTCCTGCACAAACATCATGACCAAGAAGCAAGTTGGAGAGGAAAGGGTTTATTCGGCTTACACTTCCATACTGCTTTTCATCACCAAAGAAAGTCAGGACTGGAACTCAAGCAGGTCAGAAAGCATAGTACTACCGGAGGATCCAGCAATACCACTCCTGGGCATATATCCAGAAGATGCCCCAACGGGTAAGAAGGACACATGCTCCACTAGGTTCATAGCAGCCTTATTTATAATAGCCAGAAGCTGGAAAGAACCCAGATGCCCCTCAACAGAGGAATGGATACAGAAAATGTGGTACATCTACACAATGGAGTACTACTCAGCTATTAAAAAGAATGAATTTATGAAATTCCTAGGCAAATGGATGGACCTGGAGGGCATCATCCTGAGTGAGGTAACACATTCACAAAGGAACTCACACAATATGTACTCACTGATAAGTGGATATTAGCCCCAAACCTAGGATACCCAAGATATAAGATACAATTTGCTAAACACATGAAACTCAAGAAGAATGAAGACTGAAGTGTGGACACTATGCCCCTCCTTAGAATTGGGAACAAAACACCCATGGAAGGAGTTACAAAGACAAAGTTTGGAGCTGAGATGAAAGGATGGACCATGTAGAGACTGCCATATCCAGGGATCCACCCCATAATCAGCATCCAAACGCTGACACCATTGCATATACTAGCAAGATTTTATAGAAAGGACCCAGATGTAGCTGTCTCTTGTGAGACTATGCTGGGGCCTAGCAAACACAGAAGTGGATGCTCACAGTCAGCTAATGGATGGATCACAGGGCTCCCAATGGAGGAGCTAGAGAAAGTAGCCAAGGAGCTAAAGGGATCTGCAACCCTATAGGTGGAACAACATTATGAACTAACCAGTACCCCGGAGCTCTTGACTCTAGCTGCATATGTATCAAAAGATGGCCTAGTCGGCCATCACTGGAAAGAGAGGCCCATTGGACATGCAAACTTTATATGCCCCAGTACAGGGGAATGCCAGGGCCAAAAAGGGGGAGTGGGTGGGTAGGGGAGTGGGGGTGGGTATGGGGGACTTTGGATATAGCATTGGAAATGTAAATGAGCTAAATACCTAATAAAAATGGAAAAAAAAAAAGAAAGCAGGAGCTGATGCAGAGGCCATGGAGGGATGTCCTTTACTGGCTTGCTTCCCCTGGCTTGCTCAGCCTGCTCTCTTATAGAACCAAGACTACCAGCCCAGACGTGGTCCTACCCACAAGGGGCCTTTCCTCCTTGATCACTAATTGAGAAAATGCCTTACAGTTGGATCTCACAGAGGCATTTCCTCAACTGAAGCTCCTTTCTCTGTGATAACTCCAGCTGTGTCAAGTTGACACAAAACTAGCCAGTACAATGTGAATCTTTTTCTATAAGTTAAAGTCAATCTGCTGTATGAAATGAACGCAAACTCTGCTTTATCATATAGGAAAAAGGCAAGCAGGTTTACAGAGATTTATTCCTATAATGAAACTATTATGAAAGGCAACCAAGATTGCCATTTGATTACTCCACTGGTAACTCTCATATAATGCCTTTAGTTTTCTTACTTTTACTCACCAATCATTGTATTTATTTTGACATTGCCTGATTTCCTCTTATAACCACTTCCTCTGAGTAAGAGTCCCACATTATAGGGGTCCACAGAACCCTTTAACACTTGTATACACTGGGATAAAATACATTAGTGGTACAATCCAGCACGTGGTAAGTGGGATTTTGTGATTGTGAATATCACATTTGTCATTGGAAGAAATCCTTGCACTGGGCTTAAAGAGCAGAAGATGTTGTCAGAGATCATATATTCTCTACCATTAGAACGTCTTGCTATGTCTACAAATCTGCCTCTTTCCTTATAACAGCAATAAGGAAGTTTACATACAACAAAGCACTTGAAAAGGAGAAAGTCTCCTGTGTCTGACTTGATGTTGTTTTCTCCGGATCCGCAGGCAGAGACGGTAGGACACTGGTTAACACAATTCCTATTCATCTTGGTTTGTTTAATCTCTCTAGAATCAGCAGAGATAAGGAACACATCCATGTATTCAACTCTATGAATTTGCTACTAATCTCTTTCGACCATGTATTATACGAATATTTTCTATAATGTGTTATAATGTATGAGCATACAAATAGCATAAGGCATCATATTACTCTGTAGAGTATCTGCTACTTACAAGCAAAATGGAAAAAATTCAAGTTACTGTCTTCACCAAAGAAAATTGAAAGGAGAGTTTTTAAAATGATATAGACTTATACAGTAGAATAAGAAAATTTTACAATAACTGCAAACAAAGAAGAACAATTTATTTGTGTGTATGTGTGTGTGTGTGTATGTGTGTGTGTGTGTGTATGTGTGTATTTGAGAGAAACAGGGAGGGGAGAGATAGATAGATAGATAGATAGATAGAGCACTATGCTTGCCTGTGTTACTTATGTGTTAATATTCATATATAATTAGCCCAGGTGGAAAAATTCCATGAGGTTTTAAAAATCATATCTCTTTCCAATTTCATGAATGACTTCATTTCTAAAATTTATGAGTTAAACAATCAATAATGATAATAGATTTCAGAAATATATGTAAATACATATGACTCTGTAAGAAATCATACCTTATTTCCTCGATGTTGTGAGATTAAATTAAGGACATAATTAAATACCATTGATAATTGGACTCAGCCAACATAACCAGAGGACATCATCTGTAAAACCAATAAACTAATTCAGCGTCTTATATACATATGTGATAGCTGATTAAGTTTTTCACATTCTAATCTCTTACTCTGATATCGAGAATTCCAGGCATTAAATATATTTTGTTGATTGAACTCTTTTGTATTGGGAAAAGACAATTGAAGCTATAGCTGGAGGGTCTTTTTCTATTTTTTTTCTTCAAATGCTTTGAGCCTTCCATTAAGTTAATGTAGCAGGCAAAGTGATATTCCCCAATGTCTACAGCAACAATTGAGTTTTGAGTGTGTGTACATATACATTAAAAATAATTGTTCAAGGAAACAAATTAAATCTTATGAGAGACAGAAAACATATTGTAAGTTCTCACAATAGAGTAAGTAAATCTGTCACATCTAGAGTTTTACAGAAGAGAATAGTTGTCTGTAATAATTATTCTAGATTGAGAGAGTTTCATATAGCTGATTTGCTATAGGTAATCCAAAGAAATACCTTGGACTAATTTCATCCTCTTCTAGTTGTGTTCCTGTTGCTATGATAAACACTATGTTCAAAATCAAACTCAAGGAGAAAGTGTTCACTTGGATTATAATTTTAGAGTATATTATACAGAAGAACCAAGGCAGGAAAATGCGGCAGCTTGAAGTAGGAGCCGTGGAGGAACAATGCTGACCGGATTGCTTCCCTTTTCCTGTTCAGCTACTTTTAAAAATATAGCTCAGGCATACCAGCCCAGGGACAGCACTGCCCCAGTGGGCCCTGGCCTTCCCACATCAAAGATTAATTAAGAAAATGCTCCCACAGGCAAGAGCATAAGCCAGTCTTATGACAGCAATTCCTCAAAAGAAATCACTTTTTACAGGTGATTCTAGTTTTTAGAAAGTGACAAGAACTCAGGAACACACACACACACACACACACACACACACACACACTCACACTGGCTCAATTTTAATGTTATAAGAAAGTGTGTCTGGCCCTTTTAGCTCAAGATTGGAAATTTCTGTTTGTTCTTTCATTGCTGAGCAAACATTCAGCAGATAGAAATTTCAATATTACTCTGTACCATAAAAATGCCTTTAAGATTTTATATTGTACCTGTTTTCCTGTCTTGGTACCCACTTCCAAGGATACTCTGAAATGAGCAGAGCCAACAGTGAATCAGATAGAATGGTGAATCATCCCAAACTTGTCTACTCCATTGACCTAGGGATAGATTTTATGTTACTTGTCATGAGATCAACATTTACTCAAAACAATTTAGGGGATTCATCTAGTACAGTGTATCTCAATTTTTTATGACTGATTTGGGGGTTGCATATCAAATACCCTGTATATATGAACCACATTACAATTCATAATAGAAGCAAAATTACAGTTACAAAGTAGCAACAAAATAATGTTATGGTTGAGGTCACTGAGAGAAACAGTAATGGGGCACAGAGTCAGGAATATTGGCAAAAAACAGGTAAAAACATGGTGTTTAAACAAACAATACCCCTAGTGCCATATATAAAACTAGGGACAGGACCTTCCACAAAAATATAATTGTATAGATTAATGATTACTACAAAGAAAGCTTGATGATTAAACCAATGAGCTATGCATTAAAAGCAAAGCTGCTTTTCCAGTGATAAAAGTCACTGAGCACCCATGAAATGAAAAGCTGAAGACACACGTTTCCTAATGAACACCATGCTTGTATGAGTTCTTTTTTTATAAAGTTTTAGATCAAATTAATAACAATAGATCTTTGAATTTTCCCTTTAGCAATTCAAGTATGTTCATAGTATAAGTGGAAATAGTTTGACTTCTAATAAATCAAGCTTTTTATTAAGTTCCATGAAGTTGCTTGGGTATCCGACTGCTCATTTCATATCTAATCTTCATTTCAATTTTGGAACAAATAGGTGTATGTGTTCAGTTCATTATATACATATTATTATTTATGTAAATATGTGTATGCGGGTAAGTGATTAGCATATATTTCTAAAAGAATATTAGCATAGTTTTGTTCCAAATATTATTCTTTGGAACCACTTCATACAAAATGGATTTGCTTTAAATAGAAGCCATATATTATCATCAGTCCCAGTAAAGATTAGCAGTGAGCTATTTTAAAGCTGAAAATTTAGGTAACATGTACATAACAATGTGTTTATGAAGGAGTCCAGTAAATGTGCCTAAAATTACATCACTGTTTATCTTTCAGTTAGTGTCCTGCCTTCCCTCCTTCTCTGGAATTTTGTAGATTAAAACAAACTATCTTATTAGGGAAACTCTTGATTTTCTGACAGATGAAAAAATGTGGTCTTATCTGCCTGATATAATGTTGCATGCAAAGCTATGAGTGTATTCCTGTACCTATAAACCCAGAACTAAGGAAGCTAAGACGTGGGGTTCCTTAACCATCTTTTCCAAGCCACCCTCACTTATATAGTGAGTTCTAAGTCAGAAGAAAGGATCACAAAGAATTTGTCCTGGAGGTAGTCCCAAGTTAAAAAAGAGTTGGAGCTACATTTCGTTTTATGACATAATTCAAATAACTTATTAATATGGTCACTGAGCACTTTTAAATTGAGGTGCGTAATAATCACTTTCTCATGAATACTTTAAAATTTATAAAATAATCAAATGTGGAAAGCTATTATCCTATATAATCTTCTTTAAGTATGTCTCCCTTGATCTCAATATGTTTACAGGGACATTTCCTATAGAACAATTGCTAAGGATGTAAGACAATTAAATTTACGTGCATTAGTGTTAGATATAGATTTCTATGGAAATATCAGTAACAATAGATTTAATGTATTAGGCTACTTTTGTGCAAAAAAAATCACATGATTGCATAGACTAATTTTTTTTCTTTAAGCTGCTTACCAAAATATTAGAAAAAAACTGATTTATTATTTATGCGGGGTATGTGAGTTTATGCTCCTGTGTATGTGCACATATGTGTGGACATGTGTGTGGAGGCCAGGTATTTATGCCAGGTGTCTTTGTCAGTTACTCTTGCCATTTTTTGGAAAAGTGTCACTAAATGAATCTTGAGTTCACAAATTGGTTAGACTGTCTGGCCAACAAGCCACAGAGATCTGCTTGTTTCTGCTTCCCCAATACAGGGACTGCCTTGAGCTGCTATCTATGTGATTTTTGGTAATCTAAACTCACGTCATCAAGCTTGCTTGTTGACCAACCTCCCCTTATCTTTCAGACATACTTTTTACAACATAGAACTTTTTTCAAAAAAGTTTAAAATGTATCTTCAGTACCTGGTGATTTTATATTTGAAATCTTATCCTTCTATATTCTATTCAATTAATTTAACAAATTTTGTGAAGCAAACAATTATAAAATTAGAAGATTGATAAGCAACAATTAGTTGGTCATCTAGCTTTGTCCAAGGGCAATGTTTAAATGGAGGTGATTACTGTAGTTTGAGTCTATATGTAAATCTATATCCATATATATGTTTAGAGTTGTCCTTGCCCAAGCGAATCTCTTACTGAATTCACTCCTTTAGCTAGTACTCTCTATTGCAATCCTGAAGGCCAATAGTATGAAAACTTTTTCCAACTCTATGCTATTTTCTGGCCTTGGAGGCATGCTTTTGTGTAATTATACAAAATAAACAAAATTACTTATACATACCTAAGCAGCCATCAATCAATATTGTACTGAGAACTGATAAATACTCTCCTTCCAAGCCTCTCTACAGATAGACGTGTTTCAATCCCTCTTGTCACTCAGTGGTCCCCTGAGGGACCTAGAGCTGCTGCATCACACCACGACTGGATGTGATCACCAAACCTATGTGAGTTCATTCTCTGAGTCATCTACTAAACCACCCAGCCAGAGAACTTGCGTGCAAATATTTTAGTCTAAGCCTATGGGGGCAAAGATCTTACATTAACAATAATGATGTTTCATAACTTATCTCAACTACATAGGCATACCTGCATATATCCAAATCATGTGCCAGCATATGTGTACATATAGCTCAATCTCTGTTTTTATGCTTCCACAAAAGAATTACTTCATTTTCCTCTAAGCTACCCTGTAACTTACTATTACAAATAGAGTCCAACTAACATTTGGAGAAATGAATCGCTTAAAAAAATAGAACATATTACTTTATCTCCAGGAATTCTTTGAATATAAATATTAAAGTAAAGCAATTGGAATAAAGACTAGAAGTGGAACTGAAAACTTTTTTTCAGCTCAAATTTGACCCCTTGACTTAAAAGGTCAAATGTGAGGTTGTCCATGAAGATTGCTCTTCCCAAGAGTTGCACTGATATCTCCTTTATAATCGAAGTTTCTACCATTGTTGCTGTCATTGTATTCCCCCTGGAAATGGTAGGTCTTAAGGGCACAGTTAACATTGTGATATATAGTCTAGAAATGCAATCCATGAGCTCAGCAGTAGATAGGATGTTAATCATCCATGAGTAGCCACATGAAGTCATGTCTCATCTCCTAGTGTACACAAATGGAGGTTCTCATTGATGCCAGCAGGCTCAATGTGCAAGCTTCCCAAAGACCAATTAGTTGTTCTGTGTCTAATTCGAAGGCTGTTTAGGGGATTGTTCTCCTTGAGTTAATGGGAACATGAGTATTCAATGAAGGGAGATTAGCCCCAGAAGACAAGGGAACTTATTAAACCCCTATTCTGACTTGAATTGGGAGTGAATAAAGTACTGAATGTTCAGGGAATGTAGTAAAGTTAACATGCAAGAATGAATGGAGACTGACGACTTCTCTGTGATCAGGGATACTCTGCAGCAGTTAGCACCAGAGAACCTCCAGGGACAGAGCTGAGAGAGAGGTGGTCATTTATCATACTCTAGAGATTATGAGGTTTTTTAGTCAATGCTATATCAATGTAGTTAAATCTTCCCAGAACCAATAAAAATGCCCTTTGCCTTTCTCTCCTCTATTACAAGTAATTGCTATTCATCTTGTTATGGATATCTTCAAAGTCTTCACAGGGTACTTGGAGGGCCTGGGGGGAGGAAAAGTTAGAAGGAAAGAATGTAGCCGTATATCATTGGCATTCATGAGAAAGTTCACAATAGAGATTTGAAAGGCAGGTCCCCAGTAGGCAATAGAGAAATCAGGAACAATGTTGTGCCAAAAATACCACTCTGGCCGGGACCTCAGGGCGTGTAAGTCAGGTAGAATGAAGGAAAGTGATTTAGAAAGAAGAGATGTATGTGCTTTTCTATATGGATTTAGTTTATTTATATGCACACATCCACTGAAAAGCAAGGATGCTCTGAGCATTGACAGGCAAGTTGAGCCTGACATTTCTGAAGGATGCAGCTGCGATTATACTTCCACACAAAAGCAGGAGTAGCATCTTTCAGTGTGATCAAACTGTTTTCAAATTTATATTTTTTATGCTCACCACTGAGACACTCATACATGGGCTATGTGGTGCAAGGAATGGGCATTCTAGTGACAAAATGGTGTGTAGCCAAGTGTGACTTTCCTTCGGGAGTCCGGGAGTCCACGTTTATCATGCTGGAGCTTCAGATACAGATATAGAAATCACTGCAGGAAAATTACAGATTAGTCAATGCTGTGCCGGGCATGCAGGCTAAAACATATTCATAATTACATACTGCTCTGAAATGACTACATGTTCTGAAAAATGTGTTACTTAGAGGTTATATCATTATGCAAACATTATGGAGTTTTCTCATACAAAATATATGATCCAGTTCAATCAGTCTACAAAGTTCTTTGTTTAACCAAGAAATGCAATAAACATAGGATATGTGAGCCTATAAGTAGAAGCATACTCTGAGATAGTAATCAGATATGTAGAACAGAAAGTTCAGAAACAGTCAAGTATCATGTAGTGAACATGATGATACATGCTCTACTCTTATTCAAAGGGAAACAAAGTAGTTTATTCATATCAGAATTGCCACAAGACATGTCCAACTCATTCTGTAATGAAACTATGATACACATGGTAAATACATGATTAAAATATTCATTTTTATCATAACTCTATAGGACCTCTGTTACATAAGCAAATAGTCATTAGCTTAAGACATTCTGCAATACATACAGACACATGTGTACACATATGTGTGTAGATGCATAGGAATGACATTCCTATCTGGTGTCATTTTAGTGTAAAAAGAGTCTTTTGTTCTTTATTCATATATTTTTCTATTCTATGCCATTTGAATCATAATTGCTTAATGGTAGTCAACCCTGGTTAACTATCATTATTTCCCTTCTTTATTTAAAACAAAACCTCTGACATTACTTTTTTAGGAGTCTGTCTTAAATTTTACCCAGAAATTAAGAACAAAAATTCAAAGTTTTTCTTATCAGTCATTCATTAATTGAATTCTTATAACTTAATATCTTCTTTGTACAGAAGATATGAATGTAGAAGGTAATGAAAAAATGGCCATAAAATACATTGTGAAAAATATATACACCATGAATATTCTACTCATTTCGTTATTAAAATTAACATAATTAAATTGAGATCTTATGTAAATCTTCCTGGAATAACATTAATGTCCTTGGAAGATGGCACAGTTAGAGAACACTTGGAAGAGGGACCAAAATGAGCTGAACCAGAAGCAACTTCAAAAAAGCCTTTTCCTTTATGATTAGTTAATATTAAATGCCATAGATAATAACAGTTTATGAGTTGTTAGTACTTATTCCTACTGAAGAAAGTGAGCTCTATAAAGTCCCTTCCCTCTTAAGAAGCAAAGATTGGATTTAAGTGAAGCAAGTGGGAGATCTCAAGATGGCCAAATAAAGCCAATTCCTCCACTCTGTGCAGTCCCCACTTGATTTTACACTGATAAAATCCAGGGCAACAGGGATCAAGCTACATGACTTTGTACAATTATTATGTTACTAGAAAAAGTAGAAAGGATTTCTAAAGAGATAAATAAGCATTGACAGCTTGGAGATGACCCGTGTTCGTGGGATGGCCCCAGAGCCAGTGAGTCCCTAACTCTTGCCCCCTCTCCATTCCCCTCTGAACAAATTGGACTGAGAGTGTCAAAACCTCGTTCACACAAGCTTAGAGTTACAGTGTGTTTTTTACCTGTTGCACAGTGAGCCGTGAGAGTAAAGTGGTGACTCTGACAAAGAATTAGGGTCTTTATCCACACACAGGGTCACCCAAGCCCTCCCGAGAGTGAGTGCTATGAAACCACAGATATTTCCTCACATTTTTCTCTCCATAGCACCCCTTACTCTAGGAGACTGAAATGAAAGGCCATTTTCGTGTGACACTCTGATATCAATTGCACATTGCTCCATCCGTCCAAAGTGACTTTTCAGAGCTTATATACTCAATCAGCCACCAGTTCTACTAGCCAATCAAGGCTATCCCTGGACTGATTCAATGTTGTTTGACTGGCTGGCAACTCAGCAGCAAAGGACTTTTTCAGGATTTTATAGCATCATTGCTAATTGGCAACTACAGTTTCCTCCTGAAACAACTCCAGGTTTGGTAAGGTCAGGGCTACTATGGTAGACTTAGTGTGCAAACTGGTGGAATAGAAATTAAAGGTCTAATTGTCAAGGGGCTGGTGAGCAGGGTCTTCAGGCAAGAGGAACAAGATGAAATCACTGCACACTTTTCCTATATATGATCTGTGAGTTACTTTTTGCTTTCTTTTCATAACACACAGCTTTAGAAAAACAGTCTCTGTGTGTTCCCACATGCATGCACACCTGTGTGTGTATGTTTCACAATGAATGCAAGGAATGGCTTACAATTATATGGTTTCACATATTTATAGATATTTTGTTTCAATTTTTCATTTTATGTAAGTCATAGAATATATCTATTTGCTTCTAAAGGCCATGAAGATATTAAGAAAGAAGGAAAGAAAGACAAAAAGAGAAAGGAAAAGAAGAAATAAAAAGACCTGTGAACACTAACAGTTTTTCAATGTATAGAAACATAGAAAGGGCAGGGAGAAACTCCCCAGGAAGGAAACTATTGAGTTTTACTTAAGAATGTGTTAGTATGATGACATACTACATCATTCCAAAAGTAGCTGTAGAAATCTTGCCAAGTGCCATCTGTAATAGTTTTTCATCCATCTAGGCTATTTTCAACGAAGAAAGTTTTAATTCACAGCATTATTAGGAGGATCTGTGCCTTCTTAAATTCCACGGAGTGTGTTTTGGGTGAAATTACAGAGTCTGTCTTATTGGCCATTGTAAAAGTAATCACTTGATTTGCTGATATTTGTCAATGAGATTTTTCTTTTCTCCTTACTAGTTAGTATTCCTGGTTACTAAGCTCCTCTCATTTAGTTTTTCACTCATAAATTTATCTTAGTTTTCTCTCCCTTAATGTCCTGCTAGAGTAGTCAGTGTATATAACTTTTATCCAACTGATGCAACTAAGAGATGACCAGTATAATGTGTTCGGGGACAAGGTAGGATATAAAATGGAGAGCAAAATGGGCTGTCTGTTAAGACTGTAGGCTGTTCCCTCAGTCTATGCATAGCAATCCTTAATTGATTGATTGTTTTCTGGGTCTAGTTATACAGGCTGGCTACATCAATTTGAACTAACCAGTTGATGTATGTTGTTTGGGTTTTAGCATTATGCATAGCATATTTGGACCCAGTGGTACTGTATTAAGAGACAGATAAAGTGAAGTTGCTATATCCACATTTACATGGGGTTTTCTAAGTTTTAAACACATGTTGATGAATATAGCTCTACAAATAGCAGTGAATGACCCATGGTTAGAAGAGTTCTCAGCTTGCTGCTTTTGTACATAAACATAAAATACTACTGGTTTATAAAGACAAACGAGGTCATCTGGTTTAAATTTGTACTGGATTAGAAAGACCCTCAAACATATTCCAGAAAAGGTAACAGATAGCTATACAGTATATACTTCTTATCATTAATATTTACTCTATCAGGATATATTATATAGAGAAATTTTCCTTTGTACTCTCTTATGCATGTACCCAACAGTTGTTTCTAAATCCTCTGAACAGATTCTCCCCTTCACATTCTATTCAACGTAGCACCCAAATATATTCAGTCTGATTTCCTTTCTCTAAAATCCCAGACCTACGAAATGTGTATGTGGCCCAGAATGCCTAGGTTTCACAGCTGGTTCACTTGACCACTGGCTAAACATCCTACTTGTTAAAATGCTCAGGGCTGCTATTAAGCTGAGATTTGCTGCTCTGAAGTGTCCACCCTTTGGTCTCAGTTCTGCTCTCCCGAGACACAAATAATAAGTTTAATCCTTCTTCCACAAGACAGCACTTCAAATATTTGAAGATGACTCTCCTCTGTCTGTGAAATCCTCACTTCCCCAGGCTAAACATACTCATTTCTTTCCACTGACCCTCATAACTCATGGCTCCAAGCTACTTCATCATCCTGGCTCTACCTCCCAAGAGAGTGTTTCAATTTGTCAAAGTTTTAAAGCATATGTTCAAAACAGAGTACAAACCCATACCTGATAACAAAATTATGGATAAAAATGGCAGGCTAACCTCCCTTCTTTTGGCCACCATTTTTCACTAATGGACATAATGACATGAGTAATTATTTCAAAAGGCAAGAAAACTCTGAATATTGCCCTAATACTCTATGGCAATGTGAGGTTTTTACCTTTTAGAAAATGTTGTAGTTGTTGTTGTTTTATAGACCACTGATGTACAACCTACTTGCAATCTAAGTAAGTTCAAATATGAGAGTGTCTTATGTCTAACCACAAGATTTTCTAGTACTTTACTTAAATACCATCAAGTTAGACTTATTAGTAGTTTTACTTTCTACAACTCTGCCTCTATGTGTGTTAATCTCTGTCATTTTTTAATCTAGATATTTATTTTCCTATTATTCAGTAATTCTGTCAATGAAACATCTTATTAAATATTGAATATTAGTGAGCTTATCACTAAAAACATCTCTAGGTCCATCTTTAATAGACTGTATGATATAATATTCACATAGATTAATTTTCCTTCTCATGTATGCTATCAATAATGATTTTATTTGAGCACTAACCCTTGTGTTTGTCTATATTGCTTGTTTTTGCTTTTGTTTTGTTGTTTTTGTTCATTTGTTCCTTGAGACAAGGTCTCATATACCCAAGGTGGCCATGAACTTACTTTGTAGCAGAGAATGGCCATGGATTTCTGTAATTTGTACTATGTATCAGAGTTTGGATATCAAAATGGAGTTCCAATGAAATAAATTTACAGAAAAAATACTCAATCTCTCCTTAGCATTAGTAATTTGTCTATGCAGTTTAATTCTCCATTTGTTATTGAGAACGAGAATTATCAGTTTTTAAAAGAATGAATTTATGAAATTCCTAGGCAAATGGATGGACCTGGAGGGCATCATCCTGAGTGAGGTAACACATTCACAAAGGAACTCACACAATATGTACTCACTGATAAGTGGATATTAGCCCAAAACCTAGGATACCCAAGATATAAGATACAATTTCCTAAACACATGAAACTCAAGAAAAATGAAGACTGAAGTGTGGACACTATGCCCCTCCTTAGAAGTGGGAACAAAACACCCATGGAAGGAGTTACAGAGACAAATTTTGGAGCTGAGATGAAAGGATGGACCATGTAGAGACTGCCATATCCAGGGATCCACCCCATAATCAGCATCCAAACGCTGACACCATTGCATACACTAGCAAGATTTTATCGAAAGGACCCAGATGTAGCTGTCTCTTGTGAGACTATGCCGGGGCCTAGCAAACACAGAAGTGGATGCTCACAGTCAGCTAATGGATGGATCACAGGGCTCCCAATGGAGGAGCTAGAGAAAGTACCCAAGGAGCTAAATGGATCTGCAACCCTATAGGTGGAACAACATTATGAACTAACCAGTACCCCGAAGCTCTTGACTCTAGCTGCATATGTATCAAAAGATGGCCTAGTCGGCCATCACTGGAAAGAGAGGCCCATTGGACACGCAAACTTTATATGCCCCAGTACAGGGGAACACCAGGGCCAAAAAGGGGGAGTGGGTGGGTAGGGGAGTGGGGGTGGGTGGGTATGGGGGACTTTTGGTATAGCATTGGAAATCTAAATGAGCTAAATACCTAATAAAAAATGGAAAAATAAAAAATAAATTAAAAAAAAGAATTAGCAGTTTTCTGGTCCATTTTTAACAACAACCTGTGAAAAATTAAATTAGCAACTCACTTCAGGATACACTTTTTTTTTAAGAACATAAAAACAATTTATTATTCAAATTGGGTCTGTATCTAGTCTTTCTTCACTGTGCCCATTGTTCTGATATAGGACTTTATTGTAATATAGGATGTGCCCAGACCTTTCTAGTAATCCATCCTGCATACACAGGAAACAAAACAAAACCATGCAACCCAATGAATGAACTAGATAAACACAATCGAATCTCTCCTATGAGTAAGATAGCACTAAGACTATGGCAAGTTTTATTTCCTCTTGCCACATCTATTAAGCTTTGAGATGCTGGTGTTTCTTATTACCTGCTTTTATGAATGAAGAACGAATGTTGTAACCCTCCAAATGCCAGCTGCATTGCTCACCTTTATTCTCCGATGATGGGTAATGTGAATACCAAAGAATATGTGCAGCATTTAGCTTTATTTTGCAGATATAAATGCAGGCACACACAGAATTTGCAGCTGAGCTTAGGAGATATACCCATTGTAACAGATCAAGAGGGACACAAAAATAGGGAGAACCCATGTGACTTCAAGGCCTGGTGCTTCTTCTCAATCCTGAACTAAAATGTGGAAACAATGTATGTCCTCTGAGCTTCTGTTTCTTCAGCTAAGCGAGTGAAATGTCTGCCCTTGTCATCTGTATACAGAAGTGCCTTTAGGTTTAAAATTCAGTGGGAGGGATGGGTTTTTCTGCAGTTTAAGTGCCGGTTTTCTCACATTGGCCTCTTTCAGCATGTTTGCATGGCCGCTAGGAACCGTGCTGAGCTTCTGAGAGAGACTGTATGGCTGGCTGAGCTTTGTTTCTATAATTTGAAAACAGGCAAAATTAACAAGGAGTCAGTGCAGCATTTGCAAAGTTGAAGCAGAGGGATTATGAATTCAAAGCAACCTCATGTTCTATCTCAAAACCATCTCAGACACAATAAAACAAAACAAAACAAAACCAGGAAACCAAACATAAAATAATATGCAGATGTCATTTACTTCTGGGACAAACGCATTTGCATTTATTTTATACTACTTACCACTTATCCTGTCATTCTACCTTCCCAAAAGTAAGCCATGCTCTATGATTTTGTTACAAGGGCTACATCATTGTGTTCTATTAATCCAACATCTATTAAGGTTGCCTATTTTGTGAACTTGGTATAACAATTATCATAAAGGATAGCTTATATTCTGAAAACAAAGAAAATGATAGAATAATTTATCATGCCACATTGCTTGACTTGACAGCAAGCAGGGTCTCCCCATCAAAATCATTATTTTAAATCGTAAACGTTTCACTTGGATTTATTTTTGATTTAAGTTGGTAGTAAATTACCCCATGAATAGCAAGCCTGAAAGGCAGTTGCAAAAATTACTGAAAATCTTCCCATCGCTACTGACCATAGATGTTTTTTACACTGAAATAAAACAGTCGAGCCTACCTGAAGAAAGTGAAATGGGATTTTTAATTTATCTGATACAGTTAATTAACTAGTCAATTAAAAACCAAAGGGCAATTAGCACTGAGCACATTGGTTCTGATGATGAACAAAGCAGCTGAAAATGTACCTTGATCTCTGGTAGGAAATTCATTAATTTCTAACATGGTCTCTATAGATAGAGCAAGAGTAACGTACACTTGTGGCCCTGCTTTCACAACAGTGCTTTCTTGACAAACCCAAAGGGTACAAATGCGTCATGATTAGAGAGAGAAATTGGCTAATGTTTTTGAGGAACTATCCCTCCTTTGCCCATTCTATTGTCTTAAACTTAGGGAGAACAAAAGCCAACGCTATTTGGTGGGAGTTCCTGTTTTGTATTCTTTTTCCTACAACCATTGTGACAAAAATATTTCAGGTAGTACAACCAATATAAGAAGATATAAAGTTTAATTGACTGGAAAAATCCCATATATAGTAGAGCCCATAATTCTCGATCATCCATTGATGAGTATTCATCTCATCAATAGCTAGAGAAATGAAATAGCATTATGTTAAAAGAGCTGAATAATTTCTTCTTTTCAATGGTGGTTCCCCACCTAAAAATGCAGTATTCTAGGTTACCTTTAGCATTCACTGTAGCTGGCTAAATACAGTAATTATGTACGGGCAACAGTTTATGAGCTCCCCTTAAAGGCTTATTCCAGACTGTGTATATACAAAGCCACCTTGGTGTTTTAGTCAAGCAAAGATCCCTATATTTCGGAGAAAACAAACAAAAAGACAAACAAACAAAAAAAGAAGAACTAAAATATTGTCTTATGAGAGATACAGAGGAATTCTTTCTTTCTAAATGTGATAACTCTTATTCTTTCCCATGCATGCTGGGTATACCAATTTTCATGGCAGTAATAATATCACTGGATTCTCCAAGCCCTTACTATGTCAAGTAAATATTTGACGATCATATTTATTCCTGACAATTCACGGGCTGATTGTTGAGTTTTAGAGACAAAGGATAGATAGTTAATCTTTAAGGAAAACAAAAATGTAGCTACTCTGAGCCACCTAAAGAAGCTTTTAGGATTGTCTGGGGTAGGTCAAACTTGCACTGGGTGTGATTCCTTCCTTTAACAATAATTCCCTAACTGTTTATTCATGGGTCAGAAGCAGGTCTAGAACTCATGGTTAGAAGAGGTTATATAAAGGAAGAATTCAGATTCTCTAACTGCTGACATACAGTATTTTCCTTTTGACCATCTATATGAATTTAGATAAATTCAGTTCTGTAATCTGGATACTGAGTGAACTCTTCCCTGCTAGAGGTATTATACAGCCCAGATTGCATTATCTCGGGCATCTGAAAAGAAGTTTCTCTAAGCTTCAAAACCAAAAAGGGTCAGCCAGTAAATGCTGTTAGCTTTGCAGGCCAGGTCACAAGGACTACTATTCCACTCCAGCACTATTGACATAGACCATACATACATATACAGGCACACTGGGTTCAAGTGCACTTAGTTTCTTCAGCAGGAGACAGATTGTTGACCTGTGTTAGTTAGCTTAACGTGTATAAGGTAATTTACACATTGCTGTGACAAATGTGAGATAAATAGAACATAAGGATGGAAAGGTTTATTTTGGTTTACATAGTAAGAGAGCAAAGACATTGTGAGACATTTCTCAGGCAGCTGATCCACATCACATCTCCACATTTTATCAGTGTCTCAAGTAGCCAAGAGATAATGTCTCACTCTTTGTTAATTTTCTCTTTTTGATGCGAACAAAGACCTCAGTCCAAGAAGCAGTAGCCCTGATATTTATGGTAGATCTTCTCACCTCAAATAACCTAATGTTTAATTCTTCACAGACAGACCCAGAGGCTTGTCACTTCAGTGATTCTAGATAATGTTTTATTGACAATTGTTTATGATCTCCAGGAAGGTAATATAGTATAAATGAACATACACGCACATGTACACATACACACACACAAGCATGCACACTATGAATTCAAATTTATGCACTATTTTTATGGTACCATGTGTATGCCCAGTGTATAAAATTCCATCAGTGTCCAACATGATTGTCTTATCAGAAAATCATATATATTCATACTAAGTTGGATATTTAAAAGGTTCAATCTACTACAAATTGTTTTGAGAAAGCTTTTCCACCAAAATTACATGTATATGAGAGTTCTCAGAGAATTTTTCTTATAAGAAAGGGATTGTCATACATACTATTTTTTAAAAGGGGTTTGAAACATTGAAAACTGACATTAAGAAATTCCATGAGAGAAAAAGTGAGCACATGTGGTCTAGGGCCACAAAGTTCATCTTGTAATAATAGAACAATAACCTTAGCAGTCAGGTTATGAACTGAGGCACCTACTTCTTTGATCCAAAATACCATTTAAAAGATTGCATGGCCTATAACCCTCACCTGAAATAGGATGCTGGTGACACATTCATAAAACTTTTTAAAACTCTAGAAGTTGTTGTAAGTTAAGTTTGTATTGTAACCTTCCTTTTTTTACTGCTTTGGCCTTAAGTAATTTCAAGGTCTTAGAAACATGTGATTTCAGGCCACTGACCAACATACACAGTTAATGTTTCCATCCTAGGTTCTGCCAGAAAATAAATACCAGAGTTTTGCTAGCCAGATAGTTTTTATTGAGCTAGAACATTTTTCTTGATCCTTGACCAATCTTAACTTTTACAAATGAAACTTTTATCAAAAGGCAAAAGATGCATAAATACTTAGTCTGGCTTCATAAATCAACAGCAAATAAAATGTCTTTTGGGTTTTGCCCTCATTTCCATATGCTGATAAGCAATCAGATGAGAAAGGACAGTATTTACCATGAAATTATACACTGAATGTGAATCAAGCAGCTCTAGAAAAGGTAGAAGAAATTTAAAGGTGATCTCTAGGTCAAATTCTTCAATGTTTGAAGCCCACAATTATCAACAAAGAACAAATATTTCACAATTAAACCAGCCAGTAAAGGAGTCCACTTCAGCCTTTTCAGCAGGTGCTAAGCTGTTCAAATACCAGTTACAAACCTAGCATATTCTCAGCAACAACTATGCTTTCTTTCTCACTCACCTATAAATCATTATAGAAGTAGTACCCATAGACTTTACCTCAGAGGCAAAGTATGTAAACTCTGCCCATATCATGGTGCCTTTGGTAAGTAGCGGAATTCTCTTCATTAGATGAAAATTGTTATAATTTAAAGGGAAATTATTATAATTTGAAGATGAAGAGTAAAGATACTATTGTGGTATAATATCAGTAGACATCATATATCACAAACAGGATTAAGCAAAAATAATCGTTTTAGTGGCTCAAGCATTTTAAATTTCTATGTAGAACAAGCATGGTTGGGTATGTCATGTTTCTCTGATTTTAGGTATTACTGTAGATTGGATGGAAGGGCAAATTTCTATAATGTTGGAAGCATGAAAAGCAAGTCTGTGACTCACAGCAGCAAGGGCAAGATTATTCTCAGGGCAAAGAAAACAGGAAGCTAAAACAACAGGAGGCAACATGCATAACTAATAAGCAGAAGATTCTAGATTCTGCTGTCGTCATGGAAGTCTTATATACTGAAGGAGTTGTTGAGGAAAGAGGGAGCTGTTTGGGGGAGCTACTCACTTGGAGAAAGGGTTCTGACAGTTAGTTTTCTATCCTTTATAACACACTTCAATATTAATGAGGGCAATGAACTTTCCATAGTATTAGCAGAAATTACTAAAATTGGGAACTGTGTGCTGTTAGCAGCATCTTCAGACTAGGTCATAGTAACACCTGTGAGAAACCATTTTATATGAGATGAAGATATATGAGGGTTATTTTATTATTATTACTTTTTTTTTTTTTTTTAACAATCTAGTCATTACCTGCCCTCCCACAGCTCCTCATCCCAGTCTTCACTCCCTGTCTCCAAGTGGATGTCTCTTCCCCTGCCAGGTCTCTCCACTCCTTCAGGCCTTAAGTCTCTCAAGGGTTAGGGCCCTTCTCTCCCACTGAGGCCAGACCTGGCAGTTCTTTGCTGCATATGTGTTGGGGGCCTCAGACCATCTCGTGTACACTGCCTGGTTAGTGGCTCAGTGTCTTTGAGATCTCAGTGGTCCGGGTTAGGTGAAATTGCTGGTCTTCCTATTTGAGTTTCAATGGTGGAAACATTATGCTTTGACTTCGACTGTTACTGATTTCAATGTCAAGGTGTGTACATTTCTCTTTAAAACGTACTGCAGCAAAGGAAATGGATTGCCAGAGCTAAGAGGCAGAGACAATACTGCTACAACTCTATAAACTGGGGGACCATAAGGAATTGTGTTTCTCTAGAGACACCCACAGAGCTTTAATCATGAAACAGGACGAGAGAGTCTGGTAGGAGAAATAATGAATATCCATGAAATAAGTGGACCATCTAATTTATCTTGTAAACTTTGACTTTTGGGAGAAAGAAGTACTATTAATAATTCTGCCATGACATTTGAGAAGACAGATATTGTGCAAGGAAAACAGGGAAATATGGTTATGCTACTAGTGTGCAGATTTTAAGGAATATGTAGAGTCTGGGGGAATTACACATAAATAAAACAATGTGTTTATAATTAATGGATAGTGTATTGCAGTGATTAAGAAATAGATTGCTGTCATGGCCATGCTCTGTAAGTAAAGCAGAAAGAAAGGGAAGATTCAAATTTTATATGATTTTGAATATCATTCCAAGGAATTTGGAAGTGAGAGAGAGAGAGTGATTGAAAGTTTCAGAATACTGTCAAAATAGGATAAATTCTTTGTTGTATTAAAAAAAAATGATGTTACTATCCTAGGAGATAGAAAAAGTGGTTTGAGAAAAAAGGTTTATATAGAGGTAATCTTTTTCTTTGTCTTAATCTGCTTCTGTATATTTAAAAAAATCATCCCTTTTGAGGTTATAAAAATAAATTTCAGTTCATCTAAATAATTATACCATTTCTCCTTCCCAATACTGTAGCTTTTGGAATAGCAGAGATTTGAGTTAAGTCATGGTTAAATGCTCAAAAACAAAACCTACAGGTCTCTTATATTGAGTATTTAGTCCCTTTCCTTAGACCATTGTTCTTTTGCACATTGTGCTAGACATTGTTCATGGCTTTACAATCTCAGCCTATGCCCTAGCACTGTTCCCTTTTCTTTAAGTCCTGCCATGTTTCTCCATTCAGACCTTTGCTCTTCCCTGAAAATGTAAATGCACCCTATATGCACATTCCACCTAGTGAGGCTCATGGATACTGGTACAGTCACATTCTGTATCTGATGATTATCTTTCTTTCACTAGGAATACTCTTTGTGATTTTTCTTTTATTTCTGTTGTGTTTTTGGCTTTGGTTTACTTTTGCTATATTTTATTTTTAACTTTTTCCATTTTCTTTTGTGCAGGTTTGCATTTATTTATTTGTTTGTTTGTTTGTTTGTTTGTTTTGCATCCTGATTACATCCCCCCTCTCCTCCCAGTCCTCCCTCTCACAGGGCCTCCTCCCTACCCCTCCCTACCCTTTATCCCTGAGAAGCTTGAGGTACCCCTGGGTACCACCTACCCTGATACCACAAGTCACTGTAAGTCTAGGTATGTCCTCTCCCTCTGAAGTCAGACAAGGCAGCCCAGTTAGGGGGACAGGATTCACAGGCAAGCAACAGATTCAGAGACAGCCTTGACAGCAGTTGCTCGGGGACCCTCATGAAACTCAAGCTGCTCATCTGCTGCATCTGTGCGGGGGGCCTAGGTCTAGCCCTTGTTTTTTGTTTGGTTGGTGGTTCTGTCACTGGTAGCCCCTAGGGGTCCAGGTCAGTTCACTCTGTTTGTCTTCTTGTGGAGTTCCTAGCCCTCCAGGTTCCTCAAAATTTCCCCCAAATGTTTCACAAGACTTCTAGTGTTCTGACTAATGTGTGGTTGCGGGTCTCTTCATCTGTTTTAGTCAGCTGCTGGATGGAGCATCTCAGAGGACAGTTATACTTGGCTCCTGTTCACCAGCATAATAGAGTATCATTAAGAGCATTAGGGATTGGATCTTGCCCATAGGATACATCTCAAGTTTATCTGTATGGGTACATGGGGTTTTACCTGAAAGTATGGCCGTGTCACATCTCCACAAAGTTTCCACAGAGGCCAGAAGAGGGCAGGACATTGGAGTTCCCTAGAACTGGGATTACTGATAGTGAACTTCAATGTAGGATCTGGCCATTGAACTTGAGTCCTCTGGAACAGCACTCAGTACTTTCAACTCCTGAGCCATCTCTCCAAGCCTATTTGTTGTTGTTGTCTGTTTCTTTGTTGGTTGGTTGGGTTTTCAGGGTTTGTTGTTGTTGTTGCTGTTATTGTTGCTATTTTATACAATGTCTCTGAAACTAAGATTTTTAGATTCATTTAGATATTCACATCTGAATATGTAAATACATGTTCTAATATGTAAGAAAAAATGAAATATAAAGCGTATCAGAGCACTTTCAAAATAATTATCAGCATCACCAACTCAGCGTTGTTTGTTTGAATTCAGCACTGTTTCTGTCGGTGATTTGTTTTTCTCTCTTAAGATAAACATTGACATTTTGTTCTTATAAAGAAGTATCTATACTTAAAAATTCATTATTAAGTTTTATATATAGTATCCAGACTTTCTAAAGTTATTTGAGCTTGAATATAGTTCTGCTACACTAAAAGTTTCATTTGGTGTCCAACAGTTTTATCACAATGACTCAGGTGAGTTTATGCTAAGGTTATTCTAATATTGTATGAGTTTATCAGTGTTTATAAACCTCTTATTAGATTTTTTTGTGAAGTAAAGGGCATGCTAGCACCTTCTCTTGGTTTCATTTATCATGTAATAGCTAAAATGTCAAAATAAATTAGCGACAATTATGGTGTAACCTCTTGGGAAAAGCACATCTCCTATCTGCAAGATAATACCACTGGGAATGGAGTTCTTACAGAAATTTTACAGTACTGGTTTGAGTTCTATTAACTTTAAGAAAGGTAATGAATCATAATGAGTATGTTCTAAATAACATTAATAAAACTCAAAAATCTGTGATTTCTGTGACGTGTATGTGTGTGTGTGTGTGTATGTGTGTTTGTGTGTGTGTTGGAACATAATTATTGAAAGTTAAAATTACAGACTTAACTGACTGTGAGCATCCACTTCTGTGTTTGCCAGGCACCGGCATAGTCTCACAAGAGACAGCTATATCAGGGTCCTTTCAGCAAAATCTTGCTGGTGTATGCAATGGTGTCAGTGTTTGGAGGTTGATTATGGGATGGATCCCTGGGTATGGCAGTCTCTAGATGGTCCATCCTTTCATCTCAGCTCCAAACTTTGTCTCGGTAACAGCTGCATATGAAGCAGAAGATGGCTTAGTTGGCCATCAGTGGGAAGAGAGGCCCCTTGATCTTGCAAGCTTTATATGCCCCAGTACAGGGGAATGCCAGGGCCAAGAAGTGGGAGTGGGTGGGTAGGGGAGTGGTGGGGAGGAGGGTATGGGGGACTTTTGGAATAGCATTTGAAATGTAAATGAAGAAAATACCTAAGTTTTAAAAAATTACAGACTTAAAATCCAATTAATAGAAAATTTAATCCACATGTTGTGTGTTGAATTATGTATTAGTCTAATAAATCCAGATGTGGGCTGATATGTGAGAAACTGAGTAGTCATTTATGTGGCTACTATTCTTAATAAATTTATTCTTAATAATAAATAAATTCTTATCTATTAACATATTCTTAATAAATGTAATCAATGCTTAATATTTGGGATACATATTACGATACTCATGTTTGTCAATTTTGTTTCCTTCAGATAGATTGCTAACAAACTGACTAGAAGATACAATCTTCTTTCCTGCTGATTGCATGGGAGAAATTTTTGACCTTCGAACGTGGAGATGAGGTTGCTATGGAAACTGGTAATTCTGCTGCCACTCATAAACTCTTGTGCAGGTAAAGTGTTCTATTATTATGAGTTTAGATTGATAAATATATTAGCATTGTATATCTTCCTTGAGATGAAACAACTTTGAAAATGCACAGGCCATGTTATTTGAATGACCAAATGGTGATGTTGTAAGAGTAACCTTTACTTCAAATAGAAACTTTAATTCTTATAAATATGTAAAATAACACTTTTGAAACATTGTTAGTAAGTTTGTTAATTTTCAAACATAGTATTTAGTAAGTGTGATTGGTGTTAATTAAGTTCATTTTAGGAAATTTATTTACAATGCTCTCTTCATGTATCTAAATTGAAAAATTATATAAAATGTTCATGTAAAACTGAGAAAAAAAAATCTTTGAATCCTTCTTTCCATCAATAACCAAAAGGGAAGGTCAGACATGTTTTTTCCACTCAGCATAGAACCATCATATCTGTACATTAAATTAGTCTTCCTTGTAACAAAGTCATCTTAAATAAAAGGTTTTAAATCATGTGAAATGTAAAATAGGCATATGCTAGCACAATGGTTCTGTGGGATGTGATGTAAAACATGCTTTACTGTCCAATGCTTTGGATTTTGCCCTGATGCATGGTATTTCTGGTGAACTAGACTCATATGGGACCTAACTACTCCAGGACATGCTCAGCTGAGACAGCTATGCTTATTTGCATTTGGCCCAAATGGTGTTTCATCTGCTTGTGAGTCATGAGTTTTTCACATGCTGGTTTCTCAAGATTTCAAAATAAAAATCTCAAAAGCACAGCCTCCTAAAACCATGTCTTAAAGTCCAGATTGAGTCCACTCTGTGTCATTCTTTGTGTGACTACAAGTTACTCTGTCAACCTAGAATTATCTGGTGTAGAATTATCTTCAAATCTTGATAAAGAGCTTTAGGAGATCTGGAATAATAAAGTCAAAAATAATAACAGCTGGTAAGTAGATACCCATAATTTGTTCAAAGTAGCTAATTGTTCTGTTATTGTTGTTTAAGGTTGATTATGTGTGTAAGTGTATTATCTTCCTGGTAACCGAGAAAGGCAAATAAGGATATTAAATACCCTGGAACTGAAGTGTATCTGTAAGCCACTACTTTGGTATGAAGAACTGAACCCAGGTCCTCCACAAGAATAGCAAGCACTCTTAACTTCTGAACCATCTCTCCAACCCAACATTGCAGGGAATTCTAGTTTTAACTGCCAATATTATCTACCTACATTATGCCATAGTCCTATTACTGACTGCATCATCTGGCTATCAAAGAAGGCCTTGACTACCTTCACACTGATTCTGTTTGCCCTTCCTTCTAAAATGATAACTACAATTTATATGTTACAAATTTGCAACCATTCAATAGCAAGATCGTAGTTACAAGGAAAACTAACCTATTTACTAGCAATGAAAATACATGAAAAAGCTATGAGGATGATAAAATATATGCAAACGAGCCTCAAGAATCGGAAACCTTACAAAGGCATCCTCAGTTTTAACAAACCTATCATCTCTAAGTACAAAAGTCATATTTATTCATTGATCACATTGTTTTGGCTTATGTCAGGTCTACTCTGCAAGAATGATTGAAGTTAAATAATAATGTGTTCTTTCATATAATATATTAAAGGAAGACAGAGAAGTCACTAAAGTGGTCCCAAATTACCCATGTTCAAAGAACTGTATGCCTACTTTAAGTTTTAGCTTTCTGTCAAAATTCTACATTAACATTTTGCCCTTTAAATGTGTCTATTGAATTAACATAGGCTCTCTAAAAGACCTTTTGTGTTAAGTTAAAATAAAGCCATTGTTCTCAGAACACATATCAAATATGAGAAGTACTCTGTATCTTCTATTAACTTCTATTTATACAATTTGGATGTGATTCAACATGTCCTTTTGCCTTATCCGAAGGGAAAAATAATCATATGTCCTTGGTGCAGTTTCATCATGAAAGAACAGATTGGATCTCTTTCTTTTTAAACCATGGCCATTTAAATAGGATAATCTCAGCTAAGCAATTGCCCCAGAGGTAAAGAAGATGATACTGTTTTACATAAGAAAGCATTGATTTAAATCTGTTTGTTTTGTTTGCGATTTCATGGTGTTCACTACAAGTGGGAACTACTTTTGATTACAGAACTAGCTGATAATGGAGTTCTGTATCTTTGTATGGGCTCTCTTCCATTCTTCCTTCATTTTTCTTCATTTTAAAAGTCTGTCAAGTCTTTCACAACTGACTCTGCTTCATTTCCTACTTTTACTGTTGTAATCAACTAAAATATATGTATGTTAATTCCCTTATATGCAAATTTAAAACAAATTTTTTTTGTGGTTGTTCACTTTAGTGTTTTCAGTTGTTTAACAAACTTCACAATATTTCTGACACCTTGACCACAAATACTGGAACCTTTGTCTTTGCAATCACTTCTTGTACTATGCTTAGCCAAACACCACAAGGGTTTCACAGGCATGCTGCAATTCTTAGTAAACAGCACCCCCTCTCTCTGTGGGGCCTCTACATCAACTTCTGCCTGCAGATTTCGGCCCTGTTTGAGTTCCTATTTTGATGAACTGTGATATGGAAGAATAAGAAAAGAAAAGCATTTCCCCATCAAATTGCTTTTGGCCATGGTGTTTTATCATAGCAATAGTAACTCTATGATGACCTTAAGTATTTCTGCTCAAAGTTTTAGTATTTCAACTTGAATATTTTAACAAAATTATGTTGTTTCAATGTACCCTTTTAAAATCCCCTTGGCTTATAATCAAGAATTGTTCATTTGTTCGCCATTTTTATTTGTTTGTTTTGCTCTGTGTTGAGTGATTTTATGTAAACCCTGTAGGCACATAGTGAGGACTAGTGAGATCCGTCGTTCAGTAAAGCTGTTTTTCTTGAAAGTGTGAAGATGTACATTGGATTTCCTGAATCCATTTTTAAAATGCTGTTAGGATGCCAGTGCAGAAAAAGTAGAGAGCCATATCTCCCTTGAAGAAGTTGTTCACAGCCTCAAGAAAGACACATGAGTTTGAATTATATATTTCATGCAGGTGCACATTCATATTTCTCTCTCATACACTTCTCTCTCCTCTTCTCTCTCTCTCTCTCTCTCTCTCTCTCTCTCTCTCTCTCTCTCTCTCATATGAATGCCTATCTGGTCAGACCTAAAGAAGTACTGGCTTATGAGTCTTAAACTTTGTTTTGCAGTAACAGACTGAAAATTCAAGACTATGTGCAACAAAATAGTCAGACTTAATATCTGAATAGAACCAAAGGCCTGCTCAAGCAGTGTAAAAATGTTTATGTTATGCCCCAAGGCTAAGTTTGAAGCTGTTCCTAATTGAGAAATTACAAGGTATCTTTCCTGCTGCTGTTTGTGTAAAATATATTTCCATTGTTGTCCAAATGTCTACCAAATTAATGAATGATTAATTAAGTCATACTATGACTAATACCAATAAAGAAATATCTAATTCCATCACCATTTTTATATAACTTACTTTATTTTAAGTATGTTAATCTAAAACCATTCTGTAGAAAACATAACTTCTAAACACTCAGAGTTAGCAACTTCTCAGAAAAATCATTTGGAAATATTTGTACTTTTTTGGACCTCACTGTGTATCAAATGAGCCTTTTATTGAATTGAGAGCAAGAGTAAATGAGCTTCTTAAGACAGAAAGCCACGGGAATGGAAGTGTTCACTGCAACTAAGACTTCTTCATAAACGCCTATGGATCAAACAGAAACTCCATGAAAATTGGCAGGGGTAATAAACCTGTGGTACTCAAGGATCCCAGAAGCATGTAATGGATACTCCTTTGGGTGCAACTGTGATGAATACTGAGTATATTACAACCCACGTTCTGCCTATGGTCTGCTCAGATTTATTGTTAGCAGAATTTCACCTCCAGGAACAGAACAATAGATAATACTTCTAAGCCAAGTGACATCTTTGCATTTTCTGATAAAGATGGCTCTAAGTAGCATGTTGAAAACACTATTTTTTATGCAATGACCACAGATACATTGGTTGCAAGGTTCTCAAAATTCTTCCCAAGTAATTGCTTGCTAAACCCTAAATGAAGTGGTTTATTAAGACTCACAGTGAGATAGGAAAGGCATTTCAGTTTGGTCAGCATTGAAAGACAATGGTTGTTATGTAGCCTGAACTGCCTCGTCATCCTGTTCCTCACCCTCCTCCTCCTCTACCGCCTCCTTTTCCTCCTCCACCTCTTCCCTCTCTTTTCCTAACTCTTTGAGTTAAGTAAGGTATTAACACATCCCATGCTGGATTCAGATTCAACCAAGAATGATCTTTAACCTAGGATACTCCTTTCTCTTCCTAACCAGTGCCGGGACTACAGGTAGACAGGAATTATTAGTACAACTGTTTTTTACTGTAGATGCTTTGTAGGACTAGTAAATGACCTCAGAACATTGCATGCTATACAGTCTCTAACATCATATGACATATTCATTTTAATGGTATTTATAAGTAACAATGCTATGACTTAAACATTACACTGATATTATTCAAAACAGAGATTGATGAGTTTTTTTTTTCTCCTATTAAAACACCCCCATGGCTAGGAACCTTAGTTAGGGTCACTCTCAGAGATTCCAGGGTGTTTCCCTTGTCCTAGATTTCTAACCTGTCCCAGAGTTTCACTCTCAAACCAATTGTCTTTCCCTGAACTCCCTCCCCGTGTTCTTACCTCACCTCATTCTTCCTGCTCCCATCCCACCCCTCCCACACAGAGATCCCGCCATCATCCACTCCTGATGTCTAATCTATTTCCCCTTCTCAGTGAGATTCAAGCATGCCCCCCTTGGACACTCCTTGTTACTTAGCTTCTTTGGGTCTGTGGATTATAGCAGGATTATCCTATACTTTTTGGCTAATATCCACTTACAAGTGAAAACATACCATGTTTAGGTTTCCTCACTCGGGATTATCTTTTCTAGTTTCATCTATTTGCCTGCAGAGTTTCATGGCTGAGTTATACTCTATTGAATACCCCACTGTGTAAATATACCACATTTTCTTTATTCATAGTTGAGAGACATCTGGGTTGTTTCAATTTTCTGACTATTATGAATAAAGCTGCTATGAACATAAAAATTCTAGATATTTAAAATAAAAATTTAGCATGTCCAAAAAAAAGCACTGAACAATTTTTATTTCCCATACTTCTCTCATCTGAAAACATACTTGGACATTACTTTGTTTATACAATAAGCTGATCCCAGGCTTTTATTATGTAAAATTTGTATCATTCCAATAAATGAGCAAGGCTATAACAAGATGAGTCTTTGGACTTGATAGTGACTTATCTGGAATGTTCTTCAGATGTTTCTGTAACTGGCTGTTTCCATTACACCCATCTCAGATCTATCATGTCTTTTAGAACAAAACCCATGGAGCCCACATCTACTCTAATGGGACACCAGTGAATTTTGGACTGCTTGTCAGGGCTTTCAGTATACTTCATACTGCTTGGAATTAACTACTTTACACATGTTGATGCTTTTTCATTATTTTTGTTTATATCTAGAGTAATATACATTCTGTATTATAAATTGTCAGTATTAATTGTTACAGCTTCTCACTTTCATGATACAATACATGACAACCAAAATATACTTTTAAATAGACATGTAAATAATTGGCCTTCCCAAAGACTATTTACCACTAACCTAATATGCTTAAACATCTTTAATAATTTTAATAGATATTAGTCTAATTTACATTCTAATATAAATAATTTAATCAAAGTGCAACCGTTGTCATTAGCCTGCATTTATTTAACTTCCTAAAATTATAATTTGGGTGCTGGTGTGATCGTGCCACAGGTTAAAGCATTTGTGCTCTTGCAAAGGACCTAGACAGGCAAAATTTGGGGGTTTCATTAAGAAGTGTTACATTTATCTTAGTATCTGAAGGCAGTGAATATTTAAAAGTGCTGTAACAAAATTTTTAGAATAATTACAACTTTCGAATTATACTTTATCTTCTTTTTAAGATTTGATACAACTTGTTATTGTTTGACACCTTTTTAAATAAATATAACAATTTTGAGCAAATTCATCCCTTCTCCCTCTCATACAAGTTCTTCAGCACCCTTCCCCTAAATTTATTCCCAGTTTAATGTGCTCTTTAAAAAAAAAACTCACTGAGTCTACTGAGCAAGTGTAGGTGTAGGACTGTCTATTTGGGCATGGATAGACTCTCTGGGGCTATATTCTGTAGAAAACTGACTCTTCCTTCTCCTGCAGCCAGCATTTTCCAAAAGCTCCTTAACTAATGGTCACATTTCATGAGACCCCCTCCTCCCCTCCTTCATAACTTTGTTGAGGCTTTGGCTAGATTGATCTTATGCAGGTCTTAGGCTGGACTGATCTTATACATACCTGTGCTGTTCTGTGAGATTATATCTGCAATGAAACTATTATGGCTGGCAAATACTGTCTTACTACACATGCCCAAGACCTGGTGTTTCTACAGTTCTTCTGTCATCCCTTCCTGCATGATTCCTGACCCTCGAAGATAAGAAAGTGATACAGCAATGATCTTCAGAGATAAACACTCCACAGGAACATATTCTCTGCACATTGACCAGTTCTGGGTCACTGTATTAATCACCTTGTTTTGTACAAAGAAACTTCTCTAATAAGGATTGTTGCTAACCTTTGAGTATAAGGATAACTTTGGAGTAGTTTAATGTTTTGTCCATTTATTATTATTATAGTATTAGGGCCTCCTCTACTACCTATAAAATACCCCAATCATAGATTTAACTTATATCTTGCAGAGTAATCTCTAGATACAGTTAGAAAAATATTTGTTATTGCCAAACCACTTCTGTTACTATTGCATCAGTGTGTATGCCATACAAGGCCTCTTTTTGCTGTGGTTGACAGGATTCAAAGCTGGATAGGACTGCTATTTTTATTCCCAAGTAGTAACATAGCACCATCCAGAACTATTAAATCTAGCCAGCGGGACTGGAGCTTCCAGGATAGCCCAATGATCTACATGATTCAAGTATATGGTATCTTTTAGCAGTGAGGCTCTGACAATTGAGTTATAGGGTATAACCATGAGCAATGGCAGTACTCTGCATATTATTTTAAGATGTATTCATTTATTCTTTTATGGGCCCAGTGTATATAGTTCAGTTAAATCCCTATTACTTCGCCCTGAGAATTCTGCCGTAGCCTTCTGGGAATTCTCTGTGTTTTAGGATTTCTTTTATATTCTTTCCAAGAAATAGTTAATTGATGCTGATTCCTATCAGACAGATCGCCAAAATACACAGTGAAATTTCCATTACTCTGGGTATGTAAAGATCTCCACAAATTCAAATGATCTAATCAAGAATTCAAATGAAAAGCAATTTCTTCTAACAGATACTGGAACTCCTGCATTTGAGCCAGTGCTTCTTGTGTCTAAAGCCCTGCCTGCCTCCCAATATTCTCTTTAATTCCCTCACATCAGAGTGGGCCCCCTCAAAGTTCTCAAGACTTTCTCTCCTTCCCCATTATTGTTCTCCTGTAGATCCATCTCTTCTTATTGACTTCAAATCTAACCATTCACAGTCAAAGTCAAATGTACTTTCACTCTGAAAAAAATCTTCTGAGAGATCCAGGGTTCTGCTTGCTCCCTAATCTCTGATCCCAAAATGATGAACTGTGTCATTTAAGTTTTAATCTCTTTGATTAGAGCCAAGCCACATTTTTAGATATACACACATTCTGAAGAGCCTGTAGCACCCAGTGTTCAAGGACAGAGTGGATAATTTGTTGAGACCTTCTTTTAAAATAAGAGTCAAAAAAATCCTCTGGTATAGCCCAGTGTTTGCCTTAGAGTCATTCACTAGGACTACAAAATATGTATGAACAAATAAACAACTATTGTCTCTTAGGTAATGTTGACAAGGAGTCAGCACATTTTTTTCAGCTATGAGCAATTTTGAACTCACTGCAAATTCTCCAAATGGTGCTGATACAGTCTGTGAGGCCATACATAGTTGATATGATGATATTGCACATGGCATATCATGGCTACTGAGATTCTGTTAGATTTCCCTCAAATACTTGGCAGTAGCCTCTAACTTCTATACTCTTTCCATGTTTATCCATTTAAATTGAAAACTATTAAAATAATTTGTTCTATTATGGACTCTCCTAAATGCTGAGTGTAATTTTCAGGAATTTATAAGCTAGTTATTTAATATAACCAGTGTTTTAATAGCTTAGTATAGAAATAGCGTTATTAAAATAGAAGGCTCAGAGAATACAAAAGTCACTATTTCTGAAGTGCTTTAAAATATTTCACTATTTATATCTTAAGGCTATTTCTGTGAGAGAAGTAGTGCATCATTTGTCCTAATTCCTCCTGGTATGTTATTAGTTTGTAGTTAGCCATGGTAAGTATTTAGACAGCATAAACTGGCATGTACTAACACCAGAACTTTAGTGCTACTGATGAGAGTTTTCAGCATATCAGCATAAGATTTACAGGTCTAGGAAATGGTACAAGATTATTGGACTCATCACTATTTTGCATTGAGGATAGAAATAGTGTGTATGGATGCAGTTACATTGGTCAGACCGTGATTGAATTACAACTAGTGACTGGTTCTGATGTCAATGTGCTGTACAAGCTTTCCACAGGGATCAAATGACCTAGGGGTCAATGATATAGAATATTATACATTTCATTGTTTTGTTATGTACTTCATAATTATTATTGTGTAAGTTTGATAATAAAAATATATATTTATGTGCACAAGCACCAGTGTATATGCAATTTTTAGTGAGTTTCTTTTTTTTTTGTAATATTGCAAACTACTCTATTTGGATATATTTTAATTGTGTCTTTTTAAAAATTTTGTCAACTTTTTGTTTCTAGATATTTACAATGCTAGTCAAAAAGATATGTATAAAGTCAGTTAAAGAACTGGAAGCCAGACCATGCTGATTTTGGAGGACAGTGTACATTTAACAGCATAGACATATTCATATACACTTATGGACTATGTAAACTGTGCTGGATAGACTCAATAAATCCAAGACAAATATTATAGAGAATAGCTAGGCTCCTACCTAGGGCACTTGGAAATATACAGATACATATTTTTTCACTTAGCATATATAATCCTCCATTTCTCTCTTTTAATAGGTTTTGATGCATCGTTTACACTGCAAAATTAGTGCTAAATTGAGGAAGATAACATTTTTTTTTTTTACTCTAAAAAGTTCTCTAACTATAAGTATACACGAAAGGTTACAGAAAGACAATTAAATGAAGGGGTTCTTTCCTCTCATGTAATTAAATGAACCAAATCTGTACTTCCTGAAGCTCCCATTTAACAACAGGTGTTTCTTGCTCTCTTTGCCAGGAGCTCACAATAGAACAGGTTTACTACACAGAGAACACAAAACATTTCAGTGAAGAACAAAAAAAAAAAAAAAAAAAAAAACTTCCAAAATATTCTGATGAGCTCTGTAATTGGTTCTCCACACTGAGCCAGGAGAAAATAGGGAGTGTTTGTGTCGGAAAAGGCAGGGACTATTATTTTTGTTTGTGTCTTTCCCAGGTATTTGCACACATAGGAATTTCAGAAAGCACTTCTAATCAATGAACACAAAGTTTGAACAGGCTTGGAGACCTGACTTGAAAACTAGGTGGTTTCTTCTTTCACCAAATATTTTCCAGTTGTTGTTTGTGAAATGGTCATCAACCGATCTCTTGTGAATACAGTCAGAAGTTGACAATGCTCACCATCCACCAGAACTGTCCTAAACTCATGCCATGGATTCTGTATGGCTGAGAATATGCTATATTCACCTCCCCCAGTCTTCAAAGCTCATTGATTAAGTACCTTGATAAATCAATGTGTGAAAATATTCCAGACCCATAAAATTTTAATGTATAGAGGAAGCCAGAAACATGTTCCACAGCTGACATGCTAAGCACTTAGCCAACAAATTCTCACTTTACAGTAGTGCTTATTTTCAGTGGAAAACTGAAAATCAGGGGAATCTACTTTCAGAAATCACAAGGACCATTCAGGATATTAACAACCTTGACTTGGTTAGAATTCAATCTTCTTGCTTTTCTGCTCATTTTGATGTTGGGATTGACCATGGAGGGAGTGTGTGTAATATTCCTAAAAGATAGTTAACATCATTCTATGAATGCCATATGACAATATCAAGGTAGACAAAATTTCAGATGAACCTGATCACCTCCTTCTTCTCAGACACCTCTTTTAACCCTCTCCTGGCAATGACCTGACCCATAGTGACCTCAGAGTTATTACTAATTTCAATGTTAACATTGTTCATTTTTCTTCCAGTGTCAGGATTTCCTACTTTTCCATAGTGCTGTGCAAGTACTATTTTTATATCCAGGAACCAAGAAGGCTTATTGGTGATATCACAGTGACCTTTTACCTCTTAATTTTGTCTCTCCTTATTATTGTTTAAAGTTTCTTGAAACAAGCCCCTTATTATAAATTATTTATGGTGATTTTAAAGTCTTGATTGAACCATGACTAGTACAACTAATTTTGTCATACCTGGTGTGGGAAAATTACCACATTACTATACTTTGATTTCCCCAGTGACAGCTGTTGAATTCTGAGGTTCTCAGAGGATGAGATCTGTTATGTAAAGTATGATTAATAGCTGAATAAATCCAAGGCAAATATTACTAGAGACAGCATACTTTGGGTTTTAATCAGCCTATCACAGATGGGTTTTGTCACTTTGTGGGTTGACACTGAGTGCCTCACTATGCTACTGCCTCTAAGGGAACTTACCCCTTTAATTGCTTATCAACTTAAGCTATTTACAGCATTCCCAGATCTGCTTTGGCCTTACAGTCCACAGTTTTGTATATACCTATGTTTCATGTCTGTGCACTGTGTTAATTTATACAAAATAATCAGAAGCTAATGGTCTGTTTAATCAATGCATCTCTGAGTCATTTTACCTTTGGGTTGGACATGATGTGTGGAGCTTTCTCCAAAGAGAAAAGAAATGCTTTTGAGTGTTGGGGATATCAAGTAAGGGGTACAAGAGAGTCAGTTTTTGTTTTGTTGTGTTGAATGGCAACTACTATCCCAGTCCATATAACAGAAAATAGGGGTCAATTTATAACTTCATCTCACTGTACATGAAGGTATTGGAGGAGCATAGGTGTCATTTGCTGACCCAGTGCTATTTTCTGTGAAGGAACCTTGTCACCAATAGGTGTCTACCAGCCAGTGTTCTATCTAGTGAAGCAACCAGGCACTTTAATGAAATGGGGCCATTGTGTTTCCACTCCTACCTCTTGCTCCATCTGTGTTTGCTTTCTTCCCAAGTAGGACTTTGCAGGAGACGCTAGTCACCATCACTTTGCAGTAAAACTCATGCTTGTTTTAAGAAAATATAATAATCTTATGTTTCACACTGTGCTTAAATACCACTCCTTAACCAAGGCCTCTTATATTGATAGCTTCATCCTTGATACAAGCCATGATCACACACTGATGAAACTTTTTGGAAGTATTTGGGTAATGGGGGCTCTGCCTCCATCAGTTGGTTAGCCCATAGGAAGAGTAAAGATGAAAATACTCTCTTTGAATGTGAGAGCTACAACAGCAAGTCCTGGTCAAATGAAGATTTCTTTGCACGATGTCTTTGATCCTTCACTCCCACAACCCCCAATTCCCTCTTGTTGCCTCTTGTCTGGTACAAGCTGAAACACTTTTTTTTTTCACAACATACCCTACATGATGGTCTGCCTGGAAATGGTCCAAAAATAAATGAGATAATGTACTAAAAGAAACCTCTGAAAATATGTGAGCCAAAGCACATTTTGTTAAAATTTTTTTCAGACACAATGCAATAGAAGTTTCTGAGTGGGAACTTGTGAAATTTAAACCCAGTAGTCTTCTCTGCTTTGATAAAACACCTTGAATTTGATTCCAAATCTGAACAGCCAATCAGATTTTTCTGAACCTTGGTTGAAGATTTTCCATGTCCCCAGGGTGCCTTTCCAAGTTATCTGTCCTCTTTTCCTTCTGTAAAGATGTTTTGTGCAGACGATGTTAATTGTCCATCACATGTTTCATACACAGTGACTTCTGGTAATGGTGTCTATTATTTCTACCTTCATTGAGGCATGTGTCATGACCGTTACCATTTTGAATGTGAGGAAATATATAAAAACTGGTGAGATAAAATGACTTGATAAATGTAACATGACAGAGACATAGGAGAATTTGCCTAACACCATAGTCTGACTTGGGAAAAAATTGCTTGCTCTACATTTTCCATTTTCGTACTTTCTTGTCCCTCATATCACATATTTGGATTCTTCTTCTTAGGTCCAAATTTAAACCGCTAGATCTCTACATGTGTCCTCACTACCAACTACTGGTGTTTTTCTTTTCTTCTTCTTCTTCTTCTTCTTCTTCTTCTTCTTCTTCTTCTTCTTCTTCTTCTTCTTCTTCTTCTTCTTCTTCTTCTTCTTCTTTTTATTTATACAATCCCCTGGAAAGACACTTAAGAGAAAGGAGATATAAGTTAATTTTAGTTCAGGTTACTCAATGTTTTTTGTCTTATGGAACAAAGAATTTTTACTACATCCAGAAGCTGATACTTCAGAGAAGGATACTCCTGCATTTAAATTGCCAGAGACCATTTAGACTGCTGACAAAGGTTGACTGGCCATGCAGTTACAAATATCGCCTTTGATGAACTAGGGAAAGTTACAACCTGCCTCTCAACCTTACACAGGACTACTTGCATATAATACTTATCAATTTCAATACTCATCTTTAACTCAGTTATCTATTTTCCCTATCAGTTGTTCATTTCTTGCATTACAGATTTTCATGGGTATATGTCTTATGTGTATTATTATCTGGACTGACCTTAAGCCTTAACTAGGAACATTAATATCTGATTTATGCTCTTATGCTTCCAAAGTGTCTTGCATACATTTGATGAATATATTTTGTTTAGTGAGTCAACATATATTACAAAATTGAAATATCATTCAGGTACTAATAATCATCAGGAATGGCCATTGGAATTTTCTACATGACTTGCACCTTCTTTTCATTGCATATATTTTATCTCAGATTGTCATCATTATAAATCCCGGAGTAGACAAATTGCATTGTCATTATAGACAGAAGCAATTAAGGCACACTTAGTGAACTTGTGAACTTGGAATGGATCTATTGTTTTAATATAGGTTGTCTGAGGGTACATGTCTTCCTGACATATACAAGAGCTGTTAATCAGAAGAGAAAGATTCCAACATCAAATATATATTGAATGCTTTTGTATGATTTAAAATACCTCTGTGATCTGTTATTTTCAACACAGGGATTTCTGGCTGTTCTGGAGCTCATTTTGTACCCCAATCTAGCCTGGCACTCACAAAGTTCTTCCTGTCTCTGCTGCCTTAGTGCTGAAATTAATAGTATATACCACCAAACAGGGTTCTAAGAAAGTAATATCAAATCCCTGTCTTGTGTTGGTTACTCCAGTTCCTAAGACAATCATTTGAATGAAGATAATTTATTTGCAGTAAATTCTGCAACACATCATGAAAAGCCAGGAGACCCAGACTGAGGGAGGATGATGTTTATCAGCAGGTCACATCTGAGCAAGAATGGGGTTCTCGCCATGGTAACTGCTGAGGATGCCTCAAAAGTTTACCACAGGAAGATAAAATATTTAGGTTTAAATCTGATTGTGACTGGTATCAGCAACAGGAAGGTTCTAGCTGCCCTAAACTCTAAGGGTAAAAGTAGCCTACAAATGAAATGTAACAAATGCATACAACGCAATAACAAGGAGGTGGCTATTTTTGAGAAGTATTTTATACTTCAGTTTCTAAATACAAATGCAAGGATATACACGAGTTACAGCACCTGCCCAATGTCACACAGGTAAACAAATATAAGAAGAGATGGATTTGAATAACAGTAAAGACTGGGATTTGACTCCGGGACTCATATACCCATTGTTCATGTTTAGAGTCCCATATGCCAGAAATAAAGGATGGATAAATGTCCTTGCCTTCCAGAGGCTCTTGGTGCAATAAAGAGTCCTTATCTGATAGGTTAATTGTATTTTTAAATACAAGTTTAGAAAAGTTTTACAAGAATGAATTTCTGATTCTGAAATTAATTCTAGATCCTGGAGGAATTATTCAACATTTAAGAGTGCTTGCTATTCTTTCAGGGGTTTCAGAGGATCCTGGTTCTATTCCTAACACTATACAATCACTTCACAACCATTTGTAACTCCTATTCCAGAAGATACCTTCTCATGACAGCTATAGGTACATGCATTCACACAATTCAGAGAAATTTACCCAAGCAAATGAATAAATAAAAGATAAAATGTATCTTTAGAAGAAGAAATATATAAACTCTGGTGACATGTTAGGGAGATTGAAGAATAATAGCATTCCTGACAAGGGGCAACAAAATTCATTCATCTTAGGGGGAAGAAAATGGTGAGAGAATTTGTAAAAGAGTGTGTAGAAAAGAAAGAACTGTATGAAATAAAGATGAAGGGAAAAGAAAAACCATGCTACTCACAGAGACCTTACTAAAGAGTGAGGATTTAGTTCTAAAGCAGTGAGAGTCTATCAAAGGGCATACAGACTGCCGAGGGGTTGTTTCTTTTATTTAACATAGCAGGACTCCAGATTTAATGTTCTTTAAGAAACATATATTTCTAAGTACTTTGAAAAGGAACCATACTATAAAAGGGAGACATCAGACCAACAGAGGTTGTGTGTGATTGATCCGCCACGGGGTGGTGATACTTGGCAAGCGTGTCGCATCTGAGCCTTCTTCCTTAATTCATTTTCTCTTTTTGGATTCCATCCACATCCGAGTTTAATCCTCAGTGTTGTTGAGATAATCTAGACGTTGACTATACATTTGGTTCTGCATGCATATAGAGAAAATGAAAACATATACCCATCCTTCCTCTAGGAACAACAATTACACCAGACGTTAAAAAATAATAATATAATTTGCAAAACACAAGAAAAATCAAGAAGAGGGAAGACCAATGGGTGGATACTTCATTCCTCCTTAGAACAGGGAACAAAATAACCATGAAAGGAGTTACAGAGACAAAGTTTGGAGCTAAGATGAAAGGATGGACCATCCAGAGACTACCCCACCGGGGGATCCATCCCATAATTAGCCAGCAAACCCAGACACTATTGCATATGCCAGAAAGATTTTGCTGAAGGAACCCTGTTATAGCTGTCTCGTATGAGGCTATGCCAGTGCCTGGCAAATACAGAAGTGGATGCTCACAACCATCTATAAGATGGAACACAGGGCTCCCAATGGAGAAGCTAGAGAAAGCACCCAAGGAGCTGAAGGGGTCTGCAACCCTATAGGTGGAACAACAATATGAACTAACCAGTACCCCCAGAGCTCATATCTCTAGTTGCATATGTAGCAGAAGATGGCCTAGTCGGCCATCACTGGGGAGAGAGGCCCCTTGGTATTGCAAACTTTATATGCCTCAGTACAGGGGAATGCCAGGGTCAAGAAGTGGGAGTGGGTGGGTAGGTGAGTGGGTGGGGGGGAGGGTATAGGGAACTTTCGTGATAGCATTTAAAATGTATATAAAGAAAATACCTAATAAAGATAAATAAATAAAAAGACATGAGAAAAAAATCTATAAAGACTCCTTAGAGTTTGAATCTATAACATACTCCAGCTGGCTACTGCTGATACTACTGGGTGCATAGTAGATAATGCGCTTTTGGAGGATGTAGGGACTTTGGAGATAGGACCAGGCTGGTTGAAATAGGGGCAATATTTTGAATGTTACTTCACTCTGATTCCTGCTTCTGGTTCCATGAAACAAGGAACGTAAGCTCTGTCGTTCCTACAGAAGGAGGACTTAACACTCTGGAACTGGGAACCTAAGTAACCTTCCCTCCTTTATCTGCTCTCTGCCAGATAGTTTTTTTTCTTTTCCTTTTCTCTCTTTTTTATTTTTTCTGTCAGATATTTAAGCACAGCAATGAGAAAAGCAACTGATAAAAATTTCATCATTACCTATAAGTGTTAAGGTGGAAGCATTACTCTTTAACCAACATGTAATTATATTTACATTGACTGCTTAATTGCTGTGTGTGGGGTGTGTCCGTGCATGGCATGCCCTGTGTGTGGAAGACCACTTTCTCACAACCATGTGAGTTTTGAGGCTTGGGGACTGATAGACAACACAAAACAGTATCTTCTCTCGTCCTGAACTCTTGTCTGTTTCCCTTGTTTATTCCTTCCACAGACGGACCACTGTGCACTTCACAGAGTATGTTCTGTGGAGAAAAAGCTACCTGAATCTCCATTCTTCCTCTGTCCTTCAATTTACCAAAGTGTTCCTGGCATGTAACTAGCCCTCTTCAGTGTTGCCTCTTCATAATTTTGTGAAGGAAGTTGTCTAGGTTACTTTTCATTTGTATACTCATGCAGAAATGGATATTTTTTCCCACCAGGGTCCAGATGTGAGTATAGTATATAGATGATTTGGATAATAAAAATAACTGAACCAATGGCAATGGCTGGGACCCATATCTTCCAGATAGATTTACTATACCTTTTCTTTATTTTTCTTTTCTTTTATTGAATATTTTCTTTATTTACATTTCAATTGTTATCCTCTTTCCCGTTTTCCCCTCTGAAATGTCCCTATCCAATCCTTACTCCCCCTGCTTCTATGAGGGTACTCCCCCAACCACCCACCCACTCCTGCCTCCATGCCCTGGCATTCCCCTACACTGGGGCATCGAGCCTTCATAGGACCAATGGCCTCTACTCCCATTGGTACCCAACCAGGCCATACTCTGCTACATATGTGGCTGGAACCATGGGTCATACCACGTACACTCTTTGGTTGGTAGTTTAGTCCCTGGGAGCTCTAGGGGATCTGGTTGTTGATATTGTTGTTTTTCCTATAGGGTTGCAAACCCCTCGGCTCCCACAGTCTTTTCTCTAACTTCCCTATTGGGGACCATGTGCTCAGTCGAATGATTGGCCTTTGTACTTGTCAGGCACTGGCAGAGCCTCTCAGGAGACAGCTATATCAGGCTTCTGTCAGTAAGCACTTGTTGGCATCCATAATAGTGTCTGGGTTTAGTGACTGTATATGGGATGGATCCCCAGGTGGGGCAGTCTCTGGATTGTCTTTTCTTCAGTCTTTGCTCCATACTTTGTCTCTGTATTTCCTCCCGTGTGTATTTTGATCTCCCTTCTAAGAAGGACTGAAACACCCACACTTTGGTGTGTCTTTTCTTAATCCTTTGACTATATAGTTACTTCTATTTCTTATTAACATAACTATTTCTTATTAACATAATTGTTGGTTCATGCTTTGTTACAATTATAATAGGTTATTAGCCAAGTTTTAAGACAAAAAAAATCAAGCTTTCAATTTAAATTAATCTATAATTGGAGGTATTAAGTACATGCAATCAATAATGAGAATATAGACTATATAAATCCTCAATTAATTTCAAAATTCTAAGTATGGATTTGGTGTCTTTTTTGTAAATAAGTCTCAATCTCAACACCCATGGCTGATAAGCAACTATGTCTTAGACAGAAAAATTTGTTACTATATTGTACCATCACTTGCACTTCCTGGCATCCCCTGCTTCTACATGTTAGTCCACACTAAAAGCACCATCTTTAAATTGTAACCAAAAAGAAAAAAAGATGCCTCTCTCTTTAATTGTCTATTGGGGAGGAACATAGTGCCCCAGCACAGATCTGCTACTGTGTCCTTTGAAATTCCCTTTGCAACAGGCTAAGAGTTGGTGCAGTCCATAAAGTACTTGGCCACAAGGATGAAAATTTGAGTTAGATGACCAGAATCCACATGAAAAACAGTTAGGCTTGGTGTTGGGCTGTGTAATATTAAGTGTAAGTACAGGGGAACAAAGATGTGTGGACTCTGGTGCTTAGTGGCAACAAGGCTAGCCTACTAGGCAAGTTCTAGAATAAAAGAATTTGTCTACAAAACGAAAAAAAGTCAACACAATGGTGTTTTAAGAAATAAAATCATACTTTCATATGGACAGAGAGAGAGAGAGAGAGAGAGAGAGAGAGAGAGAAAGAGAGAGAGAGAGAGAGAGAGATCTGTTCTAAGTAAGCATTAATTACATTCTGTCTTCCAATAAATTGAGCTCTTTGCTGTCACATCATTGAGAACCAGCAGTGGATACTGACTCTTCCCATCTGAGAACTTCTAAATTATTTCCTTCTCAGTCTCTATTCAAATGTTCTGGCGTGAGATGCTATATAAACTCACGCCTCATTCTCTCTATTTTCCTACCCACTTTCTAAGAAGCACCTTTAAAAAGTTTGTCATTTCTCTGAGTGTTTGTTCTCTCCCTTTATCTATGTCTCTGAAGTTCAACAAAACAACAGGATTATTGTTCTCTGCAGATGGCACTGATGATAAAATAATAATTAGAAAGAAACAGATTTTAACTTAAAAACAGTATATTAGGATGGAAATTATAATACATTACTATTGATAAAATTCTCAGCAAGCCCAAACATCTGGTCTCAGCACCTCATAAATATTGCTCATCAAATGTAGTTCTTACAGTAAAATTATAGTTAAAGAAAATAAGGCTGAGCTGTTTCCAATACACACTCACTGAGTGAGTAAATCCTGATTGTTTTGCCTGGGAAAATGCCCTCTGGCTATTTTGTTTTAGCTTTGTGAGCTATTCTTGTCTAAAGTGTGAATGTCCTGCAATAGCTACATTTTCATGTGCCTCTTACTAAAACTCTAAATGAAATGTGCTTTCGAAAGTTACATATTCTTGACATGACAATCGGGTTTTGGATAAGCAACTCCTATATACATGGAAGCAAAGGTAAGTTTCTTTCCACAGACCTGTCAGGAGGCAAGCTGTCTCTTTGTAAAAATGATTTAGAGGCAGCTGGCCCTTCCTCTGCTCGTCTCCTCAGGTTTAGGTTGGCTATTCATCATCAGAGGCAGAAATCTCTGCCCATTTTCAGATCAGACATGTGTCCTCCTGCTAGAAGGTCTTTATTCTGGCATAGATAGGTTCAAGCCAAGGTCTGTGCTTGCAAAATAGAAAACTTGACACTATTTATATCACACCAGAGCTGACTCGGTGCCAGTGACCATTGAACCTGCTTCTCTTCCAATTTTAAGGTGCTTTTTCCTTTTCAGAGTTTCTGCCAGATGTGACATCTGCCTTAAAGAGACAGCGCCTTTCAGGATGTATTTCACAGTAGCAGAGTTCACCATCCTCTCTGCAGTACTAGGCAGTGTTATATTGAGCATTCCTCTTCCCCTGTGTTTGGGATTATATGGGATCTTCTGGTTAGGCTGTTTCATATTTGGATTCGTCTTTTAGAAACCTAATCCTTACGTCAAGTCTCTTCTTATAACCTGAACATTAAACACAAACTTCATGTGAATGCTTAAGTTAGACAAAGATGAGCAGGTGTGTTTTCCATAAATCCTGCGCAAGAGTTCTCTTTGGTACTCAGAAACTGATGAAGTTAAGAAATATATATATATTTCCATTTTAAACTAGGAGAATGAGTCAAGAGAAACTCAACAGCTGCCCAACTCCGCACAGCTGGTTTGTGGTAGATTTGGGATTTGAACATAAGTCTGCTCAATCCAATTATCAAGTACTTTTCCGCTGGATCATCCTACTTTTCTTAGATTTTCAAAATAATGTCGTGAGCATCATCTCCTTGGAATGGTGTTTCAGCAGCAGCACTGTCTACATTGCTGTATTTTGTTTTCAGTTTCCTTCTGTATGTTCCTGTGATGTATGTGTGCATAGACTTCTGTGAATAGGCATGTCTATGAACCCATATAGGGGTGGAAAGGATAGAGTTTGAACTTGGGTTTCCTCCTCTGTCACTTTCCAGTTTGCTTTTTGAGACAGTATCTCACCGAACTGGAGCTTGCAAATTTTCATAGGCCAGCATGCCAATGAACCCAGCCTTCCCATAACTGGAATTACAGGCACATGTCATCAGCCAAGACTTGACATGGGAGCTGGGGATCTGACCTCAGGTTTCCAAGCTTGCTATTCACCAAGTGCCTTCACTGATCCAAAAATCCCCTCCATTGTGGTTTGTTATGAGAGATGCACCCTCTTTTAGAATCTTTAGTGACATGTAAACTAGATAGCAATGAAAACACTGCCTATAATACTCCCTTTTGCTATTTTTTCCTATGTAAAGAGCCTATACTAATGGACTAGACTGGAATTCTAATGCCAGGCATTCCATTGCTTATGCTCTGATGCTATAAATACTAGATAACTCTCCATCCATAAGTGTCTCTACTTATAAGCTGATGGAGTAGTAATTATAAATTCTTAATTCTCTTCTATTTCTGACACTGTGAGATATTCTGATGTGCCCACATTTCTGTCTAACAATGGGATTATATAATGTAGTGGAAGAAACACCAGTAATAGAAGATTCTATATTCATTTTTCCTTAGCTTTGCTCTCATTCAAATATCTCCACAGTTTTCTCTAGAGACTCCAAGAACTTCCTTAATTTAATATGTCCCTTTATAAAATGGGTCTTCTCTGAAAAATCTCTGCTAGAGGCGTTTCTTTGGTACCCACACAATACATTCGCTTTTACAGAGGCTTTGCTTTTTTCCCTAAAGAGTTCCCTGTTCATTTAGCTACAGCCAGAGGTAACGTTAACAATTTGTACATCTCTTCAGAGGCGCACAATTTACTAAATGTCTTTTAATTGGCATGGGAGCTTGTAAAGCACTTTGCAAGAGGCAATTCGAAGAATTATTTCCTTAATTACCAATGTACAGATAGGGTTTGGTTTTTTTTTTTTTTAGTTTGTATCTTTCTATATGCAGTAGAATAGTTTGAACTTCAAGCTGATTGTGGAGCAGCATCATATAGAACTCTCCAGGTTTTCGCTCTGAATTATTCTGTGGATCCATAATAAACATGACCCTGAACATTGAATGCAGAGAATCACACAAACTGACTCATCTCTGTGTCGTTCCAGGGCTGAAATCAAGGACTAACAAGGAGGAATCAGATTATTTGTTCTGAAGGCAGCTTTCAAAGATTAGGCTACATGACAAGTACTGAGCGAACTGCTGTTGGTTCAGTCCAGAGCTTTAAAACTCCAGTAATTAGTTGTTCTTACATGCACACATTTGTGTATACATACCCACGAGGACTTTTGCCTTTCCTTGTTTAGGGTACAGTAATGGGCTTCATAATGACACTTTTCTCCTATTATATCATATGTTCTCACTACATTTATTTTCTTTTTCCCTGTTCTGACTCTACTCTACCCTCCCCCATTCCTCCTATCTTTCCAACTAATAACCTTTCATTTTCATGGCATATGATACATATGTAATTATATTTTATGTTTATAAACCTAAGATAACTACATAAAAGATTCAGGTCACAAAGACCTTATAATAGGAAAACAACTTGTTTGGGAAGTTCAAAGGAAACACCCTTAAAGAATATTTCTCCCAATAGTCTGAGTAGTTTCTGACTATTGTTTAACTAAGAACAGCAGAGAAAATGTTCTTAAGAAATATGTAACAGTGTTACATATGTAAATATGTGAGAAAATGTTGCCCACTGTGAAGTCCAAGAAAGCAATGAGGATAAGTATCCAGAAAAGCTTCTGAGAATTCGGCAGGGAATGGAGGACCAAATCAGGCTAAATACTAGAGGGTTGTTGCTTTTTGTTATTGTCTGTTTTACCTCTCCTCTCCTCCCCTCTCCTCTCCCTCCTCCCCCCTTCTCTCTCTCCTCTCTCCCTCTCTCTCTCTCAACATTCTCCGGTGTTTCAGTTTATCATAGAGTAGCATCAAGATATTGAAGAATTCCAATCTTTAAAATGGAGAAAAATTGGGAAGAATGATCAAGGAAGGATTTGGATTTTCATACCAACAGCTATGCTGGATTTGTTTTTGCTTTGGTAAATGCATTTTAAGAAGGGGATAAAAATGGAAGCCAAAGGTGTAAATAAGCTCCATGGATCCGGCTCTAGAAGGAGAGTACTTGAATAGGTATCAGGCCAATGTATAGGGTGAAAGGTGTTGAGATGGAGTATTTTATAAAAAGATGAGAGCTGAAAGATCCTGAGAAAGACATGGATAAGTCTGGTTTTGAAAGTTAGTGCAGTGATGGTGTTGCTTTCTGAATTAGAGTAAAAAGTGAAGCCTACCAAACCTTGGATCCTTTGCTGCTCAATGTAGACTTTGGAGGACTTTGAGGGTATTTCATTTTTATTCATATAGAAACGTTTAGAAGAAAAATTAAGTTCTGTGGAATAAAAGAGGATAATAATGAGGTGGAGCTTTGATGACTGCAGGACTCATCATTCCATGATACAAGTAAAACAGGTCATAAACAGAAGTGAGGGGAGTCTGCAGAGCAAGTGTGAGGTAGCCAGATTATAGATGGTTTCTTGAGGAGAGTCACTGAGAATGATTGGCATGCCAAAACTGCTGCAGACTCAGGAGCCACAAGGACATGATCAAGGAATAGTTTCAACCCATACATGTGAAAATAAAATTGAATTTCTAAAGTAAGGGGCTATGGAGACAGCTCGTTGGGTAAATTGCCAGCCTTGCAAGTGTGAGTACTTAAGGTTAATAGTCCAGCACCCCTATAAAATTGGGGCGTGGAAGCAAAATTCTCTAAGCCCAGGGCTTGAGGGCAGAGACAAGTGCCCAGGTGCAAGCCAGACAACCAATCTAGCCCAACTAATAGGCTCCCTTGCTATCTCAGGAATTAGGTGGAGAAGTGCTTGAAGAACTTGTAGAACTCTGGCTTTTAACATCCAATGTGCCCACAGCAGCAAGCACTCTATCACACAACATATGCATTATGCAATTATGCATTCACTACACACACACACAAACACACACACACACATACATACATGCAAATGTACATGCACATGCCCACACATACAAACATGCACACATATTTTTGCAATCTGTAGTGAAAATTTTTTATAAAGGGACAGGGATCAATAAAGATTTCCCAATGGTAATAGCACTTACTTCCCTCGCAAAGGATCAGAGTTCTCTTCATAATACATCATATCTTACAGAAAGCTATAACTGCAGTTTTGTTGAATCCAACGCCTTCTACTGGACACTGCAGTCCCTGCCTGAATGAGGTGCACATACGAATATACAGCCCCAATACATATACACCTAAACTTATATATGAAAGTTTGTTGTTGCTGTTTGTTTTACATAGGGTTTCTCTGTGTAGGCCTGACTGTTCTGGAATTTGCTCTGTAGATTAGGCTAGCTTCAAACTGCCTCCCAAGCACTGGGATTAAAGGTATTTGCCATCATGCTTGGAAATAAATAAACTTTTATAAGTATTTAATAAAAAGGATTCTGTTTTCACTGATTACTCAAATGAATAGAGAATAAAATAATAAACTAAAAACATTTTCTATGTGACACAATGTTTAAAAAGTCTATGTGACAATATACTGCTACTTTTAACTTTATCTATGTTGTGTATGTTTACTTTTGCAAGATAAAAACTAAACTTTATGAAGAGAAATTCAAAATGAGTATGTGCACACACACCCACCCACACACACACTCACACACCCCAACACACACACACACACACACACACACATATATATATATATATATATATATATATATATGGGGTGGTATAAAACTTGATTTAAAAGTTTGCTTATCTGTGTCATATCTACTTGTACTGTGTTGACTGCCATGTATTCTCGTTGCCCCACCCACCCATCCATTTTGTTTTTTATGGTTGACATAGACACAGTAACTATGTTGAATAGTAGAGAACAAATGCTAAGAAAAGAGTTGTTACACTTCACCAGGCTCAGCATGGGATTATCACTAGGTATAAGCTTGAAAGTTGCTGATCCCATATTTGATACATCTCTGTCTTTAAATTTCCTTTGAGGCCACTTTTTTGTCCTTTTTTTTTTTTTTTTTTTTTTTTTTTTGAGATTCCTCTCAGTGTCTGCATTACACCATCTTTGGAGTTTTCTCTTTACCTTGTTCTTCTAATATGTTTTCTACCTAAGACTACTTAGACACTTTTTTTATTAGATATTTTCTATGTTAACATTTCAAATGTTATGTCCTTTCTTGGTTTCCCCTCTGAAAACTCTCTATCTCCTCTCCCCTCCCCCTGCTCACCAACCCACCCACTCCCGCTTCCTTGCTCTGGCATTCCCATATAAGGGGACAATAGAACCTTCACCTCAGCTACATATGCAGCTAGAGTCACGAGTCCCACCATGTGTTTTCTTTGGTTGGTGGTTTAGTTACTTGGAGCTCTGGGGGTACTGGTTACTTCATATTGTTGTTCCTCCTATGGGACCTCAAGCCCCTTCAGCTGCTTGGGTACTTCCTCTTACTCCTTCATTAGGTACCCTGTGCTCCATCCAATGGATAGCTGTGAGCATCCACTTCTGTATTTGTCTGGCACTGGCAGAGTCTCTGAGGAGACAGCTATGTCAGGCTCCTGTGACTCCAGAGAACCAAATAACTCTATTAAAAAATGGGGTACAGAGCTAAACAAAAAAATCTCAAATGGGGAACACCCAATGGCTGAGAAGCACCTAAAAGATTGTTCAACATTCCCAGTCATCAGGGAAATGCAAATCAAAACTCCCCTGAGATTCAACCTCACACCAGTCAGATTGGCTAAGATCAAAACCTTAAGTGACAGCAGATGTTGGCAAGGATGTGGTGAAAGAGGAATACTCTTCTATTGCTGGTGGGATTGAAAGCTTGTACAACCACTCTGGAAATCAGTCTGGCGGTTCCTCAGAAAATTGGACATAGTATTACCAGAGGACCCAGCAATACCACTCCTGGGCATCTACCCAGAAGATGCTCCAACATATAATAAGGACATATGCTCCACTATGTTCATAGCAGCCTTATTTATAATAGTCAGAAGCTGGAAAGAACCCAGATGTCCCTCAACAGAGGAAAGGATACAGAAATGTGGTACATTTACACAATGGAGCACTACACAGCTATTAAAAACAATGAATTTATGAAATTCTTAGACAAATGGGTGGATCTGGAGGATATCATCCTGGGTGAGGAAACCCAATCACAAAAGAACACACATGGTATGCACTCACTGATGAGTGGATAATAACCCAGAAGCTCGGAATACCCAAGATACAATGTGCAAAACACAAGAAGAAGACCAAAGTGTGTATACTTTGATCCTTCTTAGAAGGGGGAACAAAATACCCATGGAAGGAGTTACAGAGACAAAATTTGGAGCAGAAGATAAAGGAATGACCATCCAGAGACTGCTACAACTGGGGATCTAACCCATACACAACCACCAAACCCAGACAGTGGTTTGTAAATGTCAAAGCTATATTACAGTTTCATTGTCACTCAAAACCTCAGGGTTAGATAAATGCCCTGTCATGTAACTTTATCAGTATTTCTGTGATTTTACCCACTGTAATTTTGGAGTCCTCCCTAGTCTACTTTTGGTCTTTCCCCCAACCCCACCCCATCTCTCTGTCTTCTTCCTTCTCTGTTTTCTTTCATTTCTTTTTCTACCTATGTTAGCAATGACTGTGCACTAGCTTGTACCCCCTGACCCTTGATAAACAACTTGTGCCTCTATGGACAACAAAGGGAAGGCATACTTTTTATTTTACAACTAGTCTCTTTCCAGGGTCTTGTGCAATGCTAATTTCTCCATGACAGTTATCCTAAGGCTGTTTGGATTCAAGACAGAGTCTAAAACTTGAATGCAAATTTCTTATGTATCCCATACATCTGTCCTTCAATATAACTTTGGTGAAACCCTTCTTTTATAGCTACATGTAAATAATCCATACTTCTTCCCTAATTTATCACCAGGCCTTTACATGCTAGGCTACCCTGTATGCTATGTGCTCTGTGGGGATACATCCCTTTTTGAATGAGTTACTTAGTATTCCTATGATTTGAGCTCTTTGATTGAAGTAAAGTTGTAAATCTGCAATTTGTTTAGTTCATTTTTGTCCTTCTAAGATTGGGCATAATTCTCTCGGAGTTCTTTTTCTAGATTTGTGCCTTAGAAGCAGAAACCAAAGTTTTCTAAAATTCACTTTCAAATGACTTCACTAAGAAAAAAAATGAAAAAGAGAAAAAAATTAGTATGCAAGTCAAAGAATAGGAAAGAACTTCACACAAGGTCAGTGGTAGTGCCAAGCAGAAACCACAAATAAGGAAGAAAAACCAGAATTGATGAGTCTATATGAAAAGAGTTTTGATATTCATAATATCTTCATTCCCATTCTTGTGTTAAAAATATTCCACTAATCCCCTAAACATATTAAGATATAATTTGCTAGATGACAATATCTTTCTTATTAGTCCCAAACAAAGGTAGTAAATTGGGTGTTTTTTGTTCTTGCTTTGTCTTTCTCATAATCCCTCTAACATAAACACTGTAAATGCTACGTAAGAATCCAGGCTTGCTAAACATTTTATCCAGTTATCACTGAGCACTGTTCAAATAATATCAGAAAATTTTGCATATATCAATCAGTCATGGTGGGTGTCAGTCAGTTGAAAAGAATGTTACACTTGACCTAAGAAAGTTGGGCTTCCATGAAAGGTGTAGTAATTCACAACTATCTAAGGAGATGCTGAAGCATCGATAAATTGTGCCTCAGGCTCAAGAGAGGGCCCCACATCTGCTGAGCACCAAGGGTTGAACTTGCACTGATCTCTTAGTATCTTACCTTTCTTTAGCTTCTTTCTTTGTGAAGCACTGACAACAATACTTACTGTACTTGTAAGGTTACATCACCTCATTAGTTTACATTAAGATGCTTTCTGACCTTTTAAAAATTATTATTATTGTTATTGTTATTTAATTATTTTATTTATGTTCCAAATCTTGCCCCCTCCAGGTCCTCCCTCACAGAGTTCTTCCCACCCTCCCCCCTTCCCTTCGCCTCTGAAAGGGAGCCCCCTCCAACAGTGTCAACTAGCCCAGTGCCTGGGAGACTAAGCCACCAAGGGCGTACAGGGGCTGGTCTAAGGCTCCTTGGCACATATATAGTAGAGGCCTTGTCTGGCCTCAGTGGGAGAGGATGTACCTTATCCTGTAGAGACTTGAAGCTCCAGGGAGCTTTGTGACTCTCAAGGGAATGACCCACAGTCTATTATCACCACTCTGTTTCTGATGTTTATTTTTCTCAATTGTTAGAATCCATTCTGTGCTTTTTTCCCTCTGCATTTCTATAATGTCCTTGGCCTTTATTCTTATGTTATTACCGCTTACAGTGTTATAGCCATTTACAACTTCATGTTAATCAAAACCGTGAATTTCAACAAAGGCAACAGCCCTGCTTCATTGGTGACCTTTTTCCCTTTGATCCTGCCATCCGAAAGCTTTTTATACATTCTAATTCTCTTCTATTTTAATAGCTCTGTGAAGCAGTACTATTTTCTTTGACTGATAAGATCATTGAAGGTGACCTGATTTTCTCCAGAGACACACAGTGAATAAAACACATTCACACATAAACTGAGACACGTTCCACAGAATGGGAAAAGAAAGCCCAGTTCTCGTGTTCTCTCTCTTTCTCCCTTTCTCTCTTTTTCTCTTTCTCTCTGTCTCTGTCTCTCTCTGTATCTCTCTGTCTCTCTCTCTCTCTCTCTCTCTCTCTCTCTTCTCTCCTTTCCCTCTGATCCTCCCTCCTTTCCTCTCTCCCTCCCTTCATCACTGCCCATTCACAACATAAGGAGAAGAAATGACTTCTCAGACATAATGATTATACATGTCTCATCTAATTATGCAGGCTCGCTTCTTTATTGCAGATCTTGGATTTTGTTGCTGTTATTTCACATGATTTTTGTCATAAAAGTGAATAGGAAGATTTTTGTAAGAATAAATAGAATGGCTTGTGTTTAGCTCTGGTTTTGCATTCTTAAAGAGCTCTTATGATACAAACATCTTGATTTGAAAGTGTATCTGTTTGAGGCATAGAATTATTCATTCTCCGGTGTGACTTTGTGCATATGTGTCACTAGGTATGGCATTTGTGAGGCTTTTAGTTTGCAAGGTGACCTGCTTCTATTTAGTAGTATGCTGGCCACAAAGTTTTCTATATCCTTGTTGAGTTGTTCATGCCATGTTAATGACTCATGGCTTAAACAGGTAGGCTATTCATGGGTGTGGAAAATTGATATCTGAGAGCATTTTATTCTGCTCAGTCAGGCTTATTCTTTATAAAGAATCAAAACAGTAATAACAATTACAAAAGGATTCTGAGTAAAATGTGCTTTGTGCTTCACTCAGATCTTTCAACTGCGCTATACTGAGCCCTCTATTCTGCCCACCATCACCCAATAATAACCTTGCTTTGCCACTTGTGTTCGACAGTCATCAAAGAACAGACTCTCCTTTAGTTTCGTGACAAAGCTTTTTGAAATAATCCTTTCAGCATTCAAAGCTTCATATATTCTACCTACTCATTGTAGTTTGCGTGATTTCAAGATGTTGTTCTATTTAGATGTGATGCTAATGTCTCATGAACTACTTGCAGCTACTCTAAATGGTTTGCTAAGAACATTAGAAAACTCTGTATTGTTTTACTGCTACTGCAGAAAGACAGGCCCAACATGGCCCCGTAGGAGAATAGTTCTTTAGCAGATTGCAGTAGCATTTCCCCTCTCCAAGGCCAATGGAAGCGTTGTTTTTCCACACTGTCCTAGAGACGTGGCTCAAAAGTTCAGTGAGGCTACAGTGGAAATAAAGTGACTCTGATATATTTTGAGCCAGTCCATTTTATTCTTCTTCAAAACAGTGTCGGCATCCTGCCTAAGGCTGCCAGATATGTAGATATACTAAGGCTTGTCTCAGCTTAGAGTATAAAGTTAATCAATATTCGGTGTTAAAGATAAGTATTTCCTAATAGCCTGTAGCCCTTTTCTCTAGAATTTTTTCATGTTTGTCTTTAACACAATATACAAGCCCTATACAAAATGTGCATAAATTATAACATACATTGCACCTTTTGTATGAGCAAGAAACAGAAAATTCATGAAACATGCCTGAATGCTTATAGTATAAAATTTTATTTTAGTTCCAGCTATAAAAAGTGTAATGCAATTGAAATGTTTACCATGCACCTGTGAAGGTTTTTTCTTGCATGCCTAATGGTGTTGCATGGACAATTTAATTCCTCTCTTTTAAAGCTAATCTTGGAGATATCTGCCTTCTGCAATAGAGTCCATGCAAAAAAAGATCAGCTCTCTAGAATCCCAGATTGAATACCAAAAATATTCACCAAGTCATTTTGATTTTATTTATTGTGTTTTTGATTTTACTGCTTGCAAGCACTAGTATAATTTTACTTTAGAATCTTTTGTCAATGATATGCTTAATTTTTTTTATTTTGAAACTAAAATATAATGACAACCTCTCTGCTTCCCTTTTCTCCTTCCAACTCCTTACAATGTTCCCTTCCTTGCTTTTATTCCAAATCCGTGGTCTCCTTTTATTAATTGTTACACACACACACACACACACACACACACACACACACACATACACACACACACACATACACACACACACACACACACATATATATATATCCAATACATTTGCAGTCTGTATGCTACTAGAATATACATGATTTTTTTTAATTTAGGGCTGAATAATTGGTTTTGGACAAACAACCAGGGTTTGTCTCTGGAGACAACTACTTCTCCTGCCCTCAGTATACCTTAGTTGTCTGCAGTTCTTTGTCTAGGGCTTATTTTCCAAAAGTTCTCTCCAACTCCCGGTGGGGCACTGAACCATGCCAGGAAACTTGGTAATGTTAAGGGGATTCAGGAAACACTGGCACTCAGGCACCCATCTGCTCTGTACCAGATCCCTGGCCTTGAACACATGAGCATACTCCTGACAAAGGAATGTGACCAATGGTCATGTAGATCAGAACAAAGAGAGTTCTCCATGCTAGTGAGGTACCTAGATGGGTCCTGAGGGTTTCCTGGATATTCTTTCCTACAAAATGTATTTCATCGCCAGTTCACCCTGAGAAAAGGGTATGAACCCATTTTCCATGATGAACAATCAAATAATTGGTATGGACATACATGGACAGTCTCTTCTAATAAAAACCACTGTGGGCAGCATGAAGAAAGCCTTCTACTACAGAGCCATGCCAACTATGTTTTCTGCAGAACACCCCTCCAAACAATCGCTGCCACTAAGCTATACCAAGCCACACTTCCCATAGCCGCATCCCTGGGCTTGTCCTAGCAGGCCCATGGGCCCCCTCTATTCTCAACTCTACATGGTTTCCAGTAGGGACTGGACATTTGGAACTTGGAGAACCCTAGTTTTGGCCTCAGCTTGCTTCTCTCATCCTGGCTGAGGTCCACATCTTTGGTTACATTTTCCCACCCCCTGAACAGTATATTGGCTCTTCCCTCAAGCCCATACCTTGATGGTTTGCATAGGGTAAATACAGTTTAGCTTTCTGTGGAAAGCAGAACCATACTTTCCATGTTACCATGTCTATTGGTGTTACCTTTTTTATGCAGCCATATTACTGAGGTATCTTGTATGAAGATTCCCTGGTTCTCTGGTCTCACAATCATTCTATACCTCTTCCATGATGTTCCCTGAGTCTTATGTGACGGGAGTTATATTATAGCTATATCAACTGGAACTCGGTACCCATGATCAGGTGTACTATGCAGTTTGACTTATTGGGGTTTCCTGTAAGTAGTCTCCATCTTTGTAAGAAAAGTTTCTCTGATGATTCATGAGAGCTAAAATTACCTGTGAATATAAATGGATAAGTGTTCACAATTCACTTGGGAAATATGATTTAGTAAAGTGGCAGTGATAGGTTCTTCTCTAAGATCCATGACCTCACTACTTCTGGGTAGGTAACTAGATTCCCAGTATAGGTGTGATTTGTGTTCTGTAAAGTGACCTTAAGTCCTGTTAGACAGCTGTTGCTTACCTTCAAGGTATGGGTCACTATTTCACATGGTGAGACAGCTTGCCATTTTGGCTGCTGTTGTAATTTATAGGACATCCTACCTGGATAGGACTCTTGGATGTTTCCCTTCCTTGGAGCCTTGCAGGGTTCCTGATGGTGCTATTAAGGCTAGACATCAGGAAGTTGCCTTTCAGGCCAGGTCAAGCTTGGATTCTCTGAATCCTGTGTTATTGGAATAATGTTTACAGGAATGGACTATCTAAGTCCTTAATATTTTTTTAAAAGGGTAATATGTTTTAAGGAGTTAGTATGGACTACACAGTATCTACAGATGTAGAATTTAAGTGATAATATGTATTACTGGCATTGCATAAACTTTTAAGAAATCAAAAGAAAGGCTTTAATTTACCATCAATATTATCACCTGACCAAAAAAAAAAAAAAAAAAAAAAAAAAGGAATGTGATAAAATACAGTCAAAATTGAAAACCAAAGGCATCTGTCAAGGAGAAAACAGCATATGCCAAATTCTTCTATTCAAAGACACCAACATTTATTCAAATAGGTGCAGGGATTTACATTTTCTATTGACCAAATGCTAATTTTATTAAAAAATATTGTCTTATAAGCATAAAAGTTTTTTTAAATCAATTTATAAAGGTAGTCTATCTAGAATCAGCGATAAATATACATTTAGAAGAACTTGTCACACACCCCCTCCTCCTAAGAATTGGATAAGTATCACAGCTTCCAAAAGAACAGTATTTTGATCATTATACAATGTGGGTTTTTTGCACTTTGAAGTCCCTGTTGTTACATATGTTCCATGCAATATGAATACATCAGTTGGATGTTACCCAAGTGTTCTTTACTTTCCATGAGATAATGCTTCTTAGACTTGAAACTCCATCTCTGTTTCTGGCAATCTTCCAAGAAAACTCTTTTCTCAACCCCTTTATTGATTTCCTGTTGCTCCATGGTTGTATTTTCACAAACATAATGACACTAAGCAAACATGCCATCTCTGTCATGGTGTCTCTAGGTCAGTGTTCCGGGCACACCTCCTTTGCTACAGCTTCTCAAACAAAGGCAGCAGTCAGCTGTTGATCATGAATGACTTTCCTTTGAAGATCCTGCTGAGAAAGGGTTTGTTTCCAAACATATGAAGTTGATGGCAGAGGTCAGTTGCTTGAGTATTATTGGATTCAGGGCCCCAACTCCTAACTAGACAGTGGTTGGGGCAAGCTTTCTTTTCCCTTGGGACATGGACCTTTCCTAACCCTGCTATGTGACTTAATTAAAATATCCAAGTTGACATGGCCATAAGAGCAAACTATCTCTAGCATGGAAAGCATAGGAGTTCATATAAACAAAGCAGAGTGTATTAATTATTATACTTATCTCAGATGGAACATTGCTAAGATGTGCAACCGTTAAAAGGTGATCAATCCTGATCATGATTTATTGGCTTGCATGAAGGGATTGAGGTTATCATCTTATAATCAGAATGTGGGAGTATATTCCTTAAAACAAGTTAAGTTCAGGCACGGCATGGACATGCTGAACTAATGTCTGTCAGCTTTCCATCATGTGGTGACAAACCCCGAATCAGACACCATGGACTACCAGCCTCACAAACTGGAAAACATGGGTTTTACTACATTATAACTTGTCCAGATTTAGGTATTCTGTCACATCACAGTAAAATAGACTCTGACATAACAACCACTTTTCAATGTGTGGGTTAGCTGTTAGTATAACACCGTCCAAACTCTAAAACTATGGAGTGGCTGGGAGTACACAGGAATCAGGTAGGACCACTGTGAGAATCCTTCCACCAGAGTTCTCTTCTGTAGTTTTACCATTTTTTTTTAAAGTGAAGACAATAGAATTACAGTAGAAGCTAGGGTATCTGTCATTGGATATTGTTTTAATACATAAACTGTAGAGTAGAGTACTGCTTATTCAGGTGGTTGGGAAGCAGTTAGTATTATGAGTCTTGCATGATAGTAGAAATCATTTTATTTCACTGAGAATATACTTTGAGATGAACTCCTACTACAAAAGACCTACTTTACATCAATTATTTACATATAATTTCATACCTATATTAATCCCTTATTTGAAGGGGGCAGATAATTTAGTCTAAACTACAAAACCATAGCCCGAATTCAAAAATATCCTTGATGTGATACTGAAATAGGTCAATGAAAAATAAAATAATACTTCATCCTGTGACTATAGGAAAAAGTTAATGTTGCTGAGCTTTAAAAATGATTCCTACACATAATCATGGGCGCAACGAAACTCCCAGAGAGGAAGTTCAGATTAGATATTCACACTGGGATACAAAATTTCTAGAAACACATAAGAATATGGATTGTGTTTAGAGCATTATCAGCAACTAGCACTTGTTTTAGGATTAAGTTAATATGCCTTCAGTGTAAATGTTAAAGAGAAAAATAATAGTTAAATTTACCATTAGGAAGCCAAAGTGTGCTGTCACATGCCTGTAGTTGCAGGACTTCAGAAACTGGAGGAGGGAACTTTGGGCCAGCTAGAGCTCACCAGGAAAATGTTCTTTCAAAACTAAGGAAACAAACTTGGATCAACTGGTAAATATACAAAAAGAATGAAAAATAAAAAAGTGAAAAATTATAATAATTTTTTGATAAATTATCCCTTAGCAGATCTTTAATGTAGAAGCCATCTCACATCCTCAGAACTTATCAGGCTATATCCTATATGATACAAATACCACAACATTACTTCTTTAAAATGTTGTACTTAAGAAAGGGCTTCATGGGGCCAGAATGCTGGCTCAGCAGTTAAGAGCATTTGTTGCTTTGTCAGAGGACTCCAGTTTATTTTCCAGGACCCAGATCATCTTCTCACACTGTATGGCATTGTAGCTCCAGAGGATCTGATGCCCTCATATGGATTCTGTGAACACTGCCCTCATGTCACACACACACACACACACACACACACACACACACACACACACAAAACTAATCTTAAACATTTTTTAAGTCCTCATGATTCTTTGTAAATTTTAAACATATTTGTAATAGGTTCTACCTAAGGAATTTTTATTTAAAAAGAATACTTTATACTTATTACTAAAGAGAATAATTTTGTAACATATAGATAAGAAAAGAGGACTGTTCCAAGCCACTTTGGTTTCACACAAAGCTTTGCTTCTAGAAATTCTCTAAAGAGGGGATTCTCATTCAGTGATTTAAAACATTCTAGATGAGAAGAAAACCTTGGAGATAGGAGCAGCTGAGACTAGGCTTGGCATAGTGACGGCCAATAAAAGTGCTCATCCGTGGGACCCTGGCACTTGGCCAGCTTCCATAAAGAGGATTCATGGTACCGATGAGGCAGTGCATGTAAAGCACTTACCAGAGGCACAATAAATGCTATCTTTTAGAGAAGCTGAAGAGAGCTCAGCAAACAGCACAGGCAGGCTGAGCACGGCTGCAAGACTCCACTCTGCCCCTCTGCACAGCTGAACCAATTAATCCCTGTACTTCATTTTTGTCCCTTGTAATATTGAGTTATTAATAACTCATGAAGCTATTGTGAATATTATGCAAATGACCAAATTACTTCCTCCAGCCATTAAGAACTATGAGATTTCAAAAAAATAAATTTGTTATCCTGTTTCAAGAAACAGATATAATCTTACCAATATATTTTAGTATTTTATTACATTCATCTAACAAATACTAATTAATTCATCTACTAAATTAAAGATAGACTTATTTATTGTTTGACATAAGACACAAGTTTTTTTCATGTGACAAAAACAATAGACAATCATGCCCAACCTCGAGATAATGAGTTTAAGTAGTACTTGATGGTTGCCATATGCACCCTGTAAATGGTAACAGTGATTTAAAAGAGAAATGTCTCCCCAAGACTCTCATATTTGAACACTTGATCCACCTTGGTGGCAGTGTTTGGAGAGGTTATAGACCCTTTAAGAGCTAGCCTTGCTGGAGGAATTGTGTTACTAGGTGAGTGGGTTAGCTCTGCCCCACTTCTGGTTCATTCTCTCTGCTTACTGAATTTGGGTAGCCATGTCTTCTCTGTCACTATGGTCTGCCATCTGGAACCATAAGCCACAATGAAGTCTTTCTTCCGTGAGTTGCTTTTGATCATGGTACTTTATCACAGCAAAGGATGTAACTCACACAGACGAATGATGCTCCCTGAGGGGTCACCTCTCCTTTCAAACAGTCATGCCGAAGTACATTTGTATTTGTGGCATCATTTTCAACTCAAAATGCATTTTAGAGAGCTGCTTATTACAGAATCCAAACCTCTCTATAAAAATTATTCAGAAAAGAAAATGATCTGCTTCTCCTGGGACATTTGGATAAACTTTCACCTGCCAACAAAAATGTTACTTCAGAACACCCCAAATGCCAGGTCTTAGGGACTGGCCAGAAAAGTCAAATCCAGATGCAATTGTTCCCTTTCCAGACCTCTCAGTGGTGTACTTTTCTGCCTTGAATATTCCCTGTGAGTTTGGGCCCTTTCATCTTCTATTTGCTGCATGAACAGAAAAGCAAGTACCTCTTTGCTTCTAATGTAGGCCATGAATGACAAAAGATAAGCAGAAAATGGTTGTAGTGGGCTGTGAATTGGCTCTAGCAGGATGGAGACCTTTTGCAAGGTGGTTCTTCTTGCACAACAACTAAATAGCTAAACTCCTGTTCATTTCAGATGACAGTTGTTGTCTATTCACGTTTCCTTCTTTTATTTCATATAAACGGGTTTAAAAATATAAGAAGAGACAAGACTAACTAGCATGGCTTCATCCCCTCTCCAGCTCAAAGTTGCACATAAAAGAAAATTTCCCATCTACAAATGTCTGTTTCATGATACCTCCAAGGAGAACAGACACTGGGAAGTGAAAGCAATTAAGGAAGACTGCTAAAGAGGGGAGGCCAGGGTGTTTCCTAAATTAGGTTTTTTACCCTTTCTATCCATATGCAATGAATTATAAAAAGCCTTTGCTGTTGTTTGTACATTGTGTGAAGTTGCTCCTGATAAATTCCCGATGGTCCTTTTCCCCTTAAAGCAAAAGCTTTCCTCTGGGAGCTAAAGAAGCTGGCAAGTGGCCTGGTGTGCAACAAAGGACTTCTCTCTTTACCCTACACCAGCTCTATCAGTACATAAAACATGCCCCCCCCCCATCCTGTCGTCCCCTAGTCTTAAATTCCTTTGAGTCATCAAAGCTCATGAGGATGAAATGTTTGTGCCTGATGTACAAAAATCACTCTCCATAGGCACAGATTTTATTTGATCTTTTATGGAAAACACAGCATGTTTATATACACAGATATAAGACTGTGGTGACTGGCTACAAAAGCTTCTTTTGCCTTCACCCAGTGTCCTCGCTTTATTTTCCAAGAAGAGACTCTGTAGTTTCTCTTCTTTAGCTCAGCTGGCGGCTCAGTTTTCCCTTAGGTTTTTCTTGATTATCATAAGGGATAGTAGTAGAGCATCAGGAGCAACCTAAAGAGTCACAGTGGGGTACCAGGATTCTCCATATTCAAAGATATATGCCCCGGGGTGAAGCATTCAAATAAGCCATCCTCTGCTTATAAATAACAGAGCTGATTCTTCTTAACAAGGTACATCATGAAGTTGTATGCCATATGTTCAAGATGCTGGTCCTGCCTGTATCAGTGAAGACTCTGTGCACACAGATGATCACCACCACCACCACCACCACCACAAACAACAACAACAACAACAACAACAACAACAACAACAACAACAACAATAACAATAGTGAATGTTAGTGTTCCAAAGACAAAGAAGCTGTATGGTGTGCCAAACTTTCTCTTTCATCCTGTAACATTCCTGGGTAGTTTAACTCTGGAAAGCTTGGGTTGTACCACACTGTTAGTGAACAACTCCCTCTCTGTAAGTCTACACACCAGCATTTCTTCGTTTATTCTCCAATGGACACTTATCCTGATGCACCATTTCTATACCCTACTTCAAGAACATCCCTGTAGAGATTATAACATTTAGAGCATTCAAGGTTCTTCTGTTACAACATGTAAAATTAAAAAGCATTTTAATTCATTGAGATGTACAGAAATTGATATTCTTAAAGTTTATATTTAATTGCATTAGGAAAAATGCAGAAAGATTACTGGATAAATGGAAATATATGGAGCTAGCCATTCCTCTAATCTGATCCCTTCACATTTTTGCTTGTTTTTTTTTTTAAGCTCTAACTATTTGTTATTATATTAAAATCAAACACAAATTGAAGGGTTGAAAATATCTTTTTCTATTTCAAAGAACACATCACTGAAAAATAAGAAAAATATATTGATGTACTATCAAAAATTAATGCTGTCAATGACAAAATAAATAATCATTTCCCAATACAGTGACAACTTTCCATTTAAATATGCATACAGATAATTTTCAGCTGCTTGCTTGAAACCAGCTGGTTTCCTTTTATCTTTTGATAAGTAATGTAATGAGAAATTTTTACTATTGCCTTTTCATGTAGTCTTCTTGTTTTGTTTTGTTTTGTTTTTTCTCATTGGCCCAGTTCTCTGCTGTCTAGAACTATCCTGCTTTTCTTCTGCACATGTCAGTGATTGCTTATCTGTCTAAACTATCACTGTGGTACTTCGTTTAATTGGTTTGTCTAAGACTGGCTAAAGACTCATTGTTGGCTTGATGATCTAAAACAGTGATAGGTAAAAGATGCATTCAATAAACCAAATGTCAATCAATACTCAGCATGGCTTGATTACAACCAAGTCAGATGTAGCCTAAGTTCATACATTTGTCCAAATGTTATTCAAAATCATAGATTAGCTCATGTATTTTGGTGTCATAAAAATAGTATGTAAATCACCTATGAACTGATAGTAGTCTACTCCCATACTCTGTATCTAAGTTTAGAACAATATTCATGGCTATCACCATTGTATAACTTGCAATGGGGACATTATGAAGTTACACATGTACTCAGTATGAAAGACTTCTGTGATTGAATAGTAACGTCCAGTAAGAACAGACAATACAAAGGACACCGTCAACTTTGACAGGAAGAGATACTCCTTCTTCTCAGTTTTCTGGTGAGTAAACTGGGCTGAGGAGTAGTAAGGCATTTTTTTTATGATTCAGATCCCCAGATTCTAATGGTGGACACAAAATATTTGATTCATGAATAATCAATAGCAACTGGTTGTCTCCACAATTTGAAGGCTAAGATTTCATGACCAGATAATGGTGTGCATAAATTTTTCTCTTCCTGGATTGTAATGCCAACTTCTGTCTCTGTACCCTCACATGCCAGAGGGTGTGGCTAAGTCTCTATGTCTCATCTTATCACTGCATGTTTTTTTTTTTCCACAAGGCCTCATCCTCAGCCTCATCTAAATGTCAAGTAAATCTCTTCCATAATCCCCAATCCAACTGTGGGTTGGGATTTGAATAAAAGGATTTTGGTACATCTAAACCTTATGCCCCTAACTCTCAACACCTACAAACTCTATAGTACAATGTCTTTTTTGCCATTATGTGACAGTACTGCTCTTTAGATTAAAACTGCCTCAATTTTCAAATTTTCGTGTTTAGCAATTATAAACAAGCCTCAGGAAATACACATGATTGGGTTTGTGTGTCAATATATACACTGAATCACACTGTGATCAAACTCTGAATGTGTTTATAAGATGAGGTCCTTCTGAAGGAGAGTCTGAGCTAAGTGTATGAATTGCAGAAACTCTCAATCATATCTATCACAAGAGAAAACTGTTAAGCTGTAAGAGACAGGAGAATGTCACAGGCATTATACCTCTGAGAGTACAGCTGTGGGACGAAGGGCATGACCTACCTGTAAAATAGCCTCTAGATTGGCCATAAGTCAAGTCTAGCCAGCTCTCCCGGATACTTGATTTTCTGTCCATGGACTTCCTTCTCTGCTATACCTCATTGTCAGGGATCAGTCTTGCCAACAATTTATTACCCAGGTGGTAGGCACTTGATACCAAATGGAAAATCCATCGCTCATCCCTTGGCTGTCTCCCTGATATTGTTGTCTTCAGATCTGTTTCTACCACTTCATTAGTTTTAGTCTTCTCAGAGCACGTGCATCATATGTACTTTCAGAGTGAGGCAAGGATGTAACCACATGTGACATAATAAGAAATACATTTCTTTTTAAGTCTCTGCTCCAGTTTCTAACAGAGAGCTCCTTAAAGTTGTATAGTTTCCTGCAAACTAGAGAGGCTGAGAGTATCTTTTGTTGAGTTCTCAGTTGGGGGATATAATTCCTAACATAGAGTTTCTAAATATTTTTTACAGTACACTTTAGCCTAATGAGATTCAACTCTCTACCTGCCACAATTCTTGGCAATCTCAGAACCAGGGCTGTGAAAAAATGGCTTATGTAGATTCATGGAGAATTGCTCGGTGTGGAGAAGCAAAATCAGTTGATGTTGAAAAACTGGGAATAAAAAAAGACTTTTAAACTAAGACTTAGTTTTCAGAGGGGGTAAAATCATTATCTCAGCAAACAGTGAGAGTATCCCTTTGAATTTTACTATATTTAATGCTTCCTGGCATCTGCATGTAACTTTTCCACCCATCACCTTCTTTTGACCCTTCCATGTCCCCTTATTCTATTTTATATCCATTCTGGTACGCTAATTTTCTCAGGAACAAACTCATATAATAGTCCACTTTTTCAGACAGATCATTCTTTACCCAAGTTATACTAAAACTTACAATGTATCATTCTATCCTTCTAGAGTCTCCCTTTCTCAGTCTGCCAAATGCTGGGATTGCAGATCTGCATGGCCATGCTCTGCTTGTTGTCTCAAATCTTCACCTGACCAGGTGTTCCTTGATTTCTTTTTGTTTGTTGGTTGGTTTTACTTAGGGGACCCAGCAGTTATCCACCCAAATTTTATTTTTTCCTTTCTTTGCATCTGATTTTGCATGATGAGTCCTACAGCTTCTTCATTAACCCTGTCTTCTGGGAAAGTACTAATTTTTAAAATAAGAAATAAATATCATGTTTCTAGAAATGCATTTCTATCTAACATGGTCAATGAAGGAGCATAAGGTCTGAATGACTGGATAGCAACCATTCAAAATGCTTGGTCTTAAATATACCTTATTTGCCGAACAAATGTAATGAACACTGTGTTCAGCTACCTGTATTTGTAATGGGCAGAACTCAGAAATACCTTCAGAAAAAATTCTTTGTCTGAAATCGCAAAGTACTTATGTTTTATTAAAAGTTCATACATAGTATTGTGTGTGTGTGCCTCATTTGTATATCATTAACATGTTGAGAAGGACAATCAGACATGTGTGTGTGTGTTTTTACATGCACACTCTCATCATCATACATACATATATGATGTTGTGTTCATCCTAGAAGTGGGCATACCTTTTGAGGAAAAGTTTATTAGATGACTTGGGTATTGTGTATAGTCATCAGTGGTTATATTTACACAAACCTGGGAGGATTATCAGTCACTTACTTAACATTCCTCTCCTCTGGACACAATTAAGATACATGAAGACACTGTTTTTCAGTTGGTTTTTTAATAAGTGAAAAGAGTATTTACTAAATGTTTTAAAGTATATTATGGCAAATACATTATTAATCTGAGACATAGTTCCTTATTATGATGATCAGTTATTATGTACTGTACTTAACTGAATGCTCTAAAATTTCAAATGTGGTGATTAAAAAGGTTTAAGCTCCATTATAATTCTTGAAGACCTTTATCATGTGTCTGTCCTGCTGTGAACTGAAATTTTAGGTAGTATGTGACTTGTATACGTGTGTGCGCATGAATACCCATGTACACTGCAACATTGAAATTTAATATTAATAACAAAACAAAAGGAAAGTAACTTTCTGTCAAATCTTCAGGAGCTAAGAATCAGCCTATCTTAAATGAAGCACATCACACTATCAAGCTTCTGCTATGTGAACAACTCAAGTAGATCCAAGTGGCCAAATATACAAAGTAAAATTACGTATTGAAAGGTAAATAGCTAACATGTTTAGAGTTGAACTTGTAAATGTTATCTTTGCTGTCAGAGTCCATATTATTAACTCTTAAGATATATTGTTCCCATTAGACCAATAATGGTTAGTCTAGATCACTTTCTACAGCCTGATGATTACTTGATAAACTTTCTCTCATTCATTCTAAATTTTACAACCTAAACCTGTAGCACTGAGAGGCCCAGAGTCAAATGAGTTGGACTTGCTAACACAGTCCATAGCAGGTGTTAAGTAATCCCTCTGTGTTCTTGAATATTTTGCTAGTGATCACTGGTGTATTATGGCTGACATATTATCAAGTCAGTTTTCCCCCAGGCTTCTATTTTCTCGGGTTTAATGGCTCAATTTATAAAATGGAATATACCAGTGCAGCATCATCTGCTACATAAAGTACAATATATTGCTTTTCCTCTATGACCCCAATCTGGTTTCCATATGAAGCAATCCCCTGTGAAAATGCCACTTTTAACCCAGTATTTTCTTCCAAAGACACTCATTTTAAGAAGTTAAATTACAGTGACCAATAAATCATAATAATCACAATCCTTGAGGTCAGAGACATTTTGAATAATTACTCACAATAAGTCATCTAACTAATCCATTGCTTCCTACTAAGGCTCTCTTCCAAGTGTCTATTAAAAAAACTAAAGGGAGTGCTTCAAGAACTTGTGCACTATCATTATGTAGGCTACACTCATACCTCTTCTTCATCAAGCCTCTTGTAGCTTATACTGCAGAGGGGATACTGCCCCTCATAATTCTGATCACCGCTCTAATTCTTTCAAATCCAGTAGAAATTAGAAAGAAAGGAATGCATAAAGTCTAAAATGTTATTTACTGGGTTAGGTCAGCCAGACCCTGGTGAGCACTGCCCTTTTACTGTTTGAAGATAAAGTCCATATTAGTATCCTTTTAAACTGACTGATACATACAGGAGGGTGAGGAACCATCATATTTAGAGGCCATTGCATCTCAGAAGGAGTTTAGTTACAGACTATTTTTTCTTTTCAGACTCAGAGTTGATTAAATTTTTATGTCCAATGCTATATAAGGTAATTTTAGATGTTTCTACATATGTCAGAAAAATAATGCATTGATTTTTATTGTTTATTATAATTCATGGCTAAGAAGGTCATCATGTTGCATTTCTCTTCATTTGTCAGAGAGTTCCATTCATTTACAAGAGTAGCCAATGTCTCTTTTAGTCAACTCTTTATTTGATGGCTACCCTTTGTTTCTTTCAAGCATTTTTAATCTTTGACTATAATATTCAGTGCTTTATGAATTTCGATGTTTTATATATAAATGAAACAATTTATCACTGCCTTCTTAACTCAAGAAAGAATATTCACTTTCTTTTTGGAACAATATTGGATTCATTTGAAGAATATCAGCCTTAGTCCTTCTTTCTTACTACTTGGAAGGACTGCTTAGGCATATTTATGGTTGAAATTTTGGCTGTGTGGGCACCAAAGACAACCAACCTTTCCCAGGATTAGCCCATTAACAATAGCTAAAAATTCTCTTCTCTTCTCTTCTCTTCTCTTCTCTTCTCTTCTCTTCTCTTCTCTTCTCTTCTCTTCTCTTCTCTTCTCTTCTCTTCCTCTCTCTCTCTCTCTCTCTCTCTCTCTCTCTCTCTCTCTCTCTCTCTCTCTCTCTCTCTCCTCCTTTCTGCTTTTATTTGACATTCAGCCAATCCAGAGCCTAGACACAAGCTCAAGCTTAGGTTTATTGCCATGATCAGCTCTTCTCCTCACACCTGCTCAGTTCCCTGAAGACACAGAGCAGAGTGCCTTCATTAAAACTCTGTGATAGATCAAGTTGCTTCCATTTCCACACCTGGATCTTTTTACACATTATGCATTTAAGTTGTTATCTAATTTTCTCCAACCTCTCTATTATGGGTGAACTGGATTTTCCTGGCAAAGTCCTGCTGGTGGATTTGTGTCTTTACAGCTGTAATGAGCATTCTGTACAATAGGAAGTAGACTTCTCTCAGTGTGTAGGCTCCTTAGCATATGGGTAAGGCAAAGTATGTTTCTGACTTTCCAAACCTCTGGATTTGGTTTGCTTTCAAGCAGTGGAGAGTCTTGAGAGATATTTATTAAAGTATAGTGGAACATCATAACCCTTGCCTCAAGACCTTTCACAGGAATGGGAGAAAGCTTGGCTTTCACTGTCAGAATGTTAGAGTTCACAAGTTGATAGTATAACAGAGAGAATCACTTGTGCTTCATTTTACTTTGTGTAAAATGTGATTCTGTGCTTTTAAAATGGATTTACAGTAAGAATTAATACATATTTCTAGAATGAGATAGGGAGTGTCCATAATGACCCTCACTTCATACTTCCTGACACTAACATAGAGTTTCAGAAGTGTCTTTTTTTTTACCTAAATCACATAATTTCACACACACACACACACACACACACACACACACACACACACACAAACACACACCATCTGTGTTGTTTACAGTGAAGTGATCATTACTCTTGATGCAGTTAATTACAATGAAAGGAGTCCTGTAAATTACTCAATGGCAGTAGCCAAGGTCAGAGCCCAGAACAGTATCTCATGTGTCACTTTTAAGTCTTTAATTGTTCATGCCTTCAACAGATTATGTTAATTTGTCCAACGAAAGATATGTGATAATACATAGGGAAGTTCACCTGACACTTGATCAGTATTTACTGGAGCTTGGTCATATAGACAGGTATGTGACTGTCATGAGCCTCAAGTTGTTCCAGAGGTCAGAAGATCCCAGGGAGTGCAAGAAGATCCCAGGGACTCCTTTCATTATAGTTAACTGCCTCACTTTACCTCCCACACCTTAAATCCTATAGTTAGTAACTAACACTCAGTCCTATACAAAGCACCACTGCAAATAACATTGTGGGAATAGAATAGGAAGCTTATAGGTAAAGAACCCTGGGCAAAGCAATAATTTTATTCCGTAAATGGCATACCACTGGCATCCAAAACTTTTTCTATTGGGTAAAGCAGCAGACATTTTCTTGAGTATGGTCATCCTTTTCTCATCAAGTATACTTCTCATGCATAATAAATGACAATCACCTTTGGTATCATTATTGATTCAAAAATTAATTCAAGCAGTGGATGATAGGAGAAGAATCCATCCTACCTGAAGAGTACTATTGAAACGCTGCCAACCTCTTGTTCTTCTTCCTTTTGTTTTATGTATTGGTACAGATGTCAACATGCTGTATCGATTTTGTAGTCATCGTGATACTGAAGTGTAACAGACTGAACCCCCAGCCTTTACTTTTAACACTACTCTTCTGCATCTTTGTTCACCCCCTTGAAGGAATTTAGGTGTCCACAGACATTTTCAGGTACCTATTCATATTTGACCTCTAGGGCAAACTTGACAGATGGTTGAGCTCATTCATATGCATAAGGAATGAAGATCTTGCCATTTTCACCTTTAGTGTAATCATATTTCTACCTTCTGTGTAGCTACACCGCAGTTACTCTCTAAATGCCAGAAAAACTCCATGCCAGATAATTTAGCATTCTGGGATATCTTATTTTTTTCCCTTGTGAATAAAAACAAAACGGCCCACAAAACTTGACTTCAGCTAATTATCTCCCTGCCCAACCCCAGCACACTGGTCTGAAAAGGGTGCTTTCTTTCTCACAAAACAAAAAAAGACCTAGAGAAAGGTTGGCTTCTTACTGCACCATCTCATTATTAGTGATGCAAAACTCCAAGCTAATTTGCTAGTCCTTAAGAAAATAGTTCCTTTAACCTTGGTGACTCAATCAGAAAGAATTTGTTTTCAAGATAGGCATTGCTTAACTGCCTTTGGCATGTGCTTAGGCTGAACATTCATCCAGACACCATGAGCTTTCTTTATTCTTTAGTGTGATGGTCTCTGCAGAAGCAACTTAGAAAACTCAGTGTGAGAGGTCTCCTTTGGCATGGCTGGTGTGGAGGGCTGTGTATGTTGATTAACAGTTAGGGCTCTACACTTGAATGCTTTGGTGACTCTAGAGCCAGGCTGCTTATGACCCCTGCCAACTACTGTGCTAAAAGAGAGACAGTAGGAATATTGCTCTCCATTTTTCAGATCTAAGACAAGAAAGGGTAATCGTGAGTATGTTGACTGATCTTTTGTGGTATATTCTGTCTCTATACATGACTGCAATTGAAAAGGTACTCATTAAATACTTACTGAAAGAATACAATATTAGCATGAAGGGTGCCTGGCACCAGAGTTGCAGAGCCCTTAGACCAAGACATTCTATCTTCTTCTTCTTCTTCTTCTTCTTCTTCTTCTTCTTCTTCTTCTTCTTCTTCTTCTTCTTCTTCTTCTTCTTCTTCTTCTTCTTCTTCTTCTTCTTCTTCCTGCATCCTGTTTTAATTTTCCTTTTTAAATTAGATATTTTCTTTATTTTTATTTCAAATGTTATTCCCTTTCTTAGTGTTCCTTCTGAAAACACCCTATCCCCTCCCTCCTCCCCATGCTCCCCAACCCACCCACTCCCTCTTCATGGCCCTGGAATTCCCCTATATTGGGGCATAGAACCTTCACAGAACCAAGGGCTTCTCCTACCATTGATGACTGACTAAGTCATCCTCTGCTAAATATGCAGCTAGAGCCACAAGTCCCACCATGTGTTTTCTTTGATTGGTGGTTTAGTCCCAGAGAGATCTGGAGTTACTGGTTAGTTCATATTATTGTTCCTTCTATAGGGTTGCAAGCCCCTTCAGCTCCTTGGGTACTTTCTCTAGCTCCTTCTTTGGGGACCCTTGCTTCATCCAATGGATGGCTGTGAGCATCCACTTCTGCATTTGTCAGGCACTGGCAGAGCCTCTCAGGAGATATCTTTATCAGGCTTCTGTGAGCAAGCTTTTGTTGGCATCCACAATAGTGGCTGGGTTTGGTGGTGGTTTAGGGGATGGGTCCCCAGGTGGGACAGTCCCTGGATGGTCATTCTTTGTCTCTGTAACTCTTATTTTGTTCTCCCTTCTAAGAAGTACCTACTCAAGAGATAAATCAACTAAAGAAAAGGTCATATATTCTAAGCACAAAGAAGTTGAAGATGAGTTTATAGGAAATGTATGGAGTATACGAATAATATATGCAATCTGATGTTTGTGATTTTCATTTATTTATATATCCATAAAATGGGCTTCCAGACTTTATTGTATAGTACTATCGCATGCCCTAAACATTCTGAATAAAACAAAGGTACACAAAAATTATATTTTGCCAATCTGGGGTAGGTAGCATGTCAGAGCCCTTTATGTCTATGGCAGCCAGCTCCTGAGAGGAAACCTGTAGGAAGTGAAGAGAAAAGGTTTCAGATCAACTTTACCATTAATCCTGTGCCATTTGTGGACCTATATACATCTCTGAAACCCTTGAGGGACAAAAGCTTTTTCTCTGACACAAGAGACAAGTCTGAGATGCAGTTTTTCATTGCCTGTTTCTGCCTGAGAGCCTCAGCTAGTTGTTTCAGCTTATAGACATAATTGGCCATCAGTCATCTGGGTACCATTGTTCATTGACACCTCAGGATCATCTCGCAGCCATCTGAACAACAAGGTCCTGGTTTCTGATTAATCTTTGACTGGTCATTGACTAGACCGAAGAAGCTTCTGGCTAATGAGACCATTTGTGTCTAACCTCATCCATTTTCTGGATGTACTAGGAGCAGAAGCGCCAGCTTTTCCCAGCCCAGCCCTAAAAATGCACTAATCAATCAGCCTTTGTGATTTGCTAGGAGTTTCATTGTTCCAGTTGTCGAAATCAAATTGTAGTGAGAAGTAATAAGTGAACATTTTTATCCCCAAGTCAGTTATACACATTTAATGAAACCTATGGAGCTAATATAGTAAAAATACATAAAGAAGCAAATAGTAACATCTGAAGCAATTACTTATATAAGGCAAATGCACAACAAGCTGGTGAAATAGAAACTGGGTGGAGATAAAGTCCGTATTCTGATGAAGATAGAGATTTCTTATTTCAGCAGCTGTGTGTCCATGAACAAAGGAGATGTGTTGCAGAAACTCAGGCTTCTTGCTACAAGGTGAAAATACTATTAATGAGAACAGTATTATAGAAATTCTGTACAATAACATTGCATTTGGTATTCCAGGGTCATTCAATGTATGGAGATTATATGAACCACCCTTTTCCAGATCATTCTAAGAAACAATACACTTTTCTGATAATTCACACCGAATTATCTAGCTTCTATTGGGAGTGCTGGAGTCAGGCTAAATTCAAGGGGAAAGATGGTAGGTCATTTGCATCTGGCTTCTCAAAGCATGTGTTTAGGTATGTTTAGATGCATAATGTGTAGGCCAACATACCCAGAGGTGATGGGAAGCTGGAAAGTAATGAACTTTATTCCTCAAAGGCTTCTCTTCACTAATATTGCCTTTGAATTTTACAAATAATAACTTGCTTTTAAAAATTATTTTTGAAGTGCTACCAAAACACAAAGCAAATCAGCAATAAGCATAGAAGCATAGGACAGGCATTCTGAGAAATGTGAAAAAAGGTGATGTATTGTTTTCACCACTGAGGGACAATTCATATTTTGCTGGGGGAAGGGGGCAGGCAGAGAAATAAAGGAACATTCTAAAGATTAGAACAAAGGGACAGGCTTATATCCTTCCATTAGCTTTCTCAGCTGCCCCATATTCCATAACTCCCACAGAAGAGATTTAAAAACACACTGAGTCACAGCCAGAGTGACATCTTCTCTACCATGCATGTCCACCTGGAAGCTATCAAAAGGAATTTACTTCAGGTAGATCTATTTCCAGTTTCTGAGGAACATCCACATTGCTTTGTCCAAGTGGTTGTCCCAGTTTGCAAACCCACCAGCAATGGAGGTTGTTTTCCTCTTTCTCCACATCTTCACCAGCATGTAATGTCACTTGAGTTGTTAGTGTTAGCTATTCTGATTGGTAGAAGGTTGAGTCTCAAGGTTTGATTTACATTTCCATCATGACACTGGACTTTAAGTGCCACTTAACCATTAGAGATTCCTCTGTCATGAATTATCTGTTTAGTTCTGTACCCCATTTTTAAATTGGATTATTTCAGTTTGGGGAGATTAGCTTCTTTTTTTAATTAGGTATTTATTTCATTTACATTTCCAATGTTATCCCAAAAGTCCCCCACCCACTCCCCCATCCACCCACTCCCACTTCTTCGCCCTGGCATTCCCTGTACTGAGGCATATAAAGTTTGCATGACCAATGGGCCTTTTTTCCATTGATGGCCAACTAGGCCATCTTAGATACATATGCAGATAGAGACACAAGCTCTGGGGGTTACTGGTTAGCTCATATTGTTGTTAAACCTATAGGGTTGCAGATCCCCCCAGCTCCTTGGGTACTTTCTCTAGCTCCTCCACTGGGGCCCTGTGATCCATCCAAGAGCTGACTGTGAGCATCAACTTCCGTGTTTGCTAGGTCCCGGCATAGTCTCACAAGAGACAGCTATATCAGAGTCCTTTCAGCAAAATCTTGCTAGTGTATGCAATGGTGTCAGCATTTGGAGGCTGATTATGGGATGGATCCCCAGGTATAGCAGTCCCTAGATGGTCCATCCTTTCGTCTCAGCTGCAAACTTTGTCTCTGTAACTCCTTCCATGGGTGTTTTGTTCCAAATTCTAAGAAGCAAAGTATCCACACTTTGGTCTTCGTTCTTCTTGAGTTTCATGTGTCTTCCAAATTGTATCTTATATCTTGGGTATTCTAAGTTTCTGGGCTAATATCCACAAATCAGTGAGTACATATCATGTGAGCTCTTTTGTGATTGGGATACCTCATTCAGGATGATGCCCTCCAGGTCCATCCATTTGCCTAGGAATTTTATAAATTCATCCTTTTTAATAGCTGAGTAGTACTCCATTGTGTAAATGTACCACATTTTCTGTATCCATTCCTCTGTTGAGGGGCATCTGGGTTCTTTCCAGCTTCTGGCTATTATAAATAAGGCTGCTATGAACATAGTGGAGCATGTGTCCTTCTTACCAGTTGGGACACCTTCTGGATATATGCCCAGGAGAGGTTTTTCAGGATCCTCTAGTAGTACTATGTCCAATCTTCTGAGGAACTGCCAGACTGATTTCCAGAGTGGTTGTACAAGCTTGCAATCCCACCAACAATGGAGGAGTGTTCCTCTTTCTCCACATCCTCCCCAGCATCTGCTGTCAACTGAATTTTTGATTTTAGCCATTCTGACTGGTGTGAGGTGGAATCTCAGGGTTGTTTTGATTTGCATTTCCCTGATGCAACCTCTGTTGTAATCACCATGCCTGACCTAAAGCTGAATTACAGAGCAATTGTGATAAAATCTTCATGGTACTGGTATAGCAACAGACAAGTAGACCAATGGAATAGAATTGAAGACCCAGAAATGAACCCACACACCTATGGTCACTTGATCTTTGGCAAGGGAGCAAAGATCATCCAGTGGAAAAAGACAGCATTTTCAACAATGGTGCTGGCACAACTGGTGATTATCATGTAGAAGAATGCGAATTGATCCATTCCTATCTCCTTGTTCTAAGATCAAATCTAAGTGGATTAAGGAACTCCACATAAAACCAGAGACACTGAAACTTATGGAGGAGAAAGTATGGAAAAGCCTCGAAGATATGGGCACAGGGGAAAAATTCCTGAAGAGAACAGCAATGGCTTGTGCTGTAAGATCAAGAATGGACAAATGGAACCTCATAAAATTGCAGAGCTTCTGTAAGGCAAAAGACACTGTCAATAAGACAAAAAGGCCACCAACAGATTGGGAAAGGATCTTTACCTATCCTAAATCAGATAGGAGACTAATATCCAATATATATAAATAACTCAAGAAGGTGGACTCCAGAAAATCAAATAACCCCATTAAAAATTGGGCTCAGAGCTAAACAAAGAATTCTCACCTGAGGAATATGGAATGGCTGAGAAGCACCTGAGATTAGCTTCTTGAGTTCTTTGTATATTTGGGATATTAGCCCTCTATTGGACGTGGGGTTAGTGAATTTTTTTTCTCATTCTCTATTGACTGTGTCTTTTTCCTTATCAAAGCTTTTCAATTTCATGAGGTCTCATTTTCGAATTGTTGATCTTAGAGCCTGAGCCATTGTAGTTCTGTTTAGGAAATTACCACTATGCCAATGTGCTCAAGGCTCTTTTCCACTTTCTCTTCTATATTCCATTCAGTGTATCTGTTTTTTTGTTAAGGTCCTTGGTCCTCTTTGGCTTGATCTTCATGCAACGTGAAGGTAATAAATAAAGATCTATTTTTATTTTTCTACATAAAGACTGCCAGTTGGTCCAACAACATTTATTGAAGATGCTTTCCCCCTCATTGTATGTTTTTGCCTTCTTTGTCAAAGATCAAGTTTCCATAGTGTGTGGGTTTATTTCTGAGTCTTCAATTCTATTTCATTGGTTGGTATGCATTCTACCCCTAAATTGGGGTGTGGGAAATATCTCACCACTGTTGATTGCTGAATCAAAATGCAGAGACACTGCTCAGGGAGTGGGAGAACACAACCTAGGATGTGGGAGGCTGAAGGTGGGGTTCCTAACCTCTAAAGCATCCAGTTTTAGCTGGAAAACCAACATAGGAATCAGGAAGAAAGGTTTCCGGCAATGCTCTAAAACCCCTTGACATACATGTGCCACTGAGTCATGGGTAGTTGGGAATGAAGTTAGCAGCTGTGGGCTGAGGTTGAAGATGAGCCTGTGGGGTGGGGGAATGGGGAACTCAGCTTACTCATCACTGAAAGTCTTTAGCAGAGGTTCTCTGGGAGCGCAGAGGGGCTTCTGCAGGAGATTAAGGTAGTATGGCTTTGTAGGTAAAGGTTTTCTCCAAGCTTCCCACAGTGGTTCTTGTTAAAAGTGACATTCATTGGCTCCAAACTGTTTATTGATTGTTCATTGTAGCAAATGGGTACATACCAACTTCTCAGGGTGGACCAGAGATTAAATATCTTTTGCAGGGAGGAATGTCTGAGAACAGAAGTTTGTTGACCAAACATTCCGGGTCTCTAGATAATCATTAGCATGGAGAACTCTGTTCTGGGTTACTAGGGGACCATGGTTAAGTGTTCCAGGCCAGGAATCTAGTAGGGAGCAGGGAGATGCCTACCATCTCAAGTGGTACCCACTCAACCTTACTGAGTTTTCTGGCATTGTCCACTGTCCCACATCCATTGATCAAGTGTCTCTGTACCAATACCATGTGGTCTTTATCACATTTGTTCTGTAGTACAGCTTGAAGTCAGGGATGGTAATTCCCCCAGAAGTTATTTTATTGTCAAGAATTGTTTTCTCTATCCTACTTTTGTTGTTGTTTGTTTGTTTGTTTTTTCATATGCAATTGAGAATTGCTCATTCCATGTCTGTGAATAATTATTGGGGTTTTGATGGGGGTTGAATTGAAACTATAGATTGCTTTTAGTTCAATGGCCGTATTTACTGTGTTAATCCTACCAATCCATGACCATGGGAGATATTTCCATCTTCTGAGGTCTTCTTTTATTTCTTTCTTGAGATACTTGAAGTTCTTATCATGCAGAACTTTTACTTCTTTGGTTAGAGTTATGCCAAAATAGTTTTTACTTTTTGTGACTACTATGAATGGTGCTTTTTCACTATATTTTCTCAGCTATTAATTTTATATCCAGTCACTTTGCTGAAGGTGTTTATCAGCTGTAGAAGTTCTCTGGTAAATTTTTTTGGGTCATTTATGTATAGTTAGGCATATACCCAAACGATGCCCAACCATAACACAGGGACGAATGCTTAAGTATAGTCATAGGACCTTATTTGTGATAGACAGAAGCTGGAAACTACCCAAATATTCCTCAAACGAAGAATAGATACAGAAAATGTGGTTGGTTCATTTACACAATAGAATACTCTTCAGCTATTAAGAATGAGGACATCATGAGTTTTGCAGGCAAATGGAAGGAACTAGAAAGTATCATCCTGAGTGTGGTAAACCAGACATAAAAGTATGTGCATAATATGTACTCAGTAAAAGTGAATATTAGCCAAAATTACAGAATACATAGGATAAAACTCTTAGAACTTAGGAAGTTTAGCAAGCAGAAAGGCTCAATTGAGGATGATTCAATCCCACTTAGAAGGGGGCAGAAACTAATAACAGGAGGCAGAGGGAGAGAGGGGTCTGGGTGGGAAGGGGAAGAGGATGGGGAGGGGAAGGGGAAGAGGAAGGAGAATGGGAAGGGGAAGGGGAAGGGGGAAACAGGATCAGGTATAGGGGCAGGAGAGAAACCCAGAAGGCCAGAAGAAGGAATGGAAATATGCAACCTCAGGTGGTGGCAGGTTCTGGTATCCTCTAGAAAATACCAGAGACCTGGGAGGTGAGAGACTCTCAGTACCCAATGGGAGTTACTTTAGCTGAAGTGCCAGACAGTGGTGAGTGTGAACTTGAAGAACCCACCTGCAATAGATAGACAGGGTACAAGAGGAGGGATGAGGTTACCAACCCACAATCAAAATTTCTGATCCAGAATTTTTCCTGTCAAAAAGAACTGCAGGGACAAAAAAATTGAGAAGAGACTGAGGGAAAGGCTATCCAGTGATCTTCCCAACTTGGGATCCATCTCATTGTGAGGCACCTAAGCCAGACTGTTGCTATGGTATGCTTACAGACAGGAGCCTAGCATGGCTATCCTCTATGAGGCCCAACCGCATTCTTACTCCTAACCATTGTACTGAAGTTGGGAACCTCTGTGACTGAACTAGGAAAAGGATGGAAGAAGCTGGAGAGGAAGATAACCCCATAGGAAAACCAGCAGTCTCAACTATCTGGAACCCTTGGGAGCTCCCAGACACTGAACCAGCAAGCAGGTAGCATATAGGAGTTTGTTCTGATACATATGTAGCAGAAGACTGCCTGGTCTGGCCTCAGTGGGAAAAGAAGAGTCTAATCCTGGAATGACTTGAGGCCCCAGGAAGTGGGGAGGCCTGGTAAAAAGGAAGCATTTTTTTTTTCTGAGACATATGAGAGGAGGGATGAACTGAGAAACTCTGGGAGGTTGAACTAGAATGGTGGGCAACAGCTGGAATATAAGTTAAAAAAGAAGAAGACCTTACTTAGGAAGAGGGTCTTGTCAAAGTGATTGCATAAGGATTTTGAGATGAAATTATTCTTTTGTTTGGCCTGACATGAAATAATCAGACTCTCTAACAAAAAGAATACTCAGTTTGGCAGAAGAGGAGAAGGTACTTAATGTTTATTTCTTTTGGCAATTTTTTACTGTTTGCCCCAGCTATCATCAAACTTAAAACCCTCTTCTGTATACACTTCTCAGTTGCCGAGGTCACAAATGTGTACTAAAATACCTTGATTAGCAAACTTTGAATTTGTAATTTTGGTTATATTGAATTTACTGTGTCAGGAGCTAGGGGTGCGGGGTAGATATTCATGTACTTTCCAGACCTTATGGTCCTAGGATAGATCTCTCCCCTCTCCTCTCAGCATGTGGTTTTATGGAAGCCTTGTACTGTGTCTGCTTATGTGAGAGAGTGTGTGTGTGTGTGTGTGTGTGTGTGTGTATGTGTGTGTGTGTGTGTGTGTGTGTATTGTTAGCATCTGTATGTGCAAGTAGAGTCCAGAGGTTGATGTAGATTATCTTCCTCTTTTATTCTCCATTTTATGGTATTGAGACAGAGTCTGCCACAGAACTTGGAGTTACTTACCTCAGTAAGGGCAATGCATCAATAGGTAGACCACTGAGGAATGTGACTCCTTCTTCCACTGAAACCTCTGAGTATTAATTAGTAGTTCCTATAGGAGAAGTGGGGCTCAGGAGGCCCTCCTCCATCCATGGTGGAAGGTTACTGAGTCTCGTCTTCTGCAGTGATCACCACATATTAGCTGCTGTGCCTTTGTAGGTACTTGGTTAAAATCATTTTGGTTAGCACCATAAACCAATGTCTTGTTCAGTGTTTTCTTAAGTAAAATTCACTATGTTAATTTTGAAACAAGGCCTTACAACTATCCCACATTGGCTTCAAACTTGTCCCCTTCCTTCCTCTGCCTTAGGCATGCTGGAGTAAAAGGATTTGTATGTGCATTCACTCCCTTATGGCATTTTCATTTATTTTCCTTACATTGCAGAGTCCATTCACTGTGAACTCTTCTATCTTTGGAATGTTAAAACCAGGGTTTTCTAACTTGTTTGTACTCCTTGTTAAGTGGAAAAAAAAAAACAAAACAAAACAATGTTTACATCATAGACTCCTGGAAAGATGTGAATCAAGTAACAGTAGACCCAGTACTGAACATTCTGTCAAAAATGTCCTGTGACTATGAACTTTCAAATCTCAGAGTGGGTCATTTGCAGGACTAAATATGCTGCTACCTCCTTCCATTGCTTGAGATAGAAAATAATACCAATTGTCAAACCATCCATATGTGAATTCTTCTATACCTAGCAATTCAACTCTATAAATTCATGCAGAGAATTGATTCTCAATGTGTAAGAAACATGATTTTTTTTGCTTATATTACTGAAGAAAGCCATAAACATGCAGACATATTACACACATGAAGAATTATGCTTCATATTTTAAAAACAGATTATTTTATGAAAGTTAAGTCTCACAAGGTCAATTAATAAGAGAGAATATGTTTACTTTATATTGTTGTTGGGAAAACACATTCAGTGGGAGCTTTAAAGAGGCCAAGAATAAAGATTAGGACTTGAGATATGCATAGTATCTATAATAGTGTAGGTTCAATGCCCAGTACCATTGGGAATTAGTTACACATAATTTTTGGGAAAAAAATCCCCAAATTAAAAGGTATTGATTTCCTGATAGTTATTTTTAGTGGACAAAGTTGAATAGTTTTGAGTTAGAATTCTGAAGTTTGTAAATAAACCATATTGAACATTTATCATTTCTATAATAACTAGAAATGAGACTTAATCTTAAAATGTGTTATTTGTTTGAATGGAACATGTTCACGCTAGTGAGTACTGCTGCATACACTTGTGTTATTTTTCTCTCTGATAAAGAACATTCAAAGAAATAGATGTGGAATAGAAAGAAATGTTGGTTAAAAAGGAGAAGGGAAAACCTGGCTCATCCTTACCCATTTAAAATCCTGAAAAAGTCAATAAAACATTTTGGAGTTAATGTTTATGTTCAAATACTAACTGGAAAGAAAGAAAGAAAGAAAGAAAGAAAGAAAGAAAGAAAGAAAGAAAGAAAGAAAGGAAGGAAGGAAGGAAGGAAGGAAGGAAGGAAGGAAGGAAGCAGAAACAACAGCGATAACAGCAGCAAATCAGAGCTGTTGGAACCTTGAAGAATAAACAGAAATTCCAAGGTCCTCTCCCACACAGGGTACTCTATTCCTGCTCATCAGAGAAATATAAAGATCTTTTGTTGATTATGAGTCTGAAAAAAAAAATTAAACCCGGTCTCTGTAAACTATTCCCATCATCTAATGTTTATACTGGGGAGAAAACAATATAGCATAATGAATCAGAGGATGCTACTTCATTTTCTTATTTCATATTCGAATTCAGTCTGGCATAATTATGGTGTTTATGAAGTTTAAAGTGATGTATGTAGCAAAAAGGATGTAGAGAGAATTCATGCTCTGTTATGTCAGTAAGCAGCCCATTTCCAAATAGGATGACAATCTTTAAGAGCATAAGTAATATATGTTTTTGTTATCAACCACCAATTATCATGTGTAAAAACAAAATATCTCTATGATGAATTAGGAAAAATTGAGGTATTCCTAAATACATAACATTTCAATCCAAAGGAGGATGGCAATAGCAGAAACATTTTATACTTAGAGATAAAAACTCAACAGCAACCACAAAATATCCCTCACACCAGTGGTCTGTGAGAAAAGAACTCAGAAAGAAACAGGAAATTATAAATGAGCAGATCTGCCTTTGGCTGTAGGCAAGATCCCTGAGACAGTACTAAGGGATGAGGTCACCAAACACCTAGAAAGATATAAGCTGATAAAACTTAATCAGGCTAGTTTCACAAAGGACAAATCCTTTCTGACAAATCTGGTGACATTTTTGCCTGGCACAGAGGGCATTAAAAATAAGGACATTTGTGGCATGAGAGAGAATGCAGCCGAGAAGGCAGGAAGTGTAGGTGACATCCCTGGGAATGAGATGCGGCCGTAGCTTGTGATAGGATGCCACTTGGGTGACATATCACCTCAAATCACTGACTTTGTTAAGATACTCATTCCAGTCATAAGCCCTGAGAAACACAGTAAATTAAGCGGCATTCTTAGCTGAGGGCCACATTACAAAATTACATGTCTACTGTCTTCAAATGTTGCCCATCTGTGGTACATATCTGCAGTTGGTCTTTGTAGTTTATTTAATATTTTCTCAGTTATTTATTCATGTTTTTCTAAATGTTCTCTTTTCTACTTTTTGTTGGCATATGCATTGGAGTCAGTGACATTTCACAGAGTCATACCCTGATCTCTGAGAGCAACTTTTGGGGCATGGTAATAATGGGTTTTGTGGGGTGTTGTAGCATCTTTAGTCTGGGACATTTTAGGAAAGTGCTTTTCGGTGCTTAGTATACTTGACAGCCTGCTGCTCTTTTTCAAAGGTTAATGTTGAAATGCTCTAAAATTGGGCAAGTAATAGGGTCAAAGACCCAGAAGTTCAAAAGATGAAATGCGAGTCTCCTGCTCAGCTACCCCACTGGTGTCAGCCTACAGATAGGCTTGTCTCTTTCACTCTAAAAATAAAAGTAATCAGAACTGAAACACACACATACAAACAACGTATCCAGGTCCTGCTGTGCTTTTCACTCATCTCTGTTTTTTTACGGTATGATTTTTCTACACTATTTTCCCATTTTCCTTAGTTTAAGCCTAGCCTGTTTGTCTCAATGCATTGTAACATCGATCTGGCAATTTCTTCCAAAGAACAAAGGAGAGAACTCTTGATAACAAACCTCTGTTTTATTGTTGTTCCTGGGTTTTTATTTTCATCTTTCAACATTTAACCATTTTTGTTCTTAACATGTTCAACAACTCTTACTATTAATTACATCTACCCTTCCTTTATCATGATTATGGTGGATGAAAAAGTCAGAAAAATCACTAAAGTCTCCATATCCCAAATATACCAAATACATATTATATTTGCAAGGTAAGGAAGAATAAAAGTCTCTCTCTCTCTCTCTCTCTCTCTCTCTCTCTCACACACACACACACACACACACACACACACCTAGATAGATAGATAGATAGATAGATAGATAGATAGATAGATAGATAGATAGATAGACAGACAGACAGATAGACTAATGTTGATTCACAATTTGAAGGGCCAGGCCCTCATGATGGGGAAGCCATGGCGACAGGAGCATGAGGCCAGTGTTGCCATTGTGTTCATCATCAGGAAGTAGTGCAGTAAATGCTTGCACTCAGCTCACCTTTTTATTCACTTCTGAACCCAGCCCTTGAGAGAGCACCACATCCGTTCAGCAGTGAGCCTTCCCTTCTCAATCCTGGAAGCATCCTTATAGCTATCCCCAAAAGTATCTTTGCTTGATGACTCCAACGTCAGTGAAGATGACAATGGAAGTTGACAATCACAATTGCCATGAAGTCTGAGGTGGTTTGTTAAAACCACGAGGGAACTGAGTCCAGTGACAGCCTACACAAAATATCTTCTTTCATGTCTTCCTTTGTTTTATTTTTGTTTTTGTTTTTTTTTTGTCTTTATCTCTCTTGCTTTTTAGTGTCATAGATACTGAAGCATCCTGGGTTCTATTATATTATTCCTCCTATCCATGTTTCCACTAACTTTAGAAAACAGTGACACCCAACACTTCCTTAGCCATCTGGCTGCTTGTAGCCAAGCACTCTGTGATCTACAATATATCCCCAGGCAATGCAAACTTCACTTGTTCTAAAGATATGTTCTAAGGCACCCGTATTGTGAATCTTAAATGTCAATGAAGAGAATGAATGGGTTCAACATGTATTAATTGAGGAGGGAATCCGTTAAATGTTGTAATTTGTACCAAGGTAAGTAAGGACAAAGAAGCTCCTATGTACAGCCCATAAAGAATGTTAGAATGCATTTATAAACAGAGGCAGGTTTATCATGGCTGAATCTCATGACATATGAATTATACTTCAAGGAAGCTGTAACAAAAAAAATAAACCAAAAGCCTAGTTTATCCACAAGGGAAAATGGTTAAAAAATCACCAGCTTTTCACTGGGCATAATTTATATGTTTTTTGATGGCTAAGAATCATTTTTATTCTTAATAGTTTTCTTCTCATCACATTCTGGTGAAGGAGAAGACATTGGAAAGCAGAATTAATCAAAACAGTACACTCGACAAGGACACTCTGAAATCTTTTTATGTCTAGGTTGTAATCTTTTGCACATTTTTCTGGAATGTCCTATTGCCTTTCACTGGTCTAAATATTTTCTCATTTTCCTGATAGTCATTTATTGGATTGTTTCTGTCAAATCTCTTATACTTCTCCCCTTTTCTCTCTCACCCACTTTCAGAAGAGTAAGAAAAAAAGAATAGAAGATAATTTGACAAAATTTCAATATTATGTGCAGTATGTCACAGCGTGTTCTCTGATTATAACAGTGTATAGCTCCTGGGTGTGATACCATGTTTTCAGTTATGTGGCACCATATTGTTTGCATGTAAAAGCATGTTGTCTTTATGTGACTAGTTACTCTGCCTTGCTTCTTGCTATTCTTTATGACCCTCATAACTCTCTGTGACCTCACCATTGCAAATTAAGGTGCATCCAGTTCACCAGGCTGACTCTTATCTTCATTCATTCATTCATTCATTCATTCACTATTATGTCTGTATTAAGTCTGACACTCAGAGCATGGAAAGATGCTATAGATCTTCATCTCAATAGGGGGACTCAGGACCTACCTATTTCTCCAATATTAACTTTATTTCTTTCATTAGGATATAGAGATCCATGTTGATTAATTTCCTTTACTTACTATTTCCAAATGATTTTTAAATGCTTTCTCCATATAAAGCTCCTTCCCAGACCAATATAGCAGTCTTTTGCTTTTCCTACTTTCACAGTAACAACTTCTGCATTGCTAAATACCATACTTTAGTTCTCTTTCACTTCATTTACCTAGTATGTCTATGAAGCAATTAGCCTGTCCCTACTACTGGAAACCCTTCATTAGCCATAGATTCTGTCTATCACTAGATCAAGACCACTCAATTTGTTACTGGATGTTATTTCTTAATACCTTTAGTGGTTCACATGGCCATTATAATTTTTAACTGTTTCTGTGCTTTTTTTTATTATGTATTTTCCTCAATTACATTTCCAATGCTATCCCAAAAGTCCCCCACACCCCTGCCCACTCCCCTACTCACCCATTCCCATTAGTTCGATCATTTTCTTGTAGACACTTATCATGATACATGTGTCCTCAACCTGTAATTCTCCCATGAATTCCAGGCTGATATGTAGAGTGCCAATTTTGCTGTGTTTTAGAGTTTTAACAGGAATCACAAACAACGTTAAGCACACACACACACACACACACACACACACACACACACACACACACACACACGTAGCTAGGGATATAGCTTGGTCAATAGAGTCCTTATGTGATAACCACGAATTTGATCTCCACATATAGAGGCTGGTCATGGTGGTGCATGAACAGGTGTTTCTTCCAACACACACACACACACACACACACACATTTCCTACTTATACATCTAACCTGTCTTAGTATAGTGTGAGTATCTTCCCAAATGAGAGCATACTTACCCCTGGATATGTCTGTTTTCTGAGGCTGAAGCCACGGCTTTGTATTATCTTTGACTCACTATAACTTCTAGGAAATCACAACTTTTATTTGTCTCAGTCTTCACAAAAACAAAAACACAAAAAATTTCTGGGTTTAAGTTTATTAATCTCTACTAGAGCCTCTCTGTTCCCAGCCCCCTTCTGTGTCACAGTTAAATTATAGCAATATTTTTCTTTGAGCTTTGGGGTCTTGACATAAGCTGTTATTCTATCTACAATGTTTCTGCATACATCCTATTATATACTCACTTTCAATCTCTTCTCTGATGCCAGTAGATCAGTGCAAGCAGCCTACATCATTAAAAATATAAAAATCACAATCCACTCCAACCCAGATTTTCTGTCTCACTAACCCTCTCTTTTCTTTCAAGTACTTACCGCAGGCTCACACAACATGCATTTATTTGTTGATTTATCTTGCACCTCCTCCGATTAGAATACAAGATCAATAGCAGCAGCATTTTTAGCAGGCCTGGTGGCTGCTATATTTCCAGCACATTTCAAGTCTACTAATAAATGTTTGCTCAATAATTGAAAGGAAAAATGAATAGAACTACTACTTTGTTATTTTCTCTCAACCTCAGTGCCCCCATTTCTTCCTTCCTCTTCTCTTTAGTGAAAGGCTCCAGCATGCACACATGCCTAGATGCATCCATACATAATACCTGGCTCAGAGTCGTCTTCATATTGTCTTTTCCTCATCCCTCACATCCAATCAGCTTTTCTATTTTGTTGGCACTCTAAATGCCTGAAAATAGCTCTCTCATCATTTTTGTTTGCTTCTTTTCTACTGGCAATGCCCAATTATCTCAGTGTTTTCAAATGTTGGATAAATAATCTCTCTGATGTGTGATTTCTATTCCTTTATCTTTGCTGCAATGAATCATAGATCCGATCATGTCATAATCCTGCATAAAAAGAACACTCCAGTGCCTTCTGTTTTCAAATCAGATACAAATATCTGTCATGTCATTTAAAGTCAGCCCTTCAAAGATATTCCATACTGACTGTTACAATCCTTGTACCCAGGGTTCTTTTAACTTCTCATTCTCCAGGATTTATGTGTGTGTGTGTGTGTGTGTGTGTGTGTGTGTGTGTGTGTGTGTGTGTGTGTGTATACACTTATACCTACATATGTATGTATGTATATATGTATGTATGTATGCATACTGAGGAACATGCCCTTTACAACCTTTACTCAAACGATACTTCTCCACAGCAACTATTCCATATACTTTCCCTTTCAGGAGTGTTCATGATTCTATGCTTGTACATACACAGCTTAAATATTGCTTCTTTTGGCATTCTTCCCTAAACTCTTGGTCAAATTAATTGCTTTCTCCTTTGGAATCACTTAAAATTATATTTATGCGTTTGGTATAATATTTACCTTGTAATATTGTAGTTATTTAATTATTCTCCTGTTGGCATTTCTTCCTGTGGTGTATCTCACAATGATTTAGAGTGTGGGTTTGCAGAACAGATGGCTTAGGTTCAACATTGGGCCCCACAGATTGCTCACAAGTTACTTAGGTGCTTTACTCACCAATTTCTACATCTTTACAGCAGGATTATTAAAATATACCTCACAGAGTCCTTGTCAGGGCAAGAATCAAAGGTCATAGTTTTTCACATTCAAGTTCAATTTTAGCCTTGGCCTCTGCTCTGTGATGAAGTTGTCATAATTTGATCTTTAGTATGAGTAAAGTCCGTTAATTTATTAATATTTTATACTGGAAGTTTACAAAGAAAATTCAGCATAGTCATGACTAATATCTATCAGTTAAATATTCTTCTGGGTTTTATCTTATCTTCTGCTGGGTTTAATTGCTTTGAGAGAGCAATAACAAAACAAGGAACAGTGCATATTATTATTCCCTCCTGGCCTTTCAGAATGAATTATCAAAATGTAGAAATTTCTATCTATCTATCTATCTATCTATCTATCTATCTATCTATCTATCTATCTATCTATCTATCTATCTAGGTAGGTAGAGAGAAAGAGAGAGAGAGAGAGAGGGAGGGAGAGGGAGACCTTTATTATGAATTGTTCTAGTCTTTGCTTATTTTTTAGTGCTCCATAGGCTTTTATGCAGATTTAAATATTCTCAAATTGCAAATCATTACTTCACCAAACCATACATGTCTGGTGAGCTGGAATGTTGATCTCAAATTTTATAACACACACATTTTATGATTCATTCTGCTATAGTAATGTGCATAAGAATCAAATGAATTATTTTTTAATGTTAAAGGAAATTCTCAACTATTATTTGGCTCCTCAAATGTCAACTGCACGAATAAAATGTCAAGCATGACCAGCCATGTAGCTATATACTTATTATCCTTAATATCTTCACTGTTAGCATCATTGAAGAGACACTGATTTGATCTGTTTACATTTGTACGTCATAGAGTGAACACTGATGTCTAAGCATATCTTCCATCTAGTTAATTTGTCATAACACTATAATAGAATAACTATTGTTTGGCTTGAAATTAAAAGGAAATAGATCCTCAGATTATTTGCTTACCCATGACTCCACTACTGAACTATGTTAGTGTGTCAAAGTGTAGATGGAATATCTAAATTGATAGGTGAGTAATAGAAATCTTCATTTCTATGTTAGTTTTTTTCCTCTACCTACAAGTATATTTGTTTATATTATAAAAATACCCAAATCGAATTCATTCTCTAATATTTTGTTACTCACTAAACATCTTTTTGAGTTTAACTACTTGGGGATTTAACTGTAGTTTTTTTTTTTCAATTCACTTACTTGGTGTGAGACATATCTCTCTACTGGTACCATCATAAGTATAATTTTCTCATATTTATTTTTGAATATATGTGAGAAAATTCTGTTTTCCTTCTAAATAATAATCCTGATGAGTCCCCCATACATAAAATCCTTTGCAAGCTACACATCAGTGCACAGCTTGGGATTTTGATTGAAGGCTCAATCCTTTCTTTAGTTGACAAGTTCAAGTTTAGGGGTCTGATTTCCTGAAATCCGTTTTCCTTCCTTTGTAAACATTTTTTTAATCTTAAAATTTGATAGCTTGCTTGGAAAACTAAGAGGTATTAAGAGAAAAAGAAAAATGATGGATTCTGGGGGATGGGGGTGGGGTGGACAAAATCACAAGGAGGGAGAGGAGCCAGAAAAGAATCATTCTTTATGTAACATATTTTGAAAAAGGTGTAGTTGAACTAATCAGAGGTTGGGTTCTTTAGATGAAAGTGGAGTTTAGGTGATTAAGAGACTAAGTATGAAAAACAAAAGTTAAAAAGAAGGAAATGTTTTCAATTGTCCAAGTGACAAGACCTGTGCCCATATCTTAGGCATTGCAATGATGACATGTCTGAAAAAGAGAATGTTGAGAGGAAATGTTCATTTTACTTATGTTTTTATTATTAATAAATTTTATATTTCTTCAATTCATTTTTTTACAGTCCAGTCATTATCCCCCTGCCCCTCATGGTGTGCCCTCTGACTGTTCCTTATCCTATTCTTCCACCCCTGTCTCTAAGAGGATGTCCCAACCTCCCTCACTCCTCCCCAGCAGATCTCCCCACTCGCTGGGGCCTCAAGTCTCTCCAGGATTATGTGCATCTTCTCTCACAGAGGCCAGACCAGGCAGTCCTCTGCTCTCTATATGTTTTGGGGGCCTCATATCAGCTGGTGTATGCTTCCTGTATGAGAGATCTCAGGATATATGTTAGTAGGTACTGTGTGTCTTGGGGTTGCCCTCCCCCTCAGGTTCTTCCAGCTTTTCCCTAATTCAACCACAGGGGTCCCTGGATTCTGTCCATTGTTTGGGTGTAAGTATCTTACTCTTTCAGTTATTTGTTGGGCCTCTCAGAGGGCAGCCATGCTAGCTACTGCCTATAAGAACACCACAGCATCAGTAATTGTGTCAGGCCTTTGAACCTTACCTTGAGATAGATGCTAATTTGGGCCTGTCACTGGACTTCCTTTCCCTCATGCTTTTCTCCATTTTTGTCCCAGAAGTTCTTTTAGACAGGGACAGTTCTGGATTGTTCATCGTTTTAAAAATGTCATTTTTTCATGTAGGGATGGTGGGGTAGAACAGCTTACGAAACAGCATGCAGAATCCTAGTACATAGTAAGAGAAAGGCAAGTGAAAAACTACTTCTCCAAGGATACATAATCAGTGACCCACTTCCCCAATTAGATTTCATCTTCTACAGTGCTATCGTGTGTCCTTACTCAAATCAGATGTTTCCTGCATTTGATACTTCCAGCTCAAAGGTGAAGTATAAATGCTACTCAAGGCACTAAAATTCCACACACACCGTTTTTGTTTTCATGATGTGACTTTTGAACTATGAAAAAGTTAGAATCTGAAATGGCTCCCAAAGGCCAGTGTTTTCAACCTGTGCTATTGTTAAGTTATGAAATTATAAATGAGTTGTGCCTATGTGGGAAGAAGTTAGGCTAGTATGGGCATACTCTGAAGAGCTATCAGGACCCTGTTCCTTATTCTGTTTTCTAGCCACCAGAAATTAAACTGATGTGATATATGCTCACCTTGCTAGGTTTATGCACAGTATGCCCAAAGATGTGTAGATAAGGACTCATTTTTTACAAAAGAAAATTTTAATTTTAGAAGAGCTAATAATATTCAATAAAGGAAGAACATTAAAGCAGAATCCTAGTGCATTTACAACAACATTGCAGATTTTATTTTAATTTTCTGTTGAAATGTTTCTTTCTGGAACTCATCAATTGTAAAGGTCTTGCCATCGTAGTGAATAAAACAGTTCCTAGAGTACCATTATAATCGCAGGGGATTTTATAGTATGCAGTGTCTTCGACACAATTATTTGATCACTTATTGTTACAGAAGCTCAAAATATCTACCTCTCTTATCCTGAAACACTCTTCAAGCAAAACTTGAACTATTTTCAAGTGAAATAGTATTTTACTTGAAAGCTATTTTGATTTCCTGAATTTGATTCTTGATCATCACAGATTCCCAGCTTAAAAAGAGAGAGAGAGAGAGAGAGAGAGAGAGAGAGAGAGAGAGAGAGAGAGAGAGAAAACCAGCATTCTATTTGAAAGACAGAAAACAAAAGCTTGTTTTATTTACTTTTCTATAGTATGAAAAAAAATCTGACAGGCAGATTAAAAATGGTGATTGAAATCCAACCTTTAATTTAACATTTGGTGTGACTTTAAAGTGTTGAAAATTGATAGGGGCCAGAGGATGAGTCCCTATGCATTGCTGAGGACAACACCACAGAATGGCAGGCTTGGAAAGATGAGAAATCACAGTAGAACAAAAACTGATTTGAGTCTTCTCATAAGGAAATAGGAAAGATCACTATAAGTGAATGAATCATCTCATGGGAAGTCTGTGATCTCTGAATGCAAAATGCAGATGGAGGGGGTTGTGATGCCATGCTTGAGGTCTTCTCTAATAGCCAGTCTTTCCATCTGTGATCTTCTAATCTTAAGGTTCACCAGGAAGGGACAGCTAGCTGAGGCTCAGGTCTTGTATCTACCTGCTGAGATAACAGGTTTTGTATTTCATTCCCCAGGAAGTACTGTGAAGTGTGAAGGCAGAAAACCCATCCCCAGTCTCTTCCTACATGATGATCATTAGTTGACCTGTAGTTACATTCTCCACATTTCTGCATATTTGTTTGAAATGCATGTATATGTGCTAAGTAGTTGGAGACTTTAGTCATAAGTTCCTCATCTACTAAACTGAAACGGCTACTTTCCCAAGTAGGTCATGGGATTCTTCATGACATTTGGTGTATATAATAGTTATTTCTACACTGCCAGTCACTCCTTCAAATATAATGACTTACAAGATTGAGGATGTAGCTCAGTTGGCAGATTGCTGGTAGGATGTAGCAAACCCTGGGTTCTACCAGAAGCAACACATAAACTGGGGGTGGTTGTTCATGTCTGCGATCTAATCACTGGGAAATATATGTAGGCAGGTCAGAAGTTCACAGTCTTTTTCCAGTTAGCCTTGGCCCCATAAACATATTTTTCCTCAGGAAAAAAAAAAAGATAAGTTAAATATGATCTGCATTTGGAGTTCCTCAAGTTGAAACAGAATTTTTTCACAGTGGAAGTATATAATTTAAGTATGCCAAAATTTTTTGTGAGTCTCTTCACATACCAATATTTATGACATTATATAGGACAATATTCTTTGTTAGGAAGTGATAGCAAGAAAAGAGTTGTTGAAAAAAATTCTATCAAAAAGAACAGAAAAGCTATTCTATGTACTTATTATCTAAAGTTTGATTACCATCTCAGTATATCTTCTAACAATATCCACTCTTACTTTTAAAACTAAAAAGAATTTATTACTTTTATGTATTTTAAATTATTTGAGAATTTCATATATCAAATTTCTTGATGAAATTCTCCCCTCCTACAAATCATTCCATATATAGTCCTATTCCACACCCACCCTCACTTATGTTTTCAATTTTTGATAAAAGCCTATCTAGTCTAATTAATGTTTTCTATAACCTTTGGATCTCTGACGAAAGATAGCTGAGAATGTTAGATCAATCAGGGACTATACCTTTAAAGAAAAATAATTGTACTTCTCCAGGTGGATAGTTACCAGTTACCACAAGCATCTCAGCCCGGAAATGGATTCCATTCTCACCTCCAATTTGCATGCTGAGATTTTGTCTGGCTTAAGGCTGCACAGGACTTTTTCATACAGCTACAACAGCTGTGTGTTCATATATGCAATACCCTGTGATGTCCAGGAAACATTGTTTTCTTGAAGCTATCTACCACCTCTGGCTCTTAAAAGCCTTTCATGCCCCTCTTCAGTGATGATAAGTTATTCCTTTAACATCCTGTGTGTATTTTGATCATTCATACGGTGAGAAAATAGCTAAAATGTGAAAACCTTTTCTTCCAGATAAAATTCTCTCCAGATCTGACACATATCGTTAACATTTGGTAAAGTTACCACCATCTTTCCCAGAATTTGAGATGTTGTACTATTATGTCGGCAGCTAAGGATAAAGGGGAAATATGCTTTTATACAAATGAGACCAAGAGCTGATGAATTGGCTCACTGGAGAAAACACATGTGCTTCAATGGTCAGCACCACATTTCAAATACCCATCACATATATAAGAAGACTAGAGTCAGCCTCTCCACATCTGAGTGCTTGGGAATCAGGGACAGGGTATCCCTGGAGGACGCTGGCCAGGAAGATAGCTAGGATTGATGAGTTCTGGGTTCAATGAGATATCCTGTGGAGATTGAGCAAGGCAAACATCTGCTGTAAGTCACTTGTTTCCACATGCATATGCATACATGTACAGAAGCACTGAACACATGCAAACAGTCATATATGAATTTACACACACACACACACACACACACACACACACACACACACACACACAAATTATCCCTGTGCAATTCCCTGGACCTGTATTAACTCTGGGGAAGAGGTGAAGGAGACTTACAAATGGAACCTATCTCTCAAGTTGCCTGGAAATTTTCTTCCTCCTCCTCCTCCTCCTCCTCCTCCTCCTCCTCCTCCTCCTCCTCCTCCTCCTCCTCCTTGTCCTCCTCCTCCTCCTCCTCCTCCTCCTCCTCCTCCTCCTCCTCCTCCTCCTCCTCCTCCTCCTCCTCCTCCTCCTCCTCCTCCTCTTCTTCTTCTTCTTCTTCTTCTTCTTCTTCTTCTTCTTCTTCTTCTTCTTCTTCTTCTTCTTCTTTAACATGATTTTATTATTTTCAACTGTTAATATTCAACAAACAGAATAACTATTTTAAGATATATTTTGTTGATATGCCTCCTTTTGTGGGGCAGTGGGCTGTGCACAGACAGCTTGGTTTCCAGTCGAGCAAAGGTCTGGAACCCCGGGGACCTGATGGGTGCTGAGTTCAACCTACATAGGACAGAAGGTGTTCGATCATGTCTGACCCCACAGCCTCCTCAGGAAAGGTGTGTGGCTATCAGTCACATGGCAGCAGCACCAAGCCTTCCCACATACAAATAAGGTTTCCCCCAAACTCTCAGTCAAAGCTAATGAGAGGTACCTGCTGTCAAACCCTGAAGTACCCCCAAAACTGTATATAAATCCTATCCAGGGAATTAAAGGTGTGTGAGAACTACTCAGTCATCTGAGACTTTTGTTACAAGAGCTCTAACACTTGGAAGAGATCTGCTCTCCTGAAGTACCAGCGGAGGTCCCACCGCACTCCTCACTGGATAGTGGGCTTCTGGTTGGCCCAGCCCAACCCAACTAAGTGCAGAGCAGCTCAGAGTTATCAAGTGACCTGGAAGGCACAACAGAGACATTACCTCCCTGCCTGCACTGGCTTCCCTTCACCGGAACCTTGTACCAGGCGTGGTCAGAGATCTCCGTGAAACACCTCTGGTACCCAGGCCCACATTTTTTTAATTTATGATTTTATTAATTTGGATACTGTCTCTGTGCTCTCTGGTTGGTCTGGCTAAGGGTTTATCTATCTTGTTGTTTTTCTCAAAGAACCAGCTCCTGGTTTTGTTGATTCTTTGTATAGAACTTTTTGTTTCTATTTGGTTGATTTTAGCCCTGAGTTTATTTCCTGTGGTCTACTCCTCTTGGGTGTATTTACTTCTTTTTCTTTTATGTTTTTTGTTTTGTTTTGTTGTTGGTGGTGGTGGTTTTTGTTGTTGGTGTTGTTGTTTTCGAGACAGAGTTTCTCTGTATAGTCCTGGATGTCCTGGAACTCACTCTGTAGACCAGGCTGTCCTCAGACTCAGAAATTCACCTGCCTCTGCCTCCCAAGTGCTGGGTATTTACTTCTTTTTGTTCTAGAGCTTTCAGGTGTGCTGTTAAGGTGCTAGGGTAAGCTCTCTTCAGTTTCTTTTTGGAGGCACTTGGGACTATGAGTTTTCCTCTTACCACTGCTTTCATTGTGTCCCATAAGTTTTGGTATGATGTGTCTTCATTTTCATTAAATTCTAAAAAGGCTTTACTTTCTTTATTTCTTCCTTGACCAAGTTATCATTGAGGAGAGTGTTGTTCAGCTTCCATGTGCATGTGAACTTTCCGTTGTTTTTGTTGGTATTAAGACCAGCCTTAGTCCATGTGATCTGATAGGGTGCATGAGATTATTTCAGTGTTCTTGTATATGTTGAGGCCTGTTTAGTGACCAATTATATAGTCAGTTTTGGAGAAGGTACCATGAGGTGCTGAAAAGAAGGACTATTCTTTTGCTTTAGGATGAAATGTTCTTGCGCGGATATGGGAGATGGAGACCTTTGCTTTATCTTTTTTTTTTTTTTTTTTAATAACTATCAACTGCCATCATGTTTTGTAATTTGGGGGTCTTGATTTCACCATTGTTGGTGAAGGAAATTTTGAATAAATATGCATAACCTTAAAAATATCTGTTAGATTCATTTGTTTTTTAGCTTCTGTGAGTTTCACTGTGTCTCTGTTTAGTTTCTGTTTACATGATCTGTCCATTGATGAGAGTGGGGTGTTGAAGTCTCTTACTACTATTGTGTGGGGTGCAATGTGTGCTTTTAGCTTTAGTAAAGTTTCTTTTATGAATGTGGGTGCCCTTGCATTTGGAGCATAGATGTTCAGAATTGAGAGTTCATCTTGGTAGATTTTTCCTTTGACCACTATGAAGTGTCTTTCCTTTTCTTTTTTGATAACTTCTGGTTGAAAGTCGATTTTATTCAATATTAGAATGGCTACTCCAGCTTTTTTCTTGGGACCATTTGCTTGGAAAATTGTTTTCCAACCTTTAACTCTGAAGGAATAGCTGCCTTTGCCACTGAGGTACATTTCCTGTATGCAGCAAAATGCTGTGTACTGTTTATGTAGCCAGTCTGTTACTCTACGTCTTTTTTTTTTTTGGGGGGGGGGGGTTGAGTCCATTGATGTTAAAAGATATTAAGGAAAAGTGATTGTTACTTCCTGTTATTTTGTTGTTAGAGTTGGAATTATGTTTGTGTGGCTATCTTCTTCTGGGTTTGTTGAGAGATTACTTTCTTGCTATTTCTAGGGTGTAATTTCCTTCCTTGTGTTGGTGGTCTCCATCTATTATCCTTTGTGGATTTCTGGAAGGATATTGTGTAAATTTGGTTTTGTCAAGCAAGGTCTTGGTTTCTTCATCTATGGTAATTGAGAGTTTTGCTGGGCATAGTAGTTTGGGCTGACATTTGTGTTCTCTTAGGGTCTGCATGACATCTGTGCAGGATCTTCTAGCTTTCATAGTGTCTGGTGAGATGTCTGGTGTAATTCTGATAGATCTGCCTTTATATGTTATTTGACATTCTTCCCTTACTATCTTTAATATTTTTTTCCTTGTTTAGTGCATTTGATATTTTGATTATTATATGAAAGGAGGAATTTCTTTTCTGGTTCAATCTATTTGGAGTTCTGTAGGCTTCTTGTATAGTCATGGGTGTCTCTTTCTTTAGGTTAGGGAAGTTTTATTCTATAATTTTTGTTGAAGATATTTATTTGCTCTTTAAGTTGGGAATCTTTGCTCTCTTCTATACCTATTATCCTTAGGTTTCATCTTCTCATTGTGTCCTGGATTGCCTGGATATTTTGGGTTAAGAGCTTTTTGCTATTTTGCATTCTGTTGGACTGTTGTGTCAATGTTTCCTATGGTATCTTCTGCATATCTATCTCTTGTATTCTGTTGCTGATGCTTGCATCTGTGACTCCTGATTTCTTTACTAGGTTTACTAACTCCAGCTTCTCTCCTTTTGTGATTTCTTTATTGTTTCTATTTCCATTTTTAGGTCTTGGATGGTTTTGTTCATTTCCTTTGCATATTTGATTGTGTTTTCCTGTGATTCTTTAAGGAATTTTTGTGTTTCCTCTTTAAGGGCTTCTAGCTGTTTACCTGTGTTCTTCTGTATTTCTTTAAGAGAGTCCTTCTTAAAGTTCTCTATCACCATATTGAGAAGTGATTTTCTATCTGAATCTTGCTTTTCCAGTGTGATGGTGTATCCAGGACTTGCTATGGTGGGAGAATTTGGTTCTGATGATACCTAGTAACCTTGATTTCTGTTCTTATGCTTGCCTCCTGGTATCTGATTATCTCTAGTGCTACTTGCCCTAACTATATCTGACTGGAGCCTATCCTTCCTGTGATCCTAGTTGTGTCAGAACTCCTCAGAGTTCAGCTTTCTCTGTGATCCTGTGATTCTGGAATCCTTTAATCCTGAGATCCTGGGTGTGTCAGAGCTCCTGGGAGTCAATCTGTCTTTGGGACCTTGGGATCCTGGTATGACGAAAATCCTGGGATCCTGGGATTCTGAGATTCCTGGGCATGTTAGAGTGCCTGGGAGTGGAGCTTCTTCTGGTTGTTGTGGGACTGGCTGCAGAATTAGTGTCTAAGGTCTGCTCAGGGCACCACTGATCCTATGATTCAGGGCACCACTGATCCTATGATCCAGGGCAAGTTAGAGTGCCTGGGAGTTGAGATTCCTCTGGGTGTTTTGGGACTGGCTGCAAAGTTCACACCTAAGGTCTGTTCAGGGCACCTGACCAGACCTGAAGGAACCCATGCTACTGGTCAGGCAGATTTTCTGGGTGCCTGGGTCCTGCTGGTCCCAGTTACTTCTGGTGTTGGTGTGGATGTTGCATCCTACTCACCTCTGATCCTATGATCCTGGGTGTGTTAACAGCCTTGGAGTAGATCTTTCTCTAGGTGTTGTGGGACTGACTGAAGAATTTTCACCAAGGTCTGCTCAGGGCACTGGACCAGACTGGAAGGAACTCGTGCCACTGGTCAGGCAGAGTTCCTGGGTGCCTGAGTCACCTGTATTTGTTTATTTTACTATCTGTAAATATTCACCAGTTTTAGGATACTTTGGACATAATTAATATACTTTATTTGAATTTTATCTGAATATAAATAGATGTCATTAAGTTTTCTATATTGTTGAAATATATATATTCTTTATGTTTGATGCAGTTTGTATTCTCTCATGTTTTGGATATATCACAGGTTCAGGAGAAAAAAAAATCTTTCTTTTTAAACTAGCCTTTGAAACAACCCTGAACAATTATACCTATATTGCATTTATCAGAGAGGAATTTCTAGGACTGGCATTATTGGATAATTTATCCAAGATTGTGGAACTGGTAGCTGACTGTTAAAACTGAAGCTTTTGTATGTCTCTACTGCCGTGTCAAAGATGAATATACAGGAATTAAAGCTTAAAACAACCATGGAAGTGATTTATTTTACTTGGGTGGGAATGTTTTAGATGTAAAATGGAAGTGAAATCAGTAAGTGGATCCTGAGGAAAGAATTTGAAGATTCTGATTTAATTTCACACCTTCTCTTAAAGTAGGTAGAAATTTGAACAATGTATTCAAATAGCTAGAGTTCAATTTCTCATCTAAAAATAATAAGAATGACGATAATAATGATGGTGGTTGTGGCTATGGTGACTATATAGCTCATTGACTCTCCATTTGCTTGTAACTAGCATATCATGACATAATTTATAAGAAGATTAGGAATAACACAAAAAATCAGAACTAATGATGTCTTGAGTGTTGCTCATACCTGCTAAGGTTGCTTTGATTCCAGGTTGCAAGCTTTTATACATTGTCTGTGGTATCTTTCCAAATTGAGACGTTTGCCTTACATGGTAAGATTTTGATTCCCTGGCACTACACATATGAATTTAACATCCTATGAATAAGTCCTAATACCAAGTTTATCATCTATCATTCATGCTGTGTATTCTCATATAAAGACAAACACACCTTACCACCATATAAATCACTTCTTCTTCTGCCTTTTCCCCTTGAGTCTTTCCCACAGCATTTCTGTCTATTACACTGATGTTGGTCTAAGCAAGGGAAATATCCAACCACATTAAATATGTGAGGAGGGACTCTAACAGCCTGGTGCTTCATGTTGCATCCTTTGAGGAGTAACAAATGAATTGATGTAAGGGAAAGCAGGGCAGGTATGGGCCAAAATGAGTTGTACTGTGCTAACTGATAGTTACTACATGAAAAAAGAGAGACAGCAATTGAATGAATTTGGATTTCAAAATGTTTTATTTGGGAAAATGGTTAAATAGAGTAAAGGATTAGATGAGTAAGCCTTGTTGATTGCTTAACTGTGTTGAAATTATGTAAAGGATTACTCTTTGTTTATTAGAAAAACAAACTACTAAATATGGGATGAAATGGGTGTCATTCACAAAATTATACTACATAGTTCAGAAAATAATAATTTTAAAATTATTTTATTATATTAATTTTAACAATTACATATGTAATGATTTATATTTATATACCTTAACATTATACATTATATTATTTACAATATGCATGCTATATGCAAATAATATAAACTATAATATTTATTTAGCTATTATTTATATTACATGTAAATAATAATATACTACATTTTATAATATTATATATTATATATGGGGGACAAAGATCAGAGGACAACTTTCAGGAGTTTGTTCTTGGTATTTCTCTTGGCAAGGCAATCTGTTGTTTCTGCTGCTTCACTCTATTCCCTGGTTAAGATTCTGTTGTATTTAAATATTCACATGGCTTCTGGGACTCAAAGTGTTCAGTTTGCACATTTACCTGCTGAGCTTTCTCATCAGGAAAGAAGAAAGTGTTTTTAAAATTCTTGAAGAATATTCTCTAAGCTGAAGCTTGGTAATACATAACATTTTCTAATCTGTGTAGAATTGAGATTTAAATCAAGTGTGCTCTCAGACAAGAACATGTATCTCAATGAATATTTTCTTTTTCATCCCCAGGTGAGGGTCGTTTCAGCCGTCCTATTTTTATCCAGGAGCCACAAGATGTCATTTTTCCTTTGGATTTATCTAGATCTGAAATTATTCTGACTTGTACTGCAAATGGATACCCTTCTCCCCATTACAGGTAAAACACTACTTCTCTGTACCACTGTTGTCTTCCTTGTGACTACTGTAAAATAGACACAAAAATAACAATTCACAGATATACCCTACATATTCAGAATGGACCTTAAGGTAGATTTTCACCCTATTTAATTTTATCTGCACAACTCTTATGAACATATATACATCTTCAGAACTCCAAAACATTCATTCATGCTGTAATCTAATTATTATTTACTATATAGGCCACTAGTATATAGGTCTGTTTTTAACTTGACATTTATTCTTGGCATTGGTGGCAATCAAAGTCACATATACTTAGAAATGAGAAAGACTGAAGAAAACACAGGAATATAAGACAGAAATGGGGAGAGAGATTTAGTTTCACAACTTGGAAAACTCTGAGCTTATTTCTGCATTCAATACACATCTACTTTAGTTTAAGTGTAGTGCCTCAGTTTCCTCAATACAATGGCTATGAAAATAGCCTTCTATAAACAAGCAATCAGAGTAAAACTTTCAAATTATATCACGAGATTAAATTCTGAAAATTTCCCAGCAGCCCCTACTGAGCCAAAAGTACTTATTATAGAAAAACTATGTTGAAGGCAATTATGTACATTCTAAGCCCAAGAAAGAATTTTTACTACAGGAAAAAATGTTTTTCTCTCATATAGAATTTTATTTTTAAAACCTTTATTTGTATGTTATTTTAAATTGCTCTGTCTTTTCTCACATGTATCTGCTAAAGAAAACATGGGAACAAGGATATGAAGGTTTCTCTGGGGTCTTTGTAATCTCAGGAGCATAATACATTGGCAAAATCCAAACTTTTAGGGAAAACATTCAAAAAAGAAAAATAATAATTTTCTCTGTTGATATTCTTTAGCCTTAAAATAACTACAGAAAAATAAACAATGTGGCAGAAGGATGACTCTTTTGTTGTTGTTTGTTTGTTTTAGCTTTTTCTTATTTACACAGTTGTGGTTTGGGTAGAATTTAAAGATATATAAATTTGTATGGGTATAAATTGTATTTTTATGTGAAATGATGTTCTGTTGGTAACAACTGTGTGCAGTGTGAACGTAGGAAGAAAAAATAAAAATCATTAAAATGACACTTGGTGATTTTTGATTTTAAAAGAATTTCCCCCAAAGTGTTAATTTTTTAGACATGGAATTGAATTGACATGCACAAAAGGCAACAATTAAGTCCACATTTAGCAAACTGTGCTCGCTTTTTTGACTTACCCATTGCAATGAAATACAGCCTACATCTATATAATTACCAATGGAATTAGTTCAATTATTTAAATGGACAAAGCTAAAACCATCTCTGCATTATCTTGTATTTAGCTTGTATTTCATAGAATAACTTCATCATTCATTCATTAAAAAGTGTTTAAAAGCTAAACCTTTATTTCTAAATAAGGTCTTAACCCAAATTCAACTCAACTTAGTAGGGAAGACCAATCACTTTTCTAATTACTTTGCTCAAATTCAAGCTTTCTGTTATTTATTTTGCTGTTCAAAATATTTTGAGCTTGGTTAGAAGGCTTAGTAGTGAATAGCATTTGCTCCTCTCATAAAGGACCAGGATTTGAGTACTAGGAACCATTTGCAACAGCTTGTAACTCCAGCTTGGAATATCTGACACCATTTTCTGGCCTCTGCTGGCATTAAAGGCACAAGGTTCACAGACATACATGTGAGACAAACCACCCTTACACATAAAGTAAATGTTCTTAGAAAAGGTACTTGATTTAACCTAAGATGACCAATATAAAATAGGATTAATACAGTTTTTCAGGATCACCTAATATGAAATCATAACTTTGGTGTTTGAAAGCTAGTTCAGTTGATGTAGGTAAGTTTTCTTGTGGGAGGGCAGTGTCTGAATGTCTCTATATTTTTAAGTTTGTTAAATATGAGTTAAATAAGTAAAGCACATTTTAAATTCTTATTTTCTTGCAATAATTAGAAAAGTATAAGCTACTGGTTATAAAGATAGTTTTCCAGTAGGTCCATCATCAAAGACATAATGAGTGTGGTTAGAAATTCTAATAGTCCTAAATGATTTTATGCACCTCAGGTATTTGTGGACGAGAAACATAAAGACAAACAATTTAACTTCTTATTTCTAATCTTTGTCAAGTTCTTCAGTATATCCCTAATATTACATAAGAAACTTATGGGCAAGAATGTTTGGAATGAGAAAAGAATTATATTTTAATGCCTAAATGTCAGACTAAGTCCCAGTTTTCTTGACAATAAAGCAAAGGGCGGTAGTATTTCACACATTGTATTCTAGCAATACAATGTAAATGTTTAACCTTCATGATGCCATTTCTGCTTATATTTATTCTTATTTGTTTGTTACAATTCACTAATTACCATATTAGACTTTGATTATTTAGAAGAGTGTATACTGGATTAAAGATCTTTCTTATTACAGAGTCCAAGGCTAGACATGTTTATTTAGGGAAAATGAAAAACATTACAAGAGACTTAAAAATAAGTAGTGACAACGCTGTCTTACAAATAATCCTAAGATGATTTTTTTCTGGAGTGAGAGTGTAGTTTCTACATAGTAGTTTAAAAAAATAGAAAGAAAGAAAGAAAGAAAGAAAGAAAGAAAGAAAGAAAGAAAGAAAGAGAGAGAAAGAAAAGAAAGAAAGGAAGGAAGAAAGAATGAAAGTGAGAGAGAGAGAGAGAGAGAGAGAGAGAGAGAGAGAAAGAAAGAAAGAAAGAAAGAAAGAAAGAAAGAAAGAAAGGAAGGAAGGAAGGAAGGAAGGAAGAAAGAAAGAAAGAAAGAAAGAAAGAAAGAAAGAAAGAAAGAAAGAAAGAAAGAAAGAAATGGAGAGAGAGGGAAGAAGGAAGGAAGAAGGAAGGAAGGAAGGAAGAGCAAGCTGAAAAGAAGACATTACTTTAAAAGTTTTGTTTGCTGTTCTAATCATGATCATAGCACCAAATTTATTCTAATTTATTTTTTTTTCTTCCAAAATATATTCTTACATTGGTTCTTCTGTGGAGAAAACAAGTTGTTAATATCCTTTTTGTTGTTATTGCTTTGCAACTTTAATATAGTAATGGATTCTCATGGGAGGAAATAAAAAGTAATTTGTGTCAAGTCAAATTCAGTGGAATAGCTTTATAACCAAAAGCAGAATTAAAGTCAGAACCGAGGGAGGAGTGCTTGTATAGGTTCAAAACCCAGGAACCTATGAGATGATAAAGGTGGATAAGTGACCCTTGCATTTGGAGAAGTGGGTCACCCAAAGCAAATGATAGAAAAGCTTATCTTATAGCTAGAATCTCTAGGAAAATCAGATAGCAGAGAACTTAACACCAAATGTCTTATTTGCAAAAGGAGATTAGCACACAGTTATTATTTCTACATATAAGGCACTTTCTCTCAGACAAAAGAATTAGGAATACCAATGATGAATTCTGTTACCACGAGAAAGTAGATCCATTGATTAAGTAGTAGTTTCTTTTAGAAAATAGACTCCATGAAATCTTAGTCGATGCTATTCTCTCTTCATACATTTCGCCACTTCATATTGTTAATGACTTCCTGTGACCAAGCAGGGTACACATTATGAAAGTTCTATAATGGATGTACACAAGAATATACAGGACAATAATGACAGAGCAGACAAGAGGACTTTTCAATGGAGGCAATAGCCTCCATTTTATTCTGCAAAGTGAACAGCAGACAAACTTAGAACCTTGATTTTAATGGTTCCCTTCAGTGATCTGGGAATAGGATAAGATGTGGTGCCTGTAAGAAGAGCTTAAAGCAGAGACCTGACTGGTTAGACATTACACTCAAAGGCATGCACAGATGTGCATAATTAGGGCAGCAAATAGATTCTCCTAGCCAAACTGTCCAGGCTGGTCTCAACTACTTAACTGTGAAAGTTATTTTCCAGGAAAAGGATCAGATTTCGGTTCAAATTCATCACATCTTCTAGAACTGATGTGCTCATTCATATGCTTGAAAATATTCATTCAACACACATTTTCTAGTTTGTGTCATAAAAAAATTCATTCGGATATGTAGTACTATCAGTAAAGTATGTCTGACAAGGACGTGCACGAAGTACAACTATTTCTCCTTTTATTTTAGCATGTTAATTAAGACAAAGCCCACACCCAGGGCTGAACTCCTGTTCTATATGCACAGTTTAATAATAATTGTACCATAGTGATTAGAATGATTATGGGGCTACTGTGAAGAATTCATTTGCTGCAGCTAAGCCAACAACTTTGAATTTGTGTTGAAAAACAATTACTGCGCTTAATTAGGAGCATGTAATGATGACAGCAGTTATTTCAGTGATTGATTCCAAAATTAAAGAGAGCTGGCAAACTAAGTGTGGTATACCCTTCTCTTGGAAATGATAGAGAACACAGAGGTCTGAGACCATGCCCTGTAAGCAAATTATAAAAGACAGGTTTACAAGGAGAGCCAGGCCTCCCTATCTTTAGACAGGCCAGGGAGAAATGTCCTGTTTTCTCTCTCCTAAGAGCTCAGAATCAGTATGTACAAACTTCCATTCAAAAAATGGGGAAAACCCAAGATGAATGGATGAATTCTTGATGACTCATAAATTCATTTTATTAAAAAAATGTTGTCATAAACAGAACATGGGTAAATCATTTTAAATTTGACAGAATTACTCAAATCCTCTGATTGATTTGATATATGAACATGATTTCATATCTTTAAGAGTGTGGGGGAATTAACTAATGCTGTAGTTCTTTTCTATTTTAGTAGATATTAGTCAGATTTTCTCCAATGAATCTTTCACAATGTCATCCCCAAATCAATAACATTCAAAATAACTTTTCAGAATACCATTCCCTTTTCACAATTACTCACCCTTCTAAAATATCTGTAATATAATTTCACCATGAATAGAAGAATCACAGGAAGACAGCCATATACAGTAAACATGGTTTGAAGTAGCATTTGGTGTTGGGCTCAAGAGAAAGGACACTCATGCAGTACTTTTCAACCTATCGGTCGCAACCCCTTTAGAGCTCAGATGACCCTATCATATAGATCCCTAAGATCGTTGGAAAACACAGATATATTCATTACAATTCATAACAAATTAGAGTTATGAAGTAGCATCAAAAATAATTTCATTATTTGGGGTCACCACACCACTAGGGACTGTATTAAAGAGTTGCAGCATTAGGAAAGTTAAGAAACACTACCCTAAAGCCTAGAGACTGTTGGAGAAGCAGAAGGTCTCTCACAGCTTCCACTTGCCCTTCTGTTTTTAAGCTAAGGACAAATTTTCCTTTCAGGGGTCACTTCCAGAGACTCTAAGCAAAAGGTCTTACCACTTCCCAGAATCATGTCATCAATGAGAGCATGAACAGCCCATACTTGTTAAGTTTTCAGAGATTGTGAGCATCATTTCTTGCTTGCTCTTGTTTTTATCCTGATAAATGGAGACCATTAATTATACACAGTATTAAATATATAGATCTGTCTGTTTTGGGGGTTTTGTTTCTGTAAATTTCAGTAACATGTAAAAGCTACAGTGAATGTCTGTATATGTTTTAATCTATCTTCTGTTATAGACCCTCAGGCATGCCCTTGACAATGAGGGAGGGGGAATTTTGTTTTATTCTCCCTGTATTTTTTCCACCTGGAAAATGCTAAATGTGGTTCATTATATTAAATATATATTCCCATAAATGCTTTACATGACTACATACAACTTTCAACTTTGAGATAAACTTCCTTAATGTGCAATGTATATAGTTTAAGATATGAGGTTGGAAGGTGTCTGATGAGAGAAATAACTATCTTAGGAGGTGTTGGTTGCACATTCACTGATCTCGAAGTGACCAAATGCAGTCTTCACAAGCTGTGTGTGCTTCCTTCTAATTACTGTTAATGCCCATATTTACAGAGATAACTCAGGCACAAAAGGAATCTTGACTAATATCTAAGAACTTGAGCTTCTTAAAAAAAAAGAGAGAGAACTTGGGTTCTTAAAAAAAATCTCAAATTGTATTTGTTTTGCTAGCATATAATTTTAGGTTGGCATTCTTAACTGCCATTGAAATATTTTCAACGTGATTAATTTTCCAAGTGGCAGACTCACAAAGACAATCACATTTTGAAACTGTTGGGTTCTTATTGTTTTGGTATCAGCCTTGAATGGGTTTTGTCAGACATTTGCTGGCATTTTTGGTGCTGGGTGCAAAGTTGCTTTCTGGGGTTTCTCTCTCTAAATCATTTCTGACATTTAGGTTTTGCAGTGTTAGTTGTGGTGATTCAGGTATGGTATACATTATTTGAAAGTCTCCAAAAAATAGATGTCAGAATTATTGAATGATGTTGAATTTTTATTTCTCATGTTAAGTGTTGTGCTGCCTTTCTGGTTTCATGGGAGTGAATGTTTGTAACCTATAAAGGATAGAGACCTTCCAAACAACCTACCAATTTGTATCGCTGGCTCCAAAACAGTTGTATATGCCAGACAGGATGACAAAGGCCTGTAATTTCAGCTTGTGTGAGAGAAATACAGTAGGATTGCAAGCTAAATGTCAGTCAGGGCTTTAGAATGTGTTTGGAGTAAGATCAGCAACTTAGAACATGTCTCAAAATTGACATAAATCTCATGTAGCTGTCTCCTGAGAGGCTTTGCCAGAGCTGGACCAATACAGATGTTTATATACACAGCCAAACATTGGACTCAATGAGGAAGTTAGGGCAAGGACTGTAGGAGCTGAAGGGATCTGCAACCTCATAGGAAGAACAAAACCAACCAAACAGACCCGCAAAAGCACATGGACTAAACCATCAACCAAAGAGTACCCAGGGGTCTTGGATATGTAGCAGAGGATTGTCTCACCTGGCAAAACTGGGAGGGGAGCCCCTTGGTCCTGTGGAGGCTTGATAATCCAGGATAGGGGAACGAATGCTAGGCCTCTGAAGCAGGAGTGGGTGGGCAGGTGGGGGAGTACCCTCATAGAGACAGGCAGAGTGAGGAGGGGGATAGGAGGTTTGTAGAAGGGAAACTTGGAAGGGGGATAGCATTTGAAATGTAAATGAATAAAATAATCATTATAAATAAATACATAAATAAAAACAAACAAGCAAGGCTTTAGATGTAATCCACTGTTACAGCACCTAGATAGAGTGTGTGAGGTCCTAGGTTTAAGCCTCAGTACTACAAACAACTGCATGGTTTTTGTCCTTAATGAAACCACTGAGATCATCCCACAGGTAATCATGTATTTTATTTTTGACTGTTTATTTTATTCTTACAGGAATTTAAAGAGTATGATTTTTATGATAAATAGCATTTAGTTCTTTATATTATATATGTAACTTCATTTCTCTTTTTATTCTTGAAGGTGGAAACAGAATGGTACAGATATTGACTTCGGCATGACTTATCACTATAGGTTGGATGGAGGCAGTTTGGCCATCAGCAGCCCCAGAACAGATCAAGATATTGGCATATACCAGTGTCTGGCCACCAATCCTGTGGGCACCATTCTGAGTAGAAAAGCCAAGCTACAGTTTGCATGTAAGTGTGTGGGGAAATCCATATTCAATATGTCCTGGGAAACAGTCTGGTGATGTATCTATGTTGGGTGAAAAGGTCAACGTTCTCAGTAACATCCTCGTTGAAATCAAGTGGAATTTTATGTGCACAAAAAAATCTGTGTTCCTGAGGATAATAGAAATCTTTTTGTTTAGGAGAGTATTTTTATATATTGTGAAGGAATCTTGGAACAATCTCTAAAAGTGCCACATATCAATATAAAGATGCATACATATAATATTGCTGCTCTTCCTTCTTCCCTCCCTCCCTCCCTCCTTCCCTTCCTTCCTCCCTTCCTCCCTTCCTTCTTTCCTTCCTTGCTCCCTCCTTCCCTCCCCCTTTTCTCTCTCACTCTCTCTCTTTCTTTCTTTCAAGCAAGGTATTAGTGTGAACAACACAGGAAAGAAACCCAGGGCAGTGGTGTCATGTGGGACAGGCTGGTGTTGCTCTAGAAACAGCGATCACACACACCCTCAGTGAGATGGAGGTGGAAATAAAGTGGTTGCCACAGGCAGGCTTTATATTAACTGTAACAATGTCCAGCTGCATCACATAAATGTCATCCAAGTAATTACCTTTGTGACATTTGGGGACATTAGCAGATGAACAATAGATACTGCTTCTTATATCCTTTATATACAGTGTTTCTAGGGACTAAAATGTTTCCTATTGGATTCAGTGAAAGCCTTGTCTGAGAGTAATTATGTCTCACAATGTGGACAAAGTAGAAGGCTTTCATTTCCCCCTTGTATAACTCCCTGCACTTAGATAAGTCAGGGAACTAGAATATTAGCTGCTTCCTTCTGGGATCTCATGGTAATGTCTGTGTGGTCTATAGTTTTCATAAAACAAATTTAAAGATGTTAAGAAATATGTGTCCTATCCCATCCTGGATAATAGAACTTTAGTCACCTGCAGATACATGAATTAATAATTGGGTCACTTTTTCATTATAGTTCTATGGTTCCAAGTTTATTCTGCACCAGAGATCTCATGGTCTACACAGGGTGCAGGGAATTCAGTGTTTGGGAAATAGCCCTGCTTTTGGATGCATATAAATCAATTGTCATTGCAGTTGATTTCTGCATTGGAGAATCACTTGAAAAATATATCAGTGAGAAAAGTATAGACACATCCTATAGGAATGTGCAGTTATTAAGGAGACTAACAATCCCTCTTGGAATCAGACTATACACTGACAAATTCAAAAGGGAATGCTATACAGAACATAGTATTTAATTGTAATGCATCTGAGTTTCTATTGCATTTTCTATCAAATATCTGGCCTTTGCATAATGGCATAGGCTTACAATGTCACTACTTGGGTGCTGCGACTATCTCAAAAAAAAAAAAAAAAAAAAAAGAAAGAAAAAAGACAAACACACAAACTAAGTAAATCCCAAATGTCTACATCAACATATATTTTATATAGCGACATATTTCTTCTTCTTAATAGCTTGCACTCTATAAAGTGCTTCTAAATATCTCTATGGTTTTGAATGACCTTTTTTTTTTAAATTTGGCTAAAAGAAATACTTGCATCTAAAACTTTTTCAAGCTAAACTCTAATTTAATGTTGCCAAAAAAGGAAAAGTATAGGTTAAATTAAAAAGAAGTTAATTTTTTTTTTACCTGCATGAGAGGGAGGTTATAGGTCTTCATTATTTATTTCCCTTCTGGGGTCAAAAAATCATGCCTCCTGTGCTTGTCACACAAGGTTGCGGATTTGACTTCAAGCTCCTACACCCATATAAAAAAGCAGAGTGCCATCACAATGCTACAATCTCTGCACTGGGGTGTGGAAATAAGACAATTTTTAAGGCTTATTAGCCAGGTCATCTAGTCCATTTGGTCAGCTCCATCCATATTCAGTAATAATATGAAACATAATTTGGGAAATAATTGAAGAGGAAACTTGAAGTCACCCTCCAGCCTTCATAAACATGTGTACACACCTGAGCACCATATGAACAAACATATAGTTTCATACAATCCATGCATAAAATAGGTCTGCCTATACAAGTAACTGATCTTTCTGCTAAAACACAAGTGACCATAGGTACTAAAACTGACATTTTGAAAAGCAAGAAAGAGCCCAAACTTTTGGCCTTCCTATATAGCACTTATACTGATGCTGTGTCTGAAAAGCTTCATAGTATATTCAGCTAAAGATCTGTTAAAGTATTAGAGAAAAAGGATTCTAGATGTATGCTGTCCAAATGGAAAGTTCCTGAACTTCATGACCTGTATTGTAACTCTGGAATACTTCACTATCTCCTTTTAAAATTAGCAATGGGTGTTTGACTAAAAAAGTCTTTTGCAGAATAACAATGCAAGTCAAATCCTGGGGTCTCAGATGCAGTTAAACCAAACTTATCTTTTATGCCGATCAAATATCCAACAGAATGTAATTGATTCACTTTTACAATAACCTCTGTTGAGAAACTGACTGATTGAAACTCGTACCACCACTCACTATATAAGTCAATGGCAGAGATTAATTAGAATAAGAATGTAAGGGCATTCATTCATATAATAAATAAATATATATATATATATATAATTTTATAAATATATTTACATATTTCTAATTGCTACTATTTCACAATTTTATGGATAGATTTCATGGATAGAAATCTCTTGTTTATATCCCAAGCTTTCTTCTTATTTTGGCAAAGTTTATATAGCATTCTTATTTGCATGTGTCAATTAAATAACATAATGACCATTAATTTGAGATTCATGCATATGTATATGATACATTTTGATCATATTTACTTCTCCATTCCTCTATTTTGTCCTCCCATACTCCTGTTGATCCCTTTTCAGTCCCAACTAATCCCCTGTTTGCTTTAAAATCTTTGTTTATAGCATAATGGCTTTCATTATGGTTGCTTACACAAGCACAAAGGAGGAGTTATTTATAGACACATGGGCAACTTACTAGGAATTATGCAACTGATTCAAACATTTCCACCCACCAATTGCCTATAAATCCACAGGGAATGGTGGTTTAATGACAAAATTTTGATGTGTCCAATAGTGTCCACATCTTGCATAGGAAATCATGACTCATAAGAGTTCAAGAGTTCAGAAGACATACGTCTAAAAGTTCTGCAGCTGTAATACAGTATTGCACAATTCTCCACCTCTTTCTCTAGCTCTCTCATTGTACTTGGCCCCTATCCTATGACGTACCCCGTGCCTTTCTGGAGGGGGGATACAGGGGAGTCATATATGGCTGAGAATTCAACATTCACTTAATTCTCAACACTTTAACTAGTTATGAGTTTTTACACTTATCACTGCTCACTGCAGAAAGTATAACCAAGAAATATGGTAGACATACATATCTATTGGTATAAAGATGATTAATTTAAAGAAACTTTGACAGCTACATCATGTCAATTTATCAAAACAACAGCAGGAGCTTCCCCACAATGGCCTATGACCTCTTCAGCTACAGTGGCTTTTGACTCGATTTACAATACCCATTATAAATTCTTCCCTATGTAGTAAGTCTCCATTCCTATTAGTTAGTTAGTGATTGTTAATCACGACAACAGGCCTAGCATTATTGGACCAGTAAGCACAGGTTGCCTGGTCATTCATTAGCATTGCACTTACAGCCCACTTTGTGGGGTCTTGTGTAATAGGGTATTGCCATCTAGTCCTTGCTTTCTATATATACTTTTTATATTTAATGATTGTATTGAATTGGCCAATAATAATAAAGTCAGATATTACTGTCAATCCTATTTTATAGACTAGATGCTTTAAAGCCTAATCAGATTGTTGCTTTTCTCAGGATATATTGTTGATAAACACATTTTAATTGTATTTACTTAGAAAAACCAGAGCTTTATAAAGTGAATGCTTTTGATGTTTAATAATAAAGACCCTTTCAGAACACTGTCTAGATAAGATCTGGGAACCGATCACTTTCTTCATATCAGTTTGAAATGATGTGATTTTTTTTTCTAAATGAACACTGTAGGCAGTAAGATTCACAGTAACCTTGGGATTGGGATTGGGATGGCTAACCTACATGTCAATTTATGAGAACACATCCAGCCCCAGCCAGCTTCCCTGCCTGTGCCGTACGTTCTCCAGATCTCTCCAGAGAGCGAGATGAACCCTGGTTGACAGCAGAGTCACTTGCCCTTGCACTATTCTTCCCATTTCTTCCTTCTTCTGTGACCTTCACTTCAATTCATCTCTTTTATTTTACATTTCAAATGCTATCCCGGAAGTTCCCTATATGCTCTTCCTGCCCTGCTCCCCTACCCACCCACTCCCACTTCTTGGCCTTGGCGTTCACCTGTACTGGGGCATATCAAGTTTGGGAAGAGAGGCCCCTTGGTATTACAAAATTCATCTCTTTGAAAAATTGAATTGAATTTCCTTTTCTCAAAATTACTTTTTGAGAGTGTCATTATTAATTCCCAAACTTATTTTTGTCAGAACAATTAAATCTAAACAGCCAAGCTACTAAGAAGGTGAGCCCTAACCGTGTACAGTTTTATTTTTCTTTATTCTAAATATTTATTTATTTATTTATTTGTTTGTTTGTTTGTTTATTTATTTATTTATTTATTTTATACTGGAGACACAATTAATCTTATTCATGTAAATCTCTGCCTCTTGGATCACACTTTTAGGGAACCCTAACCAAGGCAGAAATCATTCCTGTTTTTCTTTTGACTTTTGATCTTACATTTCAAAAATTTTCCAGAAGCCCTACTTATACAAATTTCTCTAAGTTAAATAAAGTTGTATGTCAAGAAAATATGTTTGAACTTGGGATGATTTCAATTGTCTTTTTGGAGTTTCTTATAGCATTGCTTTGGTCTTCAAATACAATAGATTTATGAGCCCTCTTGCTGCATCTAACTTCTCCGTGTAACCTTTTGCAGGTATATATAAGGTAACTGATTACTTTTGTGTATAACTTTTATCTTGGTATTGGAATTCTGATGATACACCCTAACTTTTTATTAGATATGCCTATATTCCCTATCCTATGACTCATCTCAGCATGGCTCCTTCCTGGTAATGTGGTCTATGTGTAAAAAAAAAAAAATACCTATTATGAAATAGGTCAAATGTGTCTTAGCCATTAACAAGCCTTTTACATCTGATTACAAAAGTCCCTGGCAAATGATAAAATTCTGGTCTATCATGTACTCAGGCATATTCTGATTTAGCTCCACCCCCAAACCACCAAAAACTAACTGAAAAGGAAATTTCATATATCACCCCTTGTCCTTCATTTTAGAATTCCTGAGTGATAGATCCAGGTTACATCTTTAATTCCCTTGTAGATGCTTTGGGTTTTCCTTTATTTGTTGGGAAAGGCTGCATGTGGGTTTCCTGTTTTTCATGTGTATGTTAGTGAATTCCTCTGTAGCATTTCTGTGGAGCACTGTAATCTAACTCTGCTACATAAATGTTGTCCCTGAGAAATTGAGATAGGTATGTGGGAAGAAACCTATAATTTTGCTAAGCTATATTTGGGAGGCCTTTAGTATGTAGAACTCTGATCATGAAAACATAGACAATTAACATGAAAGTCATAGATAAAACTTTTTTGATTCTCTGTGTTTTATATTTAATTATGGATGAAATGTCAAATTCATTTTCTTTATTAGTGCAGAATGGAAGGCAGCTTGTCAAGTCTTATTGACTGTGCATTTATACATCTGTCCACTACCTAAACATAGTTAAACATGGGGCTAGGTTCCAAAGATAAATGGTAGAATTAACTTAGGCAGGTACCTCCTATTTTAACAAAGCAAACAAATGGTACCTTAAGTCAAGTTCTAAACAAAATAACATTAAAATAAATTGTCTGTACATAGTACATAATTTTGAAACTTTTTAATGTAAGCTATTTTGGTCCTAATAGTAAAGTCACTGATAGGATCAAATTTCTTGTTTTAGGTAGGTAGACAAAAAATGTTTTGCCTTAAATCACAAAAATAACGAGTGTCATGATCAATTTTCAAACTCAGAGCAGAATATAAGATTCTCTCCTCCTACCTTCAGCATTTCCTTAAAAATTTTATATGATGAAATAAGAGGTAGACTATGAAAACTGACCAATATCCTGAGGAGAAAGGAAAGAAGTTTGGAGAAAGAACAAAGAATGCCAATCACATCCAAACGAGATGTGGTTTAATTTGGCCATTGAGATAAAAGGTTTGTTTTCAATACAGAAACTAAATAAAGTGTGAACAGTACCACTCACTGTAGAAGAGGCAAGGAGGGACAGAAATGGCTGAGTATGGTAAAGAGACAGAAGGCTAGCAAGAGGAAATGACTGCTTTTCTGGGTTGAGGCTAAAATAAAATTTGGATCCTCTTTATGAAAAGATAATTTAATTAGACTGGGGTTCTGAGGATACTAGAGAAAGTCAAATACAATGCAGTGGTACATAGGCATCAAGGCAAACTGCCTGGTCAGTAAGGTCACTATGCATTCAATATGACATTGTACACAGTGTTAATTCATATGCATGTTTCTCATGAGGTTGATAGAGGACTAGATATTTAATACATACAGAGCAGAGGGCAAGGACAAAAGATAGATTGTTGTGACGGGAATATAAAATGGCAAGCAGAAGCTTAGACCTGTACTGTTAACAGGACAAGATTTGTGTTTTATTTTTCATTCTAACACAAAGTATTTGATTGATGTCCAGAACTTTGAATTTGCTTATAAAAGGCAATTTTTAAATTCACCACATGATTTTCTTGGTTATGTTAGCTTCATATATTAAAATTATTAATATAAAAGTTATACATACTTATGCGTGTGCCAGGCTTTAGTTATTTGATGCACAAGGGGAGAAGGCACAATTCTGCACCATATCACAGGGCTTATTTTCAATGCTGTGAGGTTAACATGTAATAAGAGTTCATTTTAAAGTGTCATAAACATGTAGGTATTTATAAGCAGCATCATTTTTTTTCAGAGGAAGGGGAAAGGGTTATACATACCATGCCATTCATCACTATTTTAAACTTGTAAACGTTTGCCAACCATATTTTATAGTCAAAGAAATTCAAGGTGGTACAATTATGTCCCTTCCCCAAGGTCACTCAAACTATACTGGTTCTGAATTTCTAATATGTATATATTCAGATTTTTTTTTAAAGAAGAGTTTATGTTTATTTTGAAAGTAGGATTCTCATGTATCAAAGAAACACTGGGCTGGAAAAGTACTTTAATAGGTAAAGCCTTGCCTTGTAAGCTTGAGAAGCAGACTTCAAACGTAAGGATCATAGAGGGAAAAATAGCAGTGTTATGACACATCCCAACAGTAAAGAAACAGACAGAATAAGTTCTGGGCTTTGCAGGACAGCCATCTAAGTGTACTGAGTGAGTTCTTGGCAATGGCTCTGTCTCACATACAGGTGTCAAGTGCCCGAGGAATGGCCATTGGAATTATGCTGTCTTCCATAGCAACAGACACATACCCAAGTAAGCATTTATCTGTATACACACACACACACACACACACACACACACACACACACACACACAAAACAAATAAGCAATTATACCATAATAGGGAGAAGTTTTGATGTGAAGGTCTTTTACTGCTTGCATAAGAATTTCAAGACACTATGTGAACTTGAAAATATTATATCTCTTTATTTCTTAAACTAGAAGACTCTCAGATTGATAAATAAAAATGAAAAGCCTTTTGCAGCCTGAGTATCCCTGAATGTCATTGAAATGAGCCCAAATTACACATGATTCTGAGGGTGATAGAGTGCATTTAGATCTGCAAAACAAATTAAGTCCCAGGAAGGGAACTTCTTAAACATAACACTCAGAAATGCATTTGGAAGTCTCAAATATTCTGGTAATTGTAAAGGGTGCATTAAGTGGGTGATGCATACCTAATTATCAATGAAAATGCCAAATGCCTTTTAGCATCATTTGTGCAGAAAAAGAGAATGACATAAACATGTACGTGAAAAAAAATTTCTTTCTAACTTCTTAAGTGAAGGAAAGTTGACCAATTAGCTTTGATTCTCATTATAAGGTTGTTGCGGCACTATAACATACAAAAGATGTAGTGTTCTAAAATTATTTAAATGCTCTAATAACATTATCGCCAGTTGGTATATTAAGGAGAAAACTTTGATATTAAAATAATTCATATCTTAAACAAATGGGCTGTGAGCATTGCACAGTTAAATTACAGCTAGCTTCTATCATATTTATCTTAAAAATCAACAGGAATGCAGATTATCCCGTGTATTACCCACATTTTCCCCCACATCAGCACTGCTGGAAATCTATTTATGTATCGTATCAAAATTGATACTTTTTATTTTTTGAAATTCAGCCTCTCCTACTGCCTTCCTCTACTTATGTTCAGCAGGGCCTAATCTTTTTTGGTCCATTTGAATAAAATTGCACATTTAAGCTGCATGGGCTAAGAGCCTTGGTAGGAGAAAAAAATATTACAAAGTAAGAGATTCGTCCCATCAAAACTGAGAGTTTCCTATTTGTAAAGCTGCAGAAGACACAAAAAGCAGAAACATGCTTGCTGTTCACTCATTGGACAAATGGCTTTAGTCGAGTTATGTACACGGCTCAGGAGAATGTGGCTCTGTGGACTGATGAAATGATTTGCATTAATGAAATTCTCATTTGCATTAAATTATGCTGTGAATTGTTTCTTGGCATTTGCTTTGAATAAATATATTCTATATTCTCTAAATTAGGATCTACTGTTTAAAAAAACAACTACACATAATAGATTTAAAAGAATCTCATGGAAATGCTTGTTATGTTTAAAATTATTGATTTATATGCCGTTTTCTTAAGAAGTGTAATGTGTATAGAAAATACAAAAAGCACAAATAGATAGCTCATCACATTGGATGGCACCTTACTAAGAGAAGATTAGAGTTAGAATATTATTAAGACCTTGGACAACCTCTCATGTGCTCTTCTGCTTCTGATTCTTTCTCCTTTTTTCATCCTGAGATATGATCCATCTCTTCTTGTGAGTTAAGAATTTGTCAAGCTCCCTTGTCGAAGATCAAGTAACCATAGGTGTGTGGGTTCATTTCTGGGTCTTCAATTCTATTCCATTGGTCTACTTGTCTGTCTCTATACCAGTACCATGCAGTTTTTATCACAATTGCTCTGTAGTAAAGCTTTAGGTCTGGCATGGTGATTCCGCCAGAAGTTCTTTTATCCTTGAGAAGACTTTTTGCTATCCTAGGTTTTTTGTTATTCCAGACAAATTTGCAAATTGCTCCTTCCAATTCGTTGAAGAATTGAGTTGGAATTTTGATGGGGATTGCATTGAATCTGTAGATTGCTTTTGGCAAGATAGCCATTTTTACAATGTTGATCCTGCCAATCCATGAGCATGGGAGATCTTTCCATCTTCTGAGATCTTCCTTAATTTCTTTCTTCAGAGATTTGAAGTTTTTATCATACAGATCTTTCACTTCCTTAGTTAGAGTCACGCCAAGATATTTTATATTATTTGTGACTATTGAGAAGGGTGTTGTTTCCCTAATTTCTTTCTCAGCCTGTTTATTCTTTGTATAGAGAAAGGCCATTGACTTGTTTGAGTTTATTTTATATCCAGCTACTTCACCGAAGCTGTTTATCAGGTTTAGGAGTTCTCTGGTAGAATTTTTAGGGTCACTTATATATACTATCATATCATCTGCAAAAAGTGATATTTTGACTTCCTCTTTTCCAATTTGTATCCCCTTGATCTCCTTTTGTTGTCGAATTGCTCTGGCTAATACTTCAAGTACTATGTTGAAAAGGTAGGGAGAAGGTGGGCAGCCTTGTCTAGTCCCTGATTTTAGTGGGATTGCTTCCAGCTTCTCTCCATTTACTTTGATGTTGGCTACTGGTTTGCTGTAGATTGCTTTTATCATGTTTAGGTATGGGCCTTGAATTCCTGATCTTTCCAAAACTTTTATCATGAATGGGTGTTGGATCTTGTCAAATGCTTTTTCTGCATCTAACGAGATGATCCATCCAGTGGAAGAAAGACAGCATTTTCAACAATTGGTGCTGGCACAACTGGTTGTTATCGTGTAGAAGAATGCGAATCGATCCATACTTATCTCCTTGTACTAAGGTCAAATCTAAGTGGATCAAGGAACTTCACATAAAACCAGAGACACTGAAACTTATAGAGGAGAAAGTGGGGAAAAGCCTTGAAGATATGGGCACAGGGGAAAAATTCCTGAACAGAACAGCAATGGCTTGTGCTGTAAGATCGAGAATTGACAAATGGGACCTAATGAAACTCCAAAGTTTCTGCAAGGCAAAAGACACCGTCAATAAGACAAAAAGACCACCAACAGATTGGGAAAGGATCTTTACCTATCCTAAATCAGATAGGGGACTAATATCCAACATATATAAAGAACTCAAAAAGGTGGACTTCAGAAAATCAAATAACCCCATTAAAAAAATGGGGCTCAGAACTGAACAAAGAATTCTCACCTGAGGAATACCGAATGGCAGAGAAGCACTTGAAAAAATGTTCAACATCCTTAATCATCAGGGAAATGCAAATCAAAACAACCCTGAGATTCCACCTCACACCAGTGAGAATGGCTAAGATCAAAAATTCAGGTGACAGCAGATGCTGGCGTGGATGTGGAGAAAGAGGAACACTCCTCCATTGTTGGTGGGAGTGCAGGCTTGTACAACCACTCTGGAAATCAGTCTGGCGGTTCCTCAGAAAACTGGACATAGTACTACCAGAGGATCCAGCAATACCTCTCCTGGGCATATATCCAGAAGATGCCCCAACAGGTAAGAAGGACACATGCTCCACTATGTTCATAGCAGCCTTATTTATAATAGCCAGAAGCTGGAAAGAACCTAGATGCCCCTCAACAGAGGAATGGATACAGAAAATGTGGTACATCTACACAATGGAGTACTACTCAGCTATTAAAAAGAATGAATTTATGAAGTTCCTAGCCAAATGGATGGACCTGGAGGGCATCATCCTGAGTGAGGTAACACATTCACAAAGAAACTCACACAATATGTATTCACTGATAAGTGGATATTAGCCCCAAACCTAGGATACCCAAGATATAAGATATAATTTGTTAAACACATGAAACTCAAGAAGAATGAAGACTGAAGTGTGGACACTATGCCCCTCCTTAGATTTGGGAACAAGACACCCATGGAAGGAGTTACAGAGCCAAAGTTTGGAGCTGAGATGAAAGGATGGATCATGTAGAGACTGCCATATCCAGGGATCCACCCCATAATCAGCATCCAAACTCTGACACCATTGCATACACTAGCAAGATTTTATTGAAAGGACCCAGATGTAGCTGTCTCTTGTGAGACTATGCCGGGGCCTAGCAAACACAGAAGTGGATGCTCACAGTCAGCTAATGGATGGATCATAGGGCTCCCAATGGAGGAGCTAGAGAAAGTAGCCAAGGAGCTAAAGGGATCTGCAACCCTATAGGTGGAACAACATTATGAACTAACCAGTACCCCGGAGCTCTTGACTCTAGCTGCATATATATCAAAAGATGGCCTAGTCGGCCATCACTGGAAAGAGAGGCCCATTGGACTTGCAAACTTTATATGCCCCAGTACAGAGGAACACCAGGGCCAAAAAGGGGGAGTGGGTGGGCAGGGGAGTGGGGGTGGGTGGATATGGGGGACTTTTGGTATAGCATTGGAAATGTAAATGAGTTAAATACCTAATAAAAAATGGAAAAAAAAAAGAATTTGTCAAGCACAATTTTTAAAAGTTACTTTCTGTGAATATATGATGTGTGCATATATACTTGTGATATGTTAGTTCTCTCTCTCTCTCTCTCTCTCTCTCTCTCTCTCTCTCTCTCTCTCTCTGTGTGTGTGTGTGTGTGTGTGTGTGTGTGTGTTTCTGAGTGTGGCGGTCAGAGGATGAAAACAACCTTGATACCAATTCTCATTTCTCATCTCTCTTTGCTTGAGAAAGCGGCTTCATTGTTTGATGCCAGCAAGCTTCCAGGGACTAGCCTGTTTCATCTCCCATCTTTTAGGAGGAAGACTGGATTAATAGACATGCCTTATGTGGGCTCTGATGATTCAGACTCCAGTCCTCATATTTGGTGGCAAGTATGTTGCCCATTAAGTTAAATGCTTTATCGTTATTTTTGCTTTATATAAATTAAGAGTATATATTATATGTTAAAAGTTGGCCCTTTAGACAGCTATATTTGTAAGTTGAGTGGCATTGTGGCTTTTAAGGGCAAAGATATATGATTCTTGTGTCATCACTATCTCCTATATTATTTACTTTTCTCTTTCCTGTAGTCAGATAACAAAAACAACTTGGGAAGTAAGGGGTTATTCTGGCTCACAGTTACGGGATACAGTCAAGCATGGTGGAGAAGTTATATAACAGCCTGAAGCAGCTGATCACACATATATTTCACACATATTTAATATAATCATTTACTTATTCTAGACTTAATAAAAAGAAGAAAACAGGCTGAACATCAGCATGCACCCATCTACGATTCCCAACATGCCTAAGGATTTTATGTGTATATGTGCATATTGAGAGTCCTATAATCAATCACCCATGGATATTAAGGAATGAATATATATATATATATATATGTGTGTGTGTGTGTGTGTGTGTGTGTGTATTTAACATATACAATATGGAAATAATTATGGAAATAATTATATTAAATATACATGAAATACATAATATTCAGTATTATAGTATAGCATGTATATGAATTAATTTCATATATATATATATATATATATATATATATATATATATATACATATATAGTTCCTGTGTCAAAGTAAACAAGTAAAAGGCAATACTAAACTGTTATATTTTATAATTTTATTAATTTATAATTAAAATCATTTTAATAATTTTAATTGAAAATGTTTTGGTCTACATCCTTAATGATACTTGAAAACTTATATTTTCCTTCTTTTCTATTCTATTGAGTTTTTTTTTTATAGTAATTGATTCCAGGTAAGACAACTTTGCTAATGTTTTATACAGAAAAACACATCGCCTACTGTGTAGCTTATCTTTTTATTCTCTTAATTATGTCTGTGATAAACAGAACCTCCTAAAATCAATATAACCCAATTTATTTCGTTTCCTACTTGGGTTGATAAATTTCTATAAAAAATTCTGTCCTGCAGCCACTAAATCAGTTTCTATAATAAATTTTCTTGTACTTAATTTTAAAATGACAGTGCACATGATATTAATTCATATACATGCTGTAATATCACATATTATATAATATATTTTATATACATATTTTATATATCCATCTATTACATAGTAATCATACACACACACACACACACACATACACACACACAAACACACACATATAAATTTAATCACTTCTCAGCCAGGCAGGGGTGGTGCACACCTTTAATACCAGCAACTGGGAGGCAGAGGCAAGTGGATATCCTAGTTCAAGGCCAGCCTGGTCTACAGAGTAAGTTCCAGGACAGCCTACACAGAGAAACCCTGTCTCAATAAAACAAAAACAAAAACAAACAAACAAACAAACAAAAAACGTCCCACTATTATTATGTGAGGTGCAATGTGTGCTTTGAGCTTTACTAAAGTTTCTTCAATGAATGTGGCTGCCCTTGTATTTGGAGCATAGTTATTCAGAAATGAGAGTTCCTCTTGGAAGATTTTACCTTTTATGAGTATAAAGTGCCCCTCCTTGTCTTTTTTGATGACTTTGAGTTGGAAGTCGATTTTATTAGATGTTAGAATGGCTACTCCAGCTTGTTTCTTCAGACCATTTGCTTGGAAAATTGTTTTCTACCCTTTCATTCTGAGGTAGTGTCTGTCTTTTTCCCTGTGATGGGTTTCCTGTAAGCAACAAAATGTTGGGTCCTGTTTGGGTAGCCAGTCTGTTAGTCTATGTCTTTTTATTGGGGAATTGAGTCCATTGATATTAAGAGATATTAAGGAAAAGTAATTGTTGCTTCCTATTATTTTTGTTGTTAAAGTTGGCATTCTGTTCTTGTGGCTGTCTCCTTTTGGGTTTGTTGAAGGATTACTTTCTTGCATTTTCTAAGATGTGGTTTCCATCCATGTATTGTTCTTTTTTTTTTTTTTTTTCTGTTATTATCCTTTGAAGGGCTGGATTCGTGGAAAAATAATGTGTGAGTTTGGTTTTGTCATGGAATACTTTGGTTTCTCCATCTTTAGTAATTGAAAGTTTGGCTGGGTATAGTAGCCTGGGCTGGCATTTGTGTTCTCTTAGTGTCTGTATAACATCTGTCCAGGATCTTCTGGCTTTCATAGTCTCTGGTGAAAAATCTGGTGTAATTCTTATATGCTTGCCTTTATATGTTACTTGACCTTTTTCCCTTAATGGTTTTAATATTCTATCTTTATTTAGTGCATTTGTTGTTCTGATTATTATGTGTCAGGAGGAATTTCTTTTCTGGTCCAGTCTATTTGGAGTTCTGTAGGCTTCTCTTGTGCAGCGCCTAGCAAACACAGAAGTGGATGCTCACAGTCAGCTATTGGATGGATCACAGGGCCCCCAATGGAGGAGCTAGAGAAAGTACCCAAGGAGCTAAAGGGATCTGCAACCGTATAGGTGGAACAACAGTGTGAACTAACCAGTACCCCCCAGAGCTTGTGTCTCTAGCTGCATATGTATCAGAAGATGGCCTTGTAGGCCATCACTGGAAAGAGAGGCCCATTGGTCTTGCAAACTTTATATGCCTCAGTACAGGGGAATGCCAGGGCCAAGAAGTGGGAGTGGGTGGGTGTTTGAGTGGGTGGGATTGTGTGGGGGACTTTTGGGATAGCACTGGAAATGTAAATGAAATAAATACCTAAACAACAACAACAACAACAACAACAACAAACAACAACAGAACATTTCTCAGTATCCATGGAGGCTTGATTATAAGAGACAAAATATACCCAAATTTGTTCATATTGAAGTCTTTTAATGCTAGTAATATAATGCTCTTTATAACTTCCATGCATACTTTCATATACTGTGAATAATCATTAAATTTCTTTGAGTATCTAATATAATATAAAGGCTACATAAGTACTTTTGTTCTGAGATTTTGGTTTAGAGAATAATAAAAATAATAATAGTCTATTCAAGTTCAGTTCAAAAAAGATTTACTTTTAATGATTTGGATTTAGAGTTGAATAAACCCACGAAGGCATAATTCACAGATACTGAGAAGTCGTAGTACATATTTCGTCTTTAGAAACTGAACTAAACTAGCATTTATATTTAAAAAGTAGTCCTTTTGTTGCTCTCTATATAATGTGTGTGTGTGTGTGTGTGTGTGTGTGTGTGTGTGTGTGTGTGTGTGTGTATTTGAGACAGACTCTTGTCTATGTAGGCCATGCCCACCTGGAACTCACTATGTAGATTAAGATGAGCTAAAACACACAGAGGTGTATTTACCTTCAATTCCTGTTTGCTAGGATTAAGGAACATGGTATTATTCACAGATGAAGCTGATGCTTCCAGTGTTAAGGTCTGGAAAACTTTGGTATATAATTTTCATTGGTTTTTATGGACATAGTAAGTTTGACTGTAAAACCTGAGAGAGGTGTTTCCTATGAATCTTTATTTAAAGTATAATATACTCACATTCATAGGTTGTAAAGACGACTCTGTTGTGGTAGCACTTGCCACATGAGGAAGAGGGCTGGAGTCCAGGTCTGCAGTGAATGTCAGATAGATGTGGCAGTTGCCCATAATTCCAGACTGGCAAGGCAGAAACTCGGAATCACCAGAGATGCTGCTTAGGGAGACTAGCTAAGACAAGGCTAGTAGGTTCTGTCTTTGATTAATAGACCCTCCCTTAAAAGAAGAAAACAGAAAAGTGATAGGGTCTCCATGCTCATATATATTCCCACATACATGTGAGCAACTCATCTGTCCTTCTCAATGATGCATATTTATTGAGGTACTTTCATACATACATGTATAAATGCCACATATAGAGACACCTGAAAGCAAAATACCTCATTAACACATATTATATATTAAGTAAATGTTTCATGTAACACTTGCTTAGAAATTGCCAGCTATGTTCATGATTTTTTGTGTCGTGATTTTTTCACTTTGGAATCTCCTTGACCTTAGGCTGGAGCTTTTACAGTGTCATCGAAGGTCCTCTGAAATCCAGCTAATGGGACTGAGTTGCTAAAGTCGGCCATCCAAGGGAATCTAATGTTTGCTTTGCTCATGTATTATATATGTGTTTTATAGGTAGAAACCCCCAAACAGTAACAAATTCCAGACTCTCTGCTTACATTTTCTAGAAAACTAGGAAGTAATATTCACATTGGTCACTTCTCATGTACTTTTTGTGAGCTTTAGGAAAGCAGAAATTCTGTATCCCAAATTAATAAGACCATACTTATGTACTTGTCTCTCCATTTTGTAGCAGTGAGATGATTTCAATTTAGAAATATCAAATAGATCAAGCCTTTTAAGTTCTGTGAAGCTGAATACAACCTCTAGGGCATTTTTAATCTATTTTTAAAATGAATCATCATCAAAATATCAAGTTTTCAATTGTCTTTTTAAATTGAAAGGATAATATTTGCTCTGGAGCTCTGGCTCAGGAGTAAACAACAGTCACTGACCTTATAAACAGCCCAGATTCTGTTCCCAGTACCCACAAGGTGGCTCACAAAGACTATCTCTAACTACTCTCCCAAGGGACCTGATGCCCTCTCTGGCCTCTGTAGACACCACGCATTCACCCAGAGCACCTATGTACATGAAGGCAAAACACTCATATTACAAAAACTAAAACTACAATAAGTCATACATATATTTTCAAACAGATATAATCTTGTTTAATTCTCAAGATTGCAAATATAATTAAAGTTCTTGTTATAGCACTAGTTTTGTTGATGGTAAAGACTATTTTCAGAGCAGTAAAGTTATGTCTCCTAAGAACAACAGAGATGAAATGAACTGTGATTTAGTTCTTGGCATTCCATGTTTTAACTACACTTTCATAATCCTCTCTAACCATTGTTTTTAAAATAATAAGATATATGATGATTCTCAGTAACCTATGGCAACGTTTATGAATCACCTCATCTGCAACATGACCTAATATTAAATATCTACAGTTCAATGATGGCACTGATGTTGCCAACGTTAATACAAGACTGTGAGTGGTAGACACTTATCATCAAGGGTTGCTATAGGCCACTACCTAGGGAAGCCAATTACCAGAATCATCAAAGGGTCAACAAGAGATGCTGCTGAAAAACCTGCTGTACCCAAGTGGAAAAGTAAATTGAAACCTGTATTTCTGGATTCCTGAGTGACCTTTCAAAAAACCCATCTTTCCATTTCAACAATGTATATTTGCTGAGGTACATCTTTCTATGAAACAAAAACACAGGCAGGGAGGGCAATGTTCATTCTTTGTATTTGTGTATCTGGTCAGATATATCAATTTCACCTAAAGAAATAAGCAAATCCAGTGAACGCTACCAGAATAAAGATCAACAGAGGACTGGGCTTTAACACTTGCCAAAGCAATAGGTTTCTAAAGTGTAATCCCTTCTCAGAAATAACTGCCTTCCTATGCAGTGCTTCTACTCAAGACAGAAAATGCAAATGAGAGGGAGCCTAGATCTAGAGGCATGATTTAACAAGACAATTACTGGGTATTTTGTTTCTTTGTGAGAATTGTGTAGTTCAGATCTATTTTCACATCCATATTAATGAGTTGTTTTACATAAGTCAATTCTGTTTGTTTACGAATAGAGATTATATAACCTTCCCTTAATTCTTTCAGAAATCCCAAACAAACAAGCTATTAGAGTTCTTACAGAAGGAGGTCTATTCTTTGAGCAAAAAAGGACTTATTATAATTATTTCATCAAGTTTAAGTAAAAATGATTACTTTTTATTAAATAAAAACAACTGTGTTAGAGGTAAACCCATTTTGTGTTCCCTCTGAGCCTTTGGGAATGTTCTCTGTTTCTGTAGAGCTCTCACTATCCATTTACAAGACTACTGGTTTTCTTTTGACAAGGAACAAAAAGTTTCTAGATCACAACATAAATTTATGACAGGTTTTTGGTAAGTCTAGCTGGCTTCAAACTGTGACTATTGTATTAGTCTAAGTATTACTACTCATAAAAGTTAATAGGTATGCAGTCAGCCAAATGACAGACACAGCAATTCCCCAAGTTTGCTGAAATTCTCACAGCAAAGGAATATTTGAGCCTGAAGGACTTTGAGCCTAAGGTTGATTGGTAACAGAAGTCATTGATTGGTAACAGAAGTCAGACTCTGAACCCAACTTTGGTCTTTCAGAGCATTTCCAGCCACAGATGCCCTAACAAGCTATCTCACTCCAGTCCATGAGTCTAGCTGTGTCCCGTCTACTCCACCTCACAGAAGAAAGTCTCAGAGGAGGCGATGCTCTGAATTAAATCATTGCTCCTCAGCTTCATATTTTTTAAAGCAGGACTGAATGATAAGATTGGCCGAGAACACACACCTCAAACTTCTACTTGGATCTCATTGTTCTCAGGACATTGACCCTTTTGCTCTCATATATGTCAGGCATTATGATAAGACCAGAGTCCCAAGACATCTGTTATGTCTCAGTCCTAATTTAACAGAACATTGAATTTTGTATAAGAACTCAAACCCAAATTTCTTAAAAATTAAAATGTATTTCCAGTCTTCCCTAACCAAAAGCCAGTCTTTAACAAATCCTGTACCTTCATTCTTACAATAAGGACTTGACCAGCCACTTACCACATTCACAAGCTATGTGTGCTTCACTTGAATATAACTAGACTTGACTTTCTCAAATATGATCCATATGAAACTCTAAACACATGGAATTTTGAAACCTATCTCCTTTCCTTCACAAATGGAAATTTCACCATTAGATTTTTTTTTTTGATCTGTAACATTATCTTTATGATTCTAGCCTACACACATACACACACACACATACACACACACACATACACACACACACACACATATATTTTATATTTATATGTACATATATACACAAATTTAGATACAGTTACTTGGTAGTTATGGTAGTTCAATATATGTAAATAATGTGTAACCTTTGGGTGAAAGTGTTCTTACACTGCTAGTTACTTTGAAATATAACATAATTGTAATAACCAAAAGTCACTCCATGCTCTGGGGAAAAATAAAAAAAAAACTAGTTCATTTTCTTTAACAGTGGTATAATTCCCCCCCCCCCTCTTTTTTAAATTTTTGGACACATGGACCAAAGTCGCACCCCCCACCCCGCTATATTCATTCCCCATGCCTTCTCTACCTTTCCTCTGCCTGTCTCCAGTCCACCTCTCCTCCTTTACTCTTCAGAAAAGAGCAAGCCTTCCATGGATCCCACCCAAACATGGCATACCAAGTTGGAATAAGACTTGCCATCCTATTAAAGCTGGCAAAGGCATCCCAGTATGAGCAAAAGGGTTCCAAAAGCAGGCAAAGGAAACATATAGAGACAGATCCTGATTCCTCTGTTACAAGTCCACAAGAAGAGAGAGCTACACAACCATAACATATGCTGAATACCTCAGTCAGTCCCATGCAGGCTCGATGGATGTAGGGTAGGTCTCTGTGAGTCCCTATGAGCCCAGGTGAGTTGATTTTGTATGCTTTCTTGTGGTGTCCTTGACCTTTCTGGCTCCTAAACCCTTCTTACATCCTCTTCTGCAGGAATGACAGAGTTATGTCTAATGTTTAGCTATATATCTCTGCATCTGTTTTCATCAGTTTCTGGATGAACCCTCTCTGATAACAATTGAACTCAGCACCCATCTATAACTATAGCAGAATATCATTAGGAATCATGCCATTGAGCTTGTTTTGGTTTTGATTGCTTTGATTTGTTTTGTTTTTCTTCTTTTTCTCTTTCTTTCTTTCTTTCTTTCTTTCTTTCTTTCTTTCTTCCTTCCTTCCTTCCTTCCTTCCTTCCTTCCTTCCTTCCTTCCTTCCTTCCTTCCTTTCTTTCTTTCTCTCTTTCTTTCTTTCTTTCTTTCTATCAGCCATGTTTGGTTCTATTCTAGGTCTCTGGTCTATCTATATTCTGTTTTATGGCCATCCAAGCAGTGTCAGGGCTGGGTACCCTTTCATGACACAAGTCATCAACTGAACCAGTCATTGCTTGTCAAATCCTAAATTTTCTATGCCACCTTTACCCCAGCCACATCATGTAGGCAGGGCAAAATTTTAGCTTAAAGCTTTTGTGGCTGAGTTTTGGTTCCAATCTCTAAACTGGAATTCTTGCTTGCTTAAGAGAGATGGACTGTTCATGTTCTGAATATCCCATTACCAGGTTTTTAGCTCATTCCTGATATGCCTTTTGTAAGTATATATTTAAGTTTATATTATTTTACTTAACATTTTTATATGATTTTGTCTGAGTAAATATATTTTTAGGTAAATATAGTTTGTATTTTTATGATTCTTTTACTTAGCCAGATTTATACATTATTTAGTATTTTTTTGTTTAATTATTTGTTTGGTTTTATGAAATAGGGTCTCAGAGCTTTGGTTGCTCTGGAATTGTCTATATAGAGCAGGCTAGCTCTGAACTTGCCGAGGTCTTCCTGCTTCTGCCTCTAAAGTGCTGTCATTAGATGAGGTGCCATCATACCTGGTTTCTATTTTTTTTTTGTTGTTATTGATAAAACTTCTGTATAGTATTTCATTGGCTAAATAACACTAATTTCCATCCACTTCCATTTATGAATGAGAAACTTTCAGGAGCATTATATTAAAGTGACATTTTCTTTCACGTATTTATACATTGTATTTCTTTATATTTGAATATTATCAAATGTAATACCCTGCTGTGCAAGAGTAAAGAAAGCATATTTTCAATGTTACTTAGCCATATGGACAATGAAGACTGGATCTCACACATATACACAGAATGAAAATTTTAATAAATAACCCAAAGAGACTCTAAAATATTGGAAAGATTTTTTTTTGAGAGAACTCAGTAACTAAAGTTTGAGATGAAGGAGACTTTCAGTAGATGAACATTGAAGGCTACCTAGTATCAATTATCTAAATTATCTCTTGTATTATCTGTGCTCATAGTGTTACACTGTGGTAAAACAAACAACTAGGATATTTTGAAGATGTACAATATTGTAGCTTTGGTTTTACTCTCAAATCTCAGGTTTTTCTTTAGGTTTTATAGGAACTTACATACAACATTTTTTTTTTCTGTCTGGTTCTCATATGTATCATGGCCACAACTAAGACAAGTGAAATGATTCATTTCCCCTTTACATGTCCTAGTGTTCCAGTTGCGTAGTCTAAACATTTTCCATAGTAGCAGAATGGGTTTATAACATCGAGAGTGCAGTGGACTAACATGCTCCTCTAAGTAAGTGTATACTCTAAGAGTTAACATATAGACAGAATGAAAAATTTAATAAATAACCCAAAGAGTCTCTGAAAAGTTGGAAAGATTTTTTTGTGGGAACTCAGTAACTAAAGTTCAAGACAAATGAGACTTAACATGCCAGCACTGCTGCATGTGTTGGAAACCCCAGACTACATTTCAGTATTAGAAGTAGGTTGTATCTCAGATGGAGAGTATTATAAAATCACACTGCAGAGGTCACTGTAGTACCTACCCTTAGATGTAAGATGTGAGGTTAGTTTATATTACGTCTTCCATATGTGATAAGAGGACTTGGTTTTAGAAACACTCCATAAAGCATAGAACAGCATATTTAAAAGATGGAGTTTTGATAGAAACTGAAACATTCAAAACTCTAGGATGGATAATTCAAATCTCTAGGATGGATGAGGGGGGGGGGGGCTTAGAGGAAGCTAGGGAGGCAGCAGGAGTCAAATACCAATACCTTGGCCTTCTGAACTCATCCAGTGTTTGTATCATGTTCTAAGAAAAAAAAATACCTTACGGAAGGATCCATGTTATGCCATTTTATATTTTTATGTTAACTATTTTATTGCTGGCTTGGGAAGGAACTTTACAGTGTAGCCAAGGCTTGATTTGGGAATTAACTGTATAACTTAGGCTACTTTCAGATACAATATTCTTGTCTTAATCTCCCAAATGCCAACATCACATGAATTTGCCAACCTACATCTTTTATATAATTCAATCGATTTTATGGTTTAGTAGATTACATACTCTAAAATTCAGATTACATGATTTATTATATGATTATTATATGTAGTTTTGATATTAACTGAAGTTATTTGTGTTAATTATGATAAAGTATGAACTGTAGATGTGAAATAATTTGGAGGCTTTTCAGCCATTCATATATTACATAACAAAGACCTGTGAGAGACAGCCTAGAGACCGAGGAAACTAAATGTATTGTTGAGAAATCTTAGATGTCAGATCTATAGCAAATGCTTCCATGGTTGTGTGGATTTTTATTGCAAGAACAATACCCAAGATCCTCCAACAAATATACAGTTGAAGTTGATTCTTTTTTTTTTTTTTTTTTTTTTTTTTTTGAGGCAGGGTTTCTCTGTGTAGCCCTGGCTGTCCTGGAACTCACTTTGTAGACCAGGCTGGCCTCGAACTCAGAAATCTGCCTGCCTCTGCCTCCCAAGTGCTGGGATTAAAGGCGTGTGCCACCACGCCCAGCATGAAGTTGATTCTTTAACTGGATGAAGGTTTGAAGAACTATTTAAAAATAAATAAATAAGAATTCATTTTCAGAAAAGCTGCAGGGTAGAGAGAAGTTTCTGTACAAGAAGTATCTGAGCTAAATGTTTAAAATGAAATGTATTCTACAGTCAAATTATTTCGAGCTACATGTGAGATACAAAAAGTTATCAAGGGTAAATATTTCAGTCATGAAAAGGGGAATATTCTGAAATAAATAAAAAATAATCCTAAATCTTAGACATCAATGAGTGCAGAGAGATTTATTCCTGTTTTTAATCCTCTACTACCATTTTCTCATATAGCTTTATAATTTCAATAATTAACTCTCACAGAGGATGAATTGTCTTAGATGTCATTGGAGAGTCAAATAACAATGATATATTATTTTAGTCTTTGGCAAAATACAGCCTTATTGTAAATATTTGATAGTTGGTTCATCAGGAAAATACATTTTAAATGTCAGTGTGTCTAGTTAAATATCCCTTACAATCTAGTTATATCAGGGTTGCTTGCATGCTCAGTGCCTGAATGTGCACATACTCTCTTTTGATATATTAAGTATTTAGTATTTATTCTTAGTCATCTAATGAGGGACAAATTATTGCTTTTTGTCTTTGGATTTCTTAGTTTATTAACAAAATTGGACTTTACTCATATGTTCACGGGCAATTTAGAAGTGTGCCAATTTCCTAATCATGACCTTTGCTGAGTTTTCTGTTGAAGACTTCAGAGTAATTCCTAAAAATATTTTACTATGAGCATTTGTATTTTCCTACTATATATACAATGAAATGTGACCACCCTTATTTTGCTTTGTTACTGGTATTTTCATCACATAAAAATTTTATTATGCAAACCCAGCCCTTGTTAAATTCAATTTACTTATTTCCTTAGAAATTTTAATTTGTGTCATGCATAAGAACATGTTCTTAAACTCTGGGTTATAGGGAAATTTTTTACAGTTCTCCTCAAATTTCATCTCTTACATGTACACCTTGAATCCAGTGGGAACTTATTTTGGTTCCAAGCCTGAGGTAAATGCCTAACTTTGCTTCCTCAGGCTCCCTTCATGAGGGTGTCTCATTTGAATTTAGTAAGTAGGCCAGTTTTAACACATCCCACTTTCCAATTAAATCCTACCAGTTCATTGCTGTGGTCACAGCATCATGCTACACAGTAGTAGCTATGAGTAGAGACTCTGATTCCCCTGCAGATTTCATGCTCTGTGCTGTTCCTCTTGGCAGAATGAGACACTAGTTGGTTACAGAGAATTATTGAGCACAGGTTTGTACAATAGGATGATAGTTCTCCTGTAGAGAAAGCCTGATTATCAACTAGAGGCAAAATTTTTAAATGGCAATCCTGCCTAGACAGCGGTAGCTTAGATTCTTTTTCCTCCTGGTGAGTAAGTCAAACACAAAGCAGTCAAAGGCATCATGGAGTCACCACATCTGAACTTGAGAAGCAGGCTGTGGAGCTGCCATTGAGTTCATTCGATCAATTTCATTTTAATCTGATTTATTTGGCTATATGTCTGTCCCCCTCTGTACCTCCTGTGTCAGCTTTATCACAAATCACTCCCCAGAAAGCGGTATTGGAAAAGCAATAAGTAAGATTGAGATATTGTTAACAACAAAGACTGCTCTGCTTTCAGGGTTGCTAGATTCTGGCTGATAAAATTTAATACTTGGGAAGGAGGGGAAAACATTATTCCTATCATTTCTTTGCATTGTGGGAGATGTTCGTTGTGCTTTGTCTACTTTCTTTGTAACTACGTGACTGATATTCTGATAAATAACAGACCACAGTATCCACATGTCCAGATAAATTTTGGTACTGTTGTTACTACTTAATTGTGTGGAGAAAGGAAAAGAAAAAAGAAAAAAGTGAAGATTCTGCAAGAAGCATTCAAAGCTCAGCAATAAAATAAGAATTTTTCCTTGAAGAGAAATGTCTAATAAAATCAACCAATTTATTTTTTTTCATTTGCATAATTGCTAAAAAGGTTTTTTTTTGTTTGTTTGTTTAATGAGGTATTTATTTCATTTACATTTCCAATGCTATCACAAAAGTCCCTCACACGCTCACCCACCCACTCCCCCGCCCACCCACTCCCACTTCTTGGCCCTGGCATTCCCCTGTACTGAGGCAGACAAAGTTTGCATGACCAATGGGCCTCTCTTTCCACTGATGGCCAACTAGGCCATCTTCTGATAAATATGCAGTTAGAGACACGAGCTCTGGGGGGTACTGGGTAGTTTATATTGTTGTTCCACCTATAGGGTTGTGGATTCCTTTAGGTCATTGATTACTTTCTCTAGTTCCTCCATTGGGGGCCCTGTAACCCATCCAATAGCTGACTGTGAGCATCCACTTCTGTGTTTGCTAGGCCCCGGCATAGTTTCACAAGAGACAGTTATATCTGGGTCCTTTCAGCAAAATCTTGCTAGTGTATTCAATGGTGTCAGCGTTTGGAGGCTGATTATGGGATGGATCCCGGATATGGCAGTCTCTAGATGGTCCATCCTTTCATCTCAGCTCCAAACTGTGTCTCTGTAACTCCTTCCATGAGTGTTTTGTTCCCAATTCTAAGAAGGGGCAAAGTGTCCAAACTTTGGTCTTTGTTCTTCTTGAGTTTCATGTGTTTAGCAAATTGTATCTTATATCTTGGGTATTCTAAGTTTCTGAGCTAATGTCCACTTACCAGTGAGTACATATTGTGTGAGTTCTTTTGAGTTTGGGATACCTCACTCAGGATGATACCCTCCAGGTCCATCCATTTGCCTAGAAATTTCATAAATTCATCCTTTTTAATAGCTGAGTAGTACTCCATTGTGTAAATGTACCACATTTTCTGTATCAATTCCTCTGTTGAGGGGCATCTGGGTCCTTTCCAGCTTCTGGCTATTATAAATAAGGCTGCTATGAACATAGTGGATCATGTGTCCTTCTTACCGGTTGCAACATCTTCTGGATATATGCCCAGGAGAGGTATTGTGGGATCCTCTGGTAGTACTATGTACAATTTTCTGAGGAAACTCCAGACTGATTTCTAGAGTGATTGTACAAGCTTGCAATCCCACCAACAATGGAGGAGTGTTCCTCTTTTTCCACATCCTCGCCAGTATCTGCTGTCACCTGAATTTTTTATTTTAGCCATTCTGACTGGTGTGAGGTGGAATCTCAGGGTTGTTTTGATTTGCATTTCCCTGATGATTAAGGATGATGAAAATTTTTTCAGGTGCTCTCAGCAATTCGGTATTCCTCAGGTCAGAATTCTTTCTTTAGCTTTGAGTACCATTTTTTAATGGGGTTATTTGATTTTCTGGAGTCCACCTTCTTGAGTTCTTTATATAGATTGGATATTAGTCCCCTATCTGATTTAGGATAGGTAAAGATCTTTTCCAAATCTGTTGGTGGCCTTTTTGTCTTATTGAAGGTGTCTTTTGCCTTGCAGAAGCTTTGCAATTTTATGAGGTTCCATTTGTAGATTCTCGATCTTATAGAACTAGCCATTGCTGTTCTATTCAGGAATTTTTCCCCTGTACCCATATCTTCGAGGCTTTTCCCCACTTTCTCCTCTATAAGTTTCAGTGTCTCTGGTTTTATGTGGAGTTCCTTAATCCACTTAGACTTGACCTTAGTACAAGGAGATAGGAATGGTTCAATTCGCATTCTTCTACATGATAACCGCCAGTTTTGCCAGCACCGTTTTTTGAAAATGCTGTCTTTTTTTTCCACTGGATGGTTTTAGTTCCCTTGGCAAAGATCAAGTAACCATAGGTGTGTGGGTTCATTTCTGGGTCTTCAATTCTATTCCATTGGTCTACTCATCTGTCGCTATACTAGTACCATGCAGTTTTTATCAAAATTGCTCTGTAGTACAGCTTTAGGTCAGGCATGGTGATTCCACCAGAGGTTCTTTTAACCTTGAGAAGAGTTTTTTTTTTTTTTTTGTTTTGTTTTGTTTTTCATTTTTTTAATTAGGTATTTTCCTCGTTTACATTTTCAATGCTATCCCAAAGGTTCCCCATACCCACGCCCCAAATCCCCTACCCACCCACTCCCCCTTTTTGGCCCTGGCGTTCCCCTGTACTGGGGCATATAAAGTTTGCAAGTCCAATGGGCCTCTCTTTGCAATGATGGCCGACTAGGCCATCTTTTGATACATATGCAGCTAGAGACAAGAGCTCTGGGGTACTGGTTAGTTCATATTGTTGTTCCACCTATAGGATAGCAGTTTCCTTTAGCTCCTTGGGTAATTTCTCTAGCTCCTCCATTGGGGGCCATGTGACCCATCCAATAGCTGACTGTGATCATCCACTTCTGTGTTTGCTAGGCCCTGGCATAGTCTCACAAGAGAGAGCTATATCTGGGTCCTTTCAGCAAAATCTTGCTAGTGTATGCAATGGTGTCAGCATTTGGAAGCTGATTATGGGATGGATCCCTGCATATGGCAATCACTAGATGGTCCATCCTTTCGTCACAGCTCCAAATTTTGTCTCTGTAACTCCATCCATGGGTGTTTTGTTCCCATTTCTAAGAAAGGGTAAAGTGTCCACACTTTGGTCTTCGTTCTTCTTGAATTTCTTGCGTTTGGCAAGTTGTATCTTATATCTTGGGTATCCTAAGTTTCTGGGCTAATATCCACTTATCAGTGAGTACATATTGTGAGAGTCCCTTTGTTGGGTTACCTTACTCAGGATGATACCCTCCAGGTCCATCCATTTGCCTAGGAATTTCATAAATTCATTTTTTTAATTTTTTAATTTCATAAATTCATTTTTAAATTTTTTTGATATCCTAGGTTTTTTGTTATTCCAGATGAATCTGCCGATTGCCCTTTCTAATTCGTTGAAGAATTGAGTTGGAATTTTGATGGGGATTGCATTGAATCTGTAAATTGCTTTTGGTAAGATAGCCATTTTTACTATATTAATCTTGCCCGTCCATGAGCATGGGAGATCTTTCCATGTTCTGAGATCTTCTTTAATTTCTTTCTTCAGAGACTTGAAGTTCTTATCATACAGATCTTTCACTTCCTTAGTTAGAGTCACGCCAATGTATTTTATATTATTTGTGACTATTGAGAAGGGTGTTGTTTCCCTAATTTCTTTCTCAGCCTGTTTATTCTTTGTGTACAGAAAGGCCATTGACTTGTTTGAGTTAATTTTATGTCCAGCTACTTCATTGAAGCTGTTTATCAGTCTTAGGAGTTCTCTGGTGGAATTTTTAGTGTCACTTATATATACTATCATATCATCTGCAAAAAGTGATATTTTGACTTCTTCCTTTCCAATTTGTATCCCCTTGATCTCCTTTTTTGTCAAATTGCTCTGGTTCAGACTTCAAGTACAATGTTGAATAGGTAGGGAGAATGTGGACAGCCTTGTCTAGTCCCTGATTTTAGTGGGATTGCTTCCAACTTCTTACCATTCACTTTGATGTTGGCTACTGGTTTGTTGTAGATTGCTTTTACCATGTTTAGGTATAGTCTTTGAATTCCTGATCTTTCCAAGACTTTTATCGTGAATGGGTGTTAATTTATATCATCCTCACTGTCCTAATTCATGTAAACTTTGCTTCATCTAAGCCATGAATCTTGAATGTGCTATGGCCAAGCTATGATGGTAAATGGTTTATGTGTGAGGGGATGAAAGAACAGTTATAAATACTTTTAGTAAAAAAGTATGGGATAAAGTAGCTGGGTTTTTCAAATAAACCAAGCGTCTTTTTTGTTTGAAGATCAGAGATGGGGAAAATAAACTTTTTCCATTTCCTACACACCTGACATCTTCATAATTGTAGTTCCAGGTCCTGCTGGTGTTCTTAAATTAGTGTTTCATCTCCTCTACTAAGCATCTATCTTTTATCTGCTGGCAATATCATTCCTTCATCAGAAATGTTTGGCTTTATGTTTAGTTTCAATTGTTAACTTGATGCCATCTAAAACCACCTAGGATTTAATCAATGTATCAGTGTGGAAATGTCTACATTAAGGTGGTCAGTGGACATATGAACGGGGTGGTTGTCTTAAGTTAATGGATGTTGGAAGATCTTGCCCACTGTGTGCAACACCATTCCCTGGGTTTGAATCCCTGACATTGTAAGTATAGAGAATGAACCTAAGTGGGAACAAAGACTCTTGACCATGGATATGATGTTAGTACAGATTCCAAGTTCCTACTCAATTTATTTGGACATATAGCCTGAAAACCAAAACAAATCAAAACAACTTCCTTCCTAAGTTGCAATTTTTGTATGTAAATTTCATTACAGCAACAGAAATGAAGCTAGAACCCTTGAGCTGTTAGACTGCAGGGCCAAAGTGGTAGACTAGAGAGTTAGCAAACTATTCTTTACATAGATATATTGTTTCAGTCATTAGTGATATTAAACAAAGGTATGTGGCTATGTTCCAATGATCCTCTGTTTACCAAAAAAACAGCTAAGATACTACTTTTCTCTTATGGGTTATAGAATAGTCCTAGAGTAATTTTCACAAATGTTTTTCCAGTGATGACAGCTAGTCTATATTGAGTGTCTACTAAAATTCCACTTAGTCTCATTTCCTAGAACATTTAGTAAAACCAAAAGTTCCAATATAAAGCTTCCATAACTCACTGGAAATGCGCAAAGATCAAAGAACTTGTTAGGGAATGATAGAAGGGCAGCCTTACAACAGGGACCACACACAATCACATCACCACAATGCTTTTCAAACTAATTAATAGGGCTAAAGATGCTATAAAACATTTTGTGAAGTACTACCCTATATAAATATGACTCTCATGTTTATATTTAAAAATGAAGTACAATATACATTACTGCTAAATTAACTACTAGATTAGTATTATTTAAATTTATTTATTTTAATTTCTGTGTTTATAAAATTAGTCACATGTCTACTGTCAAGTGTGAGATACAGCTGATGATGAATAAAGTCAGAAAGAAATGATGAAAAGAGCAAATAGTCTATAGTCATACTGTGACAGGATATAGTCATACTGTGACAGGATCTCAAATTCTGGTTCTAATCATAGGCTGTGGGAATTTGACAGTTTATATTCTGAGTCATGATATTTATATTTATACAACTATATTCCCTCTAGTTGCATAAATATGTGTGTGTGTGTGTGTGTATGTGTGTGTGTGTGTGTGTGTGTGTGTGTGTGTTTCTCCATGGTAAAGAGCACTTGCTCTTCTTGTGAAGGACGTGAGTTCAATTTCCAGCATCCTCAAGATTACAAGAGTCATAAATTTGTATGACTTGTATCTTCTTACATTTATGTGTGTACAATAACCCATATATATATATATATATATATATATATTAAATTCAAAGGTTATTATCAAAACTTACTGATATAATACCTATTCAAGTGTTTGGACATTAAGTCCAATTTTATCACATATATATTAGAATGCATGTATAGTTATGTACAATTAATTATATATACATCCATATATATATATACACAGGCATAAACAACACCACACATATCTAAAAGTGCAGTTTAAAATTACTTCATGTTTTGAGAAGTAAGAAAAATTCCATATTTGAATGATCTATACTAAAATTACTTTGAACTAAAAATTTAGAAGAAAAATGCCCAAGGTTTGAGGCATAAAGATTGTTCAGGGTCAACGAGGCCATTCCTCTGTCTTCAGGCAGAAATATGCTTAAGCCAATGCAGATCAGACCCTGTCTATTTCTTTTAGAGAAGCAATTTAGTGAAAATGCCTATATTCCATTTTCAGATAGAAAGAGAAACTTTTGAATACAAATTGGCTCCCTGCTTTCAAGTGACTTTGTGGTGACAAGCAAGAGAACTTCTTCTCGAAAAAACACAGACTATCAAAACACTTTTGGTTGATGTTTTGGTAGGTAGATTGTTTTGCATGCTTGTTACTTAGAAATGGGGACTCACACTCAAAAACACCCAGAGGTTCAATAAGTCCTTACTCTACAGCAGGCTGCTTCTTGGGATCCACAGCAGGTGAAGTCTTTACATTTTATGCAATTAGATGTGTAGTACCAAATGTGAACTCAGGGCAGATATTTGATGTTGCCACGTGTTCAAACTGCTGTATACTGCAGAGAGTTTCCCTGTCTGACATTTTCTCTGGATAACCACCACCATGACTGTCTCCATACCATTCTGTTCTTGAAATGATAAAACCAGGATATGAAACAAATGATGCATTCCCATAATTCTTCATATTCTTTTTTATGAAAAAAATATGAAAACTGATGTTTCAAATTTAATATGAAGCTTCAGAAAACTCCCACGTGTAGAGTGTGACATAAATTAGAGAAATACTATCTGACCAAAAAAAGAATAATCCTAATTATTTCCTCAGCTTATTCCTAGATATTTGACTCTAGGGCAGTGCTTGGCAAATAGGAATCGCTCAATAAATTTGGTAACTAAGACTTGCTTCCCAGATCCTATAGGTGCCTCTTATGCTCTGAAGTTTTTCCTGATCTTTTGGTCCATAACTGTATTATCACCACTTGGAAGGTAGAGGCAAAAAGATAGTGTAATAAATAGCAATTCTGAATACTAGGTCACCGTCTGCTCTGTGTTGAATATTGATATCACCTGACTACATAAACAATTGCCTAAATAAATTAATAAAAATATAACATAAAATATAAGTACAAAAATTAACCAAAATGTCATTTAAATAAACTAAATCTGTATGAGATATAAAAGTTAAGGTCATTTAGCAGTACATATTGAACAAGTTATTTTTATTATCTTGCTCAAATATTAGAGTACAAAATATAATGATTTGAAATGTTGACTTTAATAAAGTCCTCTTTCCATCAGTATTTCTTGATTTACACTGAAGAGTGAAACTTTTAATATTTAGTTTAGTAACAAATGAATTATATTCCAAACTTAATCTCAAACACAATGTTAAGATTTTGAGGTCACATCTGGGGGGAGATGATGATGCTCTTTTGAAAGATTGTACATGGTACACTAAGGGATCCTACTTGGAGGAAGTAGATTTTTGAGATGACACAATTGGAGATTTATAGCCTCTCTCTCTCCACTTTGTCCATCTCAGTTTTCTGTGCCAGTGCAGAAGTGAAGAGTAGAGGTGATGCAGTCATATACTCCAACATAATGCTACTCCTAGTTTTACCACACCTTCTCACTCTTAACTGTGTGCATTCAAATTACAAGTTGACATCAATCTCTCCTCCCTTCAGTGTTTCCAGTCAGGTATTTTATCAAAGTGATAAGAAAAGTAGCAGGGTTATACATAACCCAAATATTTTCACTGCACTCACTGATAAATGTCACACAGAAGTCAATGGAATAAAACCTTAAACTCAGAGTCTATGTATTTAAAAGCTCCCCTAGAGCTCACTTTCAGTTCCCATTCCTTTGAGAAGCAGAAGAGCAACTTGTTCAGATGTTCCTTTACTCCTTAACCCTACCTATCATACCTCACACGAGTCACCGATTTTAGAAGCTATCTGATTAAATCACAGAGGATCACATTGATTAGAGCAAAGATCTGGCTGAAGGGCATAGTGAATACCATGAACCACCTTTACCAAAGATCTGAGCCACTGGCCCTATAAATCACTGTGTTTAGCTCCAAGGAGAGTCAGCAAAATGGATCAGCAGGTACGGTGGATACTCTTGTTCCCAGAAAGGCACATGGTCAGGTAGTGAACCATGTGAACCAACGCTTCCACTCTATATGTTGATGATCTTCTATGACATGGAACCATGAGTGAACTTTTAGCCATATTCTGTTAGAATATTGGCAAGTCATTGCCATTCTGACACCATTTGTCTCCAAGTAGGACCAGTTAAAGCTACACTGTATTCTCCAAAGAGATAGGACCTATACTGTTTAGTCTCAGATAACATGACTTTTCAAATACAGGCTTTGTCCCTCATCTCTGTCTCATTATTTTCACTTCTGTTTTAAGGGTATAGGAAGAGTGCTGTCTGGTTATGAACATGTCTTAGATCAGAGCAGGATAGGGGTCATTATATTATTCCTCCTTAACCATACAGGAAAAACTACTCAAGTTTTATGAACTCCAATTTTTATAATTATAATAGGAATCAAAAATGCTCACATTCCATTTTCTTTACAAAGTTCAAAGAACCATAAAGGAACTCAGTTAAAGGCCTTCCTTCCATCCTGCTATAGGCATAGTTTTCATATATTTGATGCATATTTAAAAATACACACTGTCCTTTGGTGTGGTGAATTTTTGTCCACTGAGACCACCAAAGTACAGTGTCTTGTGTCTTCTGATGATGCAGTGTCTAAGCAATGTCTTCCCTCTCATGGTTTATATGCTGGAGGATGCTGATTGTATACCTACTTTCAAGTATACTTGAGTGATGTTTATATCATTTACTTATCTTGGGATTCACAAATAGCCCTAGGAAATCTCTTCAAAATTTATTGACTTAAAAGAGAGTGACACTATTCCTTTTGTACAACAAAAATGTAGGAAAAGTGAACATTCACCCAAAGTCAAATTTTATGACCATGAAGAGGAACATTATATGTTTTTTTCTGACTACCCAAAGACCAAGCTAAGAGGTTGCTTCAGCTTCCAACTGAGATGAATGGCTTTTCTGGCCAGTGGGGATTCAATGACCCTCTGTCTAACAATCTGTGTCAAGTTGATAAAACACACTCTGGAATAAAATAAAACAAAGTGTGACTGTGCTTGGAATAAGATTCACATGCTTTGGACTTAAGGCATTTTCTTCATTCACAGAATATTTTAGCTAGCTACTAGAAGGTAGCAAAGAAAGACACATTCAGGCTTCAAAAATGTGTGGTTCAAACATAGCAAATATAAAGGCTCTGAAACCAAAAGCTCATTGAAATATTCTCAGTGTCTTACGAGGCTGGTACATGAGAAGTGTTCATCCATCATAAAATTGGTATCCCTCACCTCCTTTACTTCTACTTTATGGCATCCATAACACCCTCTGATCCAGTCCAAGGAGTATCCTTAGATTTAAACAGTGAGATACAAGGAATGGAGCTCTGATACTTGTTAAGGATGACTCATGTAAAATAAAGAATTGTTAATCTGCTAGCAATCAGGACCATATGGGGCACATTTGGATACATGAATTAGTTTTACAGTTGTGAATTGACCATCTAGTCCCATCATAGAGCTTTACACAGAACTAACTAGGATCTGTGGAAAACCTATTTTTCATGCATATATTATAATTTATATTATATATATGTATATATAGTGTATATATGAATAATATATGCGCATATATTATTTTCTAATTCATCAGCTCAGGAACTGTATGCTAATATCTTAGATGAATTGGCATCTTCAGTTACCCTAAGCTCTCAAAGCTCTCTTCCTTTTGGTTCCTCTCAAGCAGATTTACTTGAGATATCCTTTAGATAATTTGCTCTTTTTTGCATATGCCATATATTTGTGTGTGTCTGCATAGGTGAGAAGAAGGTTCCCTAAAGCCCTTGATCTCCTAAAGCCAAAGTTATAGGCCCCTGGCAGCTTCCTGACTTGTGCACTGGGAGCTGAAGTCAGGCCTTCTGGATGAACAGGAAGCAGTCTTCATCACAGAACCTTCTCTTTAGCCTCTCATCTCCTTTTAACTGAAGATGATATTCAAAGTTGTGGTTTAAGAGGAAGGATAGCCCATGGCTAGGACTTGCCTAGTTTTTCATGTATGTAACTATTATTATCATTATTCATTAAATAAATAAGCTCATTACAGTAAAGCATATGTAATTGTTCATCTGTATTATGAAAGAGCTCTTATTTATGATCAAACTTGATTTTTTTGTATTTTCTTTTTTTCAAAGTTGTACTTTTTTTTTATTAGATATTTTCTTTATTTACATTTCAAATGTTACCCCCTTTTCTAGTTTCCCCTCCAAAAATCTGCTACCTACTTCCCCCTCCCGCTGCTCCCCAACCCTCCCACTCCCATTCCTGGTCCCAGCATTCCTCTATATTGGGGAGTAGAACCTTCACGGGACCTAGGGCCTCTACTCCCATTGATGACCAACTAGGCCATCCTCTACTACAAATAAGCTAGAGCCACAAGTTCCACCATGTGTTTTCTTTGACTGGTGGTATAGTTCCAAGGAGCTCTGAGGATACTGGTTAGTTCATATTGATTTTCCTTCTATGGGGTTTCAGTCCCCTTCAGCTAAAGAGCTCTTAGCCACTTCAAATGCTTTACTTGTTCTATTTACTAAATTTATGCCTCTTTGAAAATCTACATACTGAATTGCTGGAGAAGAATATACTGGCCCTCTTCTTTGATTATTTTTTATTACTTTAATTGAATATGACACAAAATAGTGCTGTCAATTTATCATTGCCAGAAAACCAGTTAGTCACTCAATTGGCCTTACATGTATTTGTAGATTGCTTATTTTACTTACATTTGTTAACTTGTGTGAGTGCCCACATGCATATGCACATGCACTCAGTAGTGCACATGTGTGGTGGGTAGGCTACAAGTAAGCATGTAGAGAATAGAGGACAACTTGGGGGAATCTAGTCTCTCCTTCCACCAGGTCCTAAGGATTAAATATAGGTTGTGAGCCTGACAGCAAGCACTTGTATTCACTCAGCCATTTTGTGATTCTATTATTTATTCTTGAATTTTAATATAAATGCTGTCACATTAACAGCAACAATAACAAAAAAATGGCGAGAAATTTTAGTTGGAATTCTAAATGGAATCAACACCAGAAGCTCTTAAAATAGGTTCTTACTTCCTACTTAGATATTAGCATTCCAGATTTGTGTCTAATACCAAGTTTTAGCTATTGCTTCTGTTACAGGATTTGACAATAGCATTGCACTTTATTAGGTTATGTCATGTTATGTTACTGAGTTAAGCTAGGAAACACAATAATATCAGGAACAATGTAACTGAGTATATAGCATCCAGAGAAAGAGTGCAGAAAATGAAACTGGGCTAAGCAGAGATATTTTTGTACGGCACTTAATAAAAGTCTGAGAAAATTAATAATAGAACTAAAATCCTCTCGTTATTTAAACCACCAAAGAAATAGAGGAGAAGAAAAGAAGTATGTTAAATATGAATTCAGACTGGAGAGTTTTAAATAGTTTTTTGCTTTCTTAATTCTGAAAGGTCCCTGTAGTTAGAGCTGGAAATTCTGTGGGAGCAGTACTGAACTAAGGGACTTTTCTTGGTGTCTTTCAGCACTTGAGTTTTGCTTGGTAAGGTATCTCTGTATCTCACTGCTCAGCACAATGTTTTTGCCTTAGGCCAAAACAAAACACTTATCTTCAACCTGGGAGCCGCATCCTGAAGGTGAGGGATGTTCGGGAGTCCTGTTTACCCCAGTGCACGCTTTAACACGGAAACTTCTTCAGACAGCGTCTCAAAGGGGGAAATAGTATTTGATTGCTGGAAAGCAAGGAGTTGGAGAAAATAAATCTCTGCGTTTAATGTCAGATCTAATGGCTTCAAAGAGACAAATAATTGAAATTGCTTTTTAGGTGTGGATCAAGAGAGAAACTGAGCAATGTCTCAGGTTTGGGAGCAGATTACAGAGTCTATCTGGGGGAAAGGTTTAGTAAGAAAGGGAATTTAAAGTCTGGCTTTCAAGTCCAGACACTTTAACACACTAGTACTTGGAAATGAATTGTTATTTCCTTGTATCCTGTAGAAAGTCAATGCAGATTTTCTAATTTTTGATTAATGGAAGGAGTCAGATTATTTGATCTGATTCGTTTTATTATATATAATATTCACATATATATATGAATCACTTTTCTCCTGAAAGACAGTAATTGGAATAAAGAATAGGTATAGGTACACACAACAAACAATAGCTAGAGGGATTCAAGATCTCATATTTTGGCCTAAAGTGTGTGAGTTGCATTTTTTTTTCTTTTTCCAATTTTTATTAGATATTTTCTTCATTTACATTTCAAATGCTATCCTAAAAGTCCCCTATATGCTCCCTCCCCCCTGCTCCCCTACCCACCCACTCCTGCTTCTTGGCCCTGAATTTCCCCCTTACTGGGGCATATAAAGTTTGCAAGACCAGGGGCCTCTCTTACCAATGATGGCCGACTAGGCCATCTTCTGATACATATGCAGCTAGAGACACGAGCTCCGGGGTTGCTGGTTAGTTCATATTTTTTTTCTACCTATAGGGTTGCAGATCTCTTTAGCTCCTTGGGAACTTTCTCTAGCTCCTCCATTGGGGGCCCTGTGTTCAATCCAATAGCTGACTGTGAGCATCCACTTCTGTGTTTGCCAGGCACTGGCATAACCTCACAAGACACAGCTATATCAGGGTCCTTTGTGAGTTGCATCTTAATAAATGAGTAAGACTGGTACCGAGCATAAGTTGGGACATGCCGTTAATCCCAGCACTTGGGAGGAAAAGGCAGGTGCTTTTCTGTGAGCTCTAGGCCAGCCTGGTCTACAAAACAACTTTCAGGGCTCCCAAGAATATTATACTCTGTCTCAAAAACAAATAAACAAACAAACAAACGAACAAAAAATGAATAAGACTGACATAAACTCAGACTGTGTTAACAAGTATTGTACTTACTCCTGTGGGGGCTTTGCATCTTTAGATTGGTTAAAATAAGGGCCAAGTTCAATCAATATACTTCATGTCAAGAAACAAACAAGAATTCAGAGCACCTGAGATGGATCTAAACCCAGTAACACAGTATCCTTCTGTCCCCTCAGGAGTTTACATGAATTCATACAAAAATGCTTTTGGTTGATTGGCTTGTTTGGGCATGGGCTGGCAGGGTAATGGCATTGATGTCACGACTGAGAGACTCCCGTTGACATCTGCAGTGCAGTACATCACACATTAGAGAGCAGATGCCCAGGAACGACTCTCATGCAATCTTGTCCTGTCACCTAGGCATCAAGGAGCCTTTATGCCTCAGTTCCTTCTCAGCTCAGTGTGTGTGACTGTCTCAGATGCAGTGCTGGCAATTTTGAGGATGCATTTGCCATGCTCATAAGAGTGTATGGTCCATAATACCTATTTTTATATATGAATAAGAGAGAAGATAAAGAGAATGCTTATAGTGTTAAATCAAAGTATATCGTGCATATTAAATGATGGTGACACACTATTCAGATTTTTTTAAACACTCATCATTTCATCTACTATGCATATTTCACTGGCACATATGTATTTCCCCTTATCCTCAAAAGTTGAAGTGCTCTCTTCTCGATTCTGGTTGATGGACCCTCGGTACTCACAACCTTCCTTCAAGCTTATGAGACTTGGCAAGTCACTGACCTCCTTCCTTCTCAGGAGCCGGCCCTGCCAACATCTCTTCTGAATGTGATCCTCAGGCCTTGGCATCAAAGGTACAGTTTCTTGCTTTAATTAAGCTGAGATACATTCCTGAACGTGACAGCTGCAACTATGTATCCTCCGTCCAATTTAATATTGGAATACTTAACATTGTGTGGACTTCATTTTAAGTACATTTTTTTTTTGTAGCCCTTGTCCCTCTACTGTGGCATGGTGGTTCCAGGAGAGAGCATATGGCCCAGTAATTCTTTAAAGCTCATTTTATGGGCCATTTTTCGGGCACTTCCTGCTGGGCTTTGGAACAGAGCCTTGTTTGTGACTGCATTTTTGCTTATGTTCCTGCCAAAAGGGAAAAAAAGGCAATAAAACCACAGGGCCCTATAAGCTATGGTCATCAGAATAGTGTAATGAAAGCAACAGTCAACAATTGAGGACTTTACCAGCAACCAGCACTGCAGGGCTTAAACCTTGTGCACAAGGACAGCCTGTGTAGGTCACCTTTCTGGTTTATGGAATATCTCAAACTGTTATAGAGTTTGAGACAATCTCAGTGTGTATCCTAATACCAAAACAATTTCCTTTTTTAAAATTTTATTTTAATTAGGTATTTTCTTCATTTACATTTCCAATGCTATCCCAAAAGTCCCCCATACCCACTCCCCACTCCCCTACCCACCCACTCCCACTTCTTCACCTGGCGTAACAAGTACTGAGCCATATAAAATTTGCAAGACCAATGGGCCTCTCTTTCCACTGATGGCCTACTAGGCCATCTTCTGCTACATATGCAGCTAGAGACACGAGCTCCAGGGGTACCAGTTAGTTCATATTGTTGTTCCACCTATAGGGTTACAGACCCCTTTAGCTCCTTGGGTACTTTCTCTAGGTCCTCCATTGGGGGCCCTGTGATCCATCCAATAGCTGACTGTGAGCATCTACTTCAGTGTTTGCTAGGCCCCAGCATAGCCTCACAAGAGACAGCTATATCAGGGTCCTTTCAGCAAAATCTTGCTAGTGTGTGCAATGGTGTCAGCATTTGGAGGTTGATTATGGGATAGATCACCAGGTATGGCTGTCTCTAGATGGTCCATCCTTTCGTCCCAGCCCAAAACTTTGTCTCTGTAACGCCTTCCATGGGTGTTTAGTTTCCAATTCTGAGACGGTGCAAAGTGTCCACACTTTCTTCTTCGTTCTTCTTGAGTTTCATGTGTTTTGCCAATTGTATCTTGTGTCTTGGGTATTCTAAGTTTCTGTGCAAATATCCACTTGTCAGTGAGTACATATCATGTGAGTCCTTTTATGATTAGGTTACCTCATTCAGGATGATGCCATCCAGACCCATCCATTTGCCTAGGAATTACATAAATTCATTCTTTTTAATAGCTGAGTAGTACTCCATTGTGTAAATGTACCACATTTTCTGTATCCATTCATCTGCTGAGGGGCATCTGGGTTCTTTCCAGCTTCTGGCTATTACAGGTAAGGCTGTTATGAACATAGTGGAGCATGTGTCATTCTTACTAGTTGGAACATCTTCTGGATATATGCCCAGGAGAGGTATTGTGGGATCCTCTGGTAGTGCTATGTACAATTTTCTGAGGAAACTCCAGACTGATTTCCAGAGTGATTGTACAAGCATGGAATTCCACCAACAATGGAGGAGTGTTCCTCTTTCTCCACATCCTCGAAAGCATCTGCTGTCACCTGAATTTTTGATCTTAGCCATTCTGGCTGGTGTGAGGTAGAATCTCAAGGATTTTTTTTGATTTGCATTTCCCTGATGATTAAGGATGATGATCATTTTTTCAGGTGCTTCTCAGCTATTCGGTATTCCTCAGGTAAGAATTCTTTGTTTAGCTCTGAGCCCCATTTTTAATGGGGTTATTTGATTTTCTGGAGTCCACCTTCTTGAGTTCTTGAGTTCTTTATATATATATTGGATATTAGTCCCCTATCTGATTTAGGATAGGTAAATATCCTTTCCCAATCTGTTGGTGGCCTTTTTATCTTATTGACAGTGTCTTCTGCCTTGCAGAAGCTTTGCAATTTCATGAGGTCCCATTTGTTGATTCACAATCTTACAGCACAAGCCATTGCTGTTCTATTCAGGAATTTTTCCCCTGTGCCCATATCTGCAAGGCTTTTCCCCACTTTCTCCTCCATAAGTTTCACTGTCTCTGGTTTTATGTGGAGTTTCTTAATCCACTTAGATTTGACCTTAGTACAGGAAGATAGAAATGGATAAATTTGCATTCTTCTACATGATAACCGCCAGTTGTGCCAGCATCATTTGTTGAAAATGCTGTCTTTTTTCCACTGGATGGTTTTAGTTCCCTTGTCAAAGATCAAGTGACCATAGGTGTGTGGGTTCATTTCTGGGTCTTCAATTCTATTCCATTGGTCTACTTGTCTGTCTCTATACCAGTACCATGCAGTTTTTATCACAATTGCTCTGTAGTACAGCTTTAGGTCAGGCATGCTGATTCCACCAGAGGTTCTTTTATCCTTGAGAAGAGTTTTTGCTATCCTAGGTCTGTTGTTATTCCAGATGAATTTGCAGATTGCCCTTTTTAATTCGTTGAAGAATTGATTTGGAATTTTGATGGGGATTGCATTGAATCTGTAGATTGCTTTTGGCAAGATAGCCATTTTTACTATATTGATCCTGCCCATCCATGAGCATGGGAGATCTTTCCATCTTCTGAGATCTTCTTTAATTTCTTTCTTAAGAGACTTGAAGTTCTTATCATACAGATCTTTCACTTCCTTAGTTATAGTCACGCCAAGGTATTTTATATTATTTGTGACTATTGAGAAGGATGTTGTTTCCCAATTTTCTCTTTCAGCCTGTTTATCCTTTGTGTAGAGAAAGGCCATTGACTTGTTTGAGTTAATTTTATATCCAGCTAATTCTCTGAAGCTGTTTATCAGGTTCAGGAGTCTACTGGTAGAATTTTTAGGGTCACTTACATATATTATCATATCATCTGCAAAAAGTGATATTTTGATTTTTTCCTTTCCAATTTATACTCCCTTGATCTCCTTTTCTTTACGAATTGCTCTGGCTAGGATTTAAGTACAATGTTGAATAGGTAGGGAGAAAGTGGACAGCCTCCTCTAGTCCCTGATTTTAGTGGGATTGCTTCCAGCTTCTCACCATTTACTTTGATGTTGGCTACTGGTTTGCTGTAGATTGCTTTTATCATGTTTAGGTATAGTCTTTGAATTCCTGATCTTTCCAAGGCTTTTTTCATTAATAGGTTTTGGATTTCTCAAATGCTTTCTCTTCATCTGATGAGATGATCATGTGATTTTGTCTTTGAGTTTGTTTATATAATGGATTATGTTGATGGCTTTCTGTATATTAAACCATCCCTGCATTCTTGCAATGAAACCTACTTGGTCAGGATGGATGATTGTTTTGATGTGTTCTTAGATTCAGTTAGTGAGAATTTTATTGAGTATTTCTGCATTGATATTCATGAGAGCAATTAGTCTGAAGTTCTCTATCTTTGCTGGGTCTTTATGTGGTTTAGGTATCAGAGTAATTGTGGCTTCATAGAATGAATTGGGTAGGGTTTCTTCTGCTTCTATTTTGTGGAACAGTTTGTGCATAACTGGAATTAGATCTTCTTTGAACGTCTGATAGAACTCTGCACTAAACCCATCTGTTCCTGGACTTTTTCTGGTTGGGAGACTATTAATGACTGCTTCTATTTCTTTGGGGGATATAGCACTGTTTGGAATAGTAACCTGATTCTGATTTAACTTTGGTATCTGGTATCTGTCTAGAAATTTTCCATTTCATCCAGGTTTTCCAGTTTTGTTGAATATAGCCTTTTGTAGAAAGATCTGATGGTGTTTTGGATTTCTTCAGGATCTGTTGGTATGTCTCACTTTTCATTTCTGATTTTGTTAATTAGCATGCTGTCCCTGTCCCTCTAGTGAGTCTGGCTAAGGGTTTATCTATCTTGTTCATTTTTTCAAAGAACCAGCTCTTCGTTTGGTTGATTATTTGAATAGTTTTTCTTGTTTCTACTTGGTTGATTTTGCCCCTGAGTTTGATTATTTCCTGCCTTCTACTCCTCTTAGGTGAATTTGCTTCCTTTTGTGCTAGAGCTTTAAGGTGTGTTGTCAAGCTGCTAGTGTGTACTCTCTCTAGTTTCTTTTTGGAGGCACTTAGAGCTATGAGTTTTCCTCTTAGAAATGCTTTCATTGTGTCCCATAAGTTTGGGTATGTTGTGGCTTCATTTTCATTAAACACTAAAAAGTCTTTAATTTCTTTCTTTATTCCTTCCTTGACCACAGTATCATTAAGAAGAATATTGTTCACTTTCCATGTGAATGTTGGCTTTCTATTATTTATTTTGTTATTGAAGATCAGCCTTAGTCCATGGTGATCTGATAGGATGCATGGGACAAGTGCAGTATTTTTGTATCTATTGAGGCCTGTCTTGTGACCAATTATATGCTCAATTTTGGAGAAGGTACTGTGAGGTGCTGAGAAGTTATGTCTTTTTGGTTTAGGATAAAATGTTCTGTAGATATCAGTTAAATCCATTTGTTTCATAACTTCTATTAGTTTCACTGTGTCCCTGTTTATTTTCTGTTTCCACGATCTGTCCATTGATGAAAGTGGTATGTTGAAGTCTCCCACTATTATTGTGTGAGGTGCAATGTGTGCTTTGATCTTTACTAAAGTTTCTTTAATGAATGTGGCTGCCCTTGCGTTTGGAGCATAGATATTGAGAATTGAGAGTTCCTCTTGGAAGATTTTACCTTTGATGTGTATGAAGTGTCCCTCCTTGTCTTTTTTAATATCTTTGGGTTGGAAGTCGATTTAATTAGATATTAGAATTGCTACTCCAGCTTTTTTATTCAGATTATTTGCTTGGAAAATTGTTTTCCAGCCTTTCATTCTGAGGTAATGTCAGTCTTTTTCCCTGAGATGGGTTTCCTGTAAGCAGCAAAATGTTGGGTCCTTTTTGTGTAGCCAGTCTGTTAGTCTATGTCTTTTTAATGGGGAATTGAGTCCAAAGAAAAGTAATTGTTGCTTCCTATTATTTTTGTTGTTAGAGTTGGCATTCTGTTTTTGTGGCTGTCTTCTTTTAGGTTTGTTGAAGGATTACTTTCTTGCTTTTTCTAGGGTATGGTTTCCTTCCCTGTACTGTTATTTTTCTGTTATTATCCTTTGAAGGGCTGGATTCATGGAAAGATAATGTGTGAATTTGGTTTTGTTGTGGAATACTTTGGTTTCTCCATCTATGGTAATTGAAAGTTTGGCTGGGTATAGTAGCTTGGGCTGGCATTTGTGTTCTCTTAGTTTATGTATAACATCTGTCCAGGATCTTCTGGTTTTCATAGTCTCTGGTGAAAACTCTGGTGTAATTCTGATAGGCTTGCCTTTATATGTTACTTGGCATTTTTCCCTTACTGCTTTTAATATTCTATCTTTATTTACTGCATTTGTTGTTCCGATTATTATGTTTTGGGAGGAATTTATTTTCTGGTCCAGTCTATTTGGCGTTCTGTAGGCTTCTTGAATGTTCATGGGCATCTCTTTCTTTTGGTTTGGGAAGTTCTCTTCTATAATTTTGTTGAAGATATTTGCTGGCCCTTTAAGTTGAAAACCTTCATTCTCATCTACTCCTATTATCTATAGGTTTGGTCTTCTTATCCTGTCCTGGATTTCCTGGATGTTTTGAGTTAGGATCTTTTTTGCATTTTGCATTTTCTTTGATTGTTGTTCCAATGTTCTCTATGGAATCTTCTGTACCTGAAATTCTCTCTTCCATCTCTTGTATTCTGATGCTGATGCTCGCATCTATGTTTCCAGATTTCTTTCCTAGGGTTTCTATCTCCAGTGTTGCCTCACTTTAGGTTTTCTTTATTGTGTCTACTTCCCTTTTTAGGTCTAGTATGGTTTTGTTCAGTTACATCCCCTGTTTGGATGTGTTTTCCTGTTTTTCTTTAAGGACTTCTACCTCTGTGGTACTGTTTTCCTGTTTTTCTTTAAGGACTTATGACTCTTTAGCAGTGTTCTCCTGTATTTCTTTAAGTGAGTTATTAAAGTCCTTCTTGATGTCCTCTACCACCATCATGAGATACGCTTTTAAATCTGGGTCTGGCTTTTCAGGTGTGTTGGGGTGCCCAGTACTGGCTGAGGTGGGAGTGCTGCGTTCTGATGATGGTGAGTGGTCTTGGTCTTTGTTAGTAAGAGTCTTACATTTGCCTTTCAACATCTGGTAATCCCTGGAGTTAGTTGTTATAGTTGTCTCTGGTTAGAGCTTATTCCTTTTGTAATTCTGCTAGCCTCTATCAGCAGACTTGGAAGACTAGATCTCCCCTGAGTTTCAGTGGTTAGAGCACTCTCTGCAGGCAAGCTCTCCTCTTGCAGGGAAGGTGGACAGATATCTGGTTTTCGGACCTGCCTCCTGGTAGAAGATAAAGGCCCGAAACAGGGCTTATCCCAGAATATGTGTAGCTTCTGTAGTCTACACTCTCATCTGTGCAGACTAGTCTGGGAGGAATCTGGGAACCAAGATGGCTCCCCCAGGTGCTGAGGCAAAGTCCTCCTGGGCGGGGTGGACACCTCTCCTCTGGCAGGGAAGGTGCCTGTCTGCCTGGAGCCTGAAATGTGTTTTGCCCCAGAAGCTCTGTGGCTTCTGCCTGTCCCAGAAACTGTTAGCCTCTGCAGTCCACACTCTCACCTGCACAGACCAGTCTTAGTCGGATTCCGGGAACCAAGATGGCTCCCCCTGCAGAACAATTTCTTAAGCAAAAATAAATAAATAAATAAATAAATAAATAAATAAATAAATAAATACAAGTTGGTGGTTTTTCCCTGACCTCTTCTTGGAGAAAACTAAACCTCAACTTTTGAAAGGTAACCTCTAGGTCTACATGAATTCCTTAGTTCTTGCCTTAAATTTTATCTTAACTAAATTGTGATTTTACTTTAAGGTGGCAGAAAGATATTTGAAGTAAATACTCGATAGAGAAAAATATATCCACCTGAAAGGAGACTCCTTTGAGGGAGGACCTGGTGTGAACAAAGGCAAAATTGTATCTTGACTTTGATCTCTGTGCTATCAAACCACTTTAATATATGAATTATGAATTAATTCATAGTAACATTTTGCAACATCTATGATTTAATAGCTAATAAGATTTGTGTGACTTTTAAGAGAAGGTGATTTCCTTCGTGGCAGCTAATAGAAACCCTATTGTGATCACAAAGATCCCAGAGAAACGATGCCACCAATGAGTACCATTTACCTGAAATTGAAAACAATGGTTAGGTGCCAGGGATCTTAACAATATGTTCATAATGACTTCTAATTATCACTGAAAACATGACTACTGATTCTGTATGTAAGAAGATGATGATGTGACTCCAATTCAGAGCTTATACCATGCCACCAAAGTTCTCATTACTCACTTTGACACTGTTTTCCTTTCTATGACCACTAAAAAGCAGCAATAACAATGATACTTGCCAAATATAATAGTGAAGAGAGATAAAAGAATTCTTAGTTTAGCCACCTATTAGGTCTACAAGACATAGAAACATCAAGGTCTATTTATTGACTTTAGTCCTGAAATATAGTTAGGGAGCTTTTCATTCAAAACGGTGCAAAGCAAAGTCATAAAGAAATCACAGGTTAACCTAACAGCTTTATTTATTCAGTGCTGGAGATTGAACCCAGAAGTCTTGCACTGATAGACAAGCATATACCACTGACTTATGACACTAACTATATGATTTCATACTGATGGCACCAAAATACATCTGGCCACTTGAGTTTTGTGATAACCAAAGAGGAAATAGAATGGATTGGATTATTAATACTTCACAAAATACATGCCTGGCATACAAGATTCTCAGGTAGCACACAGATTATGACCCTTGATGAAGAACAAATAAAAAAAATGGAGTTCAATTATAGGGGATTGTTATATTGTGTTAGCAGGAAACTTTTCATTTTTATAAGTATGGGACAGGTGCTGGAGAGATGGCTAAGTCAATGAAATACTTGTCTGAGCAGGAGGACCTGGAATTTATTCCCAGAACCCTTGTAAATAAAGCCAGGCATGATGGCTGAAACTTGTAATCCCATCCTTGGAGAGGAGATAGGTTACTGGGTCTTATTGGCTAGTCAGCCTTCATCCAGGTAAGCTAAGGACAATAAGGATAGTTCCTGAGTGACACTTCAATATGTCCTCCAGCCTTCATGTGCACACTCACAAACATGCTTGCCCACTTGCACACACATATGTGCCATGCACACAATCATACTCAAGTGGAAAAAAGTCATGTACAGATAGATGCATTGCTAAATATATACATAGTATTTCATGCACCTCTTTTTCTGAATCCAGTACTCTACACCTTGAAAAGCAAAGCATATTTCTTTAGAAACTAGTCTAGTAAAACAAACAAACAAACAAACAAACAAATGGTAAACTATGGATGCTTTAAACAGAGATATCTACCTCCACAAATGTAACTGGAAGCCAAATGTTCTGTTCAAGTTGTGTTTGTAGATGAGTGTATGTGGACATAGGGTTGATAGAAATACAATGATCTTCTCTCTCTTCCCTTCTGATGCCACTTCAGATATACTCTATATTCCTTATGTTCTTAGTTTCATTCAATTTGCACAGTGAAACCACTGTGTAGATATGTTTCTTAAAATCCCTGTCCTCTCAAATGACCTAGCAAATACAGAAATCTTTTCAGTTTTATCAGGAGATTTGGAGCCACTATCTAAAGCTCTTTATTCTAATGAGCAAATACCCTGCAGACCATATTATATCCACAACACCAGATTAGTTCTCCTGATTCTACATTTTTTACAGAGGATGGTCCCTCCACATGTTCACTGAAAAAATTCTCCTAGTTTAACAAGCAATTAATAAGTATAGTCTCCTAAACCCTTCCATGTCCTTCCTAAATCTCCCCTCCTATTGTCAGTCTACTCTAAAAACTTTGTGTGTACACCTTTGAGCCACAAGCCCTCATCTTCTTGATTTTGTCTCAAAATGCCAATGAGTTCTCTTGCCAAAGTCACATATGATCAACAACTCCTGTCTAATCTTTTTCTACATCTTCATTGCTGTGATCTGTATTTTTACTTGTCCCTTTATTTTTCTCTCACCCTTCCTCCTCTCTTATTGTCTCTCCACCTCTGAAGAGTATATATTTTCAGTATTTGAATCTAGAGACATATTTGCTAAATTGATAGTCTCAAAAATTGAAGTGTGTTATATCTGTTCCTATGGCTTGAAATAGTTTATTTACTGGCAAATCCTCTTCTTACACATCTGGGTGGTAGCTTCCCCCCACCCCAGGGATGAGGTGTTTAATAGACATTATGTCTATACTATATTCTCTTATTTATCCAACAAATATAACTTTTCAGATCACACTATTGTGAGGTGTTTAAAACAATAAAAATTACTCTCATGTCATATATGTTATGTTTATAAAATGTTCACAGAAGAATTGACACACCTCAATTACTCTTGTGCTCTAAAACAATTTTAAAATAACCATTTTAAGATACTTTATTACGTTATAATGGGCTGCTCATATGTAGGTTTTATATTGTTTCTTTTGTAATTCAGTAGTGGCATAGATATATTCAGAAATACAGCTTTCTTCTATTTTTAACCTTGACATTAAGATACATACTTTTAATTTAGAAGGGATGTCTTGTAGCCAATTCTATCTTGTGATTCCTCTTCCATGGTCTCTTTGCCTATCAAATAAAAAGTGCACACCATCATCCAATGCCATCTTAAGCATTTTTCAAATTGATCTTTTCTGCATTTATAGCTTCTTTCTAAGTAACAAAAGTGGGTACAATTTTCATAATGATTCATTATTACCTTAAATCAAGTATTTCCTTTCTATCTTAGAGTAGTCCATATGTATACAAATTTCAGAACCCTAAATCTAATTACAGCAGTGGTTTCTCTGCACCATAAAATCTGTGGATTTAGAATTTTAGTCCCATTTAATTTTTTATTAAAGCAATTGCCTCCTTTTCCCCATAGATCCCCATGTAAGTCATCATATTATCTATCATATGTGTATTTTCTTCATTTCCTTTAAAGGATGCCTAAGACTAAAAGGTTAAAATACGATAATAAAAAGATTACTACAAAAATGCCTCCAGTGCAATAGAACTTTACTTGTGCTTCTGAGTCATACAGCCAGCTTTTAAAAGTAACTAAACTCATTTTTTTAATGTACCATGCATTTACACAACATAAACTGATCATATCTATCTATCACCATCACCATCCACCTCCTCCTAGAACCCCCAATCCATCTCTTGGTCAGCTTCAACTTAGTTTATACTTTGTTATTAATAATGGATAGAATTCAGTTAGCACTCTGCATAAGTGTATGTGTATGTGGCTATCTACTGGGTCATGAGCCAACTACCAATAGCCAATCCTTAAAGTATAGTGATTTTTTTCTAACCTCATCTGCATCAAATAACAGTAACTCCCCAATCCATGCTGAAATTTTGACCTTGTTGATCTTGTGTGGGTAAGCATAGTGCTGTGTTTTGATGCATAAAAGCACTGTTTTTAAGTATACAAGTCCTGGGTATCTTCCACAATATTTCCTAAGCTTTGCATGGAAAGGTTGATATATTATTAGCTACAAATGAGTGTATATAGTTATATTTACCCTGCTTCAAAATGGTGGTCACATTTTGTTAGCAATGTGCTTTGTTTTTTGTTTTGTTTTGTTTTGTTTTGTTTGTATTTTCTACAGGTCTTCTGGTATCCTATTAGATAGTCAGCAGAATTACAGTGAGTCAGGTCTTTGTGATTCTGTTATCCTTACAAATAGACCTTCTGTGCTTAAACATCATTGCTACTCTTTGCAAGGATTTTTGCATTAACCACACTACCTATTAGCAAAGAAACTTCTTTGACCAAAGTTGAGAGAAGCACAAGTCTATGGTAAAAATAAGTATTTAGAAGGCAGTTTGACAGCATAACCACTTAGCAAAACAAAACAATATGTTTCTCCCTTAATACCTATGGTATCCTCAGTCATGGGTTTTGATCAGGGTTATATTACCTGGCATGAAATCCTCCCTGTGGAGCACCTCTCATATTTAATGGAACAACAATTAGTTATTCCAAAATTAACATTTCATTATTGTAGCAAAATGTACATTTTGCCTGGGTGTTCAATATTGTGGCACAAAGTATCTAGTGTGCATAATACCACTGGTGTCTTTTGTCCTTTAATTGTCTTCAAAGTACCTTCTGGCCACACAAGGCACTTTGGATGGAGAAGAGTTTCCTAGTCAGATCAAGGTTGATTTCTCTATGTTCTGTTACCAACATCAGCAATAGGCTCTTAAAACTTAGTTATGGTTCCTTTCCACTCAACTTTCATGTAGAAAATGTAGTTTCTGAATGTTGTGGCTTCCATTTTTTGACACATTAAGAGGTAGTTAAGTTGAGTATAAAGGAATCATGAACATTTGTAGAGATGTTCTTTTAAGCACGTTTGTTTTTGTTTAGTATATATTCTACAAAGAAATATGAAGAATGTATTATCTAGTAGAAGAAAGACATTTGATTCCAACCCTACCACTACAAAAAAATGGAGAACAAGTCTTCACAAATGGTGGACTCTGCTTCAAAATTTTGATCACGTTTTGTTAGCAATGTGCTTTTTTTCCCCCTACAACTCAGTAAATACTCAGTGAATCTGGCCTTTGTAGTTCTCTGTTATTCTTACAAATATACCTTTTCCTGCCCTCTATAAGCTGATCCATTCGCTGGATTAATTAATTAATTATACCAAAGAAGACATTGAAGTGCAGAGGGGATTAAACATGTGCTCATTCCTGGAGGCTAACTGACTTTTTTTTCTGGGAATATTGAAAGATTTATACCTTAACTAGATGGCTTATGATGATTTCATCCATCTCTGAATTTTCTAAGATTCCTTGATGTAGGAAACCACAACATGTCAAGAATAAACTTTGTGAAGGGGCATAAAGAAGGTACAGAATGGACTTTCTGTATCACGGGTTCTGTCCATAGCAGCTTGGTCTCTGTGCCAGTGTATCTTAAATTGGAGACATTGTCTAACCATCAAGTGGCAGCTGATAACCTAAGACATGAGATTTCAGCACATGGGCTGCATATCCTCCTAGACAAACTACAACTGGACATAAAAAAAAATATGTACTAGGCTTAGAGTACAATCTGCTGGGTTAAAAACTGTTTGAGAGAATACAAGTAAGTAGCTAGTGAGTAGCCTTAACAAACAATGTTTATCAAAGAAGCTACTGAATTATATGAAAAAGTAAAATGGAAAGAAATGTGCGATTTTGTGAAAGAATCATCATTGAAGGTAAATTAGTCACTTACCTGGTAAGCTAAATATGAGTAGCTGTTACTCATAACAATCACAAGTTCTTACGATATTCAAACTCTTCTGGATTGCTTCTGCAAACAAGGACTGCTCAACCTATTTTATTTGTTTTCCAAGATATTGAAGACTTTGAAACCAAAACCAGAAGCACAGTATCTGTCCGAGAAGGTCAAGGAGTGGTACTACTCTGTGGCCCACCACCACATTTTGGAGGTAGGTTATGGGTAGTTTGTGTCTGTAATTCCATTAGGCTCCATCAGAAGATGGAGGTACAGAGGGTCTCATAATCACTGACATTCCACCATACACTCAGAAGAACTACCAAATTCCTGAGAAACTCATCAACCATATAGACGGCTCTGCATCCCAATGTTTTTATTTAAAATTACTTTTTTTATTTAGCTATGGAGTAAATATGTCCATGAGCAGTTAAACATGAGAGCTGTATACAGTGTTGGTGTTGGACCTTTGTATGAAACTAAGTGCATGATGGAAGGCTAAGATCTGATGCTCATGGCAATGTAGAAGGCAGGTAACTCTCTTTGAGCCTCAACCTCCTCAGCATAGATATAGGCAAACGGTATAAACAATGATAGATATCTAAGCAAATTTGAGTTTTATAATGGCTAATACCTTATTAAAATTGAAAGCTAATTTTCTTAATTTTTAAATTTTGATTTGTATATGGAGGTAAATCGCAACACTATTCTTGGTATTCTTCATTGGAAAAGAGAATCAGACATTCCAGTTCCCAGATTCTCAGCACATGAGCCACTATATCATATTCATATTAACCCCCATTACAAAATTGGAGAGTTATGAAAAGAAATAAGACAAATATTCTAAGTCAAAATGCAAACTTGTATTCCTAAAGTAAAACTGCAACTTATATATTTTTAAAACATTTTATTGTTATTTTTAATTTTGTATAACCTTTTTGATATGCTAGCACAAAAAGCAAAAGGTTCTAACTAGAAGCTAACAGTATATTTTTTGTCTCTACTAACAAATATGGCATTATGTTCAGCTGAAGTGGTACAGAAGAATTACCATTCACACAATGATGTCTCAGCATAAAGCTATATACCTGCAAAGTGTACAAACATAGCTTACTTAGGCTTTTTGGCAGTGTCTATTTTCTTTTAAGCTTATGGAAAATTCTGCTTTCGTGACGTAATCTGAGACTCAAAATTGGGAAAGTACCAGGTTCTTCAGTATTCTGATCACACTCAAAGATTTCTCATGTTAAAAACCTGTTCCAACTTGGTTTAATCATAGGTGATAGAAACGTAAAAACAATTGTAAGTTAACTGGTTATCTGTGTGCAATGAAAGAAAGTCAAAACTGAAGCTTAGAAAGACAGGTATTCTCTTTGCCAACTCCTAATGAGAAAGGATTTGTTAATTTTTCTAAAAGCAAAATGCTCTCACGGTCATGTCCTAAGTCCTGTGAAGCTAAGTCAATGGATAACACAACATACATTAAAGGAAGAATTTTGTAAGGACCAAGGCTTTTGGATGAGAATGAAAATAAAAATCGCCCTTTTTTGAAGAGAATCATCTGCATGAGTCCATGGATATCTTTTCATAAAGATGTTTGTGTATCATAAAAATTTCCTCCTGAATAGGTTTAGCACTCACCAAAAGCCACTTCATCTTTTTGAGGACAGGTATGAAGGAATAATGTTCTTTGGTCTTTGTGTCTTTTTATATCTTCTGCTGTATCTCTCTCTCTCCACTGTCATATTTTCATTCAGAGCTCTTTATTCCCTTAAGTTGATTCATTCCCAAATGTCAGATGTTCATTTCTTTAAGATTTTCCCCAGTGGAAAAGTTTTATCCGTTTCTTTTTTTATAAGAAAGCTATTGATTTTTGTACGCTGTCGTTTGCTATTTTGCCAGATTTGTTTATTGGTGCTAAAAGACTTTTTATGCAATCTCTTGGGTTTTCTAAGTATAGAATCATATGATCTTCAAAGAGGAATAAATTAAAATCAACCTTATTTGTTTTCTTCCAATTTTATTTATTTCTCCTGCCTGATTGCCATGGCTGCCATTTCATACTATACTGGATAACAGCAGTGACTATCTTCATAATATTAATGGCTCTAGAGGAGAGAATGTTTCATTATTTCTCACTAATCATGACATTATCTACAGGTTTGTCAGTTATGCTGAGCTGTGATGTGTTAATATCTAATTTATTAAGTGTTATAAAATCCGTTATTTGAGTGTATGTGAGAGTCTGTTGATTTTCGTGAGCTAAATTATTTCTAATTCCTATGTGATATTATCAATATTACCTCTCTTAAAATGCAATTATAGACTTCATAGTGACATTAGGTCATAAAAGCTGGTGCATTTTAGAGCAAATTGCATATAATGTAGTTTTCTGCCTTTCTGTTGACACATAGATAGCACAGTGAATGCAGAGAATGGCTCTGCATTAAGGATGAAGTCATAATAATAAGCTAGATTGTTCATCTAGTATGTTCACATTAATATATTCAAAATATCTCTTAACAATAGAAGTCTACGAAATAAACTTCAGTGAGTTTTATAAAGAAACATTCTATGAACATAAGAAAAAGTGACATATTTGAATTCTATATTTCTGTCTGAAAAGACGGTTTGTGAATGTACAAGAAAGAAATGAAAATAAGTTTGTAGATTTTCCATGTAAATGTGCACTAATAACACGGCACCATAACAACCTAAGTATTCTAGTGCATAGCCATCGAATCAGAACAGATGGAATTCTCATTAGATAATCTCTGCCTGCCTGCCACAGATCATCATTGCTGGACAATTGATATTATCTCATAAAAGATGTTTAGCTGGTCATTGGACTTTCATCTGAGATTCTATCTACTACTCCCAAACATTTGCATGCAACATTGCCCTGATTGCACATGGCCTGGGCTGGGGTTATATACAGAGAGATATATTGCATATTCTGAGTGGGTTAATGAAAAGAGGATCCATCTATATGACTATGCAAAAATCATTATCTACACTGCGGAAAGATCTTCCCATGTACATTGATATCACTACTACTCTTGCCAAAACCTGTCTCGTCCCACTCGACCAGCAAGAAAGATGCAACCACCGGTTCTTCTTTAAGCAGTTCACTCAGGCAGCTACTTTCTTCAAATTCCCCAGCCTCTCTAGTTACAAGTGCTTTTTCTCCACTCCAGCCACAACCACGCCCCCACCAATCACCACAGGTCATATCACCTCACCAGACAGGCTTTCTCAGCCAATCAGGGATTAAGGGCGGGCCATCCACCAAACACGTGCTTGTTTACTACCTGGAACAGATTTCCATCCTGCTGACCAGGAAGTCCGGAATGGCTCCCTACAATTCCCCCTTTTATATTTTTTTGAACAAGCTCCGTAGGTGAAGATAGAGGTCTGATCCCAGTGTGCAGAAATAGGGGCCATATACAGGATTGACTCTTAGGCTCACAGGTTTTTACCCAGAGCAACCCTGACCTGCTCCTGTGCCATTTTTCCTGGGGGAAGGACACTAGGACACTCAACCCTCATGCAATCAGACATACCTCCCAGAGACTGTCAAACAGCTTCCAGACTAACCTCTGTGCAGTGCTTAGCCATACAACCCTATGGAGCGATGGCTTCATTGTTCACTCTTCATGGCAGCAAGCCAAATCTGAGGTGACTGCCCTGCTTCCACTGTGGCAAGAGATTGCACCACCATGGCGGCAGTGTGGACCTGGGCATTCCGCAACCAACACATACACCATACACACAACATGCATGCCAAAACAAGGGCCATAGTGAAGGTACCTATCCCAGTCCATTCTTTGCCGATGCCAAGCCAGGATCCACTGGGGTAGAATTCACGGTGACAATCGCCTAGTGAAGCTCATTTATCTTGCCATCAAAATTTTACAGTCCACTTTAAACACAGACAATATTCCCCATCTGGGTTCCGCACCTATCAGGAGCAGACACGTGCTCATCACCAGCAAGATCAGCTTCTTCATTTTGACAGCTTCACACTAGCGGCACTGGAACCCACACTGGCTCTGCGCGATTCTGTGGAAACATGCAAACAGACCCTCTCCCCCAGGCTAACACAGGATCCGGACCATTCCATTATCCTGTAAGCACATCCTTCCATTTAGCATACCCCAGTTTACTGGAGCTGGTATTAGCATGTCATTCAGCAGCAGAGCGACCTTCCTTATCCAATTGCAAAAACTTTCTTATCTTTGTGGTATGGTAATAGTCTATTCCCCCTTTTTGTTTTATTAATAATTCTTTTAAGGTTCTATGTGCTCATTCAATGATTCCTTGGCCTTGAGGATTATATGTTAGGCCGTGTTTAACTTGTACTTCTATCTTTTGACAAAAATACACCAGGGCTTTGGCAGTATATGCAGGGCCATTGTCTGTTTTAAGTTGTTGGGGCTTACCCCAAGCTGCCCAGGCCTCCAAACAATGCTGTATAACATGGGAGGCCTTTTCCCCTGCCATGGGAGATGCATAAACTATTCCTGAACATGTGTCAATGGATACATGAATGTATTTCAATTTGCCAAATTCTGAAAAATGTGTCACATCCATCTGCCACACCTGTAGAGGGCGCAATCCTCTAGGATTCACTCCATAAGAAGGTGGGTGTTGAAACTCAAGGCAATGTCCACATGTAGTGACTACATCCCGAGCTTGTGCTCTAGAGATTCCAAATTTTCTCTGCAGAGTTTTAGCATTAACATGAAATTTAGAGTGAAATTGTGAGGCTAACTCCATAGGGGATGCTAAAAATATGAACTCCATACGAGTACAATTATCCACAATATCATTTCCCCTACTTAAGGGTCCTGGAAGCCCTCTATGGGCACGGATATGTCCAACATATAATGGTTGGCGTCTTTCCCACAGCAACTTCTGTAACTGTAAGGCCAAGGCTTGGATGGTACTACAAACTTTTATTTGGCCTGCCACTTCTAGGGATAAAACTAAATTAACTACATTAAAAGAAAAATCACAATCCTTAATGACCTCCATAACTATTTGTAATTCCACCATCTGTGGAGTACAGGGATAATACTGCCTGACCACAGGATCTTTCCCCTCTACCATATATACTCCACATCCGGTTTTTGATCCATCAGTAAACACGTTAACTGCATCCTTAATGGGTGTTTTCCTCACCACTTGAGGGAAAATAACTGGATATTCCTTTTAAAATGTCATTAACGGATGTTTGGGATAATGATTATCAAATGAACCCTCATTAATACAGGCTAAAATAGCCCACTCATCAATATTTGCTGTTAGGACCTTTTGCTGATACCTATCATAGGGGATTACAATAGAGCTGGGTTTTATACCAAAAAATTGTAAACAATGCTGAATTCCCAACAAGGCTAAAGAAGCCACTGTTGGAGGATAATGATCTAATGTCCTCCCAGCAGATATATTGGAATGGATCCATAACATTGGACCTTCTTGCCACAATAATCCTGTGGGTTGCATCTCAGTAGGTAATATTATCAAAATGATGGGTAATCTTTCTCTACAATGCTGAAGCTGGGCTTTAATCAATTCTTCTTCCACTAGGGTAAGGACCTTTCTAGCCTCAGGTGTTAATTCCCTTTTGGAACTTAACTCTGAGTCTCCTTCTAAAATTTGAAACAAAGTATGCAAGGAATCAACCCTCAATTGTATCTTTTGAGGCCAAATGGCCGTAGGGGCGATCCTTGCTCCTAAACAGGATACTATTTTCTCTTGTTGCACTTTCTCTGGTGCAATATGCAAACCCCATTGCCTCAAACTCTCCACCATCTTTCCATAGGCTTCCTGCAAATACTTTTCATCCTTTGCTGCAAGTAGGATGTAATGAACACAGTGACGTTTGGGATATTCTTTCCTAATTGGTTCCAATGCTTTTCCTACATAAAGCTGGCACATGGTAGGACTCTTAGCCCTTCCTTGAGGTAACACCACCCACTCAAATATTTGATCAAGCTCTTCATGATCACAGGAGGGCAAAGTAAAAGCAAATCTAACACTATCTTTCAAATCCAAGGGAATGGAAAAGAAACAATCTTTAATATCTATTACTATTAGAGGCCACTTTTCTGGCAGGGCAGATAAGAGAGACAGACCCCTCTGAATGGAGCCCATCACCTGCATCTGTGCATTAGTAGCTTGCAGATCCTGTAATAACCTCCATTTGCCTGATTTCTTTCTGATAACAAAATTTTGGGTATTCCATGGAGATACAGAAGTTTGAATATGACCCAAAAAATATTGTTTTGCGCCGTTCGCTCTTAGCAGCTCATCGAGCACTGAAAAAATTGGGTGTGACTGTGACGACCCCATGCCTAGTCTTTCACACTCCACACAGTCGCCACAGCAACAAAAAAAGCTCAGAAAAATTACTCCAATGGCTAGAAAAAGAAAATAACCCATAGACTGTCCCTATTACCTCTTTACTTTCACTTTCCTCTTACTTTCACTTTCTCTCTTACTTTCACTTTCTTGTCTCCAGAGCCTGAGAGCCTTATTGTCTCTTTATCAAGAGCATTACTGTCTCTTTACCGAGATCCTATTTGTCTCTTTACCGAGAGCCTTATCGTCTCTTTACCAAGAGCCTAATCCAAATCCCGGGATACTGAGTTACTTACCGTACTCATCCTGTCGACAGACCCTGACTGAAAATTCTGAACCTCTTAGGTGGGGGATTCGGGTCCCGGATTTCTTCGGCACCATTTGTTGCATCCCACTCGACCAGCAAGAAAGACGCAACCACCGGTTCTTCTTTAAGCAGTTTACTCAGGCACCTACTTTCTTCAAATCCCCCAGCCTCTCTAGTTACAAGTGTTTTTCTCCACTCCAGCCACAACCACGCCCCTACCAATCACCATAGGTCACATCACCTCACCAGGCAGGCTCGCTCAGCCAATCAGGGATTAAGGGTGGGCCATCCACCAAACATGGGCTTGTTTACTACCTGGAACAGACTTCCATCCTGCTGACCAGGAAGTCTGGAATGGCTCCCTACAAAAACTCCCACCCATATTCTGTAAGTATGTAAAATAAATTTCTTGGTTCTATAATAAGAACTTTGGTGGATGTGATGGTTTGTATATGCTCAGCCCACGGAGTGGCACTATTAGAAGTGGTCCTGTTGGAGTAGGTGTGGCCTTGTTGGAGAACTTATGTCACTGTGGGCTTGGCTTTAAGACTCTCATCCTACCTTCCTGGAAGTCAGTATTCTGATGAAGATGTATAGCTCTCAGCTCTTTCCTGCACTGTGCTTGCCTAGATGCTACCATGCTTCTACCTTCATAATAATGGACTGAACCTCTGAACATATAAGCCAATCCCAATAAAATGTTGCTCTTATTAAGACTTGACTTAGTCATTGTGTATGTTCACAGCAATAAAACCCTAAACCTGGATTAGTACTTTGATTTGTCTTTGAGATGGTATGAGAAGGGAGTAGACAGGGTTTAGGAATTTCAGTGAGAGAGATTTTCTTCCTTTAACTTCCTTTAGTTGTAATAACATTACAACAAAATATAACATAACATAAAAGTTAATTTGATATAAGAATATAATCTAACATAACATGATAACATAACATCAATATACCATAAAGTATCGTCTTCTTCCAGCTGAACAGATATGATTAAGAAATTATTTGTCTTCCTCTTTTTGAGTGAATAAAATAAAGCTGATTTCTAGCATTGATCTATTATAAAAGCTTTCTACCAACATTTAACCTTAACCAAATGTATAGACAGGCTATATCCCTCTAGGAGGATGGAGAGTGGGGGATGGAGGACAAAGGGTGAATGGAGGATGGAGAACAGAAAAGGACTTTAGGGAGGTTGAAGTTATTCTATTACAGAATGGAACCATGAAATAAAAAAGCAATCCATGTTCTTATATTGAAAGCAATCATGATATAAATTATTACATCAATACATAATATTTTAATATAACCAGATATGATTTTTATGTACTATCTCATTTAAAACTATGATATCTGTACCAGTAAGTTTTCTCTGAAACATAAAGATAAAAAGCTTGTTTGTGATATTAGATTGGTACCCATTGCCAGATGACAAAAGAGGGGACCATGTGGCATAGTTAATTGCTCTTTCATGGCCAGTATAAAAAAGAAAAGAAAAAAAGAAGAAGAAGAATATAGGCTCATGTTGTCCTCTTTTAGGCCATATTTCCTGTAACCTTAAGACCTTCCACTAAGCTCTATTATTAAAGGATTCACTATTTCACTTAACCACCACTACGTTGTCCATGATTTTAACTGGGTGGAACTTGGTGAGAGCAGCAATTAATATTGAAACTATAAACATATGATTATGAGTTTCATGATGGTTATATTCTTCCATTGTTCATATAATTCTCAGTACTTTGAGTTTATGGACCAGATTATAATAGTACTGCCATTTTTTCCAGACCCGGATCCCATTTACAAGACACAGTGAGAGCCCTCTACTGTTTTAGGGGATTTAACAATACTTTCTGAAATAGAAAAAAACACAGTCACTACATTGTAGTGATTCTTTGGATTGCAGTTTGATACTTGGGCAAACATTTTTTTTAATAATATATTTCTGAAGATTTCCAAAGTCATGACCTTCTACATAGACATATGAGCTAGACAGACAACAATCCTTCCATCAAGAAGTCTTACCCCCAGGGAGAGCTTTGATTGAGGGCATCAGTCATTTGAAACAAAAACTCTCACAACTCGTCCACAATGCCCTTTAATGTATAATGCTCTCAAATTTTCAGAGTCTCAAGAATACCCTCTAAGACAAAGCCCCAAATTGATCATGAAAGGATGACATATATCCATACACATACATCCATATACATATGTGAATAAAAAGATGATGTATCTATAAGTTGATTTCTATATATTCATCATATGAAACCTTATTTTAAAATAACAATAAAGAAATAATTCATGTTTTAAATAATGAAAAATCATCTTTTCAAACAGATAATAGTTTTTCCCAGAGCTGAAGGAAATCTTCCCCTTAACTTTGTGGATAAGATATTCTCAATCCTTCCCTCATAAAAATTGTGAATTTTTATTTTGTGTTAAAAGAACTATCGTTTAATTTTTGCAGATACAACTTTTAGTCAGATAGATCCATTCATTGTGTGCCAGTGGTTCAGATGAACTGTGCTTGTGGAAGATAGTACTGTTTTGTGAGCCAAGTGTTTGTATCCACATCATAAAGATGTTCACAATTTAAGTTAAGTGGAAAATCACTCTAAGGAAAGGTCAAAATTATGTTGTTAAAAAAAGAGAGAGAAGAAAATTATACTAGGAGGAAAATTATTTTCCTCCTAGGCTGTGTGTCTTCTCTTTCTGAAGCAAATAAAATGATGTTTTCTTATTAGGTAGGAAATCATCTCAACACATACATCACTCATGTCAAGCTTGGTAAGCATGCTTGTAAACCCAGCACTGAAGATAGAATAAAGATACTATCATGACCTGATGATACCTTGTTTCTTAGTGACTTTTAGACCAGCCTATGATCCATACTGTCTGTGTGTCTCAAAATCCAAGCCAATTAATCAATTAGCTAGCTAATTAATCAATTAATCCTGAAGCTCCTTGAATATGCAAAAGACAGATGCGATGTTGACATAATAATCATAATCCCACATCGTTATTGAGCATGCATATTTTATAATCACTTTATAAATATTTTTGTAAACTTAATAATTGCCCTTGATTTTTCTGTATTCTTAGGGAATGATGGAGAAAACGACAGTCTTTTACTTTACAAATCATATAAAAAGTTAATAAGAATCATAACAGCTATTAAGAAGTAAGAAAATCTACAGTAGAGGATAGGGAATATTAAATATTACTAATACTTGCCTTTAGGTAAAGAATTACTGCTTGTATATCTGGGAAGAAAAATGAAGATATGAGAGAAGCATTTTGTGTAAAGATAATTTAGGCACATATATATATATATATATGTATATATATATATATATGTAGAGAGAGATAGATAAATATATATGTATGTGTGTATGTATACATATATGAATACATATATGAATATGTATATGTATAGTAGCTGTAGTGACACAATATCTGAAACATTAGAGGAACAAGAGAAACATCAGTGTGGACAGAAGAAGTCATCAATAGGAGTATCAATGAAATTGCAGAATCCTGCTTTAATATATTTAAAGGCCTTTAATTTAATTCTGTTTCATTTTCTGAATGAGATCAGAATATACTAAATCAAATTCAGCAGGAGGGGGACCCACTTCCTGTGACTTCTATGTTTATTATTCCCCAGTCATGAAGAGTATCATCTTGGACAGTGACTACAATATTGAGGTGAGAGATGATGCACTTAGACCCATGGATAGCTCTCAATAGATCATAACTCACCAGCTTCAGTCTATGGGTAGAAAGTATAATTAAAATATTTCTTAAAATTTGGATGGAGATTAGATGAGAAATTTGAAAATAAACATTGGGTCCATGTCCTTGGCATAAGCAACTTGACATTGGTTGTTACTAATTAGAGATATGGAAAAATAAAAGGGAAAACAAGGAGATAAAAAGAGATGAAGATGATTGGAAATTTAATTTTGGTTTACATTATTATTTTTGAGAATTTAATACACTGTACACTTCAATCTCTCTACTCACCAAAATTCATGTTCTTTCTATATAAAAACAATCAGAAATATCAAAACAATAAATGCACACACACAATACACATTCACACATGTGAAGTCATTTAGCCAAATACTCCTGAATGTAGGACCTGCACTGAAGCACTGTTGATATACCCAGTGTCATTCTCTTGAAGAAAACTGGCTTCACTTTCCCAGCAGCTATCAACTTTTAATAATATCATCTTGGCTATGAGTGGAAATTCGTGCCAATTTCCCTTTCTCCATGTGGGTACTTTGTCTGGCTTATTCTGGTGAAAGTCTTGTTTATTCTTCCACAACTCTGAGTTCATACTGCATCAGCATGTTGTTTATAAAACACTCCTTAGTTTAGTATATATTAACTATCACAGGTCAAAGAAATAATGGTGAGAACAGAATATAGTAATTGGTCAGGTAGGGTACAGATTTTTAAATAGCAGTTCACGGAATGTCCTTTCTGAAGACCTGGAATGCCAAAGAAAAAAGTTTTAGTTCCTTTTTTTATTGTTGTTGTTTTGTCTTGTGGTTTACTTTTTGTTTCTCCTAAATATCATCTAAACCATACAAAGCACACTGACCAGCAGTTTAATGGTAGCAAATTTCCCAGACCCCTTTCTGCTCTGCTCTACAGGAGTTCTGCTCTGTCCCCATGTCCCTCTGTCCCTCTGTCCCTTTTTCCCTCTTTCCCACTCAAACTCTCATGTAACATGGTGAGACATTGGACTAAGAAGCTGGAGTAAATGCCTAGGAAACATAATTTGATGAAAATCCAGAACAGCCACACATATAGAGCACTCCGTGTCTATGTCACAGGAATGGATGAGATGCTGAGTACCTCTATTGTCATAATTGTTAGCGTTTCTATAACTGTGTTAAAACACCATACCAAAGTACCTTGGGGAAAGGGCTTATTTATTTTACGTATTCCTGGACATAGTCCACTGCAGAAAGACAAGTTAGGAACTCAAGGCCGAAACTGAACCAGAGGCCATGGAGAGATGAGGCTTACTAGCTCCTTCCTTAGAGTTTGCTCAGTTAGGAATATTGCATCCAGAACCACCTGCCTAAGGGTAGCATAACACACAGCAGGCTAGACACTCTCATATCAATAATTAACCAAGAATATAGCCTACATAGTAGCCCAAAGGCCAATCTGGTGGGGGAGATTTTCTCAATTAAAGTTCCTTTTCTTAGAATGATTCCAGCTCATGTCAAGAAAACAAAGAATAACTAAGAAACTATGCATTAGGCACTGCATAAAACAAATTTTATGTTTCAATTAATTTACATTTTCAGGGAATATATCTCACTCTTGTAACTTCAGTAATCATTATAAAGTTGTTAATTTGGTCAAGATTGTATATCTGGGATTCAAGGATGCTTATGAAACTATCAATGTGTTTATACTTCTACGTGACTTAGATGAATGTCTGGCCCATTCTAGCTCAGAGGATGAATTTAGTATTACAGAAAGTATAAAAAAGCATATGAGCAGTGAGTTGTGTTGCTTAAAATTCATGAATGGTGTTGCCACCAGGAAGCATATGGCTTTCCCCCTCCTTATAACTGACTGATGTTCAATTAGTTAAGTCTCATGGTTACTAAAATTCTTTCCCAGAGAGAGATATAAAGCAACATCTCGCCATTTTCCCTAGGACACAAGCGTAAACCCAAGCACTGTTTCACTGAAAAGCATTCTGGGGAAGCAATTAATTTATTGAGGTTCCCTACAGAAGCTAGGTCAGAGGTTAAATAAATAGTTGGAGATATTCCTCCCTGAACTCCACTATACCCAGAAAGCTTTAACCTTCATAGCTGCTTTCTCAAAAGCAGTGTAGGTGGAGTCTTAGCTCATGTCCTCCATAGCCTGTGTATACTCTACCCCCTGGTCTAGACCACAGGCTGTAGTATCCCATGCACACAGATGCATGCCCACAGTGAAGAGAACAGAAACTCCAATTGTATAGTTCACTGTTCAAGCATTCTGCATCATTTTGACTACTAGAAGCCACACTACACTATCATCTTGTCATTGTTTATAAATGAGGATGTACTCAGATCTTGACAGATAGCTTTGAAATGCCATAAACCATCCTTGGCTGACAACAAAGTATATAACCCCTTCTCTGTGTACTTCCATAGAGTATAGGTATTAAGACAAAAGAAAACCTGGATAATCCTTATATATTTATACATCTAAACTTCTCTATGTTTCTTGCATTTAGAGATTTTACCAGAGGTGGTTCCAAAACAAACTGTGTTTTCACTTCTTCTCTGGGTAGAGTTTGCAGTATACAATAAATCCTAGGAATATCTGGCACTTAGCCATAATGGGTACTCAAGGGGCCTTTATTAGGTTGTTTGCAATCCCCAAGAATGCCCCTTTCTATAGTTTCAGAGAATAGATGTGTAAATCAGAAGAGATCTAATAAAATCCTGGTTCCTGAGCAGCATTTGGAGACCACATAGGTGCTCAAACAGGGACAGATAACAAACATGTAAGGATGTTTTCAGTATTGCATCATAACTTTGCTCCACATAACATCGAAGAATTCAAGACAATAAAGAAATTATTATTCTTGGAGTAGATTTTTGCCGTTGAGCTAGTGTATCCATAGTTGATCAAACAAGAGTTCCTCACCTTAAATCCTAAAGGACTATGCTAGGTTTGAAGTATTGTAATAAAGTGTACTCTTTCTGGAATACCAAAAGGAAGGGGTAAAGGGAGATTATCCATTAAATATGAGTACTATATTTCAGATATTATATATATATGAATATTTACTTCAGGAAATATTACTTCAATTTTTATATCTGTTCTGCAGCCCTATGAAGTTTTGGGAGCAGAAGGATCAATGTTTACTCCTTTGCTCTCTTTCTTCAAAGATATAATAAAACTTATACTCCATGTAATGGCTGCATTTGCATTTATATTTCCTCTTCATATTTTAAATATCACACTACTATGTATAAGTCTGTTAAATATATCAAAACTACAATATTCCTCTGGGGAAATCAAGGCTGTTTGCATGATTCAGAGAGCAGCACAGCCTTTTCAATTGCTTACTGCAGATCTGCCATTTTTAATAATAATAGAAGTGTAGAGCATGGTGTCAATGAAAAACTACAAGAATGCTCCAGAAAGGACCAATTATCATTCTGTACTAATGTTACTGCTGAATCATCATAATAAGAATACATCAGCACTATTAATAACAGATAAATGTCATAGAAGGTAGAGAGAATATTTAAGAATCCAATGGCTTTAAACTAAGTGTCTCATGAATTATACATTTAATTAAGAAAAGCCAAATGAGAAGCTTTTTAAACTCTAACTTGGAAGGCCGATATTTTTTTCTTTCCCTATTAAAAATATACAAATTAAGTCCCAGCTGCAGATCATGATGAAACTTACAAAACTGATGCTTCCCCTGCAGGCTAGCTGTGGGCATAAATGAGCAGAGACAGCCCATGTGGGAAGAGTGCAGGGCAGAAGAGAACGATAATGGCAGGAAGAATTTTGAGCATTGTGAGGTGTGACATTACAACTTATGTCTATAAATAAATGTTTAAGCTATCACATATAAAGAGTTATTGACAAGTATCTTATGATAACATGTCAAGTTAAAAAACAAAACAAAACAGAAACTTCTCTATCTACAGATGTTCTCTACCCCTGCTGGCTTTCATTTACAAGATGTGCAGAATAGACTGTCTTGCAAATGCTAGCCAGGAGAGATCATATATATCACACATTAGGCCAGGATTGGGAGAGAGGTGAGTAATACCACAATACTATAGCTTCTCCAGTTTCAAAATGATCAAGGAATGTTCATCTCAAGTCCTCACTGCCATACCCGGGGATCCATCTCATAATCAGCCTCCAAACGCTGACACCACTGCATACACTAGCAAGATTTTGCTGAAAGAACACTGACATAGCTGTTTCTTGTGAGGCTATACTGGGGCCTAGCAAACACAGAAGTGGAGGCTCACAGTCAGCTATTGGATGGATCACAGGGCCCCCAATGGAGGAGCTAGAGAAAGTACCCAAGGAGCTGGGGGAATCTGTAACCCTATAGGTGGAACAACAATATGAACTAACCAGTACCCTCCTGGAGCTCATGTCTCTAGCTGCATATGTATCAGAAGATGGCCTAGTCGGCCATCAGTGGAAAGAGAGGCCCATTGGTTGTGCAAACTTTATATGCCTCAGTACAGGGGAACGCAACGCCAGGGCCAAGAAGTGGGAGTAGGTTGTTGGGGGGATGGGTAGGGGAGGGTGTGGGGGACTTTTGGGATAGCATTGGAAATGTAAATGAAATAAATACCTAATAAAAACAATTTTTAAAAAAAGGAATACCCAGTCAACTTTAGAAGACAGTTGTTGGAAGGATAAAACTGAAGTACTCTTAATAATTTCTTCCTTTTCTACATATATAATTTTCATTCTCCCAATGGGTTTTAAATATTCCCCTTGTGAAGAATACCCCACACAGAGGAACAAATGGGAAAGTTTGAGGAGCTAAGATAAAAAATGAATTCACTGAGCGAGTGAAGAAAATTACAGTGTAAGGTCCCAAGATTATAGGTTGATGGATACAAAGATCTCTCGGGCACTAGCAGCAACCTGTAATTTTTGTGAAGTGGAAAAGGTTATGTTGCTTTCAGAAAGCTAAGGCATGTTTCTTTGCTCTAAAAGACCTTGAATGAGGATCCCTAAACGGAGACATGGCACTAGGAATTTGTTCAAGATTGTCTTTATTTCACAAAGTGTCCAAAAGGTAAAAGTCAGTGAGAATAGGTGAATCCCAATTACATCGTATCCTTCTTTTTATGTTGAGTAAAATTTTCCTATCTAGACACCTCTGTGGTTCAGACTGAAGTCTTTGTGTGTTTATTTGATGGAGATGGAAGAGTAGACTAGAGTGAGGCAGAGAGAGACATGAGTAAAGGGACCTAGAAGAAAGATATCACATGGAATGTAGAATGTCCTCAGTAAGAATATGCTAAAAAAGAAAAAAAGAACTATTCAGTAGCTCTGAGAACATGAGAAGAATTTCAAAGTATAGTTTTGATCATGATAACTCACCTGTATCATGCATGTATGGTCAGGAATCACCAACTCCTAGTTACATGAACATACTGAAGATGATATAGACCATTCACATGTAGGTTACCACCTGTGAGATATAACATAGATATTTTGAATCATTTATTTTGAGGCATCCATAATCATGATTATTCATTCTCTTTCTGATCATTTCTAATGGCAGAAAGAGTTCATTATTCACCTTAGAAATCATCAACTATAATAGATTTCAAGTTTACTAATAGATGTCCATCACCCTCATAAGCTCTGGTTCTATTCAACTCAAAAGAAACAAAGGTTTCTCTTTTATTGTGAGTTTGGATGTTGCTCTTTTCACCTCTGTTTTCTGTTTGTTTGTTTGTTTACTTGCTTGCTTGCTTGCTTGTTTGTTTTTGGCTATAGACAGTATGGAAAAGTGGATAATGTGTAAGTATGTGAAGTAAAGTTGCTCTCCTTATCACAACAGAATAAAAACAAAAACAAAGTAAGCAAAGGGACAGATTTGCTTGTCACTTTTATGGCATACCACACAAACTGCAGACTCTCACATTAGGCCCTCATTAAGTTTTAAAGATTCCACCATCTCCCAACAGTGCTAGACTGGGAGATCGAGCATTTAATGCATTCCAGAATCTACTTACAACATTGTTCTTAATTATATCAAGGGCCCAACAATATGGTGTCTCATTCAAAAGGCTCAGTTCTATCTTGTGCTTCTGTGGTACAGAGGGCCTTTTCTTTACTCCTTCAACGTATGGGACGGGCTTAGTCTTTGCATACATTTATCTGTAGCTAAAAATATAGGGTCCTTATTTTTCTATTTTACTTATAACATAGCTTCTGTACTTGGGTATATTTTCTCCAATAATTCTTGGTACACTTGAGATTGATCAATCCATTTTCACTAAAGTCTCCTATAAATATAACATGAAATTTCAGCTTCCTGAATCTCCTGGACTTTGTTAACAAGGCAGATTGCATGATATGTTTGTAGAAGAGAACTGAATTGAACAATAGGAGCCAAATTACTTATCTGTACTTTTTCAGATTTTACAATGTTTTAAGATGCATATCCGATTAGGATCAATGCCTGAAGAAAATGTTATTTTGTCATGAGCAGTTTGAAGTAAAGGTACAAAGTTGCCGTTCTGATGCTCATCCTCATGTTCAGCTCGTCTGGCACTATTGTCTTTGTGTGTTCATTTTTGTTTGCAGTTACATACAGAGAACATGAAAATTTAAATTCCAGTGTGGCAGAAATGTTATACAGCTAATAAAAATGTGTATATTCTACACTTGTTGGGAAAACTATTACCAAAACTTAGAGATTTGTGTGGCCATTTATAAACTTGAGTTCTTATACTCAAATATATAAATTTTAGCAGGTTAGTCTAAACAGAGCACTTTTGATATGTTTCTCACATATGTAGCATTTGGGTTTTTCTTCCTATAGATGGTAAGATTATTAGGCAAAACTCTTCTTCATGCAGAAGTGAAGATTTTGTTGCTATTGCTTAAAGTCCTAGCTCTACTTCATATCTTTGTTCCTGAGAAATATGCTTGAAATTTGTCTGCTTCTGTTCTTTCTTGCTAGTAATGTTTTTGTTTTTATACGCAGAAGGTTTATTTTACATTTCCCTATATTGTATTTCTCCTTCTGTTGTCTCATTTTCTTCTTTCCTTCATAAAACCTGATTTAGTATACTATTAATAATGCAAAAAAAGGAGAAGTAGTTAAACAGACAGACAAAAATAAACACAGAGAGGGAGAGAGAGAGAGAGAGAGAGAGAGAGAGAGAGAGAGCATGCATAGTCACCTGCTTACTTATTGCTGACTTGAGTTCTCAACTTCATACAATTCAGCACATTCTGCCTAGGGAAATGCCCTATTCTCTGTAGCCTGAATCTTCTCATATTAATTAAGATAAATAAGATGTGTCTCCACCCTAGACACAGGTAAAAATAGTGACTGAGGCAACTGGGACTTAAAAGGACATGCATGGCATGTACTCACTGATAAGTGGATATTAGCCAAAAAGTACAGAATACCCATGAGACAACCTACAGATCATAAGAAGTTTAATAAGAATGATGGCCCACGTAAAGATGCTCCAATACCACTTAAAAGGGGTGTCTTAGTTAGGGTTTTACTGCTGTGAACAGACACTATGACCAAGGAAGTCTTATAAAAAACAACCTTTAACTAGGGTTGGCTTACAGGTTCAGAGTTTCAGTCCATTATCATCAAGGTGGGAGCATGGCAGTATCCAGGCAGGCATGGCTCAGGAGGAGCTGAGAGTTCTATGTCTTCATCCAAAGGCTGCTAGTGGAAGACTGACTTGCAGGCAACTAGGGTGAGGATCTTATACCCACACCCACAGTGACACACACATTCCAACCAGGTCATACCTATTCCAATAAGGCCACACTTTCAAATGGTGCCACTCCCCGGTCCATATGCTATGGGGGCCATACTTAAACATAGCATAATACAAAATGCATTTAGTCCAACTTTCAAAGTCCTCACAGTCTACAGCAGTCACAACAATGTTAAAAGTCCAAAGTTCAAGGTCTTTTCTGAGATTCACTCAACTTAATTAACTGTAATCCCCAAAGCAAGGCAGGAAAACAGCTGGGCAAACTCCAAACTCTGCATCTCCATGGCTGATGTCAAAGCGGTCTTCAGATCTCCACTCCTTTTTCATCTTTGTTGACTGCAACAAACTGCTTTCTCCTGGGCTGGTTCCACTCCCTGTTAGCAACTTTCCTCAGCATGTATCCCATGGCTCTGGCATCTTTTACATCTTTGCGTCTCCAAGGCAATTTCAATGTTACAGCTTCTTGTTTCAGTGTCTGGGATTCCACTTGATCTTTTGGACTCCTCCTAAGGGCTGGCATCACTTCTCCAGCTCTGCCCTCTGTAGCACTCTAAGCACAGGTTGATCTACTCCACTATGGTTGCTGTTCTTGGTGATCATCCCATGGAACTGACATCTCCAATACACTGGGGTGTTCCACTCCAACTAGGTTTTACCAATAGCCTCTCATGGGCTCTCTTCATGGTGCCAAGCATCAAATCCTTTGCCTGACCCCTTAAGTCCTGGGCCATCAACTACATCTGAGGCTACACCTTCTCCAATGGCCTTCCATGACCTCTCACAGTGCCAAGCCTCAGCTGTTCTTCATGACACCTTTATGCCTTCAAAACCAGTACCACCTGGTTGACTCTTACACATTACCAAGTCCAGCTGCAGCACGAGGTACAAACTTGACTATCTCTGGAACACAGCTTCTTTGTGCTCCCAGAAAACAACTCCCAGATTTCAACTCAGTGATGCTGGTCTCTTCTTAGTCATTGCTAATGTCTTAGCTCCAGCTAACCAGCATCAATTGTCCCAGTAGTTCCTTCCATTCTTAACTCTAGAGCCAGAGCCACATGGCTGAAGCTGCCAAGTTCTGCTGCTTACAGGATCTAGAACATGATCCGCTTGTACTATTACATTATCACTGGCTTTATGTTTTCTAAATCCTTCACATAACTTGGCTATCCTGGTTCTTGCTCTGTAGATTGACCTTGAATGCAGAGATCAGCATGCCTGTCTCATGGGGTTAAAGGTGTGTACCAACATGCCTGGTTCTAAATTCAGCTGGGTAGGGTCTTGCCCCAAGGTCCCACTCCCTTAATCTGTTATTTCCTAGAACACAGGATTTTGCTCCATTTCACTTCCTGGTATGACTTTAATACTCGAACCATATATTTTATATTTTGCCTTTCTAAGCTTGCTATGCTTGTTCAAACTTCTCTTTGTGAGACTTAACCAGAGAACAAAGTCTCTGCTGGGCTTTTTTGAAACTTCCTTTGTCAATGCAATCAATGCAATTAATCCAAGTCTCTTCACCTTAGCCTCAGGCAGACTTTTCAGACAAGGGTAAAAAGTAGCCACGTTCTTCACCAAAATACCACAAAAACAGTCTTTATGCCACATACTGAAATTCTTCTCCTTTGAAATCTCTTGGGCCAGGTCAACACAGTTCAAATTACTCCCAGCAACAAAGTCTTCCATATTCCTACTAGGATGACCCATTAAGCCCCATTTAAAGCATTCCACTGAATTCCAAATCCAAAGTCCAAAAATCCACATTCTTTCAAATAAAAGCATAGTCAGGCCCATCACAGCAATACCCCACTCCTGGTACCAACTTCTGTCTTAGTTAGGGTTTTACAAACCATCACAAGGGGTAACAAAATAATCATAGTAAGCAGAGTGAGGGAGGTACCTGGGTGTGAGAAGGGTGGGGGAAAGAGGGGGAAGAATCAGGTATAGAGGTGGAACAGGAGAGAAGCCCAGAATTCCAAAATAATGATTAGAAATATGCAGTCTCTGGGGGTCAGAGTGGGAGGACCCTCTGGAAAGGACCAGATACTTGGGAAGCAAGAGACTCCCAGAACTCCATGAGAGTGACCTTAGGCAAAATGCCCAACAGTGGGGAAAGGAAACCTGAAGAGACACCCTCCAGTAGGTAGACAAGTCCCAAAAGAGAGGGAGAGGTTTACCAACCCACTGTCAAAATTTCTGACCCAGAATTGTTCCTTTCTGAAAGAGATGTAGGGACAAAAATGGAGCAGAGTCTGAAGGAAAGGCTATCCAGTTACTGGCCCAACTTAGAATCCATTTCATGGATGGGCAGCAAAACCTGACACTGTTATTGATGCTATGGTGTGGTTATGTACAGGAGCCAAGGCTGGCTGTCCTCTGAGAGGTTTTACCAGCAGCTGACTGAGACAGATGCACATATATATATAGATGACCATTAGACTGAGTTGCAGGACCCGTATAGAAGAGTTAGGGGAAGGAGACTGCAGCCACATAGGAAGAACAACAGTCTGAACTAACCTGGACTCCTGGGTGCACCTAGAGACTAAACCACCAACCAAATAACATACAGGCTGGTCCTAGTCCCCTGGGAATATGTAATGGAGGACTGCCTTATCTGGCCTTCTTGTGAAAGGATGTGTCTAATCTTCTAGAGATTAAGGCCCCAGGTAAGGTGGGAAGGTGAACTGGGATGGGTGGTGACATCTGGAATGTAAATATATAAAATAATTATTTTTATAAAAGAAAAGATAATGTCTTCCAGTTGATTCTAAATTGTGCCAAATTCACAACTAAACCATAATCTTAGTGGAGGAGCCCATATATTTGTAATATTTCTTCATTACTATTTCACCTGGAGTTTTCACTGTACAGCTATTATTTAATTTAAAAATCACTGTTAATAGGTATGCATGTCCCCCCATACTTGAGAGTTCAAGGACAGTATAATTAGTAAAGAATTTTTCAAAATATCTCCTTACAGTTGAAAAAGACAGCTTTTATGTATAATGTCTTGATTCCACATCAGGTATATATATATATATACACATAGATAGAGATATAGAGATAGATATAGAGATAGAGATGATATAGAGATATAGAGATAGAGAGAAAGAGAGAGATAGAGAGATAGAGAGATAGAGAGATAGGCCCATACACACACTATTCACATGATGCAAGACCTCTCTCTGGACAAGAGGCCATCGATTGCATGAACTATTCTTTGGTTACCCCGACTTTCTTGTGTGTGAATACCTATTCATATGAGGATATTTTATTTGCCTAACTGTAAAATGTTTTTCTTGCCCACTCTGTTACTGTGGACTTATTTTCCTAATTTGGGAAATCTCATGAAAAACAAATGTATTTTTCTATTTCCTTAGATGTAGTTCTCTAAACATTTCCCACATTATTCCTAATTTAATACATTCATAAATATTTAATCAACAAGAATATTTGTGTATACTCAAAGACTTAGAGTCATAAGAAAAACATGAAGGTATATTGTATGTGTGTTTAAGTGAGAGAGAGAGGGAGGGAGAGAGAGACAGAGAGACAGAGAGACAGAGAGAGAGATACCAAAGCTGTTTTGTTGTTGTTGTTGTTGTTGTTGTTGTTGTTGGAAATAAAGATATCAAGCTCCCTGAAACTGGGATACGTTTTTAATCTACTTGTATAATTTTTTCATATAGTTAATGTGTAACAACTTCTCTCAAAAAATGAAAATGAACATAGACAGTCATAATATTTTTCAATTAACTCTAATCTGGATCTATGATGATCCATATTAGAAAAAAAAAACTCATAAACTCATCGAATACAAGGTGGTATATTTATAAAATGAATTATCACTTAGAAATGAATAGAATATGTGAAAAATAGATTAACATAAGTGAATGCTTAACATATTAAAGAAAACAAACAAACTCAAGTACACATCTAAAGTCCATTTTCATTAACTATAAACTATGGCAAAGGTAATCTAATAGTTTAAATCAGAATGTGGTTCCTATAATTGAGGATTAATCTGATAGAAGCATGAGATCATTTTTTTTTCTTTCTTTTTTGTTTTTGTTTTTGTTTTTTGTTTGTTTGTTTTTTGTTTTTTGTGGGTTTTTTTTGGGTTTTTTTTTTTTTGTGTGTTTTGGTTTTTGGTTTTTGGTTGTTTTTGGGTTTTGGTTGTTTTTGGTTTTTGGTTTTTGGTTTTCAAGACAGGGTTTCTCTGTATAGCTCTGGCTGTCCTGGAACTCACTCTGTAGACCAGGCTTTCCTCAAACTCAGAAATTTGCCTGCCTTTGCCTCTGCCTCCCAAGTACTGGGATTAAAGGCATGTGCCACAACTGCCCTGCTGAGACCATTTCTAAAAAACGCCAATGGTTAATATTTTAGTTTAGTATTGTATGCTCTAGATATATGTAATATTCATACCTCATATAACTGAACATTTAAAATCTGTGTATATTTTCATTCATTACATATTTATTTATGAAATTCAAATTTACATATAAGCATTTCAAAGAAATGATAAATGATTAAAGATTAATACATGCAATTCATTTTGTTTTTCACCTTGAACGGCTTTCTCTTGTTTCTTGTATGCTATATTGATCTACTTGTCCATTACTCTTACAGTTCTCCCTCTTGGAGGTAATTCTTCAGAAATGACTCTCCTGAACACACTTCATTGGAGTATACTTCTCTTGTTTGCTAGTATCATTTCTGTTGCTGTTATAAATTTAATACTCTAATAAACAATATAGGCATGTGTATTAGTCACACTTCTCTAGAGTAATAAAACTTATAGGATGAATCTCTCTTTAAATAAAGAAAGGGTATTTATTAGAATGCATGCTGCAGAGGCATCCATTCCAACAATGACTGACAATGAATAGAAGGAAGGGCCAAGCATCTAACAGTGGTTCAGTCCATGTGGTCGAATGTCTCTGCTGGTTCAATATACACTGGAATCCCAAAGTAGTAGGCTCTAATGCCAATGAAGGAAAGAACTTACTAGGGATGTGAGAGCAAGCAGACAAAGAGCAAAGGCTTTTTTTTCCAACATGTTTTTATATAGGCTTCCAGCAGAAGGCATAATGCACATTAGAAGTGGATGTGATGATTTGTATATGCTTGTCCTAGGGAGTGGCACTCTTAGAAGGTATGGCCTTATTGAAGTAGGTTTAGCCATGTAGGAGGAAATGTCTCATTGTAGGCATGAGCTTTAACACCCTCTTCCTATCTGCTGGAAGCCAGTCTCTTTCTAGTGGCCTTCAGATGAAGATGTAGAAATCTCAACTCCTCCTGCATCATGCTAGCTGGACACTGCTGTGCTCCTGCCTTGATGATAATGGACTGAACCTCTGAACCTCTAAGTCAGCCCCAATTAAATGTTATCATTATAAGAATGGCTTTGGTCATGGTGTGTAATCACAGCAGTAAAACTCGAAATAAGACAGAAGTTAGTACGAGGGACTGGACTATTCCTGTAATAGGGCTGACATTTTTTTGTTTGGAAGAATATGAAGTTTGGGAGTTTGGATTTGGAAAGAAGTGGAGTACTTAAATGGGGTTTAAGCTATGCTTGTAGGAATATGAAAGACTTTGTTGCTGAGAGTGATTTGAGTTGTTCAGACCTGGCCCTGGATATTTCAGTGGAGAAGAGTTATAGTATATGGCATAGAGACTTTTTTGTGGCTGCTATTTGCCATTGTCTGAAGAGTCTGCCTGAGGGTAAGGTGAAGAGATTTATATTAATTGCTTTGAAAAAGGAAGTCTCAAAATAGCCTGGTATAAATGCTGTTGTAGTGTTACTGAAGTTTACTCTTATGAAAACCGTTTTAATGAATATCAGCAAGCTGAGAAAGGAAAAAGACAAATTACATGATTCAAGTATTAAAGGGGCACCAGGAAGTAGAATGGAGCTGATTCCTGTGTTCTAGGAGATGTCAGATTAAGGGAGTGGGAATTTGGGGCAAGATCCTATCCAGCTAAATTTATATGTAGGCATGGTGGTCCACACCTTTAATCCCAGGAGATAAGGCAAGCAGATGTCTGAGTTCAAGGCCAGCCCAAGGAATGATGTTGCCCGCAGTGGGCTCTGTCAGATAACAATTTCCCACTGTCATGGCTATAAGTTAAACAGATCTGTATCTGAGACACTTCATCCAATTGATTCTAAGGTGTGGCAAGTTAACATTTAAAACTAACCATCTCATCTATGTTTCCTATAATGCCTCTGTCAAAACACAGGTGGTTTCATGTTGCTATTATCCACACACCTCTCTCAGCAGGAACTACTGTGTCCATAAGGCACATGTTTTGCTTTATTACAGGGTCTTAACACACAGAAATCTGCCCAGAAATTATATTCCATTCACAGAATGAACTAAAGATCTAGAATATTGAAATTTAAAATTTTTAATTAAAATTTTTTAATTAAAATTTGAACTTCAACACCTAAGTGTGTGTAATCTCTCTTAAAACATACTGAAAAACACTGCTTCGAAATGAGTAGCACTAAAGAATTACCTTGACCCCATTAACCAGCAGAACTTTATATATTCTATGGATTTTGCTAAGGAAAATTACCATATATTCTCTAAATATCCTGTGATTGTATCCTTAGCCAAAGAAAATGGTGATGGAGAAGGAAATTTTTGTATCTCCCAAACTGAGGTTTAAATGAATATAGGAAATATTCTACTTATTCTCTTTTGAGTAGCTATAAATTAGACCAATATAGGCAGACTTTTATTATAGTGATTAAGCATAACACTGAATTTATAGATAAATTATTAAGAATTTATAGATACGGTTGCAGTGGAGATAATGCATTTTTTTTCTATGTTTCAGAATTATCATATGCCTGGACCTTCAATGATAGCCCTTTGTATGTTCAAGAGGACAAGCGAAGATTTGTATCTCAAGACACAGGGAACTTGTACTTTGCCAAAGTAGAACCATCTGATGTGGGCAATTATACTTGCTTTGTCACAAACAAAGAGGCCCATAGAAGTGTCCAAGGTCCACCTACGCCTTTAGTGCTGCGCACTGATGGTAAGAACATAAATTATCTTCAGACTCCCCCTGGACTCTTACATTGTGGGCAGGTCTTCGGAGCCTTTTTTTTTTTTTTTTAACTGTAACCAAAATCACTGTAGTGTAGATGAAATTCACATGCACAGTGAAGATGAGACATTACTAAAATAAAAAAAAATTAAAAAAGGGAATTTTGTAGTTCAATACCCTCATGGTACAATTTACATGTTTCTGGGCATATCGTGCCATTTCGTTTCTGGCACCAGAAGAACTCGTCTTCTCATTGCTTAAGGACTGGTGTGTAAAAAATGATGTTTGTCTGGGGGGACCTGGCGTGTGTGTATGTGTGCATGTGAATGCTGCCAAATTTTCATACTGAATTGATGAACACATTTTGCAACCTCTCTTATTGTCCTCTTTCTTTTCCATTTTTGCCATTATTTTGCTGCCATAGTTCACCCTTTATTTACCTGGCTGGCAAAACTGAAAAAAAAAATTGTGCCCAAGGAAAGCAAAGCATTCCAAAGAATTATGGTGTGGAAGACTCATACTAAATTATGTCTCTGAGGAATGGAAGTCAGATTGGTCTCTGATGAGCTTTGTAGCTTAGTCAAGTCAGAGCTGGTGCAAGATTTAGAGAGCTAGAAAGTCATCTAAGTGGAAAAAAATCCTCTAGTTGATTCTCTAATTAAATGTTCACAGTGGGATATGTAAAGATAAAACTCTGTTAGTTCATTTTATTATCAGATTTTGAACTTGAAAGGCAATACCTCATAGAATTGTGTCCCCCACCCCCACCCCTGAAGAGTTTAAGACAAGCAAGGATATAATGATAATCAAGCTATGAAGCCAGCTCCCCAGAGTTCTCATGGAAGCGATTTCAGAGCAAGTAACTATTCAAATATTCCTGCCAGGGTCTTATTCAGATATCAGCAAACATTAGATTTGTGAGTTCATTTTCTCCCGTTCTGTGATTACTCTGCTCATGAGTGGCAAAGTGCTCAAGCTAACAATTTGCATAGAGATTATACAACATTTTCCTGTTTTATTTTTGTTTGCTCTTTATTTTTACTTCTGCCATGTTAAGTTCTCTCTTCTCCTACCTCCCCCCGCTCTCTTCTTTATTTTAATGGTAAAAGTACATTGTAAACATTGTGTACAATGTAAATCAATTAACTTCTCTAAGAGTTGGCATGTAAGACAAGTTATTCAGAAAAGGGGGAAAGCAAACTAAAAGCAGCCAACTTAGCTTCAGAATTAGCATTGATTATGACATTGAAATAATAAAGGTGTGGAAGTTAGATATGTGCATTTTTGTATTTATATTGTGATTTCTGCATTCACAATGTCTCACTGATCATCCAAATTTCATTTACTTGTGGTAGAAATGAGTTGCAATGAAGTTTATCATCTTACTTTATAAAATAGTTGCAGTTCTAAAACAATCCCAATATAGCATTGATTAATTCAGATGAAAATCACCTAAAACTATTTTCGTTAGTTGTATGTACCTTTTTTGGCAAATAGTATGTTTATGACATCTGAAAACACTCTTTGATTCTAACCTTATTTTAATAATTCCTATTAAAACCTTAAAGCAGTGAAAGTAGAACTTTCACAAACACATTATAAACTTTGCGGCAAAACCTGTTTCATCGATTATAGTATAGATTTTTAAAGTTCGGTTGTAGAGTTACTTTATTGGTTTTGTTGCAGAATAGCGGTATTTTGAATTCTGGTGTTGTATCAGACTTCTGAAATAGTATTAACTAAATTTTTCTTCTGACCAATGTGTCTGGACTCATGAGAGTTCCATAAAATGAGGGTGGAAATGAATGTCACTAGTGAAGGATCTTTGTTGAAAACTAAGAAGCATGCATCCATCTCATTATTGGAAACCCTAACTTTGTTTAAAATTCAAGAGTCAAATTTTGGTTAATGAAGCATTTACTTCATAGGAAACTTCTGTTCTCCAGAAATGCTGCTAGCTGTTTTGGTATTTAACAGGTGTCATGGGGGAATATGAGCCAAAGATTGAAGTGCGTTTTCCTGAAACAATACAAGCTGCAAAGGATTCATCTATAAAACTGGAATGCTTTGCCCTTGGAAAGTAAGGTTGTTTTGTTTTGTTTTGCTTTGTTTTGTTTTGTTTTTGTCATGGTTGATTTAATTTTTTTTTAAAAAAAACTTTTTATTATTCAAACATTGCTCTAAGGGAAATTACTAAACAGATTTCAAGTGCGGGGCATGGTGGGGCTTTCTAATTGGAATTTAAACAACAACAGCAACAACAAGCAACAACAGCAACAACAAGATGTCTAACATTCTGATAGTGATTGGGGCTGGCAATTTATTTTGAGTAAATTTGTTGCCCCATGTACCACACTCATGGCCAGAGAAAATGTGCACTTGTATAAGATGGTGGACAAATCACTGAGCATTTGACATATCCTTTATCCTTCTCTGACACCTAGAAATAGACTGCCTGGAGTGTCTCCATGCCTAATTAATCAGCAGTTCTTATAGATGAAAACCTTGCACCACTCTCCTTCAAAATAAGATTAATTAACATCCAATTGTCCACAATGCATAATTAGAACTGAGCCTATCCTGCCTTAGGTAGTTGGTTTTATTCAGATAATTGTGTATTAGTAACAGGTTGGGATGCCTTTAAGCCAGAAAAACCTCTACGCCTTTGGCACAGAACATCAGGAAAACTCCTTTCCATAATATTAAAATCTTACTTTGATGTCTGTAAATGGCAATAAACACCAGGGAAAGGGGCTGGCAGATCAGTTGGTTCAGCTGTTTTCAAACACTAGTGTACACCTGAGGTACCTTACTATTCGTTGCATTAAGATCTTATTATTGGCTACTGTACTGGTCTAAGAGAAAATTAGATTTCTCCACTTCTTAGAAACCCCACTTCAGAGCTATTTTTCCATCTCTAGAACGTGTCCTAAGTAATATGAGAATAACTTTTGAATGTGCGCAATAAGGGATTATCTCTAATCCAAAGGTCTTTTCTAATGTGATCCTCACAGTGATAAAATATAGATCCATTTACCAGACACTGAAACATAGCCTTAAATGTCCAGGCTTTTTACTAACTCCCTATACTCAGCAGTACATAAAATGTCTCCTGACTGTTAGGTTTTTCTCTGTAAATAACATTGCATACATCTGTGAATTAGATAGCTTATATGATAAATTTCCTTTAAAATGAAACAATCATAGTTCATTTTATACATCTGGTTTTCCAATATGTTTCAAAAACTAGCCAAATTAAATTTATCCAATGAATACCTATTGATTGATTAATGACTCTTGGACAATACATAAATAATTTTTGTATGACTCTTGGGACATAATGACTTCTACCTTTCTAAACTTTCTCAGAGTCACAGTGAAACCATTCATTAAAAATATGTCATTAATACCACTCTAATTATTTTTAAATGAAAACCAGTGAAATAGAATTCCAGGAAAGAACACTTGTTTGTCATATTTCTAAAAAGTAAATGTTTCTTTTAAAGATCTATTTGTTTTTATTTTACATGCATTTGTGTTTTGACTGAATATATGTCTTGGTGAGGGTGTCAGATCCCCTAAAAATGGAGTTACAGAGAGTTATGAGCTGCTATGTGTGTATTAGGAATTGAACCCAGTGCTTTTAACTGCTGAGCCATTTTTCCAGCACTGGGAAATATTTCTTAATTAAAGAAATTAAATAATAAAAGCAAAACTATGAAATTGCTTGAGGCTACTCCTCAACAATCTAATAAAAATAATTTTATTTCTCAGCCCCATAGCAAAATTTTTATGATCTGAGATCTTCTATGTCCTTTCAAATTGTACCAAATGATAGCTTTCATTATATATGTGAAACTGAAGCTTAGAATAGATAGCTAAGTAACCTGCCTTTAAAGTTAGGAATATTTGAGTAAGGAATATTTGAATAATAAGCTTTTGAAATAATTGAAGACAAAAATTAGATTCCAAATTTTCTCAAGAGCTATGCACTCATTAGTAAATATTTTTATAACTTCTGTGAATCTTCATATTCTCATCCAACATGAATTGTTAGCATGCTTGCCTAGAATGTTGGCAGGGGATGCTGGAATGGGTAATACATATAAAATATTTAGTTCAGCACCATCATTTAGCCAGTAAATATTCACTGGATTATTCTAAAGCCCTGGTGCAAATCCATTCCAATTTGGATAACCAGTATTTCAATGTATGGAGATGTTCCAAGTACAATATTAGTTTCAATGTCTGCGGTTTATCCTCTCTCACCAGCATGTTAGTCTATCTGTCTTGCTGTCTATCAGACGAAAGAAAGAAAGAAAGAAAGAAAGAAAGAAAGAAAGAAGGAAGGAAGGAAGGAAGGAAGGAAGGAAGGAAGGAAGGAAGGAAGGAAGGAAGGAAGGAAGGAAGGAAGGAAGGAAGGGAGACAGTCCTGTAATAAAAGGAGAGGAACCAAAGGAAGGCAGTGTGTTTCCCATAATGCCAGGATTGCTTTTGCCATTTTATGTTTCTCTGTAGCGTTTAAAGCAATAGAAACTTAAACACTGATAGTTGCAAATGATAGTTTACTCCATGTCAACCATTGCCATAACCACCCCTTCCTCTTCCCAACTTCCTTGTTTCCCCTCCTCTCATCTCCTTTCCCCACACCTCTCTTCCTCTCCTAATATTTCTACCTTTCACCTCCTAAGGTCTCTGCTTTTCTACCTTCTCTCTACCCATCTCACACAAACTCTATTTTCCCCCACCTTTATTCTTCTCTCACCATTGCATAAATAAGTCAATGGCAAAGAACAACTTTACCTGGATTTATAAGTAATATTTCATCAACGAAGATTATTAAAGGTCTGTGTCTCTTCTCAGATCAATTTCTTAAGAAATTAGGAAGTAGGAGAGTACAATGAATTATAGGCAAGAACTGTTGACCTTGCCTTTTAACATCACCTTTTAGCAACGTGATTGTGATCTTGTCATATGTTAATACTAAAAAATTCATGAGTATTTGTGCAAGAAATGAATTAAAAATCCCAAAATATCATGCCAGTGAACTCTTGGAATATAAGTCCTATGAAACAAATTGAAAAAACAAATCTCACTTTTATTTGCACAATGATTAGAAAAACAACAATTTTAAAGCTAAAATCCTAAATGAGATAAAATGTATCATCTTAAAGTCACCAGAAAATACATAAAATTTTTATACAAAAATAAACTATCCATACTTAAATTAGAAAAACTTGAGTTGAAAAAAAACTTTATTTTCATTATAAAAACTAAAAATAGGTTTGTATAGAAAGAAAATGATGCTGATTGAGAAATTTGGCTGATTGTTAATCATATACAAAAATATTTTCACATTAAAAAATATTCAATGAAAAAATGGTGAAGATTCCTTAAGTGTACTTCATAGAACTTGTCATGACAGAAATGGTTTTATAGACTATACTGCCTCAAATTTTATTTGATGTGATTTAATAGTACTAAGATTGTGTTTATTAAACTGTCATTAACACTGATTTGAAATACAATGGGATTGTAACCACAAGTTCAAAACATTCTATGGGTTGAAGGAAAATTTAAAATACCCTGTGGGATAACTGTATATTATATAGTTTTGAAACGTAGAATTGTTGGTCATACTATAGAAAACATTTTATCTGAGACACCCACTCAAGGTTTTATATATGCTTGCCAATTACTTTCAGAAAAGCAATATTTATAAAAAATGACAACCATTTATCAAATAATATGCTAACTTTAAATTGCATAGGCATAAATTTAACAAGTAGTGTATTTGTTTAAAGAAGGTACTATGTTGGAATATTTAAACATATAGATTGCTGTATAATTAATAATCTGATGATAAAGTCAACTTTCTAAGTATTTAAAATAGATGGTACAGTTATAGGTTACCTTTCATTTTAAAATAAACTCTCTATAAACCATACACTATGAAAGTAATCCATAATGCAATGAGAACATTTTGGTGGCTCAGACAGGAATGAATTCAGTTATTTATTACTGAATTTGCTAAGCCACTACTTATGAGTGTGTATTCTAGACGATGCATGATTGTCCATGTGTGTGTGAGAGAGTAGGCAGAACTGGAGACACAGAGAGAAGCAACAACTGGATACGATGGACACGTGCAAATAAACAAACAAAAGAGTAAATAAAATATCATTTCTATTTCCAGTTCCAGTTCGTATTATTAGCAAATGTTCTATGTTGTAGAAAGAGATAATTTCTGCAGGAATTGTGTCTGTGTGTGTTTATGCTTGTGGGCATATATGTGGGAAGTATTTTGGAATGCCCCATGTTCACTTATACATTTAGGTCATCTCACTCTCATCCTAGAAATATCATTCTCTTTGCCTTTTGTGTGTGTGTGTGTGTGTGTGTGTGTGTGTATGTGTGTATTTTGTCAGCTGGGCAACCTACAGTTTAGTATCTATCAGTAATTATTAAAGTATTTAGGGATTATGTCAATTTTCTTGTCATTCTTCTGACCATTCAACCTCTTATTTTTTAGACTATTAGTCATTTCCCCATTCTATGTTACACTGTGCTTTCTGCTTCCTTCCATTTGCATTTCAACCTGAGACACGGTTCCTCTGCTGTGCCTTCTCTTTCCATTCTCTCTCCATCTGCCATCCACTTCTAACCCTGACCCCATTGTTTTCCCCCTTTGTATTTGTGTATTATAGTTCCAGAATTGTCTTGTTGATTATATTTTTTGGCATCTTCTCGCCAGTTCCTGAATGTCATGTATTTTCTGTTATATCTCTTTGCATTTTATTCATAGTGATTCAAAAATCACTGTTTGTTGATGGCACAAAATGAAGATCCCTAATTCAGATTAAAATTCTCTGTCTAACAATTTTAACATGTTTATCGTATTTTAGTTTTGGTTGTTTTACTCTATGGATTGCATTTTTGGTGTAACACACCCATTTTTGTTGAGAGTGGACTTGATACATCCATGAAAGGAACTGTGTGAGCAGTGGTTTTGCGGGTGTGAGTTTTACCTGTATTTTATGAAACTTGGGCCTGTTGATGATCTACCGCAGCTTTGCTATTAGCACCTGAACTTGTTTCTACTGTGCCAGTCTCTGTCTCCTTTATTGTCTTTAAGTCTCCTGGAGACCTCCTTAAATAGACTGTACTTACTGAGATCTTGAGTATAACCTACATGCTTGGAAGGGATTCACTCTTTGTTTACTAATTCTAGCATCTGGGTCATTTTTATGTCTGCTGGTATAAACTAGATTTTTTCCTACTCATAATTATTAACTCTTTTAGCTTATTGGAAAAGTAATTATTTTAGGTTATATAATAAGCCTCATAAATACCATGTTAATGAGTATAAGAGCCTAATGTATTTATATAAATATCCAGCTTTACTCCATAAACAGTTTATTTCATTGAGTCTGCTTTTGTTTCTTGTGTTTTCATATTATGATTTCTATGTGTAACTACATAGAAAGAAAGAGGGAAATTTAAAGAAACGTAGCAGAATTCTATGTTCTTATGATTCTGAAAACAAAGTCAGACATACTAGTTCAAATAAAATGCAAAGTCAGGGAGAGTGACCATGAACCAAAGCAAATTTGTATTATAGAGCTATGATGCAATAAACCCTATCACAGAGAACTCGAGAAAATGATAAGGCATTGGGAGAATTCTCAACCCTACCCAAGTAAGGGTGCTAGCAAAACAGAGAAAGAAAGCTTGTGGAATACCACACGTTCATAAACCGTAATTCTGCAAAAACAAAATAAAAACAAAAAACAACAACAAAAAAAAACAAAAAAAAAACAAAAAACAAAACAAAAAACAACTACAACAACAACAACAAAAACCAAACAGGTTAAATAGGAGATGGCATCCTATACAAAGAACAGACAGTAGTGTAGCTAAAATCATTATCCCTTTGCTGAAGATAAATCATCTCAAACGATATTTTACAAATCAAATCTCATTGGCCAGGAAGGTAAGAATGAAGAATTTTATACTTTAAAACCTCCTTTTCTGTATCCATTCTTTTGCTGAAGGAAATCATGGTTCTTTCCAGCTCCTGGCTATTATAAATAAGGCTGCTATGAACATATGGGAGCATGTTTCCTTATTACAAGTTGGAGCATCTTCTGGGTCTATGCCCAGGAGTGGCATTGCTGTATCCTCCAGTATGTCCAGTTTTCTGAAGAATGGCCAAACTGATTTAAAGAGTGGTTGTACCAGCTTGCAAACTCACCAACAATGGAGGAATATTCCTCTTTCTCCACATCCTCCCCAGCATCTACTGTCACATGATTTTTTTTTTTACGTTAGCCATTCTGACTGGTATAAGGTAGAATCTCAGTGTTGTTTTGATTTGCATTTTCCTGGTGAAAAAGGATGTTGAACATTTCTTTCGGTCCTTTTCAGCCACTTGCTATTCCTCAGTTGAGAATCTTTGATTATCTCTGTACCCCATTTTAATAGGGTTATTTGGATATCTGGAGTCTTAACTTCTTGAGTTCTTTATATATATATATGTATATATTAGATATTAACCCTCTATCAGATTTAGGATTGGTAAAGATCTTTTTCCAATCTGTTGGTTGTCTTTTTGTCCTATTGAAGCTTTGCAATTTTACGAGAGCCCATTTGTCTATTCTTGATCTTACAGCATAAGCCATTGGTGTTCTGTTCCGGATTTTTTTTCTCCTGTGACCATGTGTTAAAGGATCTTGCCCATTTAATCCTCTATAAGTTTCAGTGAATCTGGTTTTATGTGAAATTCCTTGATCCACTTCGACTTGAGCTGTGTACAAGGAGATAAGAATGGATCAATTTGCATTCTTCTACATGATAACTGCCTGTTGAGCCAGCACCATTTGTTGACAATGCTGTCTTTTTTTTTTTTTTTTTTTTTTTTTTTTACCACTGGATGGTTTTAGCTCCATTGTAAAAGATTAACTTACCAGGTGTGTGGGGGTTCATTTCTGGGTCTTCAATTTTATTCCATTGATCTTCCTGCCTATCTCTGTACTAATACCATGCAGGTTTTATCACTAATGCTTCGTAATACAGATTGAGGTCAGGGATAATGATTCCCCCAGAAGTTCTTTTATTGTTGAAAATAGTTTTTGCTATCCTGGGTTTTTGTAACTCCAAATGAATTTGCAAATTGTTCTTTCTAACTCTATTGATTATATTGGATTTGGAATTTTGATGGGGATTGCATTGAATGTGTAGCTTGCTTTTGGCAATTTTTACAATATTAATACTGCCAATCCAAGAGCATGGAAGATCTTTCCATTTTTGCAATCTTTTTTCAATTTCTTTCTTGAAGTTCTTATACAGATCTTTCACTTGCTTGGTTAGAGTCACAACAAGATATGTAATATTATTTGTGACTATTGTAAGGGATATCATTTCCCTAATTTCTTTCTCTGCCTGTTTATCCTTTGAGTAGAGGGAGGTTACTGACTTGTTTGAGTTAATTTTATATCCAGCCACTTTGATGAAGTTGTTTATCAGCTTTAGGAGTTCTCTGGTGGAATTCTTGGGATCACTTAAGTATACAGTCATCTACTTAGCCATTAAAAACAATGAATTCATGAAATGCTTAGGCAAATGAATAGAACTAGAAAAATCATTCTGAGTGAGGTGATACAATTGCAAAAGAACACACATGGTGTTCACTCACTGATAAGTGGATATTAGCCCCAAAGCTCCAAATAACCAGGATCCAGTTCACAGACCATATGAAGTTCAATAAGAAAGAATACCAAAGTGTGGGTGCTTCGGACCTTCTTAAAAACAGAACAAAATAATCACAAGATCAAATATGGAGATAAAATGTTGAGCAGAGACTGAAGAAAAGGCCAACCAGAGACTGTCCCACCTAGGGCTTCATCACATATATAGTTACCAAATACAGACACTATTGTGGATGCCAAGATGTGCATGCTGAAAGGACCCTGATATGGCTGTCTCCTGCCAGTGCCTTACAAATACAGAGGTGGATGGTCACAGCCAACCCATTGGACTGAGTCCAGTGTCCCCAATAGAGGGGTAAGAAAAAGGATTGAAGGAGTTGAAGTGGTTTGCAACCCCATAGGAAGAACAAAGAATATCAACCAACCACCCCCCAGAACTCCCAGGGACTAAGCCATCTACAAAGGAGTACACAAGGCATCCAGCAGGGGATGGTCTTGTCACACATCAATGTAAGAAGAGGTCCTTAGTCCTATGAAGGCTCGAGGGCAGAGAAGTGTGAGTGGATTGGTGGAGAAGCAGGGGAAGTGAGGATGTGATAGGATATTTCCAGGAGGGAGGAAAACCGGAAAAGGGGATAACACTTGAAATATAAATTCATCCAATAAAAATAAAAGTAAAAACAAAACAAACAAACAAAGAAACAATCAAACACCACTAATATCCTCCTTTTACACCGGTGAAACAAGTAGCCAACCTGCAACCCAAACTCTAGTAAAAGGAAAGAAACCAGTTCACCAGTTGTGAGTGAAGCTGAGCTAGGGTGCTAAGATAGAGAATGGGTCAGATTCTATCCTTCACTAATCTAAAGAAGATTTACTTGGTCTGTCCTGAGAAAAAATACATTAAAATAATATCATGTAGACTGGTCAAGTTATATTTAGAAATATGAATTTATATGTTTATAACAAAAACTAATAAATTTAAGTGAGAACAAGAAGAGGTAAAGTGTTGCACTGGAGAGTTTGAAGGGAAAAAAGGCAAGATAAAATGTTGCAATTATCATTCAAAACAAGAAATAAAAAGTAAAGCCTACCATACACTAAGTACTATAATATGTGAGTACACGAATTATATCTGTGTAAGTCATGGTTGGAAGAATGGTCAAAGACTGGAGTGAAATTAATAAAATCATTGATCAAGACAAAAGCAAACATTCATTTTGCCTCTCTTTGTAACTTTGCTTTCCTAGTTTATTTATTATTAATTTCAGCTATCATAATTTTCAGCTTCTTCTTTCAACTCTAAGTATCGTAATCACTTTATTGTTTTTAGCCTTATTAAAGATTGAGTTCTTATTTCCTAGTTTTCACATTAAAATATTTGGCAGAATTATGTTGTTATTTTTGTTATTTCTCTCTCTTGTGAGTGATAAAATGCAAGGCCACCTAATTAGAAGACTCCCATAAAAGTTGCTTTAAATATTTATTTATTTTATATGAGTAGACTGTTAGTCTCCTCAGACACACCAGAAGAGGGCATTGGATTCCATTACAGATGGTGTGAGCCAATATATGCTTGCTGGGAATTGAACTCAGAACCTCTTGAAGAGCAGTCAGTGCTCTTAACCACTGAGCCGTCTCTCCAATACCCCATAAAATTTAAAGGAATTTCAATTCATCCTAAATTACAAAGCTGAAATATGAAACAGAATGGTACTCTACCCCTTTCAAACTCAGAACTCTTTTATGGCCATGTCCAAAGTAAAGAAAATGGTTGAAATCCCCCAAAAAAGTGTTCAGAATGTGTAGTTTTGAAATGAGAAATGAGGGCTTCTGAGGAGGACAGTATTTCAGACACATGAGTATGTAACTCAGCAAGGACACTGAAATTAAGAAAAAGTTAAAACTCAATAAATGAAATAAAATCATTATGTAAGCTTCATAAACAGATTAGAACAAGGAAATGAAGTGTCTCAGAGACTGATGGAAAGACCAAATCATGATCACATTCAAATAGTAGAAGAAAAATAGAATGTATACCAGTTTGTAAGAATTCTGGGATATGATGATATTGTGGCAAAGAATCCTTCAGGTATAGAAAGAAGCTTGTATATGAACTAATGCAGAGGAAACCCTGAAACTGTATTAGAAAATCTTTGAAATCTTCAGAGAAACATGGGCATTTGTGGATACTGTAATGACTGAGTCATTGCTGCTCTTATAAAGGCATCTTTTTTGTACATACATCAGTTGACTCCTAACTCTTTGTAACTCCATATCTAGGAGATGTGACACTCTCTAGTCTTCCTGGGCACCTGCATGCATGTGGTAAACATCAACACATAGACACACACACACACACACACACACACACACATACATACCCTTAAAAAAAAAAACAAGTAGAAATGACCAAACAAAATCTTTCCATGTTTGCCTAATACATGGTACAGTCAAAGTATATTTGAAAGTTATAAGGGCAAAGTGGCAACTGGTAACAAATAAAACAACATTTGATGGGACTCTCAGTAGACACACTAAAAAACCAAAGCAAACCAAACATAAAAAAGCTTGAAGTAAAGTATTTAATAACTTTCAACCACAATTATATTATCAAGTTAAATTTTAAAAATTATAGAAGATTTTACTCAGAAAATCATGGCTGTCAAAGTTCTCAGTCATTTATTCCCTCTCTCTTGGATTTTTTGATGCTAATTCTTAAACTTATACATTAAGGTTGTTCTTCATAATTCACTAAATATTTTGTTTCCAACATGGTGATAAGTCAAGTCTTAATTGTCATTTCATGGCTAGAAATCAGATTAGTTTTGTTGATAATTTTGAAATTAAATACAGTTCAGATCTGAGACATATTATGAATACCTCCAATTAGCTGATGGTCTGGGATTTATAATTATGCTTCAGCAAGTTTGACTTCCACACTCATTTTCATAGTCTTTTTCAAGTGTAAGTCTATCCCTTGTATCAGTCCCCCTCTTTCATAAACCTTTTACTAAGCAGCAAATTGGACTCTGTGTGTGCAGTGGTAGGTAGGCTTTCACTGTAGCCCAAGCTAACCTCAGACTCTTGCTCCCTGTGCCTCCATATTTCACATGCTGGGTCTACAGTTGCAGGCCATTGGCCATGGCCAATGTTTGTAGTCCTAATGATTAAGTCTAGTCTTTTTAAATGCTTTGTCAGCACTTTTTCAACTATAGAACATTTGCAGTCAACGAAAGCAAATTGTCAACAAATATCTTGAAGAATAGAAATATGATATTATTCATCATATTTATTGGTTATTGATTACTACTCATGCCAACAATAAGCATCTTGCGTTACACGGTGAAACAGCAATCATCCAATGACAAACTTTCAAAACGTGAACTATGCTTTAACAAGAATAAATAGTATTTTCAACATAATCACTCACAGGCAGGAGAGATTAGACCACACTGATATGTTTTCAAAAAAATAATTCTTCTCTAGAGATGACTGGGAAGCATTCTGAAAACATAGTTCAGGTCATTACATCCAACCTAGTATGCTGTTGCAGTCAAGTAGCTATGATGCATAGATACATATGTCTACAGAAGACTAGCTGAGACATCCAGTTACAAATAAAATCATCTCAAACCTCAAGATGAAATACCTAATAATTAAGAAGATGCTGTCTAAATGGTAATTGCTATGACTTGGAGACATGTAACTTACTTTCTGTGTTGGGATTTGAAAGGGAACATGATCTCAGCTTTCAGCTCTCAGCTTCTTCTCATTTGTTTAACATGACAGACTCTTAATTGCCTAAGCTGTAAATTAATTGTATTGTGAAATATCCTGAGAAACTTCAATTGCATAGATGCTCTGCAAGTATAGTGTATGACCAACTGGCCTATGCAGCTCATGCGAGAAACATTTTCTTTTAGTCAACTAAGATATCTCCAGATAGTAAATTGATGCACTGTGGAACTCTTTTCTTCTTTGATACAGAGAGAAGAAAAAAAAAACATATTTGTCTGCATTTTAAAAATTAATTTAGTAACTTTGTCTTTAGTGCTCTGGAATGTAAATAAAATTATTAGTAGTACTGAATGTTTGATGCATTCTGAAATCTTCATAGAAAGAATTTCCTTCATCTGTAAGTGTCTATGTTACCTAAATTTTTTCTAGTTTATGACAAGGCCCTTGGTCTTGCGAAGATCATATGCCCCAGTACAGGGGAATGCCAGGGCCAGGAAGCTGGAGTAGGTGGGTTGGGGAGCAGGGATGGGGAGAGTATGGGGAGCTTTTGGGGATAGCACTTGAAATGTAAATGAAGAAAATATCTAATAAAAAAATGATATTCAAACTAAAGTATTAACGAAACAGAATAAATCTGAAATTTTAACGCAAGGATGCTTGGTTTTGAAAATTTTCCAGATTTGAGAAAAGATGTTTCCTTACTGTTGGTTCTTTTTCATATATATATATATCATTCTCCATTATTTTGTCTTAGGATTTTTAGGTCAGTCTGATGATAGTATTTTCATCATTTGTGCATCTACCTGTTGAACTAGCTATCAGATTTCTATACATATCTCCATTCTTCCACGTATAATCTATCTGACTGACCTACCACCTATTTATCAATAGTTTGTCATCTGTCTGTCTGCATGCTTGATTATTTGTCTAACTAATGAGACACAGTTTTGTTGTTTTGACCAAGATGGCCTTGAACCTGAGATACTGATACCTCAGTAACTTTGAGATAAGTGGGTGGACCACCACACACTGTTTTACCATAGCATGAAGTAAATTTAGAGACTATGAATTTTGAAAGGTTGTTCACAGTTGTTTTTCTGTCTTATTTGACCAGCTATCTTCATAATTCCCAATGTTGACTTCTTACTCTTCACCCTCCTATTGAGTTAAATTAGTAGAGAAGAGAATATATTCATAGTCATGGTATGTCCCATTTTTCTAAGAATGAATAATTAAGTCCTAATCTGGGGTTCTTGATTTTTGTTTTGGATTACAGGGTAACATTGTGTTACCAACTATATAGAATACTCATTTCTCTTGACCAGGTACAAAAACCTGAGGATAGACAAATCTTCAAGGCTTTCATTGAGAATGACAACACCAACTACTCACAAACACTTAAGTATACAACTACTTAGTTATCAATAGTGTAGAAGACATTTTTTCTAGTGCTAAGTTTAAACCCAGAGATTTGAGGATATTAGGTAAGTGCTCTGGTGCTAAGTAACAATAATAACTTAGGAAATGGGAGATTTATTAGTGTTTTTTTTTTTTCTGGTACTGGAAGGTAATGGTGTCCTGAGCAGAATGAACTTAGGAACTAAGTGATATCTGCATTTACCCATAACTTCCCCAGCTATGGGGTGGCTAAAGATGGTCAGTTTTCTTCCAAGTGAAGAAAATAGATTCATTGATTGACAGATACAACAGAATTATTATAAGATCAGAGCTTCTATTAATTTACCTGCTGAATTTACTAGCCCATATTAGAAATAATAAGTAAAGATATTTGTTTGTTTGCTTTTCTATTCTATTTTTGTTTGTGTTAAAGCCTGGGAAATACATAGCTATTTTGGCTAAGAAAGCGATCCAAGCCTTCATTAGGGAAGAGAAATGGGCTGTCCTGTGCTTCACTATTGACACAGTTTCTCAGAATTATTGGTGAATTATGAGTTCAGCACTTGAAATATTCGTGTTTAATCTTCCTAAACAGAGATTGCTATTCCCTCATTCACTCGTTTGACAAATTGAACACTGATTCTCATTAGCACAGCAACCATGTAGCAGTGACTATCTCATTCCATTTATAATTCTTTTATTAGTTAGTGGATCACTCAAGTGGACATTCCTGTGTACCATGTGTCTGCCTGGTGCCTTCAAAGTCCAAAAGAAGATTTTGCTCAACTTGGAATTGGAGTTATACATGGTTTTGAACCATGATGTGACTACTGAAAACTGAAACTGGGACCTTTACCATAGCAATAAGCACACTTAACAGCTAAATCATATCTCCTGACAAACAAGATAACAACTTTTAATGAGTAGTATTAGAATACAAAAAATTGAGCATTTATTGCAGAGTAATTTTATGTGAATCTCCAATATTCCATTTCCCATTAATTACTTATGTTGTTGTGGGTGCACTTGTGACAAATGCATAGCCAGTATTGATGTGAAGTTATTAACTTGTGCATGTTTATTAACTTGCCTTCATCTTTACTTCAAGTTTTTAAGAGTTGTTTGCACACTTAATGGTTTCTGGGCTAAATCAGAAGCTCAGACTCCTCCTTGTTTTGGATGATTGTCACTCTGTTTAAGGAGTGGTGTTTACTTTTACCTAGCTCTTCCTTGGAAGAGCATGCTTATTAGACTATGTTTACAACTTTGGAGGAGGAAAAACATGGAGGGAAAGTGCCAGTTTCATCCCATGATGTCATGGTCATGTTTGTAGCACCAAGACTGATGAAATGCCGAAGCTGGCCTTCATTACCAACTATAGTCATTTTTATCAGGTTTCTCTACTGTACAATGACATTTTTGGTCTCTTTTCATACTGATCTTTTTCAGCAAGTTTAATTGTGCAGTCTACAGCTCATGACTGTGAAGATTTGTTTTATCTCCTATAGCTTATTAAATCTACATAATTTATTCAGAACTCAGCCTGAGACATTTGATATTATTGCATTTATTAATTTTCAGTAATTTAGATATACCTGTACATACTTATAAACAATTATTTTCCATTTGCTGATGTGATTTTACACTGTGGTTTGTAAATACTACTGTGCTCAAGTTGTTTCAGTTTTCAGTATTAGGACTTTCTTTCCTGGCTCCTATTCCTCCTCTTCTTCAAAGCTTCTTTTCTTATTTTTAGTTATGTATATGCATACATATGTTTGTGTGGGAATGTGTGCACCTGTGCTAACTTCTGTAACTTCTGCAGATGCCTGAAAAGGTAAGAGGAGGATGTCAGATACACTGGTGTTTGTGTTACTAGATGTAACATGGGTGTGGGAACTCTACTCAGGCTCCCTGGAACAGCAGGAAGAACTCTTAACACATGAGTGACACCTCTATCTCCATCCTGTTGAATGTTTTAATCATTTACTGATTTTGTGGTATCACAAGATAGTTCAGGCTCAACTTCTGTTTCTTTCCCAAGTCTTCGACCTAATCATCTCAAAAATTTATGATCTCTTAGGTTGGAAATGATACTCGAATCTAATATTTGATGCTAGTTCATTTCAAGTAACAGAGCAAAGATTTGTATATTGGCATAATTCTTTCCTGGGAGTTTACCAGGGCTGGGTCCTCTCTGGAGGTGGGGGTGGCTACTAAATATGTGGATTGCCAATGGGGGGCAATTTGGTTTTGAGAATGTTAGGTTTCTTTGTATTACTATTTGCTCTCCTTGATTCTTCCTTATCCTGGGGCCATATGCCTAGGATTTCAGGCAAATTATCACCTTATGGAATTTGGTAAACGATTTATTGCTAGCACTTCCTTCTCTGGCCAGGCAGCCAGAAGCCTCTCATTGGCAAGGCTGGTTAACTCCTTATGAACCAGAGAGGAAATAAAGAAAGAGTTAAAATCTTTTATTCAGACAAATGTGCACATCCATTTCATATTCATATACCCACACTCTGGTCAAGCCCAGCCATCTGTCTCACCAACTTCACAAGTGCTTATACATGCTTACATACATATCCATGGACCTACCAGACATATACATTTGGTTGGGTAGATGGATGAATAGATAGATGGGCCAGAGTTCCCTAGGCAAATCCATCATCTGCATTTCTATGATTTTTTTAATAGATAAACATTCTTAGAAAACTACCTCAAAGATAAACTGTTACACAAAATGGAAGTTATAAGAGGATGTTGATATTAAGCTCAATGTAGTGTTTCATTTTATATGCTCATTATAAGTTCAAAGCAACAGTTTTACATGGCCTTGTTTTATCATATTGCATACCTGTGGCTTCATGATTGGACTGAATGCTTTTCTTTAAACACAAATTTATCAATAGCTTATATCTCCATGTAGTGTAATATGAAAGAATAACAATGTTCTTATTATTCAGCCTTTATGAACTATTTTGATAAGTGGTCACATTCTATTCTTGATTTTAACTTTACCACATTAGCAAACAACTAAAATCATCACTTTAAACTTTCTTCCTAAGGTTATTTGAATCAAACCAGGAACTCTATAAATCATTATTCATTTAAACAGCATTAATTTGTGGGACCCGATCTTCATGTTGATCTGCAGGAAAACTGCTCAATAGGGTGGGTTAATGTTCATGAATTGTTAGGCTATGTGATTGTTATAGCAAAAAGGCATATTAGTTGCAAGAATCAATCCAGATGTAAAGTCTCTTTGGGACCTTGCTTCTCAGAGCTCACCCATCTTAGTTCATACAGAAAGGTGAGCCACCTCCAGGAGGCCACCTGCCAGCCCTCGCCATCTCTAGGTGGCTTTTGACACTTTGTATTAATTATCTACCCATTTCATGTATAAGTATCTGAATTATACAAATTTACATATGTGTTTTTATTTCTCTGCCTGCCATACCATGACTTTCTGGTTTGCTCTGCTGTAATTCATTTGCTTATTGGTAAAGTTCCATGCTACAAGTATTCTTTCATTTTGGAAATTTTTCAGTTATAAGTGTGACCCATTTAAAAATATTGTACTCATCTTAAAAGGCATGTCATCATTTTTCTTGTTCTTAAAAATTGTAGATACCTAATCATAAAACATTTTAATATTCTGATTTACTATCTTTCTTGATAAGACATCTCCTCAGATATTTTCTGTTTTCTCTGCCATATATTTGTACATAATTTTGTTCATCTCTAGTGTTGTTCACAGGACTGTCTTGCCAGTGGGTGTATCATTTTTCCTGTGGTCATTCTTTGCACCAGTCATCTAAATATCCTAATGTCTACAGCTAAAACCACCCAACATTCTTTGTGGTTTTCTTATGGAGACCATGCTAAGTATGGAACCAATATTTTAAAATCATGTTACTTATTCTCTTATTGATATTTTAAGAGTTGTTTGTGTATTATACATCTGTTTGTCAGGCTCATAGTTTACACATATTGTATTTTGTTTTTTTTCTCTTTTTGTTTAAAATATATTCTTCTTCATGTAACATATCCTGATTATAGTTCCCCCCTCCTCTTGTTCCTCCCAGTGCCTCCCCATCTCCTCTCCCTCTAGATCCCTTCCATTTCTGTCTCTTATTAGAAAATGTTAGTGCTATAAGAAATAACCACAAAATATCACAAAATATAAGATGAAGCAGAAACTATCATAACAAAGTTAGACGTGGAAACACAACAGGAAATGAACCCTAAGAATAGGCACAAGAGTCACCACCCACTTATTCTCAGGAATACCATAAAAATACTAGACTAATAACTATAATATATATTCAGAGGACCTGATGTAGACCCACGTAGGCCCTGCACTTTCTGATTCAGTCTCTGTTAGCTCATCCGTGCATTGCTTTGTTGATTCAGAGGCCTTGTTCTCCTGTTGTCCTCTATGCCCTCTGCCCCTACAAGTACTCTGCCAGCTCTTCCAAAGGCACTCGCTGAATTCTGAGGGGAGGAATTTGATGGAAAACTCCATTTAGACCCTCTCCCTACATAATACATGGCTGTAGGTCTCTGTATCTGTTCCCATTTGCTTCAGGAGGACGCCTCTCTGACAATGACTGGATCTATGAGTATAGCAGAATATCAGTAGAGTCATTTTATTGCTACAAGTTTTTTCTAGATTAATAGTGTTTTGTTTTACCAAACTAATAGAGTAGGTCTCTGGGCTTGGTAGTTTCCGGCTCTTGGTTACCCAAGCTTTGCTGGGCATAGGCTTGTTCTCCTGGAGTGAGCCTTAAGTCAAAACAGGCACTGGTTGGCTACTCTCACAAGTCCCCTGCCTCCATTGTCCTAGCATATTTAAAGGCAGAACAGATGATAGGTCAAAGGTCTTAAGGCTATGTTGGTGTTTAATTTTCTATTTTGATAGCCTGCTGAGTATCTTCTGCATGAAAGAGACTAGAAGGTAGGAGGGAAGGCTCGATATTTTCTTCTTGACCTGACCTTACTTCTTCATGTTCAATGAGTTCTATGGCTATTGATATCAGCTTTGGTGCACCACTGTCAATTTAGTGAGACAATTGTTTGTCATAGCAATACCCTGGGACAAAGCAAGTCTCAGATCCAGGCTTGGTGGTACACACGTTTAGTCTGGGCCATACCTCCTACTGGACAGAAGGATAGACATAAAAACATTGGAAGAAGGAAGAAGATACTCTCTTCTTTGCCTGCTTGCCTTGTGGGGTTGAGCAACTGCTAGAATTCCACTCACAGCTGCTGCTGATCATTGTTGGTGAGTTGGACTACAGACTGTACGTCATCAACCAAGCCCCTTACTATATAGAGTCTACCTATCAGTTCTGTGATTCTAGAGAAGCCTGACTAATACAAATGCACTCAAAGCTATTCTTCACTTTATCTTCTATTGGGTTCAATGTATCAGGTCTTATGTTCAGGTCTTTGTTGCAATTGGACATAGGCTTAGTGCAGGTGATTAGTATGGATATACTTACATTATTCTACATAAGGAGATCCATTTTGATCAGCACTAGTTATTGAAATTGCTGTATTTTTATCCAGTGTCTATTTCTGGCTTCTTTATAAAAAATCAGGTGTCCTTACATATGTAGAATTCTCTGTGAGACTTCAATTAAATTTCATTGATCTACTTGTCTGCTTTTATGCTGATAACATTCTATTTGTAATACTGTAGTGCTGTAGAACTTGAAATCAGGAATGGTGACACCTCCAGCAATTCTTTTATTGTTGAAGTTATTTTTGGCTGTTTTGATTTGTTTTGTTTTGTTTTTCCATATGAAGTTCAAAATTGTTCTTTCAAAGTCTGTAAGAATTGTGTTGGAACTTTGATGGGGATTGCATTGAAACTGCAGAGTACTATTAGAGCGAAGGTCATTTTTACTATGCTAATATGATCAATCCATGAGCATCTGTCTTCTCATGTTTTCTTCAGAGATTTGATGGATTTGAAATATTTATCAAAAAAGTGTTTTATTTGCTTGCTTAGAGTTACCACGAGGTATTTTATATTACTCAAGGCTTTTGTGAAAGGTGCTGCTTCCCTGATTTCATTTTCAGTTTATTTTTCCTTTGTATATAGGAGAATGACTGATTTGTGTGTGTGTGTGTGTGTGTGTGTGTGTGTGTGTGTGTGTGTGTGTGTGTTTGTGTGTGTGTGTGAGTTAATTTTGTCTCCAGCTGCTTTGCTGAAAGTGTTTATCAACTGTAGATGTTCACTGGGGGAATTTTTAGGGTCACTTATTTATACTATTATGTCATCTGTAAATAAAGTTACTGTGACTTCTTTCTTTTCATTTTATATCCTTTTGGTTTCCTTCAGTTGTCTTATTTTTCTAGCTTCTATTTGGAGAACTATATTGCTAGATATTGAGAGGGTGTACAACTTTGTCCCTCCCGATTTTAGTAGAATCACTTTCAGTTTCTCTCCATTTAATTTGATGTTGACTCTAGGCTTTCTGTAAATTTCTGTTATTGTGTTTTAGGTATGACCCTTCTATCTATAATCATTCCAGGATTTTTATCATGAAGGTGTTTTGGATTTTGTCGAAGGCCTTTTCTGAAAGCCATGATATGATCATGTGGCTGCTTTTTTTCCCAGTTTCTTTATATGGTGGATTATATGTACGGATTTTCACATATTGAGCCATCCCTTCGTATCGGAGGTGAAGCATACGGTGGATGATCATTTGATGTACTCTTGAATTTTATTGAATATTTTTGCATCAATGTTTATAAGGAGAATTATTCTGTAACTCTCTTTATTTAGCCTTTATGCTGTTTGAATATTAGGATAACTGTGGACTCATAAAATGAACTTGGGCACTGCTCCTGTTCGTATCTTGTGAGATAATTTGAGGAGCAATGACAGTAACTCTTCTATCAATTTTGTTGAATACAGACTTTTAAAGTATGTCCTTTTGACTCTCTGGATTTTGTTATCACATCCCCCTTTTACCTTTTAGGGTTTTGTTCTCTTGTTTTGCCTATGCTGAAACTCACTCTATAGGCCATGCTGGCCTGGCCTAGAACTTGGAGATCTTGTCTCTGTCTCCCAAGTAGTTGGATTAAAGGTTTAGGTTACCATTGCCAAGACTCCCTTTTCATTTCTGATTTTGCTAAGTAGGTTATTCTTCTTTCCCTACCTGTTAGTTTGGATAAAGGCTTGTCTCCATTGTTGATTTTTCTCAGAAAACAAACACTTTCTTTTTTTAATTGATTCTTCATACTGCTTTCTTTTCATCTGCTCCTCATGTAGTGGGATGATTTCTTTTTGCTCTAGAGCTTTCATGTGGGTTAGTATGCCATCTCTACAATTATTTGGAGGTTTTGATTTTTGTCTTATTATGTAGGCATTTGGTTCTATGAACTTTCCTCTTAGCAGTGTTTTTATTGTGCCTCATAAGTTTGGGTATGTTGTCTATTCATTTTCATTGAATTCTAGAAACTCTTTATTTTTTCATTTCTGCCTTGATCCATTTTTTATGCAGTAGAGATTCCTTCAGTTTCCATGGGCTTGTAAATGTTCTATTGTTTCTGTTGTTGATATTCAGTTTTAATCTGTAGTGTTCTGACCGATTAAAGGAAATTATTTTCTTGAGAAATCACATTTTCAATTTTCTGGAGAAAAGACATTGTCTTAACTTAACAGTGTCTTTCCTTGAACTCTATGTTTCTGCATAGTGGAGAATTTTGGATTTTTTTCCTAGTTGTTATTGTTACTTGGTTCTTTCGGTTGTTTGTTTAATTTTTTAAAGGAGCATGCTTTTAGTTAAATGTGAAATCTCTTCAACACAATCAAGATTACATAGATTTGCAAAGTTTGCCTTCTAGATGTCTTACAGTTTGTGCTTTACACGTTGGTTTATGATTTGTTTTGCATTAAATTATTTGAAAACCGTTTATTTTTATTTTTTAAATCATTTATTACCTATGAGCAGAAAATTATTCTGACATCTATTGAAAGCTGGTGAATTCTACACTGCATACCTTTCAGTTCTTGGCAAAGATATGTGAAACGAGTATTTTTTTTCTGAAATTATAACTTTTCCATTTTTCTGTTCCTCTTCCTTTTCCTCCTCTTCCCCAACCCTTCTGCTCCTCTGACATCTCCTTCTCTGCCACCATCTCTTACTTTACTTCTTCTAATGGAATGATCTGGCCATTATGACTGTGGTTAATGCTCTGTCAGAAAATTTCAGTGTTCCTGGTTATTCCAAATATTCTGCTTATTTTGATAATTTAATGGCAATTCATTTTTTTCTATAATTTCTGCATAAACTTTTGAATATTTATCTATTTCCACGAAATTTGATAGTTGTGGAACTCCTGATCATCTTGAAAAAACCTCACATATTAAAATATTAATGTTCTAATAGATATGTATAAAATTGTTCTCCATTTAATTGGAGCTTCTCTAATTGTTTCCAAGAATGTTGATTTTTGCCTTCATATACATGTATGTATATATGCATATAAGTGTGCGTTAATATAAAGTGTTTACATCGATATATGTGTGTGTGTGTGTGTATTTATATGTGTTTGTCCTTTTGTCCTAATATAATGTATACTCATAGTATGTTTACATTTTAATAGGCATTGGTAACTTAAAGAAAGTAATGGTGTTCATTATTTTATTTTTACATTTTGTAAGATTTATGAAATTCCTTTTTAGTTATAGATTGTTTAGGCTTATTCTTTGAAAATTTTGTAATATATAAACAATAATAAATTTACTGTTTCCATATAGTACATGTAAAATCCTACGTACACATACATACTATTAAATTATAACTACGGTAATATCATATTATATTATTACATTCTTACAAGAGCTTGGCTGTCTACTACAATGCTGGTTATGAGTTATGACAGGAGAGTGCCATGCTATTACCTATAAATGTGAAAAAAAGAGATTCTCATAGTAATTTGATTTGTTAGATTATTTTTTATTATGCATGTGTGGTGAGATTTTTCTACATACTTTTTGTATGTGCCACCTGATATGATTATATTAAATATCTTCTACTTGACAAAAACTTCAAATTTTTACATATTTAGTCAATAATATCTGGAGGAAAATCTTGATCAATTTTCTACAATGGAGTTCCATTAGGTTTCTTTTTTTCTTTTTTTTTTTTTTTAACTACATGCCAAGTTAAGTGCTATGTCCCAGAGTAGTTGCTCAAAAACAAGTAAACTATATATTATTTTGTTGGTTTTTGTTTGATGTTGCTTTGCTTGGGTATTTTACAGTTTTTTTTGGTTCATTCTTAGTTTTGATTTTAATTTTTGTTTTGTTTTTGTTAGAGAGAGAGAGATAAAGAGAGACAGAGACAGAGAGAGATAAAGAAAGAGGGGGGCTTTCAGGGTAGGGAAAAAAAGTAATATTGGAGACTAAGACACTTTTCCTCTAATGGTTGCCCTCAATCTTGCTATGAGATTATGTGCCTAGTCTTACTGTAACGTGTTATGGCATGTTGATATACATTCACGTCCTGTTCCTTTCTGAAGAGAAATGGAGAAGGAGTGCATCTGGGAAAGAAGTGATGTGTGGGAAAGGAATGAGGGAGTGGGGGGAGGAGAAACTGTGGTTGTAATATATGAGAGAATAAAAATGAATAAAAATGAATAAAAATGAATAAAACAATATGATCAAAGTATATTTTATATAAAGTGAAAACACCTTAAATAAAAAATTGGTAGTCCTTGTTTCATAAAATACATTTGTAATTACTTTGTTTCTATTTTATCAAAGATATAAATAAAAATGTATTTATTGATGCTTCCTGTTCTTTGTAATTTCACTAGTGAGACAGTCTATGTATAATGCTTTCTCTGGATAACTACTAATAATTAGTTTGTCCATATTTTTCATTGTTATTCCTTATTTTGTCCAGTTTCTTTGAGAGGTTTTTGATAATTTCTACATTTAAACAAATGTGCCTATTCCACTTACATGGTTTCACTGTCAAAGAACATCCCAGTTTTAGTATTTATTCTAAATCTTCTTTCATTGCTTTTCCTTACTGATGACTTAAAAGAACCATGCTTTTCACTTAGCTTATTTCTTTGGTAGTGTCCTTGATTTTATTGCAAATATTTTCAGTTGAATCACTATAGTCCACTTTCATCCATTTGTAGTATATTATTATATTATTATAATTACTTTATCACAGGTCATTATTAATATTATTTTAACTTATTTAGACAATAGTTTTTACAAATATAGGTATGTTATTAAGGAAAATGAAATATATTTAGTTTTAGTACAAAGTACAGTTTTAAGTATCCACTATAAATTTAATAGTTTGTTTTCTAAGGAGTAGACTATGGTAGAGAACCCTTCCTTCCTCCCTCCCTTCCTTCCTTTCTTCCTTCCTCCCTTCCTTCCTTCCTTCCTTCCTTCCTTCCTTCCTTCCTTCCTCCCTCCCTCCCTCCCTTCCTTGCTTCCATCTTCCCTCCCTCCCTCCCTTCCTTCCTTCCTTCCTTCCTTCCTTCCTTCCTTCCTTCCTTTTTTACTTCTAGCTTTCCATCCTTCCTTGCTTTCCTACTTTCTAATTTGGAAAAGGGATCATGTCATGTGACAGATGTTACATTGGAACTCACTATTTACCTTAGATTCTTACTCTCTTGAATGTTACATTTATGGTCATGTGCTCCATAACACTGAGACATGCTAAATCTTAGGATAATCTGCTAGGGATTTTCCATGGATGACTAGACCTAATTAATGTTTTAATCTACTAATTGCTTCATAATTGTTCATTTTAAAAGTAACTTTTAATCTCCTGAAGTAATTGTCATCTCTGAGGCTTACCGATGAGTAAGCTCATCCATTCTAGATCTTTTTTTTTTTTTTTTAATTTGTCTGTTTTTTAGTAGATATTTTCTTTATTTACATTAAAAATGTTACCCCTTTTCCTGGTTTCCACTCTGAAAATCCTCTATTCCCTCCCCTGTCCCCCTGCCCACTAACCTACCCACTCCTGTTTCCTTGCCCTAGCATTCCCCTACACTTGAGCATAGAGCCTTCACAGGACCAAGGGCCTCTCCTCCCATTGATGACCATCTAGGCAATCCTCTGCTACATATGCAGCTGGAGCCATGGGTTGCTCCATGTGTTCTCTTTGGTTGGTGGTTTAGTTCCTGGGAGCTCTCGGGGGTACTGGTTAGTTCATATTGTTGTTCCTCCTATGGAGCTACAAACTCCTTCAGCTCCTTGGGTCCTTTCTCTAGATCCTTCATTGTAGACCCTGTGCTGAGTCCAATGGATGGCTGTAAGCATCCACTTCTGTATTTGTCAGGCACTGGCAGAACCTCTCAGGAGACAGCTATTCAGGTTCTTGTCAGCAAGCGCTTGTTGGCAACCACAATAGGGTCAGGGTTTGGTTTTTGTATATGGGATGGATCCCAAGGTGAGGCAGTCTTTGGATGGTCATTTCTTCAGTCTCTGCCCTACACTTTGTCTCTGTAACTTCTTCCATGGGTATTTTGTTGACCCTTCTAAGAAGGATTGAAATATCCACATTTTGGTCTTCCTTCTTCTTGAGATTCATGTGTTTTGTGATTTGTATCTTGGATATTCTGAGCTTCTGGACTAATATTCACTTACCAGTGAGTGCCTATACTGTGTGTTCTTTTGTAATTGGTTTACTTCAGTCAGGATGATATTTTCAAATTCTATCCATTTGCCTGAGAATTTCATAAATTCAATGTTTTTAATAGGTGAGTGGTACTCCATTGTGTAAATGTAACACATTTTCTGTATCCACGTCTCTGTTGAGGAACATCGGGTTTCTTTCCAGCTTCTGGATATTATAAATAAGGCTGCTAGTAGCCAACATCAAACTAAATGGAGAGAAAATTGAAGCAATCCCACTAAAATCAGGAACTAGACAAGGCTGCCCACTTTCTCCCTACTCATTCAATATAGTACTTGAAGTCCTAGCAAGAGCAATTAGACAACAAAAGGAGATCAAAGAAAGGGATACAAATTGGAAATGAAGAAGTAAAAATTATCACTATTTGCAGATGATATGATAGTATACATGTGATCTCAAAAATTCCACCAGAGAACTCCTAAACCAGACAAACAACTACAGCAAAGTAGCTGGATATAAAGTTAACACAAATAAATCAGTGGCTTTATCTCTACACAAAGAATAAACAGGCTGAGAAAAAAATTAGGGAAACATCACCCTTCACAATAGTCACAAATCATATAAAATACCTTGGTTTGACTCTAACTAAAAGAGTGAATGATCTGTATGCTAAGAACTTCAAGTCTCTGAAAAAAGAAATCCAAGGTCTCAGAAAATGGAAAGATCTCCCATTCTCATTGAATGGCAGGAAAAATATAGTAAAAATGGCCACCTTGCCAAAAGCAAGCTACACATTCAATGCAAACCCCATCAAAATTCTAACTCAATACTTCACAGTGTTAGAAAGCAATTTGAAAATTAATATGGAATAACAGATAACCTAGGATAGTGAAAACTATTCTCAACAATAAAAGACCTTCTGGTGGAATAACCATCCCTGACATCAAGCTGTACTACAGAGCAATCCTGATAAAAACTGCATGTTATTGGTACAGTGACAGGCAGGTAGATCAATGGAATAGAATTGAAAAACCAGAAATGAACCCACACACCTATGGTCACTTAATCTTTGACAAAGTAGCTAAAACCATTCACTGTAAATGACAGTTTTTTAAACAATTGTTGCTGGCTCAACTGGTGGTTAGCATGTAGAAGAATGCAAATTGATCCATTCTTATCTCCTTGTACAAAGCTCAAGTCCAAGTGGATCAAGGACCTCCAACTAAAACCAGATACACTGAAACTAGTAGAAAAGAAAGTGGGGAAGAGCCTTGAGCACATGGGCACAAGGGAAATTTTCCTGAACAGAACACAAATAGCTTATGCTGTAAGAACAAGAATTGGCAAATGTGACATCATAATATTTCAAAGTATCTGCAAGGCAAAGAACACTGTCAATAGGACAAAACAGCAACCAACAGATTGTGAAAAGATCTTTACTTATCCTACATCCAATAGATGGCTAATATCTAATATATACAAAGAACTAAAGAAGTTAGACTCCAGAGATCCAAATACCCTATTAAAAATGGGGTACAGAGATAATCAAAGAATTCTCAACTGAGGAATACCAAGTGGCTGAGAAGCACCTAAAGAAATGTTCAACATCTTTAGTCATCAGGGAAATGCAAATCAAAACAACCCTGAGATTCCACGTCACACCAGTCAGAATGGCTAAGATAAAAAACTCAGGTGACAGCAGATGCTGGCAAGGATGTGGAAAAAGAGGAACACTCTCCCATTGCTGGTGGGATTGCAACCTGGTACAACCACTCTGGAAATCTGTTTGGTGGTTCCTCAGAAAATTTGACATTTTCTGACATTTCTGCTAGGGCTTGTCCATGGATGACTGGATCTAATCAATGGTTTAATCTACTAATGGCTTCATCATCGATCATTTTGAAAGTAACTAGCAGCCCTCCTACCTGAGGACCCAGCAATAACACTCCTAGGCATATACCCAGAAGGTGGTCCAACATGTAATAAAGACACATGGTCCTTTCTAGTTCTTAATGAATTATAACTAGATGACTTAATTACACTGCTCTTGCTCAAACTCTTCTCCAAACTGACTGACTCAAACTGGATTATATCAGCTTCTGAATGAATTGTTCACCTCAGCCTCAAATTAATTCTATCACTTCTGTCTCCTTCTTATTCTTTGGCTTCAACTGCCTCTGTGGACCTTCACTGAACTGTACAAACTCAAGTCCAATAAACTACTCAATTCACTGAACTGATCTCCTTCAAACTCAAATGAACTCAATTGACTGACTGAACTCATTGATCTGCATTCCTCTCTCTCTTAAGTGCTTGGATTAAAGGCATGTACCACCACAACAAGACTTAACCTTTTTTTTTTACTGGAAACTTGTTCTATTCCAGACTGTCCTTGAACTCAGAGATCTTCTGACCTCTGCCTTCTGAGACTAAAGGTGTGTACTAAGGGCTTGATTGTATTCCAGCCAAAGCTGCCATGTTGCTGGATTGTAAAATTCCTCCATAGGTCATATAGTTTTGGGAGAATGATACAATTGCAAGTGAATGGACCTGGTTGTAGGAAATTTGTTTCTGAATGTGTGCTATCTTTGTCTTGGACCTTTTATACTTCCTTATTTCAGATAGGCTCTAAGGTGAGGAACCTCTGCCACATAGTCTTACTGGCACAATGTTCTGCCTCACCTTAAACTCATAAAATACAGCAAGAAACTCAGAAGAAAAAAAAAAAAAAAGAAAAGAAAAGAAACCTTTCCACCTGTAAACTAATTTTCTTGGATATTTATCATAGCAACCAATAATTGACTAATAAGACAGTATCATTGCAGATCCATATGACATATACAACAATCGTCCAATGAAAACAAGAAGGAAAAACTTTAACCAGAGACTAGACTAAGGCCCAAAGCCAGGAAGTCTGAGGATAGTCACTTTTATTTCTGTTCTAGAACAAAAACACACTGGGAAAGGGATGCCTATAATATATTATAATATAGTTATTTGTTAGAGAAGGTTTTCAACTCTAAACTGAGATGTCAGTGTAAACCACCTGAAGAAAAGAAGAAAGAGTTTGGTTAACTCTGACTTAAAACAAAGCAAAACGCCTCATGAGCCTTATTTTTATAGTTATTGCAAAACGTCAATGAATTCATTTGAGACAGTGTGGTGCTCCTATAGTGGTCCTTAGACGCTCTGAAGCTGTAGAATATTTCAGTTTCTATTGTGTTGTTTCCAGTTTTACCATTGTGGACAGTCGTACACTTACTTTTCTTGCAGCTAAATTTTGACCACATACATATTAACATCCCCTATTATTAGATTTTAGTTACTGATGAAAGAAACATAAAAGACTATATGTCCAGAAATATCTTGTCAAATTATCCTCAACAATATTTGTAGGGAAATCACTCAAAGACCACAGGCCAATTCTATGAAGAACCTCTTCTTATTTTAAAGACATGTTCTCAATCTGACTTTAAATATGCCTTTCCTTTCTTTTTTCAAAAAGCATAAATTGGATTTTTTTACAGTACTATTTCAAAAATTAAGCTAACTTAAAGGCTATAAAAATCATCCAAGAAGAATATATATATATACTTCTGGAAGTAAGTCTCCATTCTTTTCATGCTGCGTTACGGCTGCCACTCTCAAAATTCCTGTTGTTCTTCCACTGAAGTAATTGGCACTTGCCAGAGATAAAAATTCCACATCTATTTTGGAAGTTATCTGAAAGAAAAGAATAAGTTACTTTATTTTGTTCCTTTAAGACAGTCATGAAGCTCATCACTAAATCTTACTTAAATTTAAAATTACTGTGTCTAAAGCTAAACAAACACTTCCCTTCAGGACTTTGTACAAATAGGGCTCTGTCTATTGAGTGTGAAGCACATTAAGTAAAGATGTATTAGTACACTAGTAATAGTACATCATTCTCCTTAATATGGTTTTGACAGGGACCAGCCCTGGCAGGGTTTTCTTTCTTGTAGGTTCCTTAAGCCAGCAGAGGAAGAAAAGCGTCAGTGAAGGGTGAGACTTTGGTCTTACAAGATAATCTGGTAAGACTTTTTTTTTTTTTTTTTTCTTTTTTTGAGACAGGGTTTCTCTGTGTATCCCTGACTGTCCTGGAAATCACTCTGTAGACCAAGCTGACCTCGAACTCAGAAAAATGCCTGCCTCTGCCTCCTACATGCTGGGATTAAAGGTGTGTGCCACCACCACCCAGTGTCTGGTAAGACTTTCGTCTTACAAGATATTTAGGGGTGCTGTGTAATAATAAGTTTATCTAAGTCTAAGTTACCTTGCTACTGTAGCAGACATGCATGCCTTCTGTGTTCCTCTGGGATTTAGCATCTCTTCCTAAAACAGCAGGAGATCAAGTAATGGATTAATTTCTAAAGGCTTTCTCCTTTTGTCCAGATACCTCTTGCTTGTCAGGCTACAGGAAAGTTTGGAGCAATAAACTTCTATTGAACCAGGAGAAGAGAATCAAGATAGCAGAACTAAAAAAAAAAAAAAAAAAAAAAAAAAAACCCAAACAAAATTTTTACATATGCAAATATGCATAACATAACATAAATTCATATATAGATTCACACATGCACATTTATTCATTTTTATTTAAACCGTTTGGGCCCGGCTTGCCTGCATTCTCATAATTACATTCTTACACACACATACATATGCATTTGGAGCAAAAGACCAAGGTCCAGTGCAGAAAGAACTCACTCATTCTGGATGAAAAATTGAGCTCCAATCTTTATTGCCTACAGAAACAAAAAGCTTCTACCCTTTTGTTGCTCAATTAAATAAATCCAAATTTGTAAGAAGATAGTCTTATTCAATTAAATAAGACTAAGCTTGCCTTGTTATTAAGGGGGAAAAACTGTTCTGTCCCATGGTAAGGAGAAGCTTACCTGCTCCTTCTGCTCTCTCTGTAGTTTCTTTTTTACCTCTTTCCCTCCAAATTCTGCATACTGCTCTCTTGTTTTTATGTTACCTATAGTTTCTACATTATTCCACTGTGCATTCTCCTTCTAAGCTTGTTCTCTCCTCCTGCTTTGATGTAACAGTAATGCTCTTACTTTCAATGCCAGTTCTCCCAATGCTATGCCTTTACATCTAAGTTCATCTTGTGTTTGCTTCTGTCTAAAAAGTTCTGTTCAGGTCTGACTAAAAAGTGTTCTATGTAAAGAGTTCTCCTCACCCCAATTCTGTCTCTTCTCTTTGTCATCAGCACTTAGATATCTTCCAGAATAAATGAACACATGGTAAAAAGTTTACCATGAGTTGACACATAAATTAAAATTGAATTTTACAACAGAAAATGTCTACATGAATGTTTTTAGAAATAATTATCTGGCTAAACATCCATCACCTGTCACAGCTCCACAGGGTCATGGAAAGTTAAAAAAACATAACTAAGTTATTAGTGAACTTTTGTATAGATAAACCCAGTGAATATTTTGTCTTCTATCTTAGTGCCTCTAATAAATCATTAGTTCCCTTTTTATGACCTTTGGATAATGGTTTTACAACCTTTTGGAATGTGCTCTGAGTAGTAGAATGTCTGGTTTCTATCTCAGAGGCAATTAACTGGTGATACATAGGAGATTGGTAAAGTTCCCATTGCAGTTTTGAATATCAGAAAGGAATTACTAGCAGTCTGACTATAAAAGAGCTTAATGAATACTTACATAATTTTAGGAATTCTAATAGGATCAGCTTTAAGAATTAAGAAGTCATCTATTTGTCTACATAGTATCACTACAAGAGAGTATATTTTTTGTCATTCTGCAGAGATCTGCTCAAAATACATAGAGATTATTATATGTGTTTAATAATAACAGAAAAACATTTTAACAGCAGAAATCTTTCTCCTGGGCCTTGTCTACGGAGGCAAATATGTCATGGACTATTTATTAATTCGAATCAGACTCATCTCAGGAATATAACCTGCTAGTCATTAGCTTGTCCTATGATTATTCCTGACATGGTTTGACTTCATTTTGTTGTTATATATATTTTTCAGGAGAAATGGAGGCATGGTGTTTTAGTACTTAATGACTATGGAACACTTGGTGTTCTACTTTATTTTCTTTTTTTTTTCTCTTATTTTTTTTAATTACGTATTTTCCTCAATTACATTTCCAATGCTATCCCAAAAGCCCCCCCCCACTCCCCTACCCACCCATTCCCATTTTTTGGCCCTGGCGTTCCCCTGTACTGGGGTATATAAAGTTTACTGTCCAGTGGGCCTCTCTTTCCAGTGATGGCCGACTAGGCCATCTTTTGATACATATGCAGCTAGAGTCAAGAGCTCCGGGGTACTGGTTAGTTCATAATGTTGCACCTACAGGGTTGCAGATCTCTTTAGCTCCTTGGATAATTTCTCTAGCTCCTCCATTGGGGGCCCTGTGATCCATCCAATAGTTGACTGTGAGCATCCACTTCTGTGTTTATTAGGCCCCAGCCTAGTCTCACAAGAGAAAGCTACATCTGGGTCCTTTCAGCAAAATCTTGCTAGTGTATGCAATGGTGTCAGCGTTTGGAGGCTGATTATGGGATGGATCCCTGGATATAGCAGTCTCTAGATGGTCCATCCTTTTGTCTCAGCTCCAAACTTTGTCTCTGTAACTCCTTCCATGGGTGATTGTTTCCAATTCTAAGAAGGGATTTGAATACGTGCAAACTATCTATTCATCTGTCTTCAAATGTTGACAACACTAGTTTCGCTTTCAAAGTATTTTTTGTTAGAGTTTGCTAATACAGGACAGATAATATATACTAAATAAATATTACTTATATTGTTAGAATAATTAAACGTTAGTGTACAATTTTATTGCCACCTACTTTATATGAAGATTTATAATCAATTAATTGAGATAAGATAAAAAATAAATTGAGGGACCACAAGCTCCTGCTTTTCTAAATAACATGACAAAATTTCACTTCCTCTAGAGTAGCAGAGGTATGAATCTAGAACTACTGTTAATTATAAATTATGCACACAGTATATTTGTGCTAAATGTGGTATCATTTTTAGCTCTATCATATTTTAAAATGATGGAGCTGTTTATAAATTATTTGTAAAATAATACTGGCTTTCCTTAGATATAAATCAGTAGAGGCTGAAATGATGGCTCAATGTTAGTACTTAAAACACTGGCATCTCTAGCATAGGACTTGGGTTAAGTTCCGTGCAACCATATCCAGTGGTTTAACAACCACCTGTAATTCCTTTTGCATAAGTTTAGACACTGTCTTCTGATTTTATAGGCATCCTCTTGCTTGCTTGCATGCTTGCTTTCATATCATATACATAAATAAACTCAGGCAAACAAACACACAAATAAACCTTTAAAAAAGATCAGTAATGAAATCATTGACTCTAGACAATGGCCCCTTTTGATTCCTGTTAGTAATATAATCTTGGTAGTTAGTTTATTTTAGCTTTATTTTGTTTAAACTTTATTTTAAAACATCTACTCTTACTGTTATTTTCTATTGTTATCACAGCCTAATTCAATCTTCTTATTTACCAATTAGAATCTCAGCTGAATGTGTGTGCAAGTGAACATGACATTTCTCTAGAGAAGTAATGTAACCAACACTAAGTCATAAACATTTCTCACATGTTATTTCATTGCAAGTGAAGGTGAAATTCTTCACTTCTGTTATAATTAACAAACCATTTGTGGATTTGAAATTTCAGCTACTGTGGCTTAAGAATGCATTTGTAACATCTCCTTCCTAATGAAACCTAATGTTGCCTCCCTCAGACTACCATAACAAAATACTAATCTACATGGATCATAATCTCTAGAATTATATTTCTCTAATTTCTGAGGGATAGAGTGTCCAAGAATGAGGCAGTTGGAAGATTCTGTGTTTGGTGAAAGCCTACTCAATTTTTCATAGTCATTTGAAATATGATCTTGTTTGGTGAAAGACCACTAATCTCATTCATGTGGGCTCCACCCTCATGGTCAACTCAACTCTCCAATCCTTGAGAATGGAAACTTAAGATTTATAGTACACAAACATTTTACCAAAGCAACCACTGAAGAGCAAACACAATCATTACAATATTTAAACGTCTCAAGAAATCTTTCCACAATGATGGCATGGAAATCAGAAATTTAGAGGCATTATGTCCCCGAAGGAGATGTTTACATTCCAGGCCTTTTTAAATGAATATTTTAAGTTGAGGAAATCAAAGCAGCTAGCTGCACAGCTTTAAAATTTAACAAAAGCATTCTTCAGCGATCTTGCCATGCTAATCCACTGTCTGATTGAAAATGGTCACTGGCGGAGTGTTCTTTAAGGTTTAAGTTAAGAAAAATCCCAAACACAAGCATTTTAGGAGACAGGTTGTCTGTATGAGTCTCTAGTTGAAAACTTGGGATGACCTGGATTTAAGCTGTGGATAACTAAGTTTAAGAAATCCAGTAGAAATATAAGCTTTCTCAAATAGCACTAGTAATGAAAATTCTATTTATGGGCTAAAAGTATTGAATTGAAGCATAGTTCCCACTGGCATGTGGAAAGCTTTAATTTAACTTGCAATTCAGGTTAAACTAGGCCAGATGGTTAACAAATGCATTCTCTATCTTTGGATAAAATTAATAGGCTGCTCACTCTGAAAAAGCATAACTATGTGAGAGAATGGAACGGGAAGGCTTCGTTTCTGGCACTGCTTATTTAAGAAGCACAAACAGAGAGTGAAGAAAAAGAAGGGAGAAAGGAAAGGCTTGCTTTTATATCTGTGGTACTTTCAAACTCTTAGAACTTACATTATAAGCAAATGGTTTATAAAATAGGAATATAGAAAGAAAAGGCTTTAACGATGCTCATTGTGAACGACAAGGTGAAATGTGTCCTTATCTAGGATACATGAAAACATTGGAAGACAAAATCATTTTGGGCTGGTTTTCTTTACTATTAAGATTTGCATTGAAGATTGAATTCTTTATAAAGTGGAAAGAAGCAGGGAGAGGTTTTTAACTGAGAGAGGAATACAAATAGAATATTCATCAGTGTAGATAGAGTGAAAAGTAACCGCACGGATAGCTTGACTCCTTATAAATCTAGTTTAACTTTAATCTCCATTATGTGGACCAGTCAAATTTCTCTGTAGCCCCAAGATATTCACAGGGAGTTTAATTTTTTAATTTGAAGATTTTAAATTAACTTCACTGTTTGTGAAACCATTGTCGTGTGATATTTTTGTTGTGTATATTTTATTGTCTTTGAACCTAAAGACATTTAGGATTCTTATTTTGTGTTTTAAGGTGTTAGATTTTGCCTTATTGACCCATATGCCAAATATATCATTCATATCATTTTATTGGTAGTGAAATAATTTAGCTGATAAAGGCATTTGCAATGAAGCCTGATGACCGGGGTTCAATCCCCAGCGACCACGTGGTGAGAGAAAACCTTCCTTCCAATCTATATACCTTCTTCCACACACATATGATGGCCAGCACCCTAACACACCTATACACACAACTTTGTGCATAAAATGAAAGGTAAGAATGAAATAAAATATTAGAGAAATCTAATTTGAACGTAATAACAGAGCCGCCAGTCTACATGGCAAGGCTAGTATCATCAACATAATCAAACCAGGTAGAATCTAAAGGAATGGCTGAACCTACAGAAGGAGGGAAGAATCATCTGTGCTTGTAATTGAAAGGGTGGCAACTGAAAAGGATTAGAGGGTGGATCACAATTAATTAGCCTCCACTGGAACTTCAAGTCAAGGAAAATTGGCAGGTAATAATTTAGTATAAATTATCTGTCTAAACGTGAGTACCATTCTGAACAGGTAATTAGCATTGTTAGAAGCTTCCAGCTGAGGCATTAACTCAGATGACATATGGAAGCCACCTGTCATAGTGCCTGGTACATAGTAATTACTCAATTAATGATTATTATTAATATTACTTTTATTTCCCAGCTTTTTAAACACAGTTTCTTTTCTTTGATAAGCAGTGTTGAATTACTTTTCTATCTATAACAATAGTCTCTTGACATTGAGAAAGACTTTTAAAAAGGATCTATCTCCAGAGTAAAGAATGCCTTCACTTGAATCTGTATACTTGTCAGCAAGGCTTGAACATGACCAAGTAGAATCAGGGTTATTGCTTGTTCATTAAGTGGTGAGAGGCAGGAAATGTACTTTGAGGGGTAGACATAGACTGCTGCAACCATTTCATTCATTCGAAATATACTCAGTTAATAGAAAATTTATAAATTAATAAGTTTCAAATGTTTTATCATACAGCTCATTAAACGCACACACATACACATACACACACATAATTACACACACACACACAAACCTAATACAAAGTTGTTATTTTTGACATGAGAAATGTAATATTCAGTTATTTAATTGTATATGAATAGCTCAAATACATGGCTAACTATGCATTAGACTGAATTTAAAACACACAAGTATTTGATATTTCACAATAGGACTATACATAATTGTTCACCCCCATTCAGTGAACCCAGTGAATCACAAAACCACTTGCTTTTCAATATACCACAAATGTGGCTCAATGTAATACAAATGTTCCACTCTACATCATATAAATAACACATAACTGTACTATGATCACTGTTATTTGAGTGGGGAGGTATATTTTTGAAAAAATACCATACTAAAACTTTAAATATCACTGTTAATATGTTTTCAGTTTTCATAGTTCTGGTTTTGGTGTTGACATTTTCATTTTGCTGTAAAAAATTTATTAATATTCTTGAAAATTTATAAGATAAACTGGAAACTTCATCAAAACTACTTTTTCAATAATTAGTATTTTGAATTTCCTCTCTGATTCTATATCGTGTAATATCCCTGTTATGCAGAAGGACCATGATGTCTGAAATAATCCAAACATTTACATACTAGCTACTGCATACTTGGCCAAATGCTTTGTTATAATGAATATTTGAAAAATAAATAATTTTTATTGTTGAGTAGTTGGCTGCCAAGATTATAAAATACCCAGAATATAAATATGCACAAAGAATTTATAATATCATATAATTAAACCACACTGATTTTAAAGAACTCTTAGAGTCTATTAGGAGTAGCATTAAAAATACCCCAAATGGGCCAAAGACATAAAGGGAATGTGCTAACAAACTCACATGTTAAAAGAGAATTTGGATTTTTTTGTTCTTTTAAAGATTTGTTGGTTTGTTTATTTACATGCTTGTTGTATGTTGGTCTGTAAATTGTGTGAAGAATTTTTATATTTTTCTTGTGTGTTAGCGTTGATTTACATGAAAGACTAGTCTATTGTTTACTAGACACTTAAAGTTCCATCTCCTTGGATTGAAACATGAATTTTCAACTTTAGTGGAAGGAGATAGTCTCTTCAAAAGTGCTCCTAAAAGCAATCCCGATCTCAAGGGGAATTCTCATGGGCATGCCCTAGTTCCCATATTCAGTATACCAGCCTATGATGGTAATATCTGAATGGTATTCTCTCTACTGAATTTATACATATAGATGCCTATTCAGTTTGGATCTAATGAATACAGAAGAGGACTATGATATAAGTTAGTTGAAGTTGAATGATGGGCCTCCCACATATCGGGAAAGTACCTATCTATAGATTTATTTTATTTTTTGACATTTTTTGAGGCAAAGCCTATGTAAGAATTTGAGGCTATCTTAAACTCAGATTGTATCGCAAGTAGCTTTAAACTCCTAACTCACCTACATGAGTCTCCTGAATAACTGAGATCTAGGCATGTGCCATCATGCTCAGCTAGGGCTGAGTTACTTAAAGAACATAATCAATGGTTGAAAAGTTAAAATAACAAAGGAACTAATATTCCCTGGAGATGTGAAATTCAAAACCCTGATTGTTTTATCCTCAGAATTTAAAGTTATTAAGAAATAATGTCTTCTAATCCAGATGTAATGACCTAGACCTTACCTTCCAGATCCTAGGAGGCATAGCCAGGAAGAACTCTGTGAGTTTACACAAGGTCCAGGCCAGCCAGGAAGAACCTGACTCAAAAATACAAAACAACATTAATAACAAAGCATAAACTATGCTATTAGTCATAAAATCTTTTCCAGTTTTTGGTATTCGGAGATATTTATTTCCCCAAATACAAGTAAAAGAAAAAAATTTTTTTTGTATTTTCTTTTTTAACCAGAAAATTTTCTATCTCTACCCAGTCTCATACCTTATTTCTTGCTTTTGCCAGTTTGTTTCATATAATTTTGGTCCGGTAGGACAGTTAGTTCTGAAAACACATTTTCTGATGCATAGTTTTGCACTAGGGCTCCACTGCTTGCCTTTGACGTCATTCCTGCTTAATTTTATAGACTTCCATTTCTGTGCAAATGTAACATCTATATTAGAAGCACCATTCTGAGACACATTTAAGGATTCCTTGCCGTTGGTGTTTTAACTGAAGTAGCACATGGTTAAAATGGAAGGAAATTTTAACTGTTTGCTCTTCTAGGAGGTCTACTTTAAAAGGATAAGTTTTTGAAAGAGGCTAAATTAAGACTTCTTAGGAAATACCCATACATAAGAACAGGATAAACGTAGGCAGAGAAACAAGGTAGAAGAGCAGAATCAATACAGAATTAAGCAAAAGTCTACATCTGCTTTAGTTTACTAAATGAGGTCTGGAGAAAATGAAGTCACACCCAGTGCCATCCTGCAGCCTCAGACTCCAGATTAAGAACTCTTCTTGAGGACATGGATATATCTAGATTCTTCCAGCTTTCTGTACAGTTATAGTTGGCTAAAGCATTTTTTTCAGCAGTTGACAAGAAAGTGCTATAGCTGTATAGGCTGTTGTGATGCAGAGTATCTGTGGAGCATAAACACTAGAAAGAATGAACAGCTGTGGAGCACTGACTGACAGCTAATACTTTTTGCTATACTACACAAAACTGGAAAGCTATATCTATACAGTACACTTCTTTTCTACCATCAAAGTACACTTATCAGTGAAAATCGAATGCAATCACTGAGTTCTTTGTCTTTGGAAACTCAGGATAGGTGGGATTGATTGAGCTTACTATGTTTGATACCACACAGTAGGACCACTGGAAATAGGGACCCAATTTTTGAGACTATACATGTGTAGGTTGCAATGTGATATTCTTTTAATATAAATATTTCCTTGTAATCAATAATATGGGTTATATGTATATGATCAGTGTGTAAAGTAGAAGTCAGTAGACAGGAACATAAATGATATTTGTTCCACAACCACCCAAAGAAATATTACTATGCTTAGATAGACAATCTCCTTCTTTCAGCAGTTAATTATCACATATAGTTTGAAATGTTTCAGATATGAGAAATAGCTTTAGATTTAAATAGATTTTCCTGCAGAACTTCATTTTCATTCATTAAGAGCTTGAGAAAATCAGTGATTAAGACAAACAGTTACCTGAGAGTAATGGTTGTATGAAATAAGCCAATTTACTAAAATGTCAATCTAAAGATGTAGAAAGTGACATTTCAAAGGGATAGAAACTCAAATTGGTATATTTTGTGCTGAATAAAGTCAAATTATTACTGGAAACTGTATATTAATTTTGTGGAAAAGTGTCAAATCAAGCATTGAGTTGGGGAATGTTTTCTGACTACTACATGGAAGTCTACAATAGTTTACCATGTAGTTTGTCTTTGATATATGTAACTGTATATCACACTGTTTAGCCAATAATAATTCCTAAGACTTCTGCAGGTCAGTGGCTATTTTCAAAAGTTCTCTGGAACTGTCACTCATTTTCTTCACTTGTCTGCTGCTCACACTCTACAGATCCTTTTCTGTCAGCTATCCTGATAATGATTGGATGGTTCTCCAACATCAGCCTTACATCTTTGACATGACTGATAAATGGGCTTTGCAAAAGGACTTAATGATATCATTGTCCATATAAATTTAAAATACAACTAGAGTAGAGATATCTAGGTCATCTGAAAAATCTATATGGGAATGAGCAATAGCTTAAAGATGGAGAAAGGATGCTGGCATCGACACCAGGAATTTCATTTTATAGACCATGAGTGTTAGTGAATCTTCTTGTGCCTTTTCCTGGAGCTGTATTTTCTTCTGCATATGATGATATGGCCTCCTCTACCAGGGAATTCCAACTCATTGATAATTGTTTGTAATGTACTTTCATGTATGTTTCCTTATTTTAAGTATATCCTTGTTAGACTAAAATATTAAATTCCTATAAGTAGAAAACTCTATTTATAAATATTTTTAACAAGACATAACTACAATGTAAATCCATTATAAGTTACAATCTTTAGAGGACATGGAGCCTTGGGTTCCAAATTTATTCAGATTTGTTTTAGGTTACCTTATATCTTTAATAATCAAACTCACCCATCAGCATATTTTAGTGTAAAATGCTAATTTACCAATAGATTAAAACATTATTTTAAATTAGAATCTCTAAATATATGTAGAATCGGCCTTAGTCTTCAATGTTATGTTTTCAAAGGAATTGTACATGATCAACACATTACCATTAATCAAATCATATTATTGTCTCTGCATCCTATTACCTTTCTTTCAGTTATTACAATTTGCAAATGTATTTATTTTACACTCTGCTTATGTTTCTCTGTTAATCTATAAGCAATATGAGGATAGATAGTATGTGTATTCTATTACTAATATGGTCTCTAAGCATAGCACAATGCCTTATCAATAGAAAGCAAGTAAGCAGATCTTAAATAGATGGCTGAATGAGTGAGTGGTGAATGATTGTGTGATCTGAAACTAATCACACTATAATAGATTGGATTGTTTTCCTGAGAGTTACTTCCAAGGTTTTATTTATTTATTTATTTTTATTTATTTATTTTTTATTTTATCCTGATGTCATAACAAAAACCATTGTCTATTCTAATGAAGTGTAACTGTTTAGTCCAGTCCCTGATATTAGTTGGAAAAGGTTGGATGGAAGCCCGATGCCAGGGAAAATCAAGTACAGCAAATCCCAAGCTATCCTTGAAATCCCCAAGTTCCAACAAGAGGATGAAGGCTTCTATGAATGCATCGCAGGTAACCTTCGAGGAAGAAACCTTGCAAAGGGTCAACTAATTTTCTATGGTGAGTAAATAGAATTACAGAACGTGTGTGAGTTCTTACTGTGCCTGAAAGCAAATAGGAGAAGACATTAACATACTATGGACATGTATCATGAGAGAAATTGGGAAGGCCCATTTCCAGTTGCATGCTTAGTTTAGTAATTAATAGGTAAAAATGATGTTCTTTAAAATATAACTTTTAAAGTTGGTATCTTAGTAGACAAAAGTGCTTACAAGTATTAAGAACTGAATTCAAATCACTATTAACCATATATCAAGAAGGATATACCATAGTCTCTCTGAGGAGAGTTTCCCAGGCTACTCAATAGGCAAACCCCAAGTTCAGAGAGAATTGCTGTCTCAGAACCTAAGGTAGAACAAGCACGCTCTCAACATCTATCTCTGCACTCCACATGTGTATGTATGCACATGCACACACATCTGTACACACTCATGAAGATAAGACATGGCATTACTTATTATACTTAACTGGAGGATGGTAGTCGTTTCACATTAACAACACTAAAGTTTATCATACAAGGTATTCATTATACATTATTCATTATACATTCAAATCCTTTCCTAGAGAATATCAGGAGTAGCCTATGACAATCTTAATTAGTATTCTGAATGGGCTTTACAAACAAAATGGAAAAGTAAATGAAAAAATTGACTGAATGGTGGTTTGAATTATTTACTTCCATTTATTACTACTCTTTCATCCATATGTAGGTGATAGGAAAATCAGTTCTTTACCTCATAATACACCTTTACCATAGCTTCTAGAATATCATTTGAACTAGATAACTTTGTGGTATGATGAATGTATACATTACCCAAATATTATCCACAGGTCTTGTTTCTTCCAGACCAAAATAAGAACATCCTTAAATATTTCTATTATTATTTTTATATGAAAGTATGTTTTTCTGTGCAGCACCCTCATGCAAGCTGCCTGTGCATGGTGTCTAGAATACCAGCAAAGGGTGTCATACAGGTGTGGTGACTCAATCATTGCTCTTCTGTAAGAGCAGCAAATGCTCTGATATGCTGAGCCATCTTTACAGCACCACAATTTCTTTTTAAAAATATATTAAATCTATAAAATATATAAAGGAAATATTAAAATATTTGGAGATTCTAAGACATAAAACTTCTAGAAACTGTATTGTTTGTAGCCAAAATATTTTTTCTATATATCCTTATTCTATCACTGATAAAATTCACAAAAATAATGTTTGAATAATTTGAAAGTTTATTATAATTTTTCCACAAGAGTAATGACTGGATATCCTGTGAGGAGAACATATGTACCTTTGGACATATTACTTTCCATTTTACTTAGAATTTCCAATTTTTACCTGAAGTGAAAGTTACTTCCTGTAAATAGACTATAATTTCCCTTTTATTGTTCATCTAAAATTTTACTGATGCTTGCCAAGGAAAGCAATTTGTTCTTTTTTTCAATAGTATCACTTCTTAAAGGACAGAGATTCTTTGTCACTTGGTATCTTTGGCAATGTGTTTGTAAGAAACAACTGAAAGTTTTGCTATACTAAAAATATTACAAGTGTTGGCTCAGTTATATTAAAAATATTTCTTTTTTCATATAGTAGAAAAAGCAGTTACTAAGTGATGGATCAGAATACAATTATCTAAAACTATGTAGTTATCAAGAGTTAGGTTACATGAATTTTTAATATGAATTCATAATTTCTAGGATAATAATAGGCATAAGTAATTTTCAGTGATGTTATTGTTTCGAGATTTTAGATAAGTTGAGCAAGATCTCATAGGTACTGGTAGTCAAATTCAAGGTCAAAACCTTTAAGAATAATCTAAATGTGGACTCTTTCTACTATACCATAGTTTTTGAACACAAGGTCCCAAGTTCATCTCAGTAGAGCTAGTCAGCTGTTCAATGGTTATGAACGATCCTTTTGGAATGAAAAGGAGAAAAAAATTCAACCCTGATGGATTAGATAATCACTATCCATCATAGTCATGTATTAGTTTACATGTCACAAAATGGAGAGTTGTCTTATGTCACAGTCAAATAATACCTACAGGAAATCAAGACTTTCTTTTATTTTTTTTTTTACTGCTAAGCTTAAGTTACAACTCAGGAATGGTGACATTGCCCATCCTTCTATATTTCGTGGTTTAAATTAACCTTTAAAGTATCACTATACTTACAGAAATTATAATGTTCTTATAGGCATTTATTAGGGCTCTACAGGTAGCAGTAGGAGAAAAATATCTAACACTCAAATTCACATGGTAAATCTAAATATCTAAATCATTTCTTTCCTGTATATCTTAAATACACAAATATTTAAGACTTTTCTCATTAGAATGATAAGAATACAGTTAATATACACATTAAGTAAATAAATATTTCTTAATGTTGAAATTATTACATTAAAAATAACATATATGTATTTACTATGTATGTATATTGCTCCAGGTAAAGTTTAGATTTAAGAACATGTATTGCTAGCTGGGAATGGTGGCAAACGCACTTAATCCCATCACTTGGGAGGCAGAAACAGGTGGATTTCTGAGTTCGAGGCCAGCCTGGTCTATAAAGTGAGTTTTAGGACAGAGAAACCCTGTCTCGAAAAACCAAAAAAAAAAAAAAAAAAACAAAAAACAACAACAACAACAACAAAAAGAACATGTATTACTGTTGCAGAAGATATTGTTTCATATTCCAGAAGCTGTTTCTGTCATGTCGCAACAGTAAACCTGCAGCTGCAGCTCCACGTGGATTTGACTCCTCTGACTTCTTCAGGACATGCACATTCCCACATACAGACATACAAATAGACACATAAGCATGCACAAACACCCACATGTACACACATATGCAAATGCACACATATATATATACATACATAAAAATATAATTTAAGATAAAAATAAACCTTTTAAACCTATATCAAACCTTTTAATCTATCAAGTCTTTTTCTCAGGTCAAACATGTATTGTGACAGTTTTTAATAAACATTTACAAATTATTTTATTAGTAGCACATAGGAAGAAGACTGAATTTTGTCAGTGCCTGGAGTTCTCATAAACCTTGGTATGATTTCTTTCTCAAGGCCTCAGAAGGGATGTTCTAAAATTGGAAATCGAGCTGATTTCCACCGGAGATAATCATAGGCTAAGTCTCACCACCCAGGGCTAACATGATTCCTTCTATTTGGTGACCAGCTCCCTACAGAGCCATAATGGGGGCATGTATCACAGTAACAAAGTCTGGAAATCAGACACACAGGTTTTGTAGTACATAGTATTTCAACTCCACAGAACCCATTTCCTTCTCTGTTTGGTGTAGTGAGTGCAGCATAACATGTCACAGGCCTAGGCTGAAATAGTCTGACATCAGGTACATGCTAAGTCTTGTTTCATAGTCAGTTTTATTTGTATTCCTTCTTCAACAACCTATTCAATATCATTGCACCTTTTGACAGGATGTGCAAGAACCAAGGGATACTACATGCTTCCCTATATCTCTTAGCTTTCCCTAGGTATATAGCTCATGGAGATTCATTAGAAGTTTATTTAAAACAAGATACCCTTTGTTGTTGACAGTCAATACCTCCACTTTAATTGACAGTATTTCTGTCTCACCTGAAAAGTCTTATCCTGAATGTTCTCATTCATACTAGTACTCACCAGACATACTCACCATAACTTGGCTTCTGACTTCTTAAAATACCATCTTGAAGTGGTTTTTTGAATGACTGTAAAAATCTAGAGTCATAAGAACCTGTAGCAGCAAAAGTTACAGGCATTTGTGAGGCCATTATGTGGGTGCTGTGATCCTAAATAAATTAAGTGCAATCGTGTAAAATATCTAGCTAGGCCTATCCAGAGATTCCAAGGAAAGATAGGTACTCTGCCTTCTACAAGTATACAAGGACAGAACTAAATAAAGGAGAGATGAGATCAGTAACTGTGTGCCGATTCTAAGTGCCTGTAATGGAAAGGATATTTATGTAACCCATTTAACTCTTTTCCTGAATGACTGTAAAGTAACTAATTCTAAAAACACTAGTTGCTTTATGTTTGCAAATAGGAAGAAATTTCTTACATCAGAGAATTAATTCCATTCGTCGGTTTAAAGTTAAATATTTCACTCTCCTACAACTCCCAAAAACTGCATTCCTTCTCAAGGACCAACAGAATATTGGACTATCAAATAATGAGTGGAGATTCCCATTTATGTATGTCAAGATATTGGGCTTAATTATTTCTAATTTAAATACATTTACTTTTTGTAGGCTTTAAACATGTATATTTAAAGAAAAGTTTCCCTCAAAGGGTTAGGACTTAGTTTCTTCTTCTCAATTGACATATGTACTGTTTTTTAGCATGGCAATATTCTTTAGCTGTCTTCTGTATTTTGACCTTTACTCAGAATTTACAAGTTGTTGCACAGGTGCAGCCAAATGACAGACAGCAACCTTTAGCTTGAGCCAAATATGGGTTGATAATTGTGATGGTTGCCCCTACTAGGCTTCTGCATCCCCCTCCCCTCATACCTCAAATAATATAACGGAAGTTCACCTGGGCTCAGTTAATCTCCTAATCACTAAGAATTTGGAACACACGGTATTACCTTGATTGATTTGCCAACATGATATCCTTGATCTGTTTTTTTTTTCCAAATAGCTCCCCCAGAATGGGAACAGAAAATCCAAAACACATACCTTTCTATCTATGACAGCTTGTTTTGGGAATGCAAAGCTAGTGGAAATCCAAATCCTTCGTACACGTGGCTAAAGAATGGTCAACGTCTCAACACAGAAGTAAGGAACTAGATGTTAGAAACTCCTTGTTCATAAAAGTTACTCTCAATATTAGCTCATGTCTATGGAGCATTCAGTGTGCTCCAGGAAAGGAAATTTCATTTTTTTTTTTTATCCTTAAAGAAACTAGAAGGAAGAAAAGTGAGCTGGGATAGAAAACTTAGACATAGTCACACTAGCAGTGATGAATCCACCCACATTTAGATGTGGTCATTGGCACATGTTCGGGCAGCGTTAACTGGATTCAGTGGGAAAAGGAAAGAAAGGAGAGTGAGAGAGCAAGTGTGAGAGCAGGCCAGCAGGAAAAAGAGAGAGAGGGAGAGAGAGAGAGAGAGAGAGAGAGAGAGAGAGAGAGAGAGAGAGAGAGAGAGAGAAGACATGAAGGTGGGAGGGCATGATGGTATTGTGATGGCTATACAGGGAGATGGCATGAGGAACTAGAAACTAGAGGTGGGTCCAATAGAGACACTGTAGAAACTTTAAAGTCCTCAAGGAGAACAATAAAATATTCTAAACAGCAATACATTAAAAAGATTGTTTCATCATCAAAGCTAAATTTGATGTGTTCTACTGTGAGTCAGGTTTCACGCTCTGCTTCTTTCTGAACATTGCTTTGTCTTCAAGATAGTGTAGGAGAGAGAGATAGTTACCATTCCTTCAAGTGGATGAGAGAATGTGTTCAGAGAGGCTAAGACATTTGTCCAACGGAATGCAGCACCAACTAAAGGTAAAATTAGTTTTCAGAACGGAACCTGTGGGTAGGAACCACCTGAGAAGCATTTAGAGGAATGAAAACGTTTCCCAAGGTTACAGAACAGTGAGTAGAAGATGGAGCTTACTAACCTGTCTACTAGGAATGCAGAATCTGCATTCACAGCACTGTACTGCTAAAGGAAATACAATAACTCGGTAAGAAAATTATTTAAGAACTTATTGTAAGAAAGTCCCTGCTTGATAAGAAAGGATATGAGGCTTAATACACACGTCCAATGCAAACAGGTTTCCTCTTATGTCTATCTCATGGGAAATTTTTCCCCTAGAAAATTCTCCAGATAATGCTGCCTTTTATTGGTTACATGTAGCCATAGACAGAGTCATAAAAAATCTTTTATTTGGAAGCTAAAAACAATGTATTGTGTGTGTGTGTGTGTGTGTGTGTGTGTGTGTTTGTTTTTGGGGAGCTTTCTTCCAGGATGCCTTTTGAGTGTGTTCTCTTTATCTTTGTTTCCTTTAAACCACTTATACTTAGAGATTGGTAGTAGATACATCAAAATGTTAATTTAGGGTAAATTCATAATATTAACTACTTTACTATGTGCACTCCAAATTGTATTTTGTTTCCTGAAATGGGTTTTTGTAACAGATGTTAGCTGCTGAGGCAGGCTGTCTTAGAGGTTACCAAACTGAAGGCTGCTGCTTCTCTAACTTAGAATTCAAGCAACACATTGTGAATTGGTCATATTCCAGAATGGTGGAATATGCTACTTTATTTTGAATATCATACAACAGACAATTCCATATATTCCTTAAAAAGAAGGGCAATTTATACGGATATAAGTTAACATCGATACTTCTGGCCAAAAACTTGTTCCAATATATATGTCACATATGCACATATGTATATATTCAGGTTCTTGAGTTAAAGGGCCAAAACATTTTAGTTCTTGGTGATAGGCGCAAATGTTGTTTATTAACATACTTTGTGCAAAAGAATTACATTAACAGTGAAACACCTTTTATATTAATATAACACCTTTTGCGTGGCTATTCCTTTATTAGGAAAGAATTCAGATTGAAAATGGGACTCTTATCATCACCATGCTGAACATTTCAGACTCTGGGATCTACCAGTGTGCTGCAGAAAACAAATATCAGACAATTTATGCAAATGCAGAATTGAGAGTTTTAGGTGAGTCATTCATTTATAACCAAAAAAGTTTTGAAATGTCACTTTTACAAGATCTGAACCTGATATTTTCCTGTGAACTAGAAATTACTTTCCTTTAAAACAATGAGAAATATTTCATTTAGCATTCTACATTAAACATTTTAGCCATAGATGTTTTAATTATTCCTCTGACTTGGCAATTCATTAATATCCATTAGATATTTCCAATTCAAAAGAGATTTACCCAGCTAACTAGATTCTAGTGGGTGGTCTTGGAGTACAAACCAAATAGAACTCAATAAAAATGTTTTTAGCTACAAATATAAGCATAAGAACTAATTCCAACCTCACAGGGATAAGAATGTCAAAGGACAGCTTATAGAGATTTAAGACATGGTGACCTACTTTATCTTCTCTAAGATGTGCACTGGATGTCAAGTAGGACATTGTAGCTAGGCATTTACACTGAAAAGCTTTCCTGAAAGATGTGTAGATGTGTATGTTCAATATGGCCTATTGTAGCTGTGGATGTCAAGTACATATTCAAGGCAGGAGTAAAGTGAGATGATATCCTGCCACACCTGTCTCTGTGATTAAAAAAGAATAATTTCTTAAGCTTCCAAAGCAAACTCCCTTCATTAACTTACTAGAATTCTTGTCACATTGCCATGAAAACAGTGAGAAGAGCTTGGAACAAGGAAAACTGTCTTATGGTAGAAAGTTTGGAACAGAGAGAAACTGGCACCTCATGAAATTCAAGCAAAGGTGTCTCCTTCAATAAATGAGTCTGGCATCTTTACCTATGAGTTGATTGTTGATAGGAAGAATGGTAGGAAAGATGACAAGGATAGAGAACAAATATAGGCTTTTGAATGTCAGGCATTTAACTGCTACCACCCCACTGAACATTTATTAGATACCAGGATCCAAGTATTAAAAAAAAATACTCAAATGAGAGTGATCCTTACTTTTGCTCAACTTCACTTTAACTGAGAAAATAGCTAAACGTAAAAGGTGGCTATTCATATGGTCAAAGACTGACCGGTTGATATCCAAACACAAGGCAAGCCAAATAGAACCTTAATTGAGGACACTCTTTTCAATCTGGGATCACAAAAGAAAGTTGCACAGGTCAAATGAAGGCAGAGAAGCAATTCCTGAAAAACCAAGAAGCCAGACAGCCTAACCTACATGAAAACTAAGTTCACTCAAACCTTAGAAATTGAAATGAGTTGTACACCTTTGAGGACCATGGAGGGTATAGGTGCTTCCCTGGCTCTTTGTTTGTGCTTGCTTCGGTATTGTACATCCAACTTGGTAGGAACATAACCACGTCTGACAAATGGAAAGGTTTTAAATTTCAGTTACATGATCTACTTCTGTAGACGACACATATCATTTCCTCCATTGAAATTTCTAGAATTTGTGCAGAGTGACAAAGAACTTGTGGTTTGCTTTACTGATGTAAATCATGTATATACATATGTATTTATCTATGTATATGTATATATTGTGTGAATGTATGTGTTTTGTGTACGTGTGTTTGTGTATATGTGTGTTTGTGTGTGTGTGTGTGTGTATTTAAACTGGCCTTAAAACAACTTGAACATATTGGAACTAATTCTTAACACAAATGTTAAGTTTTAGTCAATATATTGGTTTAAACTTAATTTACTCCTCATTAATTGAGTGATTTAACAATTCAATTTTTGATTTTGGTTTTAGCCTCAGCTCCAGATTTCTCCAAAAATCCCATTAAAAAAATTTCAGTTGTTCAAGTTGGTGGTGATATTTCTATTGAATGCAAACCAAATGCTTTCCCCAAAGCATCGATTTCCTGGAAAAGAGGAACAGAGAACCTGAAACAAAGTAAAAGGTAAACCACCTTATTTTATATACACATTTTAAAAATATATATATAATCTGCCATCTCCTAAACCCAGCTTCTTTCTTCAGTAATAAACTTCCTGTGGGGTACTCCCAAGGTGCCAAAACTTTTCACACCCTACATACACACAAGGAACTTTAAAGTAAAAGCCTGTTTGTATAATTTGCTTGCAACATTTTTATTGCACACACTTATAATAGAGGTATATTTTTAAACCCCTTTAAGACCTTTCTCTATATTCAGTTTGAAGGCTTTTTCCTGACCCAGCCTGCTGAGAAACCACTGAGAACATTACACAAAGGCAGGAGACACTCAGATGCACACACCTGGTACTGTGGTTTTTAAATAGTCACACAGGTGTTCACCCCATGACAAAATGAATTCACCACATGAAAAAAAAATGTGGAGAGGTTCCTGTAGGGAAGCAAGTGAGGTTTCTGTGCAGAATGGATGTAGTTGAGAAATCTGAAGTCAGCACTTGAATGTTTTCTAGGACGCAGCAACAGGACAGAAGAGTTATTGTTTTGTCTACATATAATACACTATAATACAAATAACACACATTACATTGTTCTATATAGTCTTATGTTTTCTTGTGTATAGAAAGGACAGCTTGGCCACAGCTGGCAGCTCTATTTGAATGATCCCTAAGTATGATCGAGTTTTGCTCTTGTGAATGAACCATTATGCATATATGAGTTCATTGAGCCTTTCAACATCATATTAAGCAATGACCCTACATATAAGGGACGCATGAAGAAAGAAGTAACGTGAAGTATGAATGGCCTAAAAACAGACAAGGGGTGTATTATTGGCAAATATCACTAGCGTTATTTCGGCCAGGGATTACATAGGAGGTCACTGTAAGAATTAGAGAGTACGGTTGGCTTCTCCACTCAGGTACATATAGGGCAGAAAGGATGAGTGAAATCAAATAGTTTCCTTTGCTCTCCACAGCTGGCCATTTTTAGGAGTTTACAGTGTGTACCCTGTTAAGGAATGTCAGGTGATGGGAGAGTATCATTGCTGAGTGGTCTTAACTTAGAGCCAACTAGGCAGGGAAGGCAAAAAGTAGAGAACGAACACACGTCTGAAAAGTAGATTACTGTAGTTAAGGGAATTGTCACAGTTCAACTAAAATGGAGGAGCTTTTACCCCGATAGGTTGGCCATGGCTGGCAAACAATTGGCCATTTTACACAAATGACCAGAAAGACTGGTATATGAGCTGTCACTACACATGAAGAGTTACAACTTGATTTCAGTCATATGGAAACTAGTAAAAATGTCTGAAGCTAGGGAAACAAAATTCTGTAAGCTGGATGTGAGCACCTTGATTGGATGGAAGCAGTCCTAATATTGCTTTTGTGGCCAATGAAAAGAGAATAAAAGAGAAACAATAACAAATATCAGATATTTGCGTTGGTCTCTCTGACTTTCATGGTTCTATGTGCTGTCTAGAAACATCTCCAGATATCTGATGAAGCATTTAAATGGAAGTCTCCTAGTGCATTTTCGTTGTTGTTGTTGTTTATGCTTAGTCTTGCCTTTGTAAAAAGTTTTTGTTTTTTGTTTTAATAAGTCTGGATTAAAGTCTTTTGTTCATTTATTTATTTATTTATAATCCAGATTTTATCCCCCTCCCAGTTTACCCTCTGGCTAATCCACATTCCATACCTCCTCCACTCTGCTCTGTCTCTATGACCATGTTCCCACCTCCATGCCACTAGACCTCTAAACTCCATGGGACCTCCAGTCTCTTGAGTGTTAGGTGCATCATCTCTGACTGAACCCAGACCTTGCAGTCCTCTGCTGTATATGTACTTGGGGCCTCATATCACCTGGTGTATGATGCTTGTTTGGTAGTCCAATGTCTGCTAGATCTCTGGCTTGGGTCCAGGTTAATTGAGACTGCTGGTCCTCCTACAGCTTCTTTCAACCTTCCCTAATTCAACCACGGGGGTCAGCAGCTCTGTCCATTGGTTGGGTGCAAATATCTGCATCTGACTCTTCCAGTTGCTTGCTGGGTCTTTCAGAGGGCAGTCGTGAAAGATCTCCATTTGTGAGTACTCCATATCCTCAGTAATATTGTCAGTCCTTGGGGCTTCCCCTTGAGCTGGATCCCACTTCCTTCGGGTCTGTTGCTGGACCTTCTTTTCCTCAAGCTCCTCTCCATTTCCATCCCTGCAGTTCTTTCAGACAGGAACAATTATGGGTCAGAGTTTAACTTTGGGATAGCAACCCCATCACTCACTTGATGTCCTGTCTTTCTGCTGGAGGTAGGCTCTACATGTTCCCTCTCCCTATTGTAGGGCATTTCATCTAGGGTCCCTGCCTTTGAGTCCTGAGAGCCTCTCACCTCCCAGAACTCTAAAACATTCTGGAGCCCCCCCTCCCCCAACTTCCTACCTCCAGAGGTTGCCTGTTTCCATTCTTTCTGCTGGCCCTCAGGACTTCAGTTTTCTTTTTCCCAACCAATACCAGATCAGGTTCTCCTCTCCCCCTCACCCCTGTTCCCTTTCTATCCCAGGTTGCTCCACCCCTCTATGCTTGTGGTTGCTTTCTTCTCCCTACTAAGTGGGACTGAGACATCCTCCCTTGGCACTTGGGTACTTCAGCTTGCAGACCATTTGGAGTTCTGTGGACTGTATATTGTGTATGCTTTTCTTTCTTTCTTTCTTTCTTTCTTTCTTTCTTTCTTTCTTTCTTTCTTTCTTTCTTTCTCTTATTTTATGTATTTATTTTGCTAATATCCACTCATGAGTTAATACATACCATGCATGACCTTTTGGGTCTGAGTTACTTCACTCAGGACAATATTTTCTAGTTCCGTCCATTTGCCTGCAAAACTCAGAATGTCCTCATTCATAATAGCTGAGTAGTATTTCATTGTGTAAATGAACCACATCTGCTGTATCCATTCTTCTGTCATGAGACATCTGGGTTGTTTCCACCTTCTGTCTATCACAAATAAGTCTGCTATGAACATAGTGGAACACTTGCCCCTGTGGCTTGGTGGGGCATCTTTTGGGTGTATTCCCAAGAGTGGTATTTCTGGGTCTTCAGGTAGATCTATTTCCAACTTTCTGAGGATCCTGCAGATTGATTTCCAGAGTGGTTGTAGCAGTTTACAATCCCACCAGCAATGAAAAAGTGTTTCTCTTTCTCCACATCCTCAGTTACAGGTGTTTTCACCTGAGGTTTTTATCTTAGCCATCCTGATTGGTGTAAGGTGGAATCTCAGGGTTGTTTAGATTTGTTTTTCTCTCATTACTATAGATTTTGGACATTTTTTAGATGCTTCACAACCATTTGAGATTCCTCTGTTGTGAATTCTCATCTTAGTTCTAAACCCCATTTTTTTGATTGGGTTCTTTGAGGTTTTTTTTTTTTTTTGGTGGTTCGCTTCTTGTGTTCTATACCTGTAGAGCAGGAAGAGATGCCAGAGACCTTCCATGACCTTAAAATGCCAAAGCACCAGGTGTCAGAGAAGACAAAGCTCTCTGGAGAAACTGCAAAAGTTGGAGGTGGTGCTGAAAGAAACCCAAAGCGCATAAGGAACATTTTGTTGTTATTGTTTATCTTTCATTTGCCCAAAACAGAATCAGTCTCAGCCTTGTAGCAGTTACTAATGCTCAGAGATTCCAGCTCTCCTGACTGTAATGAAAGGAATGATTTCTGTGGCCTCTTAACCTACAAAGAGCCTTCCTAATAACATCTGCTAGTTCAATGATTTCATTACACATTTTAACAATAAAAAGCAAACAAATTAAGTTTGGGGTATGCATTCTAAAAAACAAAAACAAAACAAAAGAAAGGAAATAATTGAACCCTAGCAGGATGTAGTAATTACAGGCATCTATGTCTACCTGGTATAATGAATACTGAAATAATTTGTAAAGGGCACAGAGCTGGCTCGGTAGGACATCATATCTCTGCAGGCTTACTGCCCTGTCCCATCTATTGCCTCTGACCTCACTGGTTTCATTAAGAGTGTGACTTCATGCTGCTTATTGGAAAACAGAGTATCATGCTGCCATTTGTGTTGGCATAATGGTGTTTTATGTGGTCTTGTCATAGAGATTTTCGAATAAGTTGAAGATAAAAAAAAGTAATATAGAAAGAGAAAAGAGAAAGAGTGGGGTAAAAGAGGGAAGAGAAAGGAAAAGGTGAAGAAAATAAATTGGAAGAGAAGGGACCATTAGGATTAGTGGATTTTACTGTTTTCTCCTATAGCAAAGAATTTGAATTATAATCCTGCAATGTTTTATTATGATTGTACATTTGAGATTTTTTTTCTACAATAGGCCTCCTGATGTAAAATGAATTTTAAAAATATCATTTAAAAATTGCTTCTGATCCTCTCTCTTTTTAACACATCAAGTATAAGGTAGATCCTTCTTTGAACTAGCAGCCTCACCATGAGATGGGAGCTGAACCATTGTTGGATACAGGACAAATTCTAGCAAAATAATTGTATTTAACTTCAAAATGGCTACCATAATGGAAGATGACTTCGTGAAAAGAAAACATTAACGTTCTAAGCGTTGTCAGAGGAAAATTATTACATTAATCACAAATTAACTACTACAACTAGAACATAAAAATAAAATTATACGATTTATATGTCTTTGCCTATGTATGTATGTGTATGTGAGAGAGACAGAGGAGGGGGGAGGGAGAGAAAGGGAAAGAGATAGAGAGAAGAGAGAGATTTTCAAGGCAACTGGAAAGACATTGTCTAAGAACCAACAACAGAATACTAGACATAAGGGATGCTCACAGATAATTTTTAAATTAGATTTTTAAAATCAGGTTTAATTGTGTAAGTAGACACACTGTTGAATAGTCTGACTTAAAGAGGAATGTCAGATTTTCTAAATCATTTTCAAATTTGTACAAGCCCGCATCCTAAATTTAGACAGATAACAGAATCCTGTTGCACATTCTTAATCTCACACCAAGTTGATCATTACATTTTAACAAAAAAAGTATGAAAAAATATACTTTAGGCTTTTCCCATATATCTGATAATAAATGCCTCACTTGTACTCATAAATGAAATGAAAGAGAAGTATAAAATGTTTGATATTCCCAGTGATTTTAAATAGAAGTTTTTAGTTCTTGACCTTGAGAATAGATGTGTGAAAAACAGATTTTATTTATTTATTTATTATTTAGGCTTCTTGTATAGAACTTCCATATGGCACTGTCTTGTTTGAAATTTCATTATCCCTAACTCCTATTGCCAGTAAAGTGTAACTACCTGAAGGTGGTTGAGAGAAATTTTTAAAAGCTCATTCAAAGTAATCAAACTGTATTGCCTACTTCCAAAATGTGGTGACAATATATACGTTTGGACAATTTCTTTCCTCTTTCGTGAATCAAGAGTTTCCATCGCAGACCCTGCAGGTGAAGAAACTTAGACTTGGAACCACACTCTCTCCTTCTATATCCAGGCAGTTTTACCAGTCTGGAGAGAAAGGAGAATACTCTGAAGCATCCCTTGCTTGAAGTCATGATGACAAGTGTTTTAATCTATGAATCCATGATCTCAGACCAAGCACCATTCTTAATATAGGTAACATGTTTCTTATCAGCTTATATAGCACCACCATAGTCTTGGCTACTTGGAGATTTCTGTCTCAACTATAAGAGTTATGAAGGCAGAAAAATCTCCCTCCCTGAGAACATGGGCTACACAATGTCTGTCTCATTCTTTTTAGTGATACCACAGAATTAGTAACAATGCATAAATTGGACAGAAGTCAAGGCATTGAACTTTGACCTTCTCATCACTCTCTATGAGCCTGAAAGATGGGGGAAAACACCAGGCTAGTGTTACTTCTTTTAAGCTGTATTAATTAATTATTGATTATTATGTCCACATAAATACTGCCTGTGTGTTGATTATGTGGTCACTATCAACAAAAATGAGCTCTCCTCTAGTTAACATAGTAAGTTCTTTGTTGACTGAAGGTTCATGTATAGCTTAGTGATTTACTCAGGTGTGTAAATTCCTAAGCTAAACAGGATCATTTCTAAGAATCATCTGTCAATGCAGGTGGGAGGATTCAAAGTTTATTATCGTTAAAAGGAAAACCCGAGAAGACATTGGGCCTCCTTCGTTCCCTCAACCTGACAGTCTGAACACTCAACACAAGCTAGAACATAACACATGGAGCACATATTTTTTATTTCCGGTAATAAATGCTTCCTTTCTTTTTCTTTTACTTTTTTTTTTTTTTTTTTTTTTTTTTTTTTTTTGGGGATGCCCATTATATCACCTTTATATCAGCTACTTTTCTTTTTTTGGGGATAGGGGTAACTTTTTCCTTTATGAGTTTCACATCATGGACCCTTGTCCTGCTCATCACTCTGCCACTCATATCAATCTTTTACCCTTGTAGCCTCCCCCACAAACACACACACACACACATACACACACACGCAACAGCATGACCAATAAAGACAAAGCATCAAAAACATCTTATCATGGAAGCTATAATGTGACACAATATACTTTTTACAGTCTATCTCTCTGTCAAATCATTTTCACTTGCAAATATTCTTTGCAGTGAGCCAGTGGTTTGGTTCGAGACCTCTGACTTCTGCAACACCATCAATATTGGTTCTTCACTGGGACTCTTCCTGTTATCCCATTGTTGCCCTGTGTCATGGAGATCCTAAAGCTTTGGAACAGCAGGACATTCTCTTTCTTTCTTTCTTTCTTTCTTTCTTTCTTTCTTTCTTTCTTTCTTTCTTTCTTTCTTTTTTTGTATGTGTTTTTTTTTTGTTTGTTTGTTTGTTTGTTTGTTTTTGTTTTTCGAGACAGGGTTTCTCTGTATAGCCATGGCTGTCCTGGAGCTCACTTTGTAGACCAGGCTGGCCTCGAACTCAGAAATCCACCTGCCTCAGCCTCCCGAGTGCTGGGATTAAAGGCATGTGCCACCACGCTCGGGAGGACATGCTCTTTCATGTGCTCCAATCATTCACAGATTATACAGATTTGGAGGTGGGCCAGTTCAGAGCCCTGGATCCGGGCTGTGCCTGGGTATTACCTGAGCTCCTCAGCCTGCCAGCTCTCCATTATCTGCACAAGGGTAAAGTCTCCACCACTGCTCAGCTTACTCTACCCAATGCCACCATCAGCAGGATTCAGGGGGCAGGTTTCCCCGCTCTCATGCCCATAGGCTGACTCATCCCAACCACACCTCCATAGCCAGCTTCACTATACTGAGTATATATACTCAGTCATGGACTGAGGCCCACTCTCCCAAGTGCTGTAGCTTCTGTGGGAGCAGGGCAAGCTTCCCTGCTCATGCTTTCACACCCTTGGGATTGGCTTATCAGTGCCTTTGCCATCAATTCTAGCTCCACTGTGTTGCCTAAGTGAGGTGCAGGGCTAGCCCTTCAGAGTGCTAAAGCCATTGAATGGACAGGGCTAGTTCCCCCACTCCCATTCTCACAGTACCAGCTCTCCTGGTCACTGCAGGCTTCCAGCGCTTAGGGGTAGGGCATCCCCCTCATACCCATACCACCTCATGCCTGACTGGTCAGGGAACCTCTCTTGTGCTCTCACCCTCAGGGAATGATTCTCCTGTACACCTTCTGCCAGGACCCGCTCTACTGTACTGCCCAGTGGAGGTGCAGGACCTGCCCAACCCAGTGCTGCCATTGGTGAAAGATGGGGCCAGCTCTCCAGAGTAACATATCCAGTGAGGATCAGAGCCAGTTATGCTCAGACACTGGACATCCTTGTGGACCCTCATGGCTGTCCTGATCAGGGAAACCACCATATTCTCTAATGGTCCTCGGAGCCACTGACATCATCAACATCCCTCCATAGACTCAGACATGGTCATCAGTGGCAGCTCAGGCTGGGACCTCACCATAGACCCAAGTGTCAGATCTAGCCACTCGCCAAGTCTACTCCTTTCCACTTCTGAGTCTGCAGTTCCAATTTTCTTTGTAATGCTCAAACTGTTTGACTTCTCTATCTCTCCCATCTGACCACCACATACACATGCACTGTCAAGGCTTGCACTGCAGGCTGGCAGGCATCTGGGGAATACCTTTTGCCCAAGGTGGTGTATGCTGTAGCAGCAAGCTGGTACCTATGGCCAGTCTAGGCTGCATACTGGAGGGCAGGTCTGTTAGCGGCATGGCAGCCTGCCTCTGTCTGTCTTCCTTCTCTCATGCTGCACTGTCTAGATTTATTTTATATTTATAGATTTGGGTTTTATGATTATCAGGCATAAGACCGCTTTGGCTACCATGCTCAGCATCAAGCTAAGACGAGCATCTGCTCTGCCCCTGAGTGATACAAGAATACCACCACCACCAAGGAATCTCTTTGCCCATTGCTGGGTGGCAGGGGAGATTAATTTTCTTTTACAATGACAAAACACCATGGCCAAAAGTCACTGAGGGAATAGTATATTTGGACTTACAGTTCCAGAAGAAAATTCCAAAATGATGGGAAAGGCATGTCACCAGAAGCAGTGGTAAAAGCTGAGAGATCACATCTTCAGTCTCACTTAGGAAGCAGAGGGAGACCTGGAAATTGGTCAAGGCCATTTACTTTTAAAGGCTGCCCACGTTGACATACTTACTAGTAGGCTTCCAAGTCCTACAGTTCAACTACCTACCTCTAAACACTACTACCATGTGAAATATTTAAAGACCTGAGCCTATATTTCTCATTCACCCCCACCCTCTGCACTCTAACTGAATCTTTGAACATCAATAAAACCATAATATGCTCATTTGCTACTTCTTTCATAAATTCTACAAATATTCACTCAACACTTATTATATTTCACTTACTACACTGTATCCTGGGGCTAAAGTGGTCAAGTTGGTAGCTCCAGGTATATAACCTTCTCTTTCTCTCTCTCTCTCTCTCTCTCTCTCTCTCTCTCTCTCTAAATTGCTTCCTCTTGCAGTTATTTAGAGTCAAAAACTGTTGGTTCAGGCCTCAATTTTACTTCTCATTTAGTTGATAGCTTTTAGCAAATCCTTCCGATTTTCTGGTTCTCAGTTGAACCATTTTGGAGAAAATAGTACTTGTCTCTCCCAGAAGGGGGTCTGAGCTACAAATGGCAAAGCCTATACAGAAGGATAGGAAGTCTCCATGTGTTCTAAGACCTCGGGAAGCAGGTCTATCACTCATCTGACCTCTGGGCAGTTCCATTGATGCCTGTGTAAAGTTATAGACATAAGAGCAACCAAAACCTCACTTTGCGAGGTCAAGGTGAAAGCTGATGCAGCTCCTGTCTTCAAGGCATTCTCAGGTCAGTGAGGGAATTAATCCCACATCTGCTGAGTTTGATTAATCACCTCTTTCCCTCTTAGATCTACTTAGCCAGTGACCTGACAGAAATCAAAAGCCCTAAATGCATTCTCTTATGCCTACTCAGTTCTAGCTACCTCTATTCAGGGATCATGTCCTGAATTTAATGAGAGATGTTAACCTGCTGAATAGACAGCTCAACAGGGAACTCTCACAAGCAACATTAAACAATATGCATGATCATCTTACCATTAGTGGTAGTGGCCATAGGACCTACAAACCACAAAAACAAAGAGAAACAGAACATTGATTTTGTCCTACTATTGGAATAATCTTAATGGAATCCATAAGTAATTAGGTGAATTTCTACATTACTACCAATGATACAAAAAATGAAATAAAACAGAGCTGCAGCCAGAGGGATGTTCAATAATTATAAAATAATCACTTTATATATTTCAAAACAAACACATTTTCCATATAGTGATATAGGAGTAAGGATCAATATTCTAACATAGTACACATTACACTGGTGTCATCTTCCCCCAGGTAATTTAAATATTCTATATAAAGAAACTTCAGCATCCCCAGTCAAGTTCCCTAAAAGGAGAAACTCTGTCCCAGGGTGGAGGTAGTTGCTCTCAGAATGCAATCATTTCTCACAGGCTTGAAACACAAGAGAACATCTGCTCCTTTGGGGATAGTTTCTATTACTTCAACCTATTTATTTAAACTCTATGTTTATGAACAAACTTTATTGACTCACTGATTCTATGTGCATTTTCCAATCTGTAGTATCACCCTTAGTCCTTGCATATATTCCTATGCATTATAAGAAAGGAACACATAAGCCTACTAAGTGTTGCAGAATCACCCAGTTACTGAAAGTTCTGGTTATTCTGTATATTTGTCTTCAAGCACCAAATTTATAATAGACCTACTCTATCTCCATCTTGCTACAACAGCACCAAGACTTCTTTTCTGGGCAAAGCACTGAATTGTGGAAAAGGATTAAGAGAAGGATACAAAGATGTCAGAGAATAGAGGAAGGAGGAAGTTGTAGAAGAGGAGGAAAAGAGAAAGGGGACATGGGAGGGCATTGTTCGAGACAACCACTCTCCACTATTGAGCAAATCATTGCTCTATCTGTTCTCCAGAGGGAAAAGTTGAACATGAAAATACATGTCTGAAAGCCTGAAAGCATGAATAACATACACACACATGTATCACATACACACACACACACACACACACACACACACACACAAACAAAGAGGGGGAGAGAGGGACACAGAGAGAGCAACAGACAGAGACAGAGAGGCAGAGAGAGAGAGAGAGAGAGAGAGAGAGAGAGAGAGAGAGAGAGAGAGAGAGAGATATTGAATTTACTCTTCTCCTGAGTAAATTACTTGGAAAAAGCAGTTATTTTATTTAAAGTCAAGGTCTCATTCATATACCATTGCTTTTTTTCCCCCTTAGAACCTTTGCGTAGCTGTTTCACTTGTATGGCAGCAGGCAGCAATAATCTGGCTACATAGATGTAAGAGAGTCAATTTTTTTTTTGATTCTCACTGCTAGATGCTCCTCTATATTTTACAGTAACTACCTTCTGAGTGATTATTATATATGTTCTTCTCTTGCCTAGTCTCCCAAGTGCTAGCTTAATAATAAAAGAACCCTTCCATACACACATTTCCTTGCTGCTTTAATCATCATCCAGAAAGAGCTGAGAAAAAAATAAAAAGGCTGTTGTATGTCTTCTTGATACTTGCAGAACTTCCTAATAGAAGGGAGCAAATAAACCTAATTTTATTTTGTATCACCAACTACTTAATGTAATACTGTTTAGTCCATCAGGTAGTATGAGTATCAAGTAGGCAACTGAACCAGATGTTCCCATGTTTAAGACAGAGTGGCAGTCTGCATAATGCCAGGCTTATTACAGCCTTCCTCCTGTGCTGCCTCTTTGTAATAAAATTTTAAATTGTTCGTCCTCAGCTCCTGAGAGCCTTGTTAAGGTGAGCCTTTCCCAGGGAATACATGTCGGATATGTCAAGAGCCATCTGACAGTTTTGCCTTTGTCACAGAACAATGTAATAAGCTAAAATCCTCTGTGCACCCCTGTCCATCTTGCACCTTCTCCTTACTTCTGTTTTCTGATTTTTATTCCTTTATTCCTCCTGGCCTCACCATTTTATACTATGCACGCAGAAGCCCCTGCCTGCTATTGTCTAAAAGTAGCTTTCATTCATAAAAGATATAGAGCCTAGGGCTGGAGAGCTGTCTTCCTGAGTAAATTCCTTGCTGCTCAAGTCTAAGGGCACCAGTTATCATGCTTAGTATCAATCTACAAGGCTAACAATGTCAGGGTGAATCTGTAAAACTATGTTGGGCATGGGAGATAAGACAGGGGGTTTCCAGTAGTGCCTATCCAAAGCCAAGAGCTCCAGGTTCAGTACCAGAATCATTATTTAAAAAAGACTAAAGTGGAAAACAATGGAGAAATACACAAATAGTAGAACTTTGACCTCTCCATGAGCATGTACTGACACAAGTATGTGCACACATGCTCATAATACTACACATATCGAGACTCACACATAATTACCTGCACACACATACAGAAAGAGGAGAGAGGGTGGGGGAAGAGGAGGGGATTGCATTTAAGCCCAGCCTGCAAATATGGGTTCGTATGGTTTCTTTACTATCTTCTGGACTTCTGGATCTCTATTTGAAACGTTTTCCTCTTGCTTTTAGATCAAGGGGAAACTTTGAGAAGTAAGTTCTACCAAACACATAACATCTTCTGGAAGCTTGAACAGAATTTTTCAGGAGCACACCTGTGAGCTTCACTATATAGATTCTGTGAACGTCAAGGCTGTATCAGAAAGTTTTGAATTTGGTTGTGGCACACTAAGAACCTTATGAAAATTGCAGATCCAGAGATGCACCCAAACTTTTGATTCTGTAACTATGAAATAGGGTAGAGGAGCCTGCAATTTGATAACTTCCTTAGTCAACAGACATCAGGATAAACTGAGGCTAGATTGATAATTGCTCATCCTCTAATAATAGGCAATCTTCCTTCATGTTAGTTCCTTTCTCCCAGGCACTGAAAACCCAAGTCTTCTGCCTTCACTGTTGTGAAGACACAAGCTCCCTCTTGCCTTGTTTTGTGAAAATACAACTCAAATTGTCCTTAGAATGATGTCAACTTACTATTACTGTTCATTATTTTTTTGTTGTTTTTTTTTCAAGTTAGTGTTCATTTTTTAAGTGACATTTATATCTCCAAAATTCACATCAATATTCATCAGCCATAATTTTATAGACAGAAAAGGTCAATTATTTGTGTAATTTATACAAATGACCTTTTGTTCTTAGATTAACTCTTTTTAAGTGACTGTTGGATATGTTTGAAGTATAAAATTCTTCAAAGGAAAATGTTTTTTTTTGTCTTAATTCTGAGAGAAAGTAAGAATAAATGCAAAGAAGATCATGGTGTATTATGGTATAGTTGAAGAAATCACTCCTCGAACCCAGCTGTAGAAATCATCTGTGCTACGGTGCTCAAGATGAGGAGTGACGCTGTCGCATAAATTTGTTACATTTTTCATTAAAAATTTCAAAAGGTTCCCTTTTAGTTTTGACACTGTCACTTTATTTTTTTCCAAATGATTTTATGTAAGAACACCGTCCTGAAACACACTTGAAAATCAGTCTGCCTAATGTCCTAGAGGGAGAACCAGTGTCCTTTTCGGTTGCTTTCCCATTTCTCACATACTTGTGGTCCAAAGTAGGTGTGAAAATCACCAAGATATCCCAGGATTAGAACTTGATATCTAAGGATGTTAAACATTTCTTCAGGTGCTTCTCAGTCATCCGAGTTTCCACAGTTGAGAATTATCTGTTTCCAATTTTTTTCTTGTTGTTTTTTTGTTTTGATTTGGTTTTTTGTTGTTGTGTTTTGTTTTGGTTTGGTTTGGTTTGGTTTTTCGAGACAGGGTTTCTCTGTATAGTCCTGGCTGTCCTGGACCTCACTTTGTAGACCAGGCTGGCCTCGTTCTCAGAAATCCACCTGCCTCTGCCTCCCAAGTGCTGGGATTAAAGGAGTGCGTCACCATGCCTGGCTGTTCCCCATTTTTTAATAGGATTATTTGGTTCTCTGAATGGCACTGGTTGCATATGTGTCAGAGGATGGCCTTGTTGGACAGCAGTGGGAGGAGAGACTCTTGGGCCTGAGGTTGTTCGATGCCCCAATGTAGGGAAATGCCAGGCAGAAAGATGGGTGTGGGTGGGTAGGTAGGGGAGAACACTCATAAAGGCAGGGGGCGATGGGGTGTGATAGGGGGTTTCTGAAGGGGTGACCTGGAAAGGGGAAAACATTTGAAATGTAAATAAAGAAAATATCCAATAAAAAAGAACTTGACATCGACTGACATAGAGTATAGATCTATAAACTTATTGTATATCATTATTTATCAAATTATTCACTTATTTATGAGCACAGTAGCAAATCAATGTAACCAACATTATGTAACATTCTGGGAATGGAGTCTAGAGTCAGGGTAAATAGGACCACAATTCTCATACAATGGGCCAAATTCACCAAGTGGCTTAAAGACAGAGAATGCCATTAGTTATTTAGTCTCGGCAGTTCAGAAAGCCATAAAAGGTGAAGGTAGCTGATGTGTCACTTGAAGGGTGGATAGAACTTTTCTTCATGTAGAAGAATTGAGATGGGGGTGTTTATTATGTGAAGAACTTAAGCTGCAGCTTTCAAGTGAGTCTGACATTTGAAGTAGTTATACTGTATCTCCCAGTTTTGATATTGACTTTCCTTCCGTATGATAAGACACCTTTCCCAGAGGATCCTATATTTATAAGAAAAGAGACTAAAATTATTTCATGAGTCATACAACAGCTGACTGATGACTTAAAGGATGTTCAGTTATCCTTAATAATATATATGTTCTGCCTACCTCTGATTAAATTAACCAACGCATCCAGAAATCTATCCTTCCCACACTTGACCCTGACTTTCATCACACAAGAATAATGATAATGGGAATTGCATCTGTTTATGCCATCCCATCCTAGAAAAATGATGTGCCAAAATTTTAGATATATCAATTTATGTGATTTTCACAATATGTCTAGGTATTTATTTATAGTATTTATCTTTTGTATAAATAAACTTAAGCATTTTCAAAGTTAGACATCATGCTCCCTGTCAGTCATGCAACCAATAAGTCATGGAAAGGCATTCTGCTCTAGGAAGCCTTGGCTCCAGGGCTGAGTATAATTGTAACACCACATCATAGAATTTTAATTCGATTTCTGATGACTTATAGTACCTATTTGTTGAACTACAGGTGACCTCAATACCACATACATTGTGTTGTTGTTGTTCAGTGTTAAATTAAAAACTCCTCTAAGAACAATCTCTGTCTCTGTCTGTGTCTCTCTCCCTCCCTCCCTCCCTCTCTCTCTCTCTCTCATACACATAAATGCACACATACACACACATACAGAGAGAGGGAATAGAGAGAGAAAACAGTCACACACACACACAGAGAGAGAGAGAGAGAGAGAGAGAGAGAGAGAGAGAGAGAGAGAGACCCTACACAGTGGTTCTATTTGTTCTTTTGGTTTTTGTTTTGTTTTATTTGTTTGTTTGTTTAAGCTTAAATAGCTTAGCACCAAATGTGGCAAATGCATTTTCGCATTTTTTTTCTCTTTGATGTGAACTGCTAGTGAGAGTCAAGATCTTTTTTTTTAATTAGGTATTTATTTCATTTACATTTGTTAAGTGTATAAAATATAGGTTATGTAAATGAAATTGTACTATTTCATATCTATTTGGGCAGCATACACTTGGAGGCAAGAGTCAGAGAAACACAAGAGTCACTCCTCAGAAGATATATACACTTTATATATTTTTGGGTACATGATTTCTTAGTGGGGTGTGTGACCCAATGTGCTCACTATTTTTGCCAGAGAACCCCATGGACCCTTCTGCCTGTGTCTTAGTTAGGTGCTCTGAATAGACACCATTTAATTGGGGCTGGCTTACAGGTTCAGAGTTTCAGTCCCTTACCATCAAGGCAGGGAGGCACATGGCAGCATCCAGGCAGGCAAAGTGTAGGAGGAGATGAGAGTTCTACATCTTCATTTGAAGGCTGATAGCAGAATACTGACTTCCGGGCAGCTAGGATGAGGGTCTTAAAACCCCAACTGACAGTGACACACCTACTCCAACAAGGCTACACCCACTCCAAAAGGACTACACCTTCTACTAGTGCCATTCTCTGGACCAACCACATACAAATCATCACAGCATGTAACCCTAGTGTGGGCACTAGAACAACAGGTAGCAGTGCCCAGTTCTTTTCATTGTGCTCTCTTGGCAAGCAGTTTACTAACTGAGTTCTCTTGCTAGCCCCGGATGTGAATTTTATTAAAATATACAATATAGTTTTAGGGACATATTGACATAGATATAGAAATGGAGTACATATCTGTGAATTTTCTCAGCTTTGTAAAACATTTGTAGAATTGTACTAAGGTTATAGTCAAACAATAATAAGTCACATCCATGTTGATTGTCTAATGTCAGCCAGTTTTATAAGCCTAGTTACATAGTCTCCAAGGAGGATAATCACAGTCGAGCAAAGAGGGATCCAGAATCAGAAATTCCACTGGTAAGCATCACTTCCAGTGTCACCTTTATGAAATAGCAGTGTCATTTCCTAGGAATTTTTCTTCTGGTATCACGAGCTTATAGAGGCCAAGTGCCAAGAGGTAATATGTAACAACCATTCATTTTTAGCTCAGTTACCTTTATATATCAGGGAATCCAAGGATGTTAGAGATGAAATCACCAGTATGAAGTCATCTATTTATATTTGAACTTTGTCAATGTCAAACTCCACTGGAAGAGACACAACTTTGCACTTGTAAAATTCTCAAAATCTTAATGAAAACACACAGTCATCTTTTCATATGTAAAAGAGAAAATAAACATGGTCTCTTGTATTCATTTTTCTTCTGATTCCCTTTGGCACCAGTTTCTGGGTCTTCTCAGTAGACTCTCTTCTTGCATTTTGGGGAAACATGCAGTTTCTTTTCTGGTTTCTTTTGAATTTCATTTTCACTTGTTTTATTTTTTTGTTTGGTTGGTTGTTTGGTTGTTTGGTTAGTTGTTTGGTTTCTTGATTGCCCTTTGCCACCTTGCAATATCCCATTTTCTTTTTCAGTTTGCTGGGTTGTGTTGTCTCCCTTTTGACTTCTTTCAGATAGGCCTAAGATATGACCACAAATATGGACACTCTTCTTATCTAACCTTTTCTTCTCAACAGCTAAGTGGTCTTCTAAGCCATGATTCATTGGGTTAGTTTAGCCCAGCTTTCATCTGATGTGTTAAGTGGGTGTTAAATCATATTTTCTTACATTTTATGGAAGGCAGCCTAGAAACACCCTCCTTGGCACGCCACTGGGATAAAGACACTTCATGACACAGAATTATTATGCTATTTAGCAATTTCTGTTATCTATCATCTCTTAATTTGTGTCTTGATCCAGGCATCTGGGTTTGTGTTCTGTGTTAGACACTACAAAGCTGTTGCTTAAATTATGTCAGTATATTAAATACAAAGATAAATTTGAATGAATTCTGAAATCTATATGTCCAGTGGTTGTTGATCCCTTGTACTTAGGAACACTGAAGCAGAGACTTAACTTTGAATCTTTTCACTATTTGCACACATATGTGTATATTAGGTACCAGGTAAAATTAAATATTAGATACAGGTAGAAAAACATCTTAATTCTTATTTAAAATTTATTAGAGTTGATTTCTTACCTCTAGGTTTAACTTTTCATTAATGCTTTTCACAGTAAAATCTTTGTATTGCGTCTCTAAAAAACCCTGAATCAGTTTTTGGATGATCAGTCCATAAGAAGCATATCCTCATCTTTCTAATCTGTACATAGTATGATTTTTCTTCTCTGTTGAGAAAGAGATTACAGAAAATAAATGAGCCCGGGCACACAGTCCTATAATTCTGGCTCAAGAGGCCAAGGCAAGAGAAAGTTGAATTCAGAGTCGGCCTGAACTGCACAATGACCTTAAAGCCAGCCTGAGTTAAACTATCTGTTCAGGATTTAACTTGGCAGCAAAGTGAGACTCTGTCTCAATTTCCTGGTTAAAAAAATATTGGAAAAAGAGTGATAGAGAATATGGATGTAGCTTTGGTACAATCCTAGAATAGCATGTGTGGGGTTCTAGATTCATTCTCTGCCCCATAACTTAACATCGGGATGTTTTGTTTTGTTTTGTTTTTAGTTATGTTTATCTTTCTTCCATGAGCTGTAGAAAAAAAAAAACTGCTTCTTGAACAAAGGTTGATTTGGCATCCCTCCTCTTAACAAGGCCTCTGTTAATAGATTTTTCATTTTGGTTTCCCTTCCTTCTTTCTTCATGTCCTTCACTGTCTAGTACATTTAATCATATATGCCTAACATAACTCAATATACAGGCTCTGAGGAACCCATTTGCCCAAAGCTAGGATTGACACACACACACACACACACACACACACACACACACACACACACCAAAACAACAAACAAATACTAGAAATAGCATCATAACACTTTTGGTGATCCAGTTAAATATTAAGGCATCATCAATTATGCTCTATGCTATGGTAATTTAACAGATTTGTGGGCTATAGACATAGTTATGCTTATATGTGATTATTCTTTCAAATGACCAGAGTCTACCCCTAGCACACACACACTGGTTTAATTACAGTAATTCTAATTCCAGTGTGATTTGTGGGAATACCCAAATGCCCACAAACAGAGGCACCCACAAACATAAAAATAATAGAATAAATCTTTTATAAATATTTGGTAAGGGTTGTGTCATATTCTTTACTTTCTTGATATAAACAGCCCACAACACAGACTGAATGAATTATTTTTTTTTCACATCTTCTGCTACCAACTACAAACATAGAAATCACTCAGCATATTGAAGGCTGGCTCAGTTGGTAGAGTACTTGTTTACTCTACTAGTCAGGGTTCTCTAGAGTCACAGAACTTATGGGTAGACTCTATATAGTAAGGAAATTTGTTGAAGACTTACAATCTGTAGTACAAATCCCCAACAATGATCAGCAGTAGCTGTGAATGGAAGTCCAAGGATCTAGCAGTTGCTCAGTCCTACAAGGCAAGCAGTCGAATAAGAAAGAGAGTAAATCTTTCTTTTTCCAAAGTCCTTATGTAGGTCTCCAGCAGGAGGTATAGCCCAGGTTAAAGGTGTGGGCCACCACACCTTTAATCCCAGATGACCTTGAACTCAGAGATCTCCCAGTCTTAAACTTCTGGAACTCATAGCCATTATGCCTCAAGATCTCCACCCCAAGATCCAGGTCAGAAACTTGTATCTCCCAGCCTCCAGACTAGGATCACTGGTGAGCCTTCCAATTCTGGATTGTAGTTTATTCCAGATATAGTCAAATTGACAACCAAGAATAGCTACTACATTTACCATACATCAAAGCCTCAGATTGATCCACATCCCCAAATAAACCAGGGCTAATAACAGATATAATTATATAATCTGGAGGTGAGGTAGAGATTGGAGGATCATCAGTTCAAGGTCATCCTCCAATACATTGAAAATGTCATCACCCAAGTGAGATACTGGCTCATTTATTAAATAGGCATGTTATGGATGACTATGGCTAATATTTACTTATTTATTTATTTACATCTAAAATGCTGCCTCCCCTCCCAGTCGACCCCCCCCCCAAAAAAAACAGTGTTTCTCCTCCCAAACTGTCTCCTCTTAGAGGGTGGGACTTCCCCTGGGTATCTCTCTACCCTGGCACATCAAAAGTGTTTCTCCAAGTTCATTAGTATATTGAATTAATTAGTTATATTAATAAACATATAGTCTTGGTCTTTAACGATAAGGATAAATTTATATAGAAAAGACATGGATTTGAGGTACCTGATATTTTTTCACCTTATAAAATTTATTTAAATATAGAAATGGAGCTATCATGTGCTTTCAATTGTCACTTTCTTGGATACCCACACATATACATGCACTACATAAACTATACACATGGTACACACATCATAAAATACTATGCATTCATACCATAGATACCATATATACCTACAGACTACATGTAATACAGAAATACACAAGCCATATAGAATGAAGTAAATACGATACACATGTATCACACATACTACGCATTCTACACAGTACACACAGCATACTACAAATTCTACACACCATGCACACACACACTACACAAACATACCAAACATACAATTTATACAGATAGTCATTTCTCTCTAACAAAGGTAATATTATTTGCATGTGCCTGGTACATCTTTCTTTATTTATCAAATCGCCTCTACTAAGATCATCAATCCTAGTACAATGTCAAGGCTTCAAAAGTTATTAAAATGTTGATGATTTACATTAAATATTCCATATAGATACTTCTTTTTAAAAACATCTTTGATCTGGAATTGAATCCCTAGGCAAAAATTATCCCCTTAATGTGGAGGCTTGACTATGTTTTTAATATCTTTCTGTATTTCGTTTACTTAAAAACATCAACTTTGATGGACATTAAAAAATATTAACAAACTATTTTAAAATCATACTGACCAGTTGTCTCTAGATAGTCTGTTGAGGGAAAACAGTTGGGTTCTGTATACAAAGGAAAAAAAAAAAAAAAAAAAAAAAACAAAAGTCATTTGCTTGAACTCACTTTTGCTGCTGAGATCATAATATATGGACCTATGACAGCCAGAGAAGATCAGAGAATATGAGAGACTCATAACAAGCTTCTGGGACATTGGGGATTAAAGGATGAATAGGTATAGACAAGCAGTTTGGAAAACAAAACTGTGGCATATGAGGGGAGGAGATTTCATCTGGCTATTCTGAAATCAATTAGGTTTTCATCTGGCTCTTTTTTAAAAATAAAAGGTAAAATACTTTTTATAAACTGTGACTACAAACTTCCCCTATGGGACTCTCAAGAAGACTCTTTACATTATAGGAGGGTGTGTGTGTGTGTGTGTGTGTGTGTGTGTGTGTGTGTTTGTGTGTGTGTGTGAGAGGGGGAGGAGGAGGGGGTGGAGGGGGAGGGAGAGGGAGAGGGGGAGGGAGAGGGGGAGGAAGAGGGGGAGGGAGAGGGGGAGGGAGAGGGGGAGGGGGGAGGGAGAGGGAGAGGGAGAGGGGGAGAGAGAGAGTTTGAATGTCTAGTTATATACATATATATGCCAATATTTTTTTCCAAATTTTAAAACAATGGAAGAGAGATAAAGTATTCACTCATAAATGTTCATGAACATCCTAGCATGTCTCTCTTAATTCAAATACTAGTAAAGATATCAGGTACACTGTGCCATGCAGGAGATGACCTGCATCATTCGGTTTGCCAAGGCCCATTGCAGTCGCATCTTTCACACAGCATTGCAACTGAACTATATCTGTCTTTAAGTTTTATTCACTTTTTAGTGTATGGATAGTCCCATGAGAGAATATAAACTATGTAGTAACTAATAATTAATTAATTAATTGATTAATTAATTAATTCAATCTGAAATTTAAGCCTGGCCAGAGGTGTTTAATAATCACTCTGTTCCGCTGTTTTTAGTGCCATTTATTAAGTTATTGACATGAAGACTTGGGAAAGAACACCTTTATGTCTATTTATGCATGTCTGCCTTCCTATTTACTTTTCAGTCAGTCAGCACTGCAGACATTTTTTTAGCTCACTAAGTGATGGATTCTTGAAAGGAAGGTTATTAATTGGCAATGTGTTTAGCATAGATATTACATCACACCTTAACTGTAATGATCGGGTAAAAAGCATTGAAATGCAATATCAATATTTGATGTAAAATGGGCTCTGGGGGGGATATTTTACTCTGAGCCTGAATTGTGTAGAGTAAAAATTTATACAGAGTTTTCTGCCTCTCATCTAAGTCATTTCATTCCAATCTATTTTACATTTTCCAGATATCAGTAAAATTAGACAGTCAATTAAAATTTCATGGTCTACAGTATTATCTTCAGACAGGACCAGAAGCAATACTCTAGTTAATAATCTCACTATAAAAATAGCAATATTGCTCTAGTTTCAGCAATAAGAAATTATAATTGCTCAATGTCCTAATTTCTTTTATTTTAAAAAATTTAGCTATTGCTAATCTTCTGTGTTCTTACATTTGGAAAGGCTCACACACACACACACACACACACACACACACACACAAATATGTCATTTTCACCTCAGGATAAAGTCTGTATGTAATGGTCTGTTTTCTCTATGTAAGTGATTAGATATTTCTTACATGTTAATAAATTGTATTTATAAAACATGTTAATGTTAGTCAATATTTATACAGTTTATCATAAGCATAGATAACATATTCAGTTTAAGGAAAGAAAAACAACAGCAACAACAACAACAAAAGACTGCCCAGTGCTGAGAGTTTGATGTCCATGCTTTAGATAAAAGATCCTTAATTCTTTATTTGATGTGCTACTGTACGTCTGTGCTATTTTCTTTGCAATAACTAATTGGGAAGAAGACAGAGGGTTGAGAATCAGGCTGATGGACATTACAGCTTTTCTTTGCTTTATTTGCTCACAGGATTCCTTGTGACAGAAGGTAGAAATATTGTATGCTGTCACTTGATAATATCTGACTTTAGCATTAGCCTCATAATGTCTCTATGTTGCATTGTTTCTACAAACCACAGTGAAAATTATCATTTGGCTGATGCGCAAGCTTTGCTGTATTTAGTCCCTATCTTAGGCACCAATTATGAAATGAAGTGATTAATTTGATATAGAAAATACTAACTGTTCCTCCCTTCTGTCAGTCAGATAGCCTTGTTTCATCTATACATGCAAAAGTCATTAAAGTCACCAGGTTATACAACATTTCAAATATAAACATCATAATGTACAATTGATTAAAATAAAAGAGCACTTAGACTACTTAGACTTAATAAATGGTATTAAATGTTTCTACTTAATTAAGTAAAGTGATGAATATCCCAATTAAATAGATACTTGGGAATAAAGATGTAAGGGGAAGAGTGTTCTTTTCAATGGCATAGACACAAATGAAGTGCAAAGACTCATTGACACCAAAACAAAAGACGGTCGAGGAACAGACAATTATAGATGAGTTTAGACAGAAAGTACACTGCCGGATCCAAATAGACAAAGATTTTAAGTGAGTGAGCTCCAGCCATAACCAAAAGATGTCTGTATACAGTGGTTTTAAGTATTGCACAAAGCAAAAGTCCAAAGAGTCAGGTGAGTACTGAACTGCATAAGAACGGGCAGAAGAGCTAGCATGGAAAGAATCTAATATTTATAACAACTCTATTTTGAATGGCCAAACACAAATATCACGGTGTTAGAGAGGAGAGGACGGAGTGTAAGTCACAGCTGCAAGCATCATCTTGGCATTACACTCCTTTCAACCCCCAGGTATCATGGTGTCCTCCATGCCCACTCCTGTCACTACCTGCTGCAGCTGTCCAGCAGCCATAGATGAACTGGGTACCTGAAAGGGAGGCTGGAAATGAAAGAGGACGGGGGGCAAGAGAAGGATGAAGCCAAGACAACTGTCTCTCATGTTGAGAGCATGGGTTCCTCAAGATTGAGGAGGAGACAAGATCTTGGAACGTACAGGGAAGTCTGCAGAGTTGACACAGCAAATTGCTGTTTCAGTGAGAGATCTCAACTCCAACACTTAGGTGGAACTCTCCTGAGAAACTGCATCTGAGTTGTGAGCAGGGCTGGTTTAGAAAAGCTAAGAAAGTTTTTAAAATGCACACAAAAGTACATGCAACATTTTCTGTCACATTTTAGGGGACCGCTGGAGTATCTGAAAGTCAGATTAAGAAAAATCTTCTATTAAACCTCATTCTATGCAAATAAAATTATGTACCCATGCAAATATGAATCCAGTTAATGCTGCTGTTAGTAATTGTATCTTTTGTAAACTGTTTTAGAGTCTGAAACTGAATGAATGCTTTGGCAAAAATAAGTGTTCCTTGTTCTTGATCAGAGAAAAGGTTCTTGTTCAAGCTTAATATTTAGCACTGTATTTATTATATAGGGATAGCCCTCAGACCCATTCTTTGTTTTAGCTGGATTAAGTTGCTTTATTTCAGCTGCATTCTGTTACAAAGCAAGCACAGCAGGCAGTCTGCTCATGGAGGAAATAATAGGTGCAGAAAGGCAGAAGACTCCACCTAGGTGGGGTGGAAGACCAACTGTGACCAACATTTAAGGTCTATTTAGCCTTATCATGGATTGGGGAAGGGCACAACTTGCCATAGGATTTTCTGTCTTAATGTTTGAAAAGCATTAACATACACACACTCACTCATACACACACTCACTCATACACACACACACACACACACAAACACATGCACAAACACACACTCACAAGTGCACATATTTTCAAGTATTAGGTAAACACAAATACTGCATTTTTCACTAAATAAGTGAACTATGAAAATCTGCAATCATAGGGACTGAGAGTAGAAGAGTGATGACCTAAAACCTGGAGTAAAGAGTAGGGAGGGGAAAGGTCAGAGGTCACTCAGTGAACATAGCATTGCCTTTTGACAGGTAGGCTCTGTTATTTTATAACACAATAATGAAGGTGAAAAAAGTCAACAGTAATGTATTATGTATCTCAAAATAATTAGAAGAAATAAACTTGAATCTATTTATCATAAAATAATGATAAAATTTTATGGTGGTAGCTATGTTAGTTGCTATTAATGTATTAGCACTCAGTGAATTCGTGAATCTAACTTCCACATTTTCCCTTACAAATCTGTGTAAACATTATGTGTCAATCAAAAATATGGACTTACAAGCTTCAGATATACTGTACTGATACCTATGTTAAAAATGAACTGGGAATTGAACTTGCTCTTTTTCTGTTGTATTTTTTAAGAAGTTAAGGAAGTGTTTGCATACTTAGAGATGAGAGTGACTGAACTATCCTAAAAAGCCACTGAAATAGAGTCAGAGACAGTTAAGTGGTTTAACATATTATTGTCATTCAATCTGCATGACTGAGACACAGGTACTATTAATGTCCTTCTACTACACTGAAAAGATCTGGACACTTAGGGTATTAACCAGCTCTATCATGTAAATATTAAGTTTAGGTGCTTACATTAAGTCATAGTCCATTTGACCCCCAAAGTGCATTCTTTTTACCACATTGATAACAATATTCTCACAAAAGAAAAATAATCCTTAGCTCAGTATGACCATCATAGTTAACTGCAGTGATAGAAAATTGATATTCTAAATTCTTTTCCTAACAGAGGAATGCCACATTAAGGCTGATGTTAAAATCTGAGTAACTCTGGGACCACGGAGCTAGATCAGTCAGGAAAGGGTTTGCTAATATGAGTCTAAGGACTTTGTTAGAGTTCTGTACCCAGACCCCATGTGAAAAGCTGAGTTCCCGTAATTCCATCAAGAGTGGGGAGGAGAGAAGAAGATCTTGGAACACACAGGGAAGCCAGCAGAGTTGACACAGCAAATTGCAGTTTCAGTGAGAGATCTCAACTCCAACACTTAGGTGGAACTCTCCTGGGAAACTACATCTGAGTTGTGAGCAGGGCTGGTTTAGAAAAGCTAAGAAATATTTAAAAATTGCACACATAAGGACATACAACATTTTCTGTCACATTTTAGGGGACCGCTGGAGTATCTGAAAGTCAGATTAAGAAAAAAATCTTCTATTAAAGCTCATTCTATACAAATAAAATTAAGCACCCATGCAAATATGAATCCAGTTAATGCTGCTGTTAGTAATTGTATCTTTTGTAAACTGTTGGAGAGTCTGAAACTGAATGAATGCTTTGGTAAAAATAAGTGTTCCTTGTTCTAAAGAAAAAGATGTGATGAGGATTTTGGCTATATGTAATTTACTGGTCACTTTTACATATTTTACTTAATTCTTAGAGGTGTTATGCTGAGTCATTTACACTTAATAGCTCATAATTTCTTCCACTTTTGACCAGTCATTACTAATATCATGGAAAATAGTATGCTCAGTATTTAAGTCTTTGTTTCTTGAATCAGTATTGTAACACCAAACAAGCTGCTTCAAACATAGGTCCCTAGAAAACATTGGATTAATAATCTACGAAGAAATATAAGTGTCATCATTATTCCATTCTTGGTTGCCGATTTAAATGTATTTTGAGTTTGTTGAAAACCTTCCCACAACTCTATGGTGTTAAAATTTTCCAGACTAACTTACATGATATGTATCATTATTAGTGTACCGTTAAGTCTGAAATTGTAAAATATATAGCCATTCACAATATTACTCTTTAATTTTCTTCTTTATAATTGAGTGTTGACTACTCATTCAGATTTCCATTTTAATACCAGAATGTTCTTCCTGATTTCTGACAAGTAGTGAAATTTATATGTATCATGTCTGCACTTTGTTCTTTATATTCCAAGGAAACTTAAGTGCAGTTTGAGTAGACAACTTAAAAACCCTTCACTCCTATGTCACACACAACTTTCCTGATGATATATCTGTGCAAATAGCCCAAAACAAGGAGAGAAAAATATCAGTCTTCGTGTTTCTCTGTAAATGTTGCCAAAATCATGAAGTAAATATTTCATGAGTTCATAGTGTGCCTTTCCCTAATCTATAAATATAGTTATTCACTGTAACTTAGTTGTTAGAAGTATTTGAATTTTTATTCTTGTTGTATTTAAGGAGTGATTGCTTATTGTAAGGTAGAAGTAGCATGATGCTCATAATCACATAAAATACTTTGTTGTCCAATATTAAATTATTTTAGGTTTCAGAAAAAATTAATATTCTTTCCTAGAATTAGAGAATGCAAAGAATTGCTTATTATCATGATTTCTCATTAAGTCAACTAAAAGGCCTGCACATTGTACAATAGATTAACTCTGTAATTATATCAATGATGTGGTATTATAATTCTTAAGGTACATCAGGATTACTGACTGGGAGTCTAATAAGTCAGAAATATAACACACATCTGCTCTGGGAGAATACGCTACTGTCATCAATTACCTGGCCTAGAATTCTCTAAATCCTTTAATGCTCACTGACAGAAATTTGGAATTCTTTCTCAGTAGTTAGCCCAGCATCAGGCTCTGGTTTCATATAAATTCTAGTTGGCTTATATTCACTGTGGTTCAAATTGGATAATTAATTGTATTAGCTCCATTTTGTGTTATACACATATTAGAAACATTGTCCTGTTTGTACTTCTACAAATAACATTTTGTTACTTTTTAATAGTTATGACATGCATGAAAATAGGATCGTCCAACGTCCTTTGTCATTAACTGTAGTCACTAATATTAGTTTGTTGCCCCTTTCTTTAGTAGAATTCTGAATATCACATAGTACTTTTACACAGTGTTTTTGAAATGTTGCTAAGGAAAACTGCATGCCAGTGCAATAGAAACATACATTTGGTAAAATGTTTTATTTGTCCCCATTTTTGTCTCTTTAATTAAAATATTTTGTTTTGTTTTGTTTTATTTTGTTTTGTTTTTCGAGTACACAGGGTTTCTATGTGTAGCACTGGCTGTTCTGGAACTCACTCTGTAGACCAGGCTGGCCTTGAATTTAGAAATCTGCCTGCTCCTGCCTCCCAAGTGCTGGGATTAAAGGTGTGCACCACCATGCCTAGCTAATTAAAATATTTTGTGATGAGTTAAGAAAGAACATGCTTGGGTTTTCTCTATTGACTTTAAAATTATGATGTTTGTTTAGACAATTTCTTTCTGTCAGGGAAAACTTAATGTGGGCCACTCTGTAAAAGATTGAAGCTTACTAGTTGTTCCTCTTTTTGTGTACAGTATGGTATAAGAATATTTAATTCTAAGTGATACATGAATAATTCATGCTTATACCTCCTTCTACTACTTTTTGTAATGATGTACATAACAAATGAAGCTCTTACACACAAAACCATATAGATGACCCTTTCGAATATCTAGCAGGGCTAAATATTTCCATTGTTCACATCTTGTTCGGTCATTAAAGGGGCTATATAAGACTTGGTTTATGAATACAGTAGTTAAGATGCTAAGTTTAGCCTACATTTTCCCAAATCCAAGTTCAATTTTCAAAAGACAGTTGACTATCCCAAATGTATAACAAATACCTACATTCCTTATTCGTCCATCAATCTAGTGTTCGAGCATCAAAGACTCAGTCATTTAATTTTTTAAGACTGAAATAAACAGTAATCATTCACGTGATAGAATAATTAATCTGTGTTAACACAAACTCTTATGCCTTTTGTGCCAATGTTTAGATTTGAGATGGTTTCTAACTAAAAGCATGATAATAAAAATGAATATTATCATATATTCATGATTTAAACATTATTTGTAAATATATATGATTTGTTCATATCAAATAACCTTTCATTGTATATTTTCTTTCTAGAGTTCTTTTCTTGGAGGATGGCAGCCTTAAGATATGCAATGTTACCAGAGCAGATGCTGGGTCTTACACCTGTGTAGCTACAAATCAATTTGGCAATGGGAAAAGCAGTGGAGGTCTCGTCGTGAAAGGTAATCTGTTGTTCTCTGGAGGCCTTTTTGGATATTACAATCACCTACACAATGCTTGACTTTGAGTAACATTATTGTATGTGTGGAATATTTAATTCAACATTTATTTAAGAGTTTTGCTACCATAATTCATTAATTGGTGTCCCATTTAGGAATGTGATGCTACGGTCAATGTGACTACTTTAGCAGTTAAACAAGGTCAATGAGTCACTTTGCAAAGTTCAAACCTATTGTGAAATAATAAAAATATCCCACATGCCTTAGGGTTTAGAGCCATGGGCACTTGAGTAAAATTCCCATGTAGCTCCTTTCTTGGTTACATGCCTCTCCGGTGCCTTTGTTTTATATGAACATTTTCCCTGCATATTAGTTACTTTTCTATTGAGGTGGTGAAACACCAGGCCTGCAGAAACTTGATAAAAGAAGGGAGTGTTTTCTTGTTTTAATGAGATAGCAGTCCATCCCTGTCATAGCATGGAGCATGACAACAGACAGGCAGGCATAGTGGAAGTCAGCAGCTGAAATGTCACATCATTGAGAATCAAGCCTTTTGTAACCCCAAAACCCTCACCCAGTGATAGACCTCCTCCAACATGGCCATACCTCCTAGTCCTTCCTAAAGAGTTTTTCCATCTAAGGACCAAGTTTTAAACATAGATGCCTGTGGGGGCCATTCTCATTCAAACCACAATACTGCATGTGAGATTCAAACCAATTTATAACCTATTTGTTTTGTTTAAACAACTCTTGGTATATAACTAAAGAGAGACAGAGCTTTGTGAAAACATATTAATAAGCAGATTTTTTAAGAGAAAAAAAAGGATAAAATTACATTGTCCAAAGGAACCATCCAATATTCCTCTCTTAGCAAATAGATAAGCTTTTATAATTTCAGAAGATAACACTACATGTTTCACTGTTAAGTCTTTTAAGCTACTATCAAACTGAAATGTACCTGCATTTATCACCAAGGGACATAATTAGTATCAGTGTTGTCTATTCTCTACTTTTCCAAGGTTTTTATATTTAATATCAGCTCAAAAATAATGTTTATGAGAAGCTATGTCACTACTATCATTTATGCCTCTTGGATGGTAAAAGTGACTGTCCCACTAAAGCTTTGAATGTAGATAATTAGGCCCAAATGATTTGATTCTACAATTTTGTTTTCACATATTTTCTTTTTAAAAAATAAATATACTCAAGAAAAAGCAGTTAATAACTAACTTCAGCTATCATTTAAAATAACTCAGAGGAAATAAAAACTTATCTTTATCCCTGGTAGGGTATTTCTGTCAACTTGTCTCAAGTATGCAACATAATGTCAACAATTGTCTGAGACACTCTGGGAAAATGTAACTGATAAGAATTGATGTGTCAAAAATCCCACCAGTGTGGAACATTTGCAAAAACAAAAAGACATTACCTTTAGATTGTATTGTCATCAGTTTCTAAGACAGAGATGGACTTGATGTATCAAGACATATGTCGTGGTTTCACTGAATAACATGATATTCTGCAGCAAAATTTTCAATGTTTATATAGAGAAAAGTGCTTTACATTTAAGAAGTATTTTATATTAGAGAAAAAAACATATCATGGAAAAGAAATATTTGCATTTCATTACATCATTCCCAATTAAGATAATGTAGAATATATATGTTCATTGAATGACAGTAGGTTATAATGTATGGTGGTGAATGCACTTGCATTGTAGTCAAATGTTAGTGCTTTAGCGAAACCCGTTGGTATACAAATAGGAAGTAGGAAAGAGATATGAGGTAGTAATAATGTGTTCTATGAGGATCCATTTATGTGGAATATTGAGGAATTAAACTTGTCTACACTTCAATATACCATAACTGGCCTGATGATTTTGCTGGTAAAAACCTTCCATTCCTTCATTACAATGTCTAAGGAAAGAAAAAGCTATTTGGATATATTGAACTGAATGAAAGGCTTCTTCAAAGGCCTTTGAAACCTTTAGTACTATGGTAGTCACTGGACAGTAATAATCAATGAAATAAAGACGAAAGGTGACTTACTTAGAAATGTCTGGAATGTGCTTTGTTTTGGTGATCATAGTGACATATTTGAGTCAAATCATTTTGCTTCTGTGTTCAGCAGGATTGATTCAAGTTCTTGTAATGGGAATAAGTTCATCTGTATTTAAGGGCATTTCTAACACCCCACCAAGATCCACAAATACTTTATTTCCAAAAGAAAGACATGATTAAATAAAAGTATTTTGAGTGTTTTGTTTGTTTACAGAAAACAACAGACTTGCCTTCTTGCCCACTATATTTATTTGTTAATTTTTTTAAGTTTTTGAGGTTTTCATAAATAAGTATACCCTATTTACATTATGTGTACCCCTCCAACTCTTTCTGTGTCCTCCAATCTCACTAAAATTCATGAGTTCTCCTGTAATTATCATTGAGACACACACACACACACACACACACACACATACACACACACACACACATACACACACACACACACACACACACACACACACATATATATATACATATACATATATAACTGAGTCTAATTAATGTGGATTGCATATTCATGTGTTTTGGTCTGAACAATTGCAACTGAATAAACTATTAGGGAGCATACTCTGAAGAATACTGACTGGTTCTCCCTTTCTAGTAGCCTTGACTACATGTAGCTCTTCACCAGGGATGGGACTCTGTGAGATTTTGTGCCTACATGTTGATGTATTGACTCCTGTGGTCAACATGCAAGTCTTGTTTAGGCAAACACATTGCTAAAGTTTTATGCATACAGTGTCCCTCTGAAGTCTAGAAGACATTATTTCTCAACAAGAGTACTGTTTCTATGGCCGATACCTCTGATCTAAGTGGTTCAGTTTGACCTTAGTGGGCCCCAGCTTCCTCCTCCATGGTCATCTTCTTATAGATTATCTAATTACTGACTCATTACATTGATAGTTTGGGCACTGCTTATTCTTTAAGTACAGTAAAAATATATAGGGCAGGAGGAATTTCCGTATTAATCTGAGATGAATTCCAAGTTATAGAACACTAACAGGAGCTGCCTGTGTCCAGGGTAGAGAGACTGAGCAGGAGCTTAATCTCTTACAAGTCAGCCTATAGGGATGCTTTCTGCCCTAGCTTATTTTCTCAAAAAAAAAAAAAAAAAAGTGACAATTTTGAAAATTTCAGAATCCAACCTTCTTAAAACAATTTGCAGCAATTATTGTGTTTAAAAAAATTAGGATATTAAACTACTTTCACTTTTCCAATCTTTGGGTTTATAGTTACTGATTTCCAAAAGATATAAACTGCATAAGAAGTAAATAGGTATCTATAGAAAACTGAAGAGTTTTGTGGAAGAAATCCACTGTGCTAGTGTGTATGACAGCACTGGAGGGTGCCTGACCTGAAGACATGTCCATGCTAATGTGGCTTCTGTCAGTATGTATGATTGTCAAGTTACTCATATTTATTTGCACATAGTCATAGAAATAAAATTTGTTAGATTCTATTTAGTTTTAAGAAAATCTACACTTCTTACTTTAGGGGATTTTGAGGTCTCTTCTTTCTTTACCATTAACAAATACCCTTTACAAAATGAATTTACAGATAGTTAATTATACACATTCATACGTAAATAAAATAACACATACCTACAAAACAAGTGTACAGTGCATTTACAAGAAATTTTAAAAACTGTTATTAGCCTAAAGCATATATTCTTGATTGGACTGTCTAACTTTCATATAATCCTGTCTTAACTAGAACATTTTGTCTCATTTCCTTACATTCAGGGCTGAGGAAGGTATCATTGATTAAAATTTAAAAAAAACTATTATTTTATAATCTATGAATCTGTAGCCTTGGTCTTGGAAAATAGTAAATGTTGAACTAACCATTTTCTTGCCTATTAAAAAAAAAAAACAGCCATTTGGCTCTTGAGATGGCTTAACATGTGCTAGTATATGTGTTTTTTGAAACTTAAGGTCCATCTAATGGTCACTGCAAAGTCAAAGATAGGTTAGTATCTCAAACCTAAATTAACCCATGCCAGTGACCATAGGATAACAGAGTGGTGGGTAACAAATTAGAAGTTTCAATAAAGCTGATAAAACAATCATATCCCGTTAAATTTACTTATCAGCTTCAGTCATGCAGGAAATGTTGCTCTTAGATAACATGTAAAAAGATAATAGTTACAAGAGTGAGATATTTTCCAGCTTAGTTTTAGCCGATACGGCTTATCTGTGTTAAGAGGATTCTGAAGTTATCTGCACTGTGTGCCTGGAAATTTCGGTTTCACTAATGCAGCAGGATGAGGCAATTTTCCATTCAGACACTGTGAATGCAATTAGCAGCTGCCTTGCCAGATCCTTGCAAGATGCCCAGTGTAATCTGAGGACATGTTCCATAGGCACAAAGGGGAATTCAAAAGGAAGAAAAATAGTTTTAAGTGTTTTTATTTTTGAGGACTTGGATAAAAAAAATCACATTCTATACATACACAAAGGGGTATATGAATATCACATAAAGGAGTGAATTATTTGATTTGGCATTTAGAAAATTATTAAAAAGCAGAGTAACAGCAGGCTATAAAAATGATCTTGTTTGCAGGCAACATTTGTTTTTGTTTCCCCACTGGAGAAGTTTTGGATGTTCAATTATAGGCCTCATTGCTTCAGCATTATTTTCAACTGAAATGTCGGAACTTGGAAAAGCATATCTAATGTGCAAATTAAGTTTATTGGCACTCATTTAGTTGTTTATTCTTTGTGATAGAAGTCTTTATTATCCCCGCATACAGAGTGCCCTGTGCTTTTTCTCATACAGAAGGAGAGCACTCCCTAACATTGGTCAGCATTACTGAGAGAAATACATACCGAAGACTGGTAGAAAATTGGAGGCTTTGCAGATTTAAACAGCAGTGTAGAGGCTTTGGGGTTGTTAGCACAACCCTATCAAAAAGCCCACCTTTATCATAAAGTACCACTTGTCTAAACAAATCAAATGTACAATCTCAGAGAAATGGCAAAGTACAAGTTGAGAGAACAGTAAAAGTTTTTGTGAGAATGACCATCTTGCTCACAACTTTCATCTCATAGTCTATATTTCTCCTTCAGAGAGTGATTTAATCTATTTTAACACAGATATTTTTTTGAATTATAAAATATTGGTGCATAAATTATTCATTAGCTTTATTGAAACTTCTAATTGTTGATGAAATATGTGTTAAATTTTGACACTAGTCAGGATAATTATTTTATTTTCCCTTCAATGCCACGATTAATATTGGAGTGGATTCTTGGTCCTCAAATACTTGATGCTTATACATTTTCAAGTACATTTGTAGAAACAAACAAAACCATACAGATTTCCTAGCTTTTATAGAACTGTAAAGTGTCAGATGAAAAATAGTCCAAGTGATATTTTTTTATAAGGAATATAAATTTCATCCATCCCAGAATCAGCCACCAAACGCAGACACCATTGCATATGCCAGCAAGATTTTGCTGAAGGGACCCTGATATAGCTCTCTCTTGTGAGGCTATGCCAGTGCCTGGAAAACACAGAAGTGGATGCTCACAGTCAGCTATTGGATGGGACACAGGTCCCCTAAGAGAGGAGCTAGAGAAAGTACCCAAGGAGCTAAAGGGGTCTGCAACGCTATAGGTGGAACAACAATATGAACTAACCAGTACCCCCAGAGCTCATGTCTTTAGCTACATATGTAGCAGAAGATGGCTTAGTCGACCATCACTGGGAAGAAAGGCCCCTTGATCTAGCAAACTTTATATGCCCCAGTACAGGGGAACACCAAGGCCAAGAAGTAGGAGTGGGTGGATAGGGAGCAGGGTGGAGGGAGGGTATAGGGAACTTTCGGGATAGCATTTGAAATGTAAATGAAGAAAATACCTAATAAAAAATTGGAGAAAAAAAGGAAAAAGAAAGAAATATAAATTTGATTACACAAGGACAGTAGTAGCCAATTAAACTTAAGAGCTTTGATACTGAATAGCTGGCATATATGATTTGTAGTCGAGAATCTGCAGTGCAGTCTGATAGGATAAATGGCAGTCCCTGTTTTGATTATTAGCTCACATGTAGGTCTATATTTAATTGGACATACTTAATTTCCAGGAAAACATTTTATATAAATTTTCATAATTCCTAAACCTTCATATCATTGGGGTATATCTTGATGTCTCTTACCTAATTGCATTTTTGTTTGTTTATTTATCTTTTCTCCTGGAATTATTTACTATTTACTCCGTGATATTTAAATATTAACATAGAAGATAAATATCTAATAGTGACTTCAGGTAAACTTGTATATATGAACCATGATGACCACAATTACTTTGTGTTTTGAAATTAAGTAATATCCAACCTGTGGTAGAATATAATCAAAGCACTACATGTAAATATTAGTGTGTCTGACCATATCTTAGTAGATAATCTTAGCATGCCTCAAAATATGCTACCGTTCCAGTTTTATGGTTTGTATGCATGAGCAGAAAGAACATATTAAATAATGGTTATTTTTTTCCACTTCCAATTACCTTGATCGGGAGAGCATATCCTACTAATTTCTGGTTTTGTTCTGTTCTAAGCATTGTCAGGGAGCAAATGCTTTGAGTTTTCTGTGTTTTCATGCCCTTGTTTATTTGTTTGCTCAGTGTTCTGTGGACATGACAGTAACTCAGCTCCACATTCATCTTAGTTTCTCCCTTCCATACCAATCTGTGTGCTCCTACGCACAGTGCAGTGTGGATAACAAGTGTCACCCTGCAGGACACTTGTGCTCTGTGGTTATGCATCTTAACTAACTCCTGTTGTGGCCTCTGGCCAGCACACCTGCATTTCCCCCAGCATCTTCTCCCTGGTATCCACCATTGCACAGAAGGTTTTTATGTTTGTGGCATTCTTAGATTCCATGTATAAATTACAATATTTTTTCTCTCTCTGAAAATAATTCTTACAGTGTATTATGGCTTATTTCACATGTCATCCTGGAAGATCTATGCTGTCAGAAAGGAAAATGCCTCTGATCAGCTGGCTAAATAATATTCCAGTATTCCAATGACAACCTGTTGTGATAGCCTGTATTTTCTTTATCCATTCAATGGAAAATAGATACATGCTATGCTTTTATATATTAACTATTGAGAACTATGCTGCAATGAACATGGACTTTAATAAGAGCAAGTAATGCTGGATAACATGAAAGCTCTCGTATAAAGTTTTAAAATGCAATCTCCATATTGTTTTTTTTCTCTAATGATTGTACCCAATTAACAATATCAGGAAGAGAGTATGTGTTATTTTTGCTTCACAGCCTTAACAACACTTATCTCTTGTTTTTTGTTAATAGCTCTTCCAAAAGGTGTGAGTCTTTGATTTGCATTTCCTGGATGATAAAGTGTTAAGTATCTTCATAGATATGTCTTCGTCATTTATGTCTTTTCTTTGGGGAAAAATGTGTATTGATTTACAACCTGGATTGCTGTTATATTATTAAAACACTTATCCTTAGCAGAAAAACAGTTCTAGTAAAACATGGAGATAAGAAAATTAAGAGAAATAAAAAGAGTTAGCAGATTAGAAATCAGAAATATTCACAAATTCATAGGAAGGGAATTGTATTTCTAAAGAATATTTCAATGTTTCCAATCTTAACAAGTTATCTTGTAAGAAAAAAAATCATAGAATTCTATCACCTATTTGAAGTGTTATCTATATACTATCATACTTTATATTGGTATCTTAGCAACACTTCCTGTCTTGTTATAGTTCTATGAAGGCAGAGGCCCATGTCTGTACAGAGACTAGAATGATTATGTGTTTTGTATGTTGTGGATCTCAGGGTGGAGTTGATAACTTCAAGCAGTCACCTTGTGAACATTCTCACTCACAAATCAAGATTTAAACCATGTCATTGGTATAAAAGGAAATAAAATATAAAATTATTAGGTTCATCATGGCTAATGATACCATGTGCCCTTTTAAAACTTGCAGAATGTTCTGAGACATCACGAAATGTTAATAACATTCTGATCTATTGATATAATGGACCAATTTATTTTCTTTAAGAAAAACATATTTTATGTTTCTGACAGGATTCTGTGTAATTAATTTCCCTGTCTAATAGCAAGTTCATAGCTGAAGGTCATTATGGAAACGTCATTGGTCATTATGACAATCTATACATAAAATTATCAAAAGTGTCCTTTGAAACTTTCCCTTATATCTCTGAGAGGCAAGATGGGTTTGTAAAACTATTTTGGTGTGATGACTTTGCCTTGCCAATATATACAAAAAATGTTATACTACCCTTTCTCTGTTTCATATGGGATAAACTTTAAAAAGTACTTATGTTCATTACTTTAGAAGCTATATAAAAACAATGTCTGTTATGTAGAACAACTTTTATGACCATCTATTATCATTTTCTGTCTTCTATTAAAGAAAACCTGTAGAGCTGCACATAGAACCATACAGTATGGTACAAAGAGTCTTAGGTACATATCACCCAATGTGGACTTTAAAAAAAAAAACCTATTTTCTAAATTTGTTTCAGGTATATCTTATCAGCAACCTCAACTCTGATCATAATTATCTGGAGGCAGATTACATATATTCTATTTCATCTGTTAAGCAATTCTAGAAGAGTCTTTAAAATACTTAGGAATAATTTTTAAAATAAAACTAAAATAATGTTACTATTTTAAAAATTAGCAGCTATTTCTGTAATATTGAGGGTTTTAGTTTTTGTGATGATTTAATAAATATTAAGATATTTATATGTATATATTACTCTCATAAACTGTATACTCACATCTATCTATATAATCTCTACTTCACAAAATATATTTAGTATACAAGTGGAAAATATTCTGTACCTGTTAAGTATAAGGATTCTTAAATTACTGTACGTCTGTAACTGAGGAATTCTGAAATTTCATTACACTCAACTGTTCTATGGAGTCCTGAGAATTTGTTCAACTCACAGGATTAAATCCTGGAAATGTTGGGTCACCATGTGCACATCTGAAAATTTCCTGACTAATAATCATTTTATTTACAGCAAACTTTTTCTCTCGATTCAAAGTATTGGATACTTTCTGATGCTACATTTAATACAGTGTTATTTTTTCCTAAAATAGGAATGTCATTTTAAAATCTTATGATTTTTCCTCCCAATCTAGCATTTGAGATAACTATACAAATCCACTGGAGAAACTCATGAAATTTACTGAATCAATATTTCATGTAGGAATTAAGAAATTTATATTTTGAGGACATTTGACAATAAATTCTTGTGCATGTGTAATTTTAGAATCACTGTCATACACATCCTAAGAACATAAATGTTACATGCAAGAAGAATAAAATAATGTAAAATGGATTATTCATCCTTTTTGTTTCAATATAAAGATGTTTAATGAATCTAAAAGTTTCACAAGTAATAGTCTACCACAGTCCACTTCCCCCCATTTAATTCCAGACTCTAAGGCTCTCGCTTATTAATAAATTGCAAGTAGACTTTTAGCATTAATGAACCTTAGGTAACATAAATTGTCTATTAGGATATATCCACACTTAGGAACAGACTAGAATATGTGAAAACACGTTTATTACATTAGCTATGATAGAAGTGATTTGAAGAAGTCACTCAGATGCTTGACTTTATTAACACATTGAAGAATATGCAAATAAAGAAATTAATGGATTAAAACCAAGTCTTATTTTTCCCTGCAAGTACTCTTGAAGACTATGCATATTTGTGCAACTCAAGTGCACGGCTCCGATTCTCTGCAAGTGTAGTCTTGCCATTCTAATGTGCATATACTGAGTTTTCTTTTGGTGCTGTGCAAGGCTGCAGAGTGATTTCTGTAAGAGAACAACCAGGGCTTCATTGCTGTTTCAAAGTTACATATATACCATCATGTTGGTTCTCATACCATTTGGGGGAGGGGAACATAGATCCCAAGCATTGCTTTGTTTACATAGGTGGATACCCACAGGGGATGCCATGCTTGGGTAACAAAGCATCAATTTTTCACTTTTCTTGGGAAATGTGTTTGCCTATACAGTTATTCCTCCTTCTCTACATGGTAGTTGCTACTCTTCTTGCTGTGACAGAATACCAGACTTAATCAACGTAGGGAAGACAGTCGTTTTTGTGCCACAGTTTGAGAGGATACGATCTGTGGGTGGGGTAGGCATGGCAACAGAAGTATAAGTTACTTCTTTACTGTTATGCTTGACATTATTAACCCATTCAAGAATATGCAGATAATGAAATTAATGGATCAAAACCAAGTCTTATCTTTCCCTGCAAGTACTCTTAAAGACTGTGCATATTTGTGTAACTCAAGTGCACGGCTCCTATTCTCTTCAAGTGTCTTGCCATTCTAATGTGATTCTGATCATCTGTCTCATTAGTCAGAAATTGGGAAAAACACAAATACTAGTGTTTGCCTGACTTCCTCACTTTCCCCATTTGATTTAGTCTTGGACCTTAACCTGGGGTATAATAGCACCAATTTTCAGGATGGATTGTTTTGCCTTCATATAAATTGATTAGAAATACTTTCAAATACGGCCAGGAGTGTGATTCCCAAGTGATTCCAAATCCACCCAAGTTGACAATATGCAGGATAACCTCTTAATAAACATCACCTTTCATACTCAAGAAAACGTGTTTCACCAGACCACACAGTTTTACTTCAGACTTCCAATATTTCTCACATTTTTCATGAAAAATACACACTTCTTTTAAAAATTTTAATAAATTAAAATTGCATATATTTATAGAGCACAGTGTGAGATTTTGATGTTTTTATTGTTATGTTGTTAAATTAATCTAATTAACATACTAGTCATATAATATGCTTATTGCTTTTTAAAATGAAATTATGCTAATTCTACTCAGCAAATGAGTATGTTATATATTATTATTAACTAGTTATCCTGCTCTTTAATAAATGCTTAAGCATCATGGTCCTACCTAGATAAAGATTTGTTCCCTTTGACAAGTTGTCCTCTTTCCCCATCTTTCCTACCCCATCCTCCTCCCATAACTCTATTACCTTCTGTATCTTACTCATGTAAGAGTATACTACCTTGCTTGGTATATAGGGCTTGCTCCTTAGACACTTTACCCAGTCTCATACCGTCTCTTGCTGAAACATGCCCACATTCCACTGTTGTCTTATAAGTCTTTATCTGCCTATCACTGTCCTTGTATTCTAAGGAATGTCTAGTGGTGTGATGGAGCATGCACAGACATGTGTGCATGGTGATGCTGCTGAGCAGGAGCTCAGGCCCGCATACTTACTGAGCAGCAAGCATGTGAGAAGGTGGCCCATTGTGCAGGCATGCATGTCATGCCTTAGGGCTGTCAGCACAGCTTGGTTTCAGATGAGCAAGTAGGGGCATTAAGATCCAAATCTATGTGGCTGCATGAGGTAATGGAGGTAGAGGCAGAAAAGAGCTGTGAACAGAAGCAAAGGCTACTGGTCAGAGGATGCTGGATGCTGGGAGCCAATGCCTGCCTACAGGCAAGAGCAGGCCAGCTTGTCCATCTGTTGCTGTGGCATTTGTATAGTTTGGTTTTTCGAGACAGGGTTTCTCTGTGTAGCCCTGGCTGTCCTGGAACTCACTCTGTAGACTGGGCAGGCCTCAAACTCAGAAATCCACCTGCCTCTGCCTCCCAAGTGCTGGGATTAAAGGCATGGGCCACCACTGCCCAGCAAGCTGTTGCATTTGTAATACTGTTATCACTCCCATCTCAGTACTAGGATAAGAGCTGGTATTAGACAGGCAAAGAACAAACAAACAAACAGACAGACAAACAAACAAACAAAACCTAAAAAACTTTCCTGGTGAATTATTACAAATAAAGCATACTTATATGTTTGGGCAGTGCAATAAAGCATATTACATAGTGGCATGAATTCTTCAAAGACTTTAAAAATCTATGAGTTTTGAACACTCCTGCGACACAGCAAAGCTAATATCCACGGGGCTAGAAATAAAAATTTAATTTGAAGATTATTTGATTCAAGGACAAAAGCACTATTTTTTTATATGAAGCTTCAGGAAAACCAATTATTAATGAGTTTTTTTCTTGTAATTGAAAAAAAACTAAAATGGAATGAATAAGTAATATTTTGAAGTAATACACAAATTTTAAAACTACATTAGCTTCCTGTATCATGTCCATAGGTTACACCTCATGTCAGAACTAACCTCAGTTCTCTCATATACACTGACCTGAAAAATTAAATGAAAACTTACATGAAATAGATTTATCAGTGACGAAAATTGAAGGTATTTTAGAATAAAATTATTGCATGCTTGTTAACAGCTCTAAATGTTCTAAAATTTACATTTCAAAGTAATTTATCAGAAGTTCACAGTAATTTTGCAGTCTGAAACTGCAGTTAGTAGCTCTAAAAATGTTATGTTGGCCTCAAAGGTCCTTCAGAAAATAAAACACTTATCAATAAAAAAGTGTTTATCATGCACTTGCAAAGAGCAATTGCAAAGAGCAGTAATGTAGCACAAGTAATTACCTCAATTGAAAATGAAGCTGCTAAAAATATAGATACCAACAGTATGATGCATCTTCTGAGAAGCAAGTAAGAAAAATATAATAATCAAGATATATGTTCAAGTATTTAGATTGTATTTTACATAAAATTATGATACCAAAAGCATGTGTTAGTATACATAAATTGATCATACCACTTACATCTCAATATTACCCTTATTAAATTTTATAAACAGTAAAATATTTAAAAAAAATAACTTTTATAGTTTTAAATACAATTTCCCTTAGTTTTTTTTTTTTTTTTTTTTTTTTTTTGAACCTAGCTCCTATTTTATCTAACAGTGGGAGTTACCACTTAAATGACTTGATGCAGTCTATGTCTCTTTCCTGTTTGTGACTATGTAGAGACTTCTTGTTTCCACATTCACTTACGTCTTCCTGTCTGGGTCATCGAAGAATTTCTAACAAAATGACTTCCTTGCATCTTCTAAACCGGCTTCTTATCCTTTGCAGCATAGAAAGTGTGGCTCCTCTGTTTACTCTTGAGCTTTGCCTGGAATCCTTCCTTGCCATGAGCTTCTATGTTAATGCAATTTGTCCTCAGTAAACTTATCCCTCAATAGTATAATACATTAATGTAATGACTTTACACAGGACTGCTACAATTTTGGCAATAGAACAGCATACAGTATTATATAGAACAGTATAAATTATATAGAACAGTATAAAAGCACAAGCTCACACAAGACAGTCTAGCTCTGTTGACACAAGGGGAATGTATATTATTACTTAATAATTTGGTTTACAGCCCTGTGGGAGGCTATACCCAGGTGCCCAGGAGGGGTGGCCAAACTCCTGCAGGTGGAAATCACCACTCTCCAGGGCTCCTGGGTTCCAGACCTTTGCTCAAGTGGAACCAGGCATGAATCATGTAGTTGCTGCACAGCCCTACCCCTACAATTAGGAATCTAGTGCTTAACGGAAGGAAGGACAGGTGAGGAGTATTCAATAAATATTTGTTACACCTTTAAAGCCGGAACAATCTAATGAAAGTATAATAATTATGTATCATACTATGATCATCTCCTATTCATGAAGTTTGTCATTGTATAACCAATGAGCAATGCATATAGAGAATAGTTAGTCTAATTTTACCCCTGTGTACTATCTTAAAGAGGAAGTGGTTGTCATTTTTAATGCTTAAAAATTAGTTTAATTACATGATCTAAAAACTGAAATCAGGACAGTTTGACTCTACCAACGCATCTAATTAGCCAACTCATCTGCCCACAAATATAAATAAGATATTAGTGACTTTCTTCAAAGAAACTACTAGAGAAAAACATAACGCTATTACTAAAAATGTTGTTTCAAATGTTAGATATCAGTTGGGAAAGCTATAAGGAAAACTTAGAATTGTGTGTAGAAACAGCTATCAAATCCCTTCTTTAGACTTTCCCTGATTAGAGTATAACAGAATGAATCTAATATACATAAAGATGTTGTTTCAAAAAAACATACAGAGATATATCTGATGAACACAGTACATTCATAAAAATAATGTACTCTTTCATCTTTATCATTGCTTTTTTGTCACAAATTATTTTAAGTCTCACAATTTCCCTTCCTATATTCCACTCCTATGTGTTTTCTTTTTTTTTTCCATTTTTTATTAGGTATTTAGCTCATTTACATTTCCAATGCTATACCAAAAGTCTCCATACCCACCCACCCCCACTCCCCTACCCACCCACTCTCCCTTTTTGGCCCTGGCATTCCCCTGTACTGGGGCATATAAAGTTTGCAAGTCCAATGGGCCTCTCTTTCCAGTGATGGCCGACTAGGCCATCTTTTGATACATATGCAGCTAGAGTCAAGAGCTCCGGGGTACTGGTTAGTTCATAATGTTGTTCCACCTATAGGGTTGCAGATCCCTTTAGCTCCTTGGGTACTTTCTCTAGCTCCTCCATTGGGAGCCCTGTATCCATCCATTAGCTGACTGTGAGCATCCACTTCTGTGTTTGCTAGGCCCCAGCATAGTCTCACAAGAGACAGCTACATCTGGGTCCTTTCAATAAAATCTTGCTAGTGTATGCAATGGTGTCAGCGTTTGGATGCTGATTATGGGGTGGATCCCTGGATATGGCAGTCTCTACATGGTCCATCCTTTCATCTCATCTCCAAACTTTGTCTCTGTAACTCCTTCCATGGGTGTTTTGTTCCCAATTCTAAGGAGGGGCATAGTGTCCACACTTCAGTCTTCATTCTTATTGAGTTTCATGTGTTTAGCAAATTGTATCTTATATCTTGGGTATCCTAGGTTTGGGGCTAATATCCACTTATCAGTGAGTACATATTATGTGAGTTCCTTTGTGAATGTGTTACCTCACTCAGGATGATGCCCTCCAGGTCCATCCATTTGGCTAGGAATTTCATAAATTCATTCTTTTTTAATAGCTGAGTAGTACTCCATTGTGTAGATGTACCACATTTTCTGTATCCATTCCTCTGTTGAGGGGCATCTGGGTTCTTTCCAGCTTCTGGCTATTATAAATAAGGCTGCTATGAACATAGTGGAGCATGTGTCCTTCTTACCAGTTGGGGCATCTTCTGTATATATGCCCAGGAGTGGTATTGCTGGATCCTCCGGTAGTACTATGTCCAATTTTCTGAGAAACCGCCAGACTGCTTTCCAGAGTGGTTGTACAAGCCTGCAATCCCACCAACAATGGAGGAGTGTTCCTCTTTCTCCACATCCACGCCAGCATCTGCTGTCACCTGAATTTTTGATCTTAGCCATTCTGACTGGTGTGAGGTGGAATCTCAGGGTTGTTTTGATTTGCATTTCCCTGATGATTAAGGATGTTGAACATTTTTTTCAGGTGCGTCTCTGCCATTCGGTATTCCTCAGGTGAGAATTCTTTTTTCAGTTCTGAGCCCCATTTTTTAATGGGGTTATTTGATTTTCTGAAGTCCACCTTCTTGAGTTCTTTATATATGTTGGATATTAGTCCCCTATCTGATTTAGGATAGGTAAAGATCCTTTCCCAATCTGTTGGTGGTCTTTTTGTCTTATTGACGGTGTCTTTTGCCTTGCAGAGACTTTGGAGTTTCATTAGGTCCCATTTGTCAATTCTCGATCTTACAGTACAAGCCATTGCTGTTCTGTTCAGGAATTTTTCCCCTGTGCCCATATCTTCAAGGCTTTCCCCCACTTTCTCCTCTATAAGTTTCAGTGTCTCTGGTTTTATGTGAAGTTCCTTGATCCACTTATATTTGACCTTAGTACAAGGAGATAAGTATGGATCGATTCGAATTCTTCTACACGATAACAACCAGTTGTGCCAGCACCAATTGTTGAAAATGCTGTCTTTCTTCCACTGGATGGTTTTAGCTCCCTTGTCGAAGATCAAGTGACCATAGGTGTGTGGGTTCATTTCTGGGTCTTCAATTCTATTCCATTGGTCTACTTGCCTGTCTCTATACCAGTACTATGCAGTTTTTATCACAATTGCTCTGTAGTAAAGCTTTAGGTCAAGCATGGTGATTCCACCAGAGGTTCTTTTATCCTTGAGAAGACTTTTTGCTATCCTAGGTTTTTTGTTATTCCAGAAGAATTTGCAAATTGCTCCTTCTAATTCGTTGAAGAATTGAGTTGGAATTTTGATGGGGATTGCATTGAATCTGTAGATTGCCTTTGGCAGGATAGCCATTTTTACAAAGTTGATCCTGCCAATCCATGAGCATGGGAGATCTTTCCATCTTCTGAGGTCTTCTTTAATTTCTTTCTTCAGAGATTTGAAGTTTTTATCATACAGATCTTTCACTTCCTTAGTTAGAGTCACGCCAAGATATTTTATATTATTTGTCACTATTGAGAAGGGTGTTGTTTCCCTAATTTCTTTCTCAGCCTGTTTATTCTTTGTATAGAGAAAGGCCATTGACTTGTTTGAGTTTATTTTATATCCAGCTACTTCACCGAAGCTGTTTATCAGGTTTAGGGGTTCTCTGGTAGAATTCCTATGTGTTTTCTAACAAGACATTTTTATATAAACTAGCAGCTTAAAGTTCTATAGGCAAAACTGAGTAGTGCATTTCCTCACTCTGTTTTGTGTTGTTATAACTAAGATGAGATATCTTCATAGAATTTTTTATGATAATTTCCATATATATACATATATATGTGTATATATACATATTTACATGTGTTTATATGTGTTTGTATATATATATACACAATTTTTCCTCCAGTGGTATTTTAGTTTTGATGAGAGGGGAATATTTTGTGAATTTTATTTTTTGTCTTGCTTTTATTTGTTAAAAGATTTGTTTTTATTTATTTGTTTAAAAATTTGTTTTTATTTATTTATGTATTTGTGTACTTGTCTTTAGGAGTGTATGTACATATGACAGTGTACCCACATGGAAGCCAGTAGAGAGTGTCTTACTCCTGAGAGTCACAGATATTTGTAGAATTGCAGCTTGTTATTGGAGTGCTACAAAGCAAGTGGCCTCTTTGTAACCCCAAGGAAGTAAATATATTAATCTAAATGGATTTCCAGAGTTCCTCTAGTAATAATGAAAAATTAGATTTCTGTAATGGAGTTTCCCTGGGTATACAAAGCACTTATAAGGCCAGTCTGTATGCCTAGCTAAGAAAAAGATGGCCAACACAAAAGACTTGAAAGGATGTGGATTTGAGTGGATGGAGAGAGGTCAGTGATAGCTGGGAGGAGTTGAGGGAAGTGAAATCAGAAAAGATTGTATGAAAAAAATAAATAAATTCAACAACAGCAAAAAGAAATGATGGATTTCCATATTGGTAAATGTTCAACACACTGGAGTTAAAGGCATATATTTTACTATATATACATAACAAGAAAGCTTGTAATTGTTACTCTTTGCTAGAACTCAAGTAAACCTGTTTTACCCTTGGAGATGACTTTCAAGGTTTATGCAGTGTCATTTTGGGAATTGTGGAACAAGGGTAGACCTCAAGAAAAATGTGTCTTCAGAGGAAGTTTCTATAACAGCTGCATAGTTTGACATCAAAGGCTGTGTTTACAAAGAGAAATTTCCTTCTTCCTTATTCATATTGCAACTCCAGTTCAAACAGAAAATGATCATCACAAGCATTCCCAAAATATATGTTATACTCACACTTTTAAATATAAGCATGCAATTATAAAACTACACAAATTATGGTGTATATAATCTTAGAAATGCAGTTTGTCTCATGAAATCTTAAGCTAATGACTTATTTAAAGTCATAACTATTATTTTTATTTAATAGTATAGCTGGGTATTTAGAGTAAAATATAAAATGGGGTATCCCACTATATATGGAATGTTGTCTTTTGAGGTTTTTCTACAACTTTTTTACACATGAATTATGAAAAAACATAATTTAAGAATATATTATAAATTTTTGGAGAATTTCATGAAATTTGTTTTGATTATACTTAACCAGTTTTGGTAAATATTATTTGGAGGTTCTATGTCCACCATAGACCATTTAGTTGCCAAATAAAAGATACAAAACCTTTATATTTATAATAAGCCTTAAAGCATTATATATCAACACTTAAAGCTGTGCAGATATCAACTCTCTATGCTATTTGGTCTACTTCCCTATCAATAACCCAAAAATACCACTTGTGCTGTTCTGCCTGGGCCTCTCCTACTCTAACTGGCCACCCCTCATAGTCAAGCACTCCGGATACACCAACCCCATGGTGCCTTCTTTCTTCCTTCTTCTCTCTCTTCTCCCCTTGTTGCTCCTTGTGGTCCCAGCCTCAGACACCAAACCCAGAAATACAAATCCACCCACCTCTCTTCTGCCCAGCTACATTCTGTGATCATATTTTTTAATTGATCACATCACAGATAACCTTGGGGGGGGCAAGATTTATGCAACAAATTCTTACAAATGGTATACATGAGAATTTACTCATCTTGAACAACCAGATGTTTATATTTGAATACAAGCAGCTTCAGATTGCTACACTCATCCCCTTCAGCTCCATTCACCTTCTTAACTTTTCCCAGATCCAATCATCCACACTACCCTCACAACTACAGATCCTCTTTTAATTTCTTTTATTAACTTTTAAACACTAAGCTATATTTTGATTATATTCTTCACCCCTCCACTTCTTTCAGATCCTACCTACTTCCTAGTCACCCAATTTCTTGTTATTTCTGTCTCTCAAAAGGAGAAAACCAAACAATAAAAGATAATAAAACCAATAAGGTAGAAATTATCAAACCAAACAAAAGAAGTCAACAAATATATAAAATCATTTTTGCGTTGTCTAACTTCTCACTCCTGGGCATGAAGCTTACATTTCAGTATGGTTTATATACCCAGTGTCACTCCACCAGAAAAAAAAAAAAAAAACTGATTTTCCAGTGCCAACAAAGATCTATTTAAGTAGTTTCTTGGAAATGGCTGGGACATCATGCCCACTTTTCCTTCTGCATAATGGGATTTTGTTTATCAGCCTTGTTGCATCTGAAAGATCCTGGACACTGTTTCTATGGCACCATCTACGACCTCTGGCTCTTTTTTTCTCTCTCTCTCTCTTTAGCATCTTCTTCCTCATAAGTCCCTGTGACTTGTGGGGAGGACTTTGATAAATAATATCCCATTCCAACATGAGTTCTCCAAAGTCTCTCACTCTCTCTACATTGTCCAGTTGTTGGTATCCTTGTTAGTTATCATATACTTCAAGAAGCTTCTCCAATGAGAGATGATGCTTTGCTCTCTGGACATAAGAGAATGCCATTGGGAGCCATTGTACTGCTATGTTTCTTTAGCAGAATAATCATAGTACACTTTCAATTTAGCCCATGACCTAATCTAGTGTCTGATTCTTTGAAATCCTATCAGGGTTAGGTATTTGTTACATTTCATAGAATGGATCTTACATCCAATCAAAAACTGTTCAGTTATTCCCACAACCTCTATACCACTATTAAACTAGTTTACCTTGGAGATTGTTCACTGTTGTAGGTCATGGGGATTACAGCTGGATGATATTCTTTACTAATTTTCTCTCCCTTTAGTGTGCAAAATTCTAGAACCATGAATGTTAGTCAGTATGAGGTGAAGGTTTTAGTTGCATACCTGCTAAATTTCTCCATGTTTGATGACATAAGTGTGTTTTCATTAGGTGAGGCTTACCATCAGAATTTGGATGGTAACTAACAATCTGGGCAAAAGCTTGCAATGTTTGGGGGTTCTATAGAGGCCCACTGGCCTATGACTTAACAAGACATAATACATTCTTGGTAGTAGGGGTTATAAGTGGTGGATATAAGATGTCTAGTTGGAGCATTATTTCACCAATCATATTGTAACTCCAACTAACTCCCTTGAATACATGTTTATATTTTAGGAAACATCTATATTAATAGGTCTCTAGGGATCACAGAGATCCACATAATACTATATATCCAGAATCTGAAAGAAGTGAAAGTTGGGACTAGGCCTACTCTCATTGACACTGGAAACTATAGGGCACAGAAAAAGATAACCATTCACAACCCAGATTGCATGGGCATTAAGAGCAATGATTAATCAATAGGGCTCCAGAAAGCTAAATAGCTTCTACACAGCCAAGAATATCAGCAACTGAGCCAAGCAGCAGCCAACAGAATGGCAAAAAAAAAAATCTTTACTAATTATACATTTGACAGAGGGTTAACACCCAGAACTATAAGGAACAAGAAAACAAACAAACAAACAAACAAAAAAACAAGCTAACAAACCGAAAACGTCGAGGAATAGATAAAAATCAAATAACAGAATTTAAAAATGAGGTATAGATGTAAACAGAATTCCCAAAATATGAAACACAAGAATCTAAAAAAACACTTTAAAAACATTCCATCTCTCTAGCCATTAGAGAAATGTAAAATAAAACCACTTTGATATTTCACCCTACACCAGGCATCAGGGCCAAGAAAAATATAACAAGTAAAAGCTCATGCTGGCAAGGATAAGGAGAAAGAGGAACACTTATTCATTGTTGGTGGGTGTGCAAATTAGTACAACCACTGTGGAAATTTGCATGAGGTTTCATCAAAAGCTGGGACTTCATCTTCCACAGTTTGGGGCATATTCTCAAAGGTATTTACCTCTTACTACAGAAGTTCTTCATCCATGTTCACTGATGCCTTATTCTGAATAGTGAGAACTTTTAAATAGCATAGATGCCCACCAGATGATGAAGGCCTAGTGAAAGTGCTGTTGGTATTTACACAATGGAATATTACTCAACTGTTAACAAAAATAAAATTATGAGATTCATAGGTAGTTGGAGCTTGAAATAAACATCCTGCTTGAGGTAACCCAGAACTCAAAAAACAAATATTGCCCATTTTTTCTTATATGCACAGTAAAAGAAGTAATATGGGGAATGACAAATAAGACTAAAATACACTTAGCGATCCATCCCATATACAGTCGCCAAACCCAGACACTATTGCAGAGGCCAGGAAGTACTTGCTGACAGGAGCCTGATATAGCTGTCTCCTAAGAGGCTCTGCCAGACTCTGACAAATACAGAGGCAGATGCTCAGAACCAACCTTTGGACTGAGGGCGGGGTCCTGGATGGAGAATTTGGAGAAGGGACTGAAGGAGCTGAGGGGGTTTTCAGTCCCATGGGGGGGGGGGGAGCATCAATGTCAACTGTTCAGATTCCTGGCATTCCCGGGAACTGGACCACCAACCAAAGAGTACACATGGAGGGACCCATGGCTCCAGCTGCAGATGTGGCAGAGGATGGCCTTTTTGGATATCAGCTGGAGGAGAGGCCCTTGGTCCTGGGCAGGTTCCATGCCCCAGTGTAGGGGAAGGCCAGGGAGGGAATTCCAGTGTGAGGAGTGGAGGGGCTCTCATAGAAGCAGGGGGATGGGGATGGGATATGGGGTTTCTGGTGTGGAGTCCTGAAAAAAGGGTAGCATTTGAAGTGTAAATAAAGAAAATATCCAATAAAAGCGGGGAAAAATCTATATGGAATATTCTTTTTAAAAATAACCCACTGAATCCAATTTGTGTTTCCTGTGTACTTGTGGATATTTGAACCATTTACTGAATCATTTTCAATTATCAAGGATGATAATAGTACAAAAACTGGCTCTTCCTCCGACAAAAATTATTGGGTGTTCTTTGTTCCTCAGTCACATGTGAGTCCCATGAACCCTTCTATGCTACTCTATTGAACAGATTAATCTCCTGAAACTATCACAGCTGCTGTAACATCATTAGTGAAGCAGTCCCGTCAAATCCAGAGGACTTTGCTTCTCTCCAGACCTCCCAAACTCTGACTCTTAGGTCCTTTCTGCCCCATATTGGGGAGAGGGTGATATAGATGACTCATTGGTCTACATCTTTAAGAAATGATATGGTACATACAAGATGTTACATACAAGTGTGGACTACAGAAGCTAACAGCTTCTGTGACAGGCCAAAGCAACACAGCTTCTGAGACAGGCCCTGTTTCAGGCCTTCATCTTCTGCCAGGAGGCAGGTCCTAATGCCAGATATCTGTTCACCTTCCCTGTAAGAGGATAGCTTGCCCACAGAGAGTGCTCTGACCACTGAAACTCAAGAGAGAGCTAGTCTCCCAGGTCTGCTGACAGAGGCTAACAAATCATGAGAGGAACAAGCTCTAACCAGAGACAACTATAACTATAATTCCAGAGATTACCAGATGCCAAAATGCAAACGTAAGAATCTTACTAAAAGAAACAAAGACCACACACCATCATCAGAACACACCACTCCCACCTCGCCCAGTCCTGGGTACCCCAACACACCTGAAAAGCTAGACCTGGATATAAAAGCATATCTCATGATGATGGTAGAGGACATCAAGAAGGACTTTAATAACTCACTTAAAGAAATAGAGGAGAACACTGCTAATGAGTTACAAGTCCTTAAGGATAAACAGGAAAGCACATCCAAACAGGTGATGGAAAAAAAAATACTAGACCTAAAAAGGGAAGGAGACACAATAAAGAAAACCTAAAGTGAGACAACACTGGAGATAGAAACCCTAGGAAAGAAATATGGAGCCATAGATGCGAGCATCAGCAACAGAAGACAAGAGATGGAAGACAAAATCTCATATGCAGAGGATTCCATAGAGAACATTGGCACAAAAATCAAAGAAAATGCAAAATGAAAAAAGATCCTAACTCGAAACATCAAGGAAATCCAGGACACAATGAGAAGACCAAACCTATGTTTAATAGGAGTAGATGAGAATGAAGATTTTCAACTTAAAGGGCCAGCAAATATCTTCAACAAAATTATAGAAGAAAACTTCCCAAACCTAAAGAAAGAGATGCCCATGAACATACAAGAAACCTACAGAACTCCAGATAGACTAGACCAGAAAAGAAATTCCTCCCGACACATAATAATCAGAACAATAAATGCACTAAATAAAGATAGAATATTAAAAGCAGTAAGGGGAAAGGGTCAAGTAACATATAAAGGCAGGCCTATCAGAATTACACCACATTTTTCACCAGAGACTAAGAAAGCCAGAAGATCCTAGACAGATGTTATATAGACACTATGACAACACAAATGCCGGCCCAGGCTACTCTACCCAGCCAAACTTTCAATTACCATAGATGGAGAAAACAAAGCATTCCAGGACAAAAACAAATTCACTCATTATCTTTCCACGAATCCAGCACTTCAAAAGATAATAACAGAAAGAAAAAATACAAGGATGGAAACCATGCCCTAGAAAAAGGAAGAAAGTAATCCCTCAACAAACCAAAAAGAAGACAGCCACAAGAACAGAATGCCAACTGTAACAAAAATATTAGGAAGCAACAATTACTTTTCCTTAATATCTCTTAATATCAATGGACTCAATTCCCCAATAAAAAGACATAGACTAACAGGCTGACTACACAAAGAAGACCCAACATTTTGCTGCTTACCGGAAACCCATCTCAGGGAAAAAGATAGACACTACCTCAGAATGAAAGGCTGAAAAACAATCTTCAAAGCAAATGGTCTGAAGAAGCAAGCTGGAGTAGCCATTCTAATATCTAATAAAAATCCACTTCCCACCCAAAATTGTGAAAAAAAAAAAGGAGGGACACTTCATACTCATCACAGGTAAAATCTTCCAAGAGGAACTCTCAATTCTGAATATCTATGCTCCAAATGCAAGGGCAGCCACATTCATTAAAGAAACTTTAGTGAAGCTCAAAGCACACATTGAACCTCACACAATAATAGTGAGAAAGTTCAACACACGACTTTCATCAATGGACAGATCATGGAAACAGAAACTAAACAGGGACACAGTGAAACTAACAGAAGTTATGAAACAAATGAATTTAACAGATATCTACAGAACATTTTATCTTAAAACAAAAGGATATACCTTCTTCTCAGCACCTCACAGTGCCTTCTCCAAAACTGACCATATAATTGGTCACAAAACAGGCCTCAACAGATACAAAAATATTGAAATTGTCTCAGGCATCCTATCAGATCACCATGGAATAAGGCTGATCTTCAATAACAACATAAATAATTGAAAGCCAACATTCACATGGAAAATGAACAACACTCTTCTAAGATACCTTGGTCAAGGAAGGAATAAAAAAAAGGAATTAAAGACTTTTTAGAGTTTAATGAAAATGAAGCCACAACATACTCAAATTTGTGGGACACAATGAAACCATTTCTAAGAGGAAAACTCATAGCTCTGAGTGCCTCCGAAAAGAAACTGGAGAGAGCACACACAAGCAGCCTGACAACACATCTAAAAGCCCTAGAAAAAAAGGAAGAAAATTCACCCAAGAGGAGTAGACGGCAGGAAATAATCAAACTCAGGGGTGAAGTCAACCAAGTGGAAACAAAAATAACTTTTCAAAGAATTAACCAAACTCGGAGTTGGTTCTTTGAGAAAATCAACAAGATAGATAAACTCTTAGCTAGACTCACTAGAGGGCACAGGGACAGCATCCTAATTAACAAAATCAGAAATGAAAAGGGAGACATAACAACAGATCCTGAAGAAATCCAAAAGACCTTCAGACCCTTCTACAAAAGGCTATACTCAACAAAACTGGAAAAACTGGATGAAATGGACAAATTTCTAGACAGATACCAGGTACCAAAGTTAAATCAGGATCAGGTTAATGATCTAAACAGTCCCATATCCCCTAAAGAAATAGAAGCAGTCATTAATAGTCTCCCAACCAAAAAAGTCCAGGAACAGATGGGTTTAGTGCAGAGTTCTATCAGAACTTCAAAGAAGATCTAATTCCAGATCTTCACAAACTACTCCACAAAATAGAAGCAGAATGTACTCTACCCAATTCATTCTATGAAGCCGCAATTACTCTGATACCTAAACCACAGAAAAAAATCAACAAAGATAGAGTACTTCAGACCTATTTCCCTTATGAATATTGATGCAAAAATACTCAATAAAATTCTCACTAACGAATTCCAAGAACACATCAAAATAATCATCCATCCTGACCAAGTAATTTTCACTCCAGGGATGCAGGGATTGTTTAATATACGTAAATCCATCAATGTAATCCACTATATATACAAACTCAAAGACAAAAACACATGATCATCTCCTTAGACGCGGAGAAAGCATTTGACAAAATCCAACACCCATTCATGATAAAAGCCTTGGAAAGATCCGGAATTTGAGGCCTGTACCTAAACATGATAAAAGCAATCTATCTACAGCAAACCAGTAGCCAACATCAAAGTAAATGGTGAGAAGCTGGAAGCAATCCCACTAAAATCAGGGACTAGGCAAGGCTGCCCACTTTCTCCATACCTATTCAACATAGTATTTGAAATCCTAGCCAGAGAAATTTGAAAACAAAAGGAGATCAAGTGGATACAAATTGGAAAGGAAGAAGTCAAAATATTACTTTTTGCAGATGATAGGATAGTATATATAAGTGACCCTAAAAATTCCACCAGAGAACTCATAAACCTGATAAACAGTTTCAGTGGAGTAACTGGATATAAAATTAACTCAAACAAGTCAATGGTCTTTCTCTGCACAAAGGATAAACAGGATGAGAAAGAAATTAGGGAAACAACACCCTTCACAATAGTCACAAACAATATAAAATTCCTTGGCGTGACCCTAACTAAGGAAGTGAAAGATCTGAATGATCAGATCTTCAAGTCTCTGACAAAAGAAATTAAAGAAGATCTCAGAAGATGGAAAGATCTCCCATGCTCATGGATTGGCAGCATTAAATATTAAAAATGGCTATCTTGCCAGGAGCAATCTACAGATTCAATGCAATCCCCATCAAAATTCCAACTCAATTTTTCAACGAATTAGAAAGGGCAATCTCCAAATTCATCTGGAATAACAACAACAACAACAAAAAAAAAAACCTAGAATAGCAAAAACTTTTCTCAATGATAAAAGAACCTCGGGTGGAATTAAAATGCCTGACCTAAAGCTGTACTCCAGAACAATTGTGATAAAAACTGCATTGTATTGGTATAGTGACAGACAAGTAGACCAATGGAATAGAATTGAAGACCTAGAAATTAACCCACACACCTATGGTCACTTGATCTTTGACAAGTGAACTAAAACCATCCAGTGGAAAAAAGACAGCATTTTCAACAAATGGTGCTGGCACAACTGGTGGTTATCATGTAGAAGAATGTGAATTGATCCATTCCTATCTCCTTGTACTAAGGTCATATCTAAGTGGATCAAGGAAATCCACATAAAACCAGAGACACTGAAACTTATAGAGGAGAAAGTGGAGAACAGCCTCAAAAATAAGGGCACAGTAGAAAAATTCCTGAATAGAACAGCAATGGCTTGTGCTGTAAGATTGAGAATCAATAAATGGGACCTCATGAAATTGCAAAGCTTCTGTAAGGCAAAAGACACTGTCAATAATCAAAAAGTCCACCAACAGATTGGGAAAGGCCCTTTACCAATAGTAAACCAGATAGGGGACTAATATCCAATATATATAAAAAACTCAAGAAGGTGGACTCCAGAAAATCAAATAACCCCATTAAAAATGGGGCTCAGAGCTAAACAAAGAATTCTCACCTGAGGAATACCGAATGGCTGAGAAGCACCTGAAAAAAATGTTCAGCATCCTTAATCATAAGGGAAATGCAAATCAAAGCAAACATGGGATTCCACCTCATACCAGTCAGAATGGCTAAGATCAAAAACTCAGGTGACAGCAGATGCTGGAGAGGATGTGGAGAAAGAGGAACACTCCTCTATTGTTAGTGGGATTGCAAGCTTGTACAACCACTCTGGAAATCATTCTGGCGGTTCCTCAGAAAATTGGTCATAGTACTACTGGAGGATCCAGCAATACCTCTATCGGGCATATATCCAGGAGATGTTCCAACTGGTAAGAAGGATACATGCTCCATTATGTTCATAGCAGCCTTATTTACAATAGCCAGAAGCTGGAAAGAACCCAGATGTCTCTCAACAGAGGAATGGATAGAGAAAATGTGGTACATTTACACAATGGAGTACTACTCAGCTATTAAAAAGAATGAATTTATGAAATTCCTAGGCAAATGGATGGACCGGGAGGGCATTATACTGAGTGAAGTAACCCAATCACAAAAGAACTCACATGATTTATACTCACTGATGAGTGGATAATTGACCAGAAAGTTAGAATACCCAAGATATAAGATACAATTAGCAAAACACATGAAACTCAAGAAGAAAGTAGACCAAAATGTGGACACTTTGCCCCTTCTTAGAATTGGGAACAAAACATCCATGGAAGGAATTTCAGAGACAAAGTTTGGAGCTGAGACGAAAGGATGGACCATATAAAGACTGCCATACCTGGGGATCCATCCCTTAATCAGCCTCCAAACGCTGACACCATTGCATACACTAGTAAGATTTTCCTGAAAGGACCCAGATATAGCTGTATCTTGTGAGACTATGCCTGGACCTAGCAAACACAGAAGTGTATTCTTACAGTCAGTTATTGGATGGATCACAGGGCCCCCAATGGAGGAGCTAAAGAAAGTACCCAAGGAGCTAAAAAGGTCTGCAACCCTATAGGTTGAACAACAATATGAACTAACCAGTACACCCCAGAGCTCATGTCTCTAGCTGCATATGTATCAGAAGATGGCCTAGTCTGCCATTATTGGAAAGAGAAGCTCATTGGTCTTGCAAACTTTATGTGCCTCAGTACAGGGGAACACCAGGGCCAAGAAGTGGGAGTGGGTTGGTATTAGAGTTAGGGGGGTGAGGGTATGGGGGACTTTTGGGATAGCATTGGAAATGTAAATGAGGAAAATACCTCAAAAAAGGTTATTTTTTAATACTGAATATATTGGTGGTTCGCTCTGCCTTTAATAATAGCATACCATTAAAAATGTATATTTTATAAATATGCTGATACTTTTAAAGATTTTAACAAGTATTTTTTTCTCAACAGAGAGAACGATCATTACAGTACCACCATCTAAAATGGATGTTACAGTTGGAGAGAGCATCGTCTTACCCTGCCAAGTGTCTCATGACCCCACCATGGAAGTTCTATTTGTTTGGTACTTTAATGGAGATATTATAGATTTAAAGAAAGGAGTAGCCCATTTTGAACGAATTGGGGGAGTAAGTGTCTCAAATTGCTAAGTTTTTCATAAAAGAAATACTGTTTTTATATGAATCCACATGGTTCGTAATCATTCTCTCTGTCTTTATTCACAGGCAGAATCTCTATCTGGGTATAAAGCTGCATCTGTTTTTGTTTTGCCTTATTTTATGTATTTCACAGAAATACTGGTTTTCTGGATGCAATTAGAGTAAAAGGGATAATAAAAGGGATCAATTACGGAAAACTATAATAATCAGTATATCTTCTAATTTCAAAATTGTCTTATGTTTAATATTTACCCAGCTGTAAAGAAAATGGGACCCGCTGTGTGTGATTATGTTTTTATCCAGTTCCTTCTCTATGTCTTCAGGAATCTGTTGGGGATTTGATGATAAGGAATATTCAATTAGGCCATTCGGGAAAATATCTATGCACAGTACAAACAACACTAGAACGCTTGTCTGCTGTAGCTGATATCATTGTGAGAGGTGAGCAGAAATGAAGAAAGAGTGGTCCTGTCTTTTATTCATGGTCAGAAATGCCACACATAAATGGTAGCTGTTTGAGGGATTAAATGAGGATAAGTGGATGAGAGAAAACCATAACTTTTTCGCTTCATAAATTTCAAGATTCGATTTTATTAGGTTTGTGGTTATGGATCAAAAAACCAAAAAAAAAAAAAAAAGAAAAAAAGAAAAAAAGAAAAGAAAGAAAGATTGTGCTTAGCAAATAGTTCCAGTTCCTAAAATTTAGACTGGCCTTCTATTCAAACCATTAGTGTCCATGCAGAATAAATTATGTAGGATTTTACATTTGTTCATATTAATTATATTTACTTGAGCTACATTTGTAGAGAGACTGAAGATCAGTTTTTGAAATCTCATTGTTCTATGCTATTCAATAAATGCATGTTTTGTGGTCCCTTCTCTTTATGGGTGTTATTTGTAACCTAATGTGTTATTCAGATAAAATCCATTATTAGGATTTAAGCTGTATGTGTGTGCTACACATAACTTGTAATCTGTAATTTATTTTCCATGTATGGCAGGTAAAGTAAACCATTTTTGTCTTCAACTGATGTGCTAAAACATTCCCAACACAATACTAATAAATGATGTTTCTCCAGGTCCCCCAGGGCCCCCAGAGGATGTAAAAGTGGAGCACATCTCTAGTACGACCTCCCAGCTCAGCTGGAGACCAGGTCCTGATAATAACAGCCCCATTCAAATTTTTACTATTCAAACTCGGACACCCTTTTCTGTGGGCTGGCAAGCGGTTGCTACAGGTAAGTGGCCAAGGAGATTTGTCTAGTAATGGTACACATAATATTTTAATTTTATAATCCTAAAAGGTTTTTGTAATTCCCAATTTCAATAATATATATGACCTCACGCCAAAACTGAAGATTTCTCATATTAATAATGTAATACACTTGAAAGATTGAAAGAAAAACAAGAGTAGATAGGAAGAAATTATAAAACTCAAGGCTGAAAACAGTAAAATTGAAACAACAAAATATGCAATAGAATCAATGAAGAGTTGGTTCTTCAAAACAGAACAAAATTTTTGACCAAGGCAATCAAAAGAAAGAGAAAGGGAATCCAAATTTCAAAAATTTGAAGTGTAAAAGACATTACAACAAAAAAATGAGGAAAATTTTAGAGTTATAAAGAAATAGTTTTAAAATATGTATTCTACCAAACTATAAAACCTAAAATAAATGAATTCATGTCTTGATATACAGGGCACAGGAAGTTATATGGACCCCAACTCCCTAGTTAAGTATAAGCAGTAACTAAATATCTCAATTACAAAAACATCATCTAGGACCAGATGGATGCACGGCACAAGTGCACAAGACCTTCAAAGAATAACTAATGTCAATATCTCAAAAGTTATTCTGGGAAAGAAAAACAGAATGGACATTTTCAAATTTGTCTTTTGAAGCTCCTATTTCTCTAATGCCAAAATTACACAACAAATCCTCATTTAACAAAAAGAAAGTATAGCTCAACATGTCATAAATATAGATGCAAATATACTCAATAAAGTGTGTCCAAACTAAAGTTAAGAAGACATCAAAAAACTTACCCACAATGATCAACTAGCTTCATTCCAGAGATGCATGGATGGTATACATATGTAAATCAAAAAATATAGTCTATCATATAAACAGTCTAAAAGACAGAATATACAAGATCATTGTATTAGATGTAGAAAAGGCTTTTTTTTTAATAAACACATTCCTTCATTTTAAAAGTCTTGGAGAGACTAGTGATGTGAAGGTTATCACAGTATAATAGAGGTGATTTACAGCAAGACAATAGCCAACATTATTGTAAATGAAGAGCAACTCAAAGCTTTCCCATTAAGAGGAACACGACAAGAATGTTCACTCTTTCCATTCTTGTTCAGCATACTGACAAGGCAATTGAAGGAGATCAGAAAGATACAAATAAGACAGGAAAATGTCAAAGTATGTTTATTTGCAGATGATATAATATTATACATGAAAGTCTTTAAAGACCCCATTGTGAAATTCCTACAGCTGATAAATGCTTTCAACAGAGTAGCAGGATGCAAAGTTAACACACAAAAAGCTGGTAAATTTCCTATATTGAAATGACAAGCAGACCTATAAATAAAACACAGAAATATTGCCTCAAAATTTAAAGTATCTTATAACTCTAACTGAGCAAGTAAATCACTTACATACTAAAAACTTCAAACATGTTGAAGAAAGAAATTGAAAATGTCATTGGAGTTTAGAAAGATCTCACAGACCCATTGATTGGCAGAATTAACACCAGGAAAATGACCAGACTGCCTAAAGCAATCTATAGTTTCAATTCAAATACCATCAAAATTTCCACATAATCATTGAGAGAAATCAACTTCAGACATTGAAAAAAATTGAGATTCTTATGAAAATAAACCAAAGAATCAATAATTCTGGACTCTTGACTAGTGGATATTTATTATCCTAAGTGCTGTGTTCTGATTTCTGTGGGTATTTTTGTTTGTTTTTGCTTGTTTACTTGCTTTAGTCCCTGAAATTCTCAATGGACAGACATACAATGCAACAGTCGTTGGTTTGAGTCCTTGGGTGGAATACGAATTTCGTGTTGTTGCTGGGAACAACATTGGAATTGGAGAGCCAAGCAAACCATCAGAGCTGCTGAGAACCAAAGCATCAGGTAAGATATAGATGTTTTTGCTACAGACATGGAAGATCCTTTCTCTTCTGGTTCTTAGAGAAAAGCTTCTGTGGGTCCTTTAGAAATTTTAGAACAAAATTAGTGTTGATGAGTTAGTGCTTCTAGTTTTCCCCTTTGTATTGGATAAAAGCCAGGTGTATGCCCTCCACCTCATTCCCACAATCAGGGCTTGAATTTGAGTAAAAATAGTGTTAAGAAGATGTTTCTAAATAGTTTTTGAGAGGCAACCTTTAATAAATTTCTTAATTCCAACTCAAATAGGGATTCTATAGTTGGAAGAAATGTTAGGGCTTGTCCATTAACGTGGTAGTAAAGAATTAATACAGCATTTATTTGGCTCAGCCAGCATTCATTTTCATCTATTTTTTTCAACTCTGATCTAGATACAGCTTCACAGAGAAATTCTATAAATTCTCCTTCGTGCAAATGAGATAATATCTAATCTCACTGAACAAAAATGCTAATTGAGCATCAGCTGGTTCACTGAACAGCAAAGCCCAAGTGCAACTTTGCTCCAAATCATGTCTTCCTAAGTTCTTTATCACAGACCTTCTTTGTCTCGCCCCAGGTTTCACATCCACTGTGGTATCCCTAGTGTTTTGTCATGCAAAGCTCACACACTTCCCATTCTTAATAAGCCATACAATGTAAATTCTCTTTGTTCTTGTTGCCTCAGTTAAACAAGCATGAGTTATATGTTAGTTTCCATAAAGTGTGCATAATTTTCAAAATTATGACATACCAACCATTATTGTTGTTCTGAACTTTGAGATTTTCATAGACATTCTAAACAGGACTGTATCACACTAAAGTACCTACCCACACTTTCTTTCTAGTCATCAAAGACTGACTTTTCCTCAATATGGTTTTAGTATTAAAAATAGTTAATTTGGAGGACCTGAGAAGTTGAAGGAGTTTGCAACCCCATAGGAGGAGCAATAATGTGTACTAACCAGGACCCACAGATCTCCCAGGGACTAAACCACCAACCAAGGAGTATGTGGAGGGACACATAGTTAGAGTCACATATGTAGCGAAGGATGGCCTATTTGGTCATCAATGGAAGGAGAGGCCCTTGGTCCTGTGAAGGCTCGATGTTCCAGTGTAGGGGAATGCCAGGGCCAGGAAGCAGGAGTGGGAGTGTTGGTGACCAGGGGGTGGGGGAAGGTGATAGGGGGCTTTCAGAGGGGAAACAATGAAAGGGGATACTATTTGAAATGAAAATAAAGAAAATATCTAATAAAAATTTTAAAAGGATATAAAAATATTTAATTTTAAAAGTTAAGAAAGAACAGAGTGAAGACGTGCATGTCTCAAACCTTCAGAGTTCTTCACTTCCTTCTTCTCCCTTGGAGCTGTCTTGAGTTCATAGGATACATATTGAGCAGCTCATGAGCACTTGTATTTCCAGATCTAGTGTTCTCTTTTGGTTTCCACAGGCACTTGGAAAGACATAGAGCACATTTACACAGACACAAAAATACATATTTTGTTTTTTAAAATGAGTGTTTAAAAGGGAGTATTTTCTGCTTTTCATTATATGAGAAACTAGGAAAAAATCATGAACACTTAAGTAAAAGGAAGTATTGCTTACATAACTGAACTTTGGAAATATCTCAAGTATACGCGACACTGTGTTGAGTACACAGTACTACTCTGATGACATTGCCTGGTCATGCTGCTTTGACAACATGAATGTCAACACTTGGCAATATGATTTATGTTCAGCTGATTTTTATGAGGATCATAAGCAAACAAAATGATGGGTAAATTGAACCTTAAAATGTCTGTTGGGAAAATGCTATCTTAAGAAAGAACATCAAATCATCATAGCACTATTGCTAGAGATAACCACAAAAGAATGGCGTGACCAGCCTGGGTGTCTTTAAATTATCCCAACGGTTTGCAAGAAAAATGACATGATTAATCGCGGTCCTTCCCCATCCATCCTCACACAAGGTTGAGTGCAATCCCCAACCATACCTAGAAATATTATTCCAAATTTCTGAATCCTAGACAAAAATGGTGACCATGAAAATAACTTTGGACGATTCAATGCTTGAAAGCCATATGCAGAATCTGTACACAGTACGGATTTAGGTTGTTTTTGCTATTGTGTTAATAGAATATTTTTAAGACTTCTAAGTATATGACAAAATCTGTATTCTGAGTCTGACTCCCTTTGAGAGGTATCCCAGAACCTGTTATATTTGCCACTTACCTGGAGGCAGGTTTACCACTAACCCTCATAGAGTTGAATAGCATATTATTCACACCAGTGTTTTCAGTGTCTTAGTCTTAGACCCAAAAAGTAAGCTGAAGTCCTAGCTCCTCAGCCATGTTCTTTACAGGAGAACACTACAATTTCAAGGGTGAAAAGTTGAAAAATACACTTATTCACCCCAGAGTAATGTGAGTACACAAATTCCATTTTAAATGTTAAACTATCCCAATGGTTAAAAAAAGAAAAAAAATCCAGCTTGTTTATTGACAAAAAATAATGAATTAATGTACTGCCTGAGTAACTTGTTTACAGCACAACTGTATAATTAGGCCCTAAATCAGCAGTGTCACCGTTACCATCTGAATGCAACATCATTTTGCCAATTAGTAGATGATGCATAATAATGTCAAACACATGATGTTACTTGATTTTTAATTAATTTTGGAGCCAAGGTGCCCATGTATCAAACAAAACTGTGTCCTCTCTTTTAGAAATTTGGATCTGTGTAAACATCATTTATGTTCATTAAAAATGCAACACTCTCTCAGTTTGCCAGGATGAGCGCTTTGAAAGGTGAAACCCTCCCAAACAGAACTCTTCTTGATGAAGACATTCCTTTCATCCTAACTATCCACATTTCTCTTGGTTGTCTACAGTCCCCAATGTGGCACCAGGAAATATCAATGGAGGCGGTGGAAGCAGATCGGAACTTGTCATTACGTGGGAGGTAATTTTCTGTCCAAATACGTTATTTTTACAGAGAAAAACTTAGCTGGCCAGGAAGAATATTGGAAAAACAGAAACACCAAAGTTTTATTTGATCACTACAGAGGACATATAAAAATTCAGGGTATCAGAGCACATCACCCTGAGAAGGAGTTATTTAGGGGTGGTATTATGCAGTTCTTATTTCCAGTAAAGCAAGAGAATGTGACAAACTCAGCACAAATTGTCACATATATAAAAAACAATGTCAGTATCTACTTAGCAGTGGCCGGCAGTATTGTCATTAAGACTAGGTGGGTTGGGTACTCTTTTATTGATTAGCTATGGAATTTTCTCATTGTGGGTATGGTAGACTTAGAAGAGCATAGACTAAAATGGATTATTGTTCTAACAGTGCTCTTTATGGCATCAGCTGTTCTTTCCCAGCATGTAAATGAAATCTTAGGAGCATCAAATAGCTTTGCTGCTCATTGTGTTTCAAATTAACATATAGATTCATTTTTTTTAGACTACAAATTTTATTATCGTTTGGAATCATAAACTTGAAAGTAGTAATGTCCAATCTTTTGACATTGCAACTCTTTCCAAGTTGGCATTGCAAAACCCGACAATATATCTCCTAACATTTTAAATACATTTTCTATTTTGTGTTGAGCATCAGTCGTGCATTCATGCATGTACTCACAGAGCTGCATGCAGCCTGCAGGGTAAGGGTGAAGCTTGACTGCCTCAGTTAGCCAGGACTTCCATAGCATGTAGGGGAAGGGAGTCATCTCCTTCCCTGTCCTCCATTCTTCACTTAGATTTCTCCTTCCTCTTTCACTCTGTTGCCTTTTGACTCCCTGACTTCCAGCGATTTGGATGAAAAGAACATAGCTTTAAAAATGTGGATTTCTGACACATTTCTAATTTTGCTATAGCCTTTATCACACACACACACACACACACACACACACACACACACACACACACACACACCCCAAAACCCCAATGAACCAGACAAACAAAACATAACCAGACAAATAAACAATAATGCAGGTACTTGATAAAGCAGTGAGATGTGTCTGGCTTTTGTTATTTCTTGTTGTTTTGTTGTTGTTGTTGTTGGTTTGTTTTGCTTTGATTTTTAAAAGTTTTTTGGAATATGTTCCTCAGGTAACATCCTACAATATTATTTCAGTGGCAATATAGAGGTACTTACAAGCAGCTATTCAAGAGAATTCAAAGTTTCTGCATTCTGGTTGTCTGTGGCTAGATTCCCTTTCTGTCCTTTAGGCAGGTGTCCCTGTCAGTGGGGCTCAGGGAGACTCTCCCATTGCAAGTGGAATATTTGATCTCAAACAAGAACCTTTCCTGTTCTTTAGGTAGAAGGTCAGTCACTGCATATCTGCATAGCCTCTCTCTTCTATCCCATCAAAATCTGTAGCTCTCATTTCAGTTTAGAACTTTGTCAGGCCTTTGTCTCCTGAGAGAACTGGCATTCTCTAAATTCTAGAAAACACAGACATGTAACACTTACTGTTCCCTACGACACAATAATTCAGTAAGTATAACTATCCTCTTTTGTTGCCCTTGGTGGAGAGACAGGAGTACAACGCTGGTTCTTTATATCTTTGCCTTAAAATGGGATGACCACAGGAATTATGGGTAAATATTTACATGAGTGATGTATTGAAATACTGGTCTTATCTATAAATAAAGAACAATTTATCATCAGTAAATGTTTTACAATGACTGGATTTTTACAAAGACTGTGCTCAGTGGGTAATAACTAAGATAATGAGTATAGGCAGGTGTGAGGAAACAAAGGGAAGACCAGATTGCTACCCAGCAGCCAATAATGCATAAGGCAGGTTTACACAAGAATTATCTGATTCAAAATGTCACTGATGACATTGTTGAGAAATTCTTTACCAGATAAAAAGAGGGAAGAGAATGAGCAAGGGATTGTGAGACAATATTAGTCATTAATCCTGCTTATATTGGGGAAAAGAGGAGGGCAGATATTTACTCAAGATTATAAGTGTCAGTGGTACACTTACTACAGTTGCCTTGAAAATGATCCTTTCCCTACATCTTTTGCTCCCTGTGGATATTATGGAGGACAGTGCTTAGCTGGTGTGGTTCCCTCCACAACTACTCTGTGGCAGGAACTGCGAACTGAGAGCATAGGAAGTTTCAGGCCTACTAGGGAGGGACATATCATCTGTGGAGGACTGCAGGGTCTTGTGGGCCACTCAGAGAGACTCATACCATTTAGTCCTTCCAATAAGATTGAAGGTAGAGGGGAGGTAGGGGAGTTGAGGAGGAGGTTATGGGGGACTTTGGGGGTAGCATTGGAAATGTAAATGAAGAAAATACCTAATTAAAATAAAAAAAAGATTGAAGGTAGAGAACAGAGAACAGTGCTGTCTCCTAAAGAAACTGAAAAGTAAACTGGTTCACATGGGACCTGGAGAATTTCAACACAGCATTCTTAATTCATCCCCTTCTATGTTGCTCTAACTTATGGAAACAAGTTTTCCTATAGCTACTTTAAGCAGTAGATCAAACATATTATACCTGGTGATTTGAATTTGAAGTTTCAAGGAAATTTAACTAGAAAATTCCTTTTGATTTTTCGTCAATAAGACATTTAGATTTCTATATTTATTTGAGGCTGTATAAAAATATTCCTTACAACAGAAGGGAGTTTTGCTGATTTCCTGCTTGGTTTCCTTCTCCTCAAAGATCAGAAATTCTTTGGTTCTTAGGAAAACATTTTATGTACACTATTTATTAGGGTAGATTGTGTTATTTTGCATTTTTGGAAATTTAAACTGTTATATTACAAATTTTAATATCAGAAGTCAAATACAAACTGAATGCTAATGTTTGTTCTCATTTTATGGTCCCTAATAAGTAAAGTGTAAGGTGGTATGTCATATCCAATGTGGTTATAACCAAGAATATAGGAGAAAACACCCATGTGTTAAATGCCCAAGACTCAGGTTGGCACATATCTTACACAAAGTGAAAATTTTGAAGACTGCAAATAATTTAGTCTTTTTTTTATAAATTTCACTCTGTTATTATACTCCTCAAATATTCACATATCATACAAATGACGAGGTGTGATTATGTTTCCTGAATCTTTATTTTCTTTAATTTGAGAATTTTATATGTAAGTACTCTATTTATATTGTTTCTATTGCTCCCTTACTGCTCTCCAACTTCCTGTGTCACCCTGCTGTCCTTCAAATTCATAATACCTTCTTTTTTTTTAATTATTATTGGGGAGAGAGACAGAGAGAGATAAAGTGAGACAGAAGAAGAGACCAAAGGAGACAGAGAGACAGAGAAGAGAGAAAGAAAGGGAAAGGGAGATAAAGAGAGAGAGAGGCAGAGAGAAACAGAGAGACAGAAGGAGATACAGAGAATCAGAGAGACAGAGAGACATAAAGAAAGATACCTAGAGACAGAGAGACAGAAGGACACACACACACACACACACACACACACACACACACACACACACAGAGAGAGAGAGAGAGAGAGAGAGAGAGAGAGAGAGAGAGAGAGAGAGTTCTAGTGTAGCTCATGTATATGTATTTAGGGCTGATCGCTTGGGATTAGATGACTTGTGAGGGATCTCTCATGAAGCAGACTGATCTTCACTCTCTTAGTCATCCGTTCCCTGTAGCTTTGTGAGATTTCTTCCAATCCTGTGTACACCTTAATTGGTGTTATTGTGCAAGTCTTGGTGATGTATTTTGTTAGAGATTTTTACCGGGACAGTTTTCCTGTCATAGAGAGAAGACTCTATTGCACAACAGATATTCTATTCCTCTGGCTCTTAAAATCTTTCTGTTCCATCTTCCACAATGTTTCCATAGCCTTAGAGATAGAAGCTGTATTGTAGCTCTATCACTTGTGGCTGGGTACCCCATGTTGTCTCTTTATTTTGACCAGTTGTAGATTTCTGAAATGTTCTCTGTCTGCTTTGTAAAGAAGCTTATTTGGTGAGAGGTGAAACCGATGCTTATCTGTGGTTATACGGATTGGTTTTTAAAATGCAGTTTAAAATTGTACTTTTGTAGGAAAGTGATAGTAGTAGTTTCTACTTTAGAGCTTGTGGCCTTCCTCACCAAGGGTATACCACTAAGTTTACAGTCTAATTGAACAGCTCTTGGTGATCCCCAAGTTATAAGTACAACTATTTCATCCATGGTAACATCTTATCATGTGGCCTATTCATTTGTTGTTGTTCAAAGACTTTACAATTGTGTAGATCTATTGATTGCTTATCTCCCTTAACAGCTTACACTATAACTTCTCATACTATGAGGACCAGTTCTGAGGTTATGAGAGTTCTAGATCAGTTTGTATTGATTCTTTGTAGCCCCTTGTCTGAAGTGTATGGTGTCATGTCACACAAACTCTTACTTTTAAAAACAACCTGTAAGTAAGATGTGACTAGTCCTCTCTGCTTGGCATTGCTTCATACTAAAGTGTAATTGAGCATTATTAGTCCTTAAGAATTTTAAATAATTTTACATTCATTTGAATATCTGAAACATAGAATTTTCTCACTTGGAAAAACAAAACTCTTTTCTGCTTTTTTAAAGTACTAGGTAGTTTCTGTTTTGTTTTGTTTTGTTTTTGTTTGTTTATTTGTTTGTTTTTTAATCATGTGGCTCTCAGTCCATAAATGGAAGAACTGAAATACGTCACTTTTGCTTCATGTTAAGCTGATCTTACCAGTCTCATTCCTTTTTTTGGAGAGACAACATGATAAAGAGGGAATGTTCTTTACTACGAAGCAAGTGTTCTCTGCATATGGAACTGAGCATGGACTGATGATGCATCTGAGAATGAAGAAACTTCAAAAAAATCAAATATATATTGCTGAATTCTTATAAGCCTTCTCCAAATCATTCACAAATAACTCTATAATTCTCCCCCCCCTTTCCCAGGAGAAAGGGTCTTACTCTTTCCCAGTTTCATCAGCTGTGTTTTTTGCTTTCTCATCTTTTTGTTCACTGTATTTATTAGACTGTTTCATGTGGGAGGAAATAGAGAAAAGTTTGGATCATCCCGGTGAACGGGGATTTACTTTAAAGCTACAGAGAAGGCAATGAGGAAATGAAAACATGTCTGCAACTGAGCAGCCAGTCAATTATGGATGTGGCACATCGTCCTTCTCTGGGGGCCATAGGAGTTCAAGGCAGTTGTTCCTAAAATCCAGGCCCAGTGCTCCTAGGTTCTTATGTGTGGATGCAACACTATCCATTTCCTTTGCTTACAGTTTGTGTATGACTGCTAGCAAAGCGGTATCTCCTCTCTACCTACTTTAGAGCTTTCAGAGATATCTATTACTTCTATTATTTTCTGCATGTGGCATATGTGTGCTTTTGTGTATGAAAATGTCCACATTAAAATCAGAAGACAAATTGTGAGTGTCCTCACTTACCAACCATGTGAATCCAGAAATGGAAATCAGGTCATCGGAATGAGCGACAAGCACCTTTCCTTGCTAATAAAGTCTGTTGCCTGACAACTTTTTTTTTCTCATCCTTTTCTTTTTTATTATTACGTATTTTCCTCAATTACATTTCCAATGCTATCCCAAAAGTCTCCCACACCCTCCCCCCCACTCCCCTACCCACCCATTCCCATTTTTTGGCCCTGGCGTTCCCCTGTACTGGGGCATATAAAGTTTGCCTGTCCAGTGGGCCTGACAACTTAAATAACAAAACAAACACGTAGACTCTCCTTGTCCAATGTCTTTTTTTTTTCCTCATATTTTCTACTTATTGCCTATGCTGGATTTTGCTTTGGTACCTTCCAGACTGCAAGCTTCATATAAAAAAGCTTCAAATAAAGTTCTATAAGAAGAGTCAATTGGGTATATTAATTGCTATAGAGCATTAAAGAGACTGCAACTGGAACTCACACAGATACTGGAATATGTGATGTCCTCTGCAAAGCTAAAGTAATTTAGTAAGTTAGTATGTGACCATAGAGCCACCAATATTAACACACTTATCCAATAATAAAATAACAAAATAACACAACAGAATTTTTCCTGTAGAAAAACAGAAAGTTCTATTGATTCATAAATATAATATAGTTATAATCATGTAGGATGATTGTCCAGTATGAAGCAGAATTTCATTTCTTCTTGCTGGATAACATAAGTTTTGTATCTACAGAGTTCTGAAAGAACACATAACAGTTTTGTTTAGTGAGAACAGGTTTTAACTGTTTTGTGTGGAACTTGATTTCTAGAAATTAGCAATGTATACTTTTTTTTAAGTCAGGAAAAATTCAAACTGATGTTATTAATGAAGCAGATGCTTTAAAATACTGAGTTTTTTATGCTTTTTAAAAAAATACTATATTTCTTAAATTGAATGTTATTAAAACTTGATTATATCACACTTAGAAGAATTTTTGAAAAATTGAAAATGACATATATTTAGCATAAGTAGTTAATAGGTTAATTTGGTAGTGAGCTTAAAATTCATGTAAGATTATGTTTTAGCTTGTATCATTAAAACTTACAATCTTCTACTGTATTTTATTATTGCCATTTATTAATGATCAATGAGCAGGTTATATATATATATATATATATATATATATATATATATATATATATATTCTGCTTCATATTTCTTTTTGAAAATTAGAGAAATGACACTGGAAAAAAGTATTTTTAATTGTCCATTAAATATTGTAACTATCCATAATTGCCTCTGTAGAAGAAACATAAAGTAATCAACAAATATAATTATAGTTCAAAAGATTTTTCAGGAGTATTCAGTGGTTGGTTGCATTCTGCCCAAGGCCATTCCTGAAGAACTACAGAATGGAGAGGGGTTTGGATATATCGTCATGTTTCGGCCAGTAGGCACAACCGCCTGGATGAAAGAAAGGGTGGCTCTTGTAGAATCATCCAAGTTCATCTATAGAAATGAAAGCATCATGCCTCTGTCTCCCTTTGAAGTCAAAGTGGGAGTGTACAATAATGAAGGAGAGGGATCCCTGAGTACTGTGACCATTGTCTACTCTGGGGAAGATGGTAAGCTGCATTCAGAGTTGGAATGATTCACCTTGTAACTTTACATACAGTTTGTTTTTCACTTGTTTGTTTGTTTGTATCATTTTTCTAGAGGCTTTCTCTTAAATATGGTGTTGTCTTTTCTTCAATGGTAGAGCCTCAGCTGGCCCCAAGAGGAACTTCTGTCCAGAGTTTTTCTGCTTCTGAAATGGAGGTTTCCTGGAATGCTATTGCTTGGAATAGAAACACTGGAAGAGTGCTAGGCTATGAGGTAATTCACATGGACTGCACTCTGCGTACAGATGCAGCATCTCACTGCACAATACCTTCTGCACAGGAGTTTGTGAACATGACATATTTCCTGTCATACAATAGTATATGCATTAATGCTCTGCTTCACATCACTGTACCTAAATATTTGTTAGAATCAATTTAAGAAAAAGAGAACATGGAACATGGAAACATGAATCTATACTCTCTTCTGGCCTCTACATGCAAAGGTACCCATGGTCATACACACAAAGACACATATAGTCTTGCAGTTATATATGTACACAAATAAATTATCTTCAAAAATATTAAAAGCATGACTAGTTTGTTTTCACTAAGGATTTCAGAGTTTCAGTACACTAGGCTTGTTGCTTTGTGTGTGTGGAGGCTGGGGTAGGGGGCACAGTGAAGACATGTTACAACACATGGCAGAAGAAGATGTTTGCTGTGGCTACCAGAAAAAGTGATACTGGGCAGCTCCCTGGTCACATTATCGCTTTCAAGATCATGACCTCAATGTTCTAACTCTCCCTACAAAGCACTACCTCTTTGAGATTCCTCTACTCCCCATCATTTCATTGGCCTGGGATGAGTCTTTCAATAAAGAAGTCTTTGGAATAGCGATGCAGATCTGAGATAAAACAATGTTTTAAACTCAAATCAGAGGTGGGAAGAAAGAACGTTTCCATGGGGTCTTAGGCAAACAAATTTACTATTATTATTTTAAATTGTTATTGTATTATAACAAAATTACTATTTATTATTACTAAAGGAAAATGTAGTGCAGAAAAACCTATTATGAGGACAAAGCTCATATGAAATTATTACTTTATTTCTTTTCAAGTGACCACAAAGTATTTATTAACATTACAGTCATTGTATTCTTAGAGATGGGTAAAGTCAAACACTTGTAGATCTTAAACCACAGAACTTAACTGACAATTTTCCAAAGAATATGAGAATCATGGTTGAGGGACCTAAGTGACAAGGAACAAAACAATACAGTTCCATTTAAACTGTTAAAAATGAAGTGAATCACATTTATACAATTTTTTTTTTTTTTATTGAGAGTATGTAACGTGAACACATTTTATTACTTATGTTCTTCACTGAGTCCATTGAGTCAGGACATGGATATTTTGTCTTTTAAAAAGCAAAATTTTTCTAAATATTTATAATTTTCCTCTCTCCTTTATCTCATAATCCTCCATGAAAGAAGCATAAGCAAAAACAAAAGTAAAAAAAAAACTAAATAAAATACTTCTACTCATGTGGCTAGAATTTCTAACTGCAAACTGCTAAATTGCTTATCTTGAGACCTGATGTTTTTCTAATCTCCATACTCCTCACTGAAAATTTCTTCAAATCCATAGATCATATATATATAATTTCTAACATACTATATTTGGAAGCTCAAGATCTGGTAATGAACATATATATATATATATATATATATATATATATATATATATATATATATTGTTTTGGTGTACATGAAACAATGTTTTTTCATAGCAAGTGATCAGAGTGGGTTGAGTCATTAATTATCCATGGTATCTGAGAACTCTGAAAGGAAGAGTAATACCAACAGATCTGAATGTTTGATTGATGGAATGGGATTTGTTTTAGTCTGAATTATTTTATGCCCTTTGTTAAAGTTGATAATTTTAGATCATTTTGGTAACTTAAAATTGCCCTGGTTGTCTTTTATTCATGGTGGATATTTGTTTACTCTCTTTTAATATTATATATTTATTTTGCTATGAAGGTATATCTATTTTGATAAATATGTTTTATCATTTATATATTACTCTACTGTAAAGGTTGATATTTTAGAGAAAACAATAAATGTATTCTTCACTTGGTTTTACCACTCAGGTCTTATACTGGACAGACAACTCCAAAGAATCTATGATTGGTAAAATTAGAGTCAGTGGAAATGTCACAACCAAGAACATCACAGGACTAAGAGCTAATACGATTTACTTTGCCTCTGTGAGAGCCTATAACACTGCAGGGACTGGACCCTCAAGTCTGCCAGTTAATGTCACCACCAAAAAGTCCCGTAAGTATTCACCATAAACCAGGTCATGCATAACATTAATTATGTTATGAGTAGTAATTTTTCTTATGCTCCGTGGCCATTCATTCTTCCTACCACAAGGTTCCATCTACTTGGTGACATGGTTTGTGCTTTTACAGATAATGTTGCCATTATCTGGGAAAAAATAAAGTAAAAGATATTTTTGGGTTTCCAAAAAGAAAGTAGTTTGATTATGTCTAAGGCTGAGAGAAGAGTCCTTAAGATTAGGGTCTTTATTGCCTCCTCCAAAATGAGCTAAAATACTGACCTCTTAGCTTTCAATAAAAATTGGTTACTCAGTTTTCAGAGTTTTAATCCTTTCACTTACAGTCAACTCCTCCTAGAGGAAGGGTTGTGTATGGTTGAATTTCCTACTCAGGTAAAAATCAAAGGTTATTATAAAGTATATAAATAGTATTGAAAAGACCCCCAAGATGCAGATTGTGTTAAGAAGAGAGGGTAATAGACATTTTAATTGTAACTACAGAGCTATGATTCTATTCAAATCTGATAAGTACCAATGTTTTGTCCTTTGTCCCAACTATTTTTTTCCATTTTTTATTAGGTATTTAGCTCATTTACATTTCCAATGCTATACCAAAAGTCCCCCATACACACCCACCCCCACTCCCATACCCACCCACTCCCCCTTTTTGGCCCTGGCGTTCCCCTGTACTGGGGCATATAAAGTTTGCGTGTCCAATGGGCCTCTCTTTCCAGTGATGGCCGACTAGGCCATCTTTTGATACATATGCAGCTAGAGTCAAGAGCTCCGGGGTACTGGTTAGTTCATAATGTTGTTCCACCTATAGGGTTGCAGATCCCTTTAGCTCCTTGGGTTCTTTCTCTAGCTCCTCCATTGGGAGCCCTGTGATCCATCCATTAGCTGACTGTGAGCATCCACTTCTGTGTTTGCTAGGCCCCGGCATAGTCTCACAAGAGACAGCTACATCTGGGTCCTTTCGATAAAATCTTGCTAGTATATGCAATGGTGTCAGCGTTTGGATGCTGATTATGGGGTGGATCCCTGGATATGGCAGTCTCTACATGGTCCATCCTTTCATCTCAGCTCCAAACTTTGTCTCTGTAACTCCTTCCATGGGTGTTTTGTTCCCAATTCTAAGGAGGGGCATAGTGTCCACACTTCAGTTACCAAAGTTGAGTCAGGATCAAGTTGACCATCTAAACAGTCCCATATCACCTAAAGAAATAGAAGCAGTTATTAATAGTCTCCCAGCCAAAAAAAGCCCAGGACCAGACAGGTTTAGTGCAGAGTTCTATCAGACCTTCAAAGAAGATCTAATTCCAGTTCTGCACAAACTATTTCACAAAATAGAAGTAGAAGGTACTCTACCCAACTCATTTTATGAAGCCACTATTACTTTGATACCTAAACCACAGAAAGACCCAACAAAGATAGAGAACTTCAGACCAATTTCTCTTATGAATATCGATGCAAAAATCCTCAATAAAATTCTTGCTAACCGAATCCAAGAACACATTAAAGCAATCATCCATCCTGACCAAGTAGGTTTTATTCCAGGAATGCAGGGATGGTTTAATATACGAAAATCCATCAATGTAATCCATTATATAAACAAACTCAAAGACAAAAACCACATGATCATCTCGTTAGATGCAGAAAAAGCATTTGACAAGATTCAACACCCATTCATGATAAAAGTTTTGGAAAGATCAGGAATTCAAGGCCCATACCTAAACATGATAAAAGCAATCTACAGCAAACCAGTAGCCAACATCAATGTAAATGGAGAGAAGCTGGAAGCAATCCCACTAAAATCAGGGACTAGACAAGGCTGCCCACTTTCTCCCTACCAACTTTTTTCTTATCAAAGCCTAAAGATTAGTATAATCCCCAAAGATGGTCTTGGACTGCCTAAACCTTTGTATTTGTATTCTTTTTAGCCACTCTGATTAAATCTCTTTTCAGAAATTTTTCTGTGTATGTGTGATTTTAAAAATATTTATTTTATTTTATATTTATGTTCATGAGTGTGTGTGTGTGTGTGTGCATATAAACCTGCAGAGGTCAGAAGCAGGGAACAGATACACGTGGAGTTGGAATTACAAGTGGTTATAAGCTTCACAAGTGGGTGTTGGAAGCCAAATCTATGTCCTCTAAAAGAGCAAATTTCAAATTAAGAACAATGATCTGAGATTTCTTGGAACTTAGAGGGTATCTGGGACAAGAAGATACCTAAGTTACACTTCCTTTATGCTTTAAGCCTGGACTGATTTTTACTAACTTTAAGCAAGTATAAGCAAGTAAGTTACTCAAAAGATAAAACAGGAAGACAGAAATTTTGTAATTTTATGATGCCCTTAGTTACTGTGCATTCTCCAGTATTTAAGTGAATTTTTTGAGTGCCTATTGTAGTACATGCAAAGTGGAATCTTCCCACCCTGTGTTACTCCATTTTCTAACTTGAGATGGAATGGATAGAAATAATTTTGAGGAAAAGATTAGACAAGCATACAGTTCTATTCCTCCTCCTGACTTACACTGCATTGACAGAATCAATGACATATTTGTGCTAATATATTATAATTATGATGGTGTGTAATGGCAACACTACCATAATCTCACTTTGCCATGCTTCCCACATGGTGATAATGTACCGAACCTCTGAAACTGTAAGCTAGTTCCAAACACATACTTTCCTTTATAAGATTTGCCTTGGTCATGATGTCTCTTTGCAGCTATGACTACCTAAGACATACTGGTCAGAGAAAAATGAGAATCAAAAAATTTTAGGTAGAAGGTTCACATGTCTTCAAATATTTATCTTTTGTATTCACTAAATGAAACCAATGAACAGAATCTTTGTAATTCCTAATTTTCTTCATAGAGATGAAGTTTCTGTCTTTCTTTCCTGTCTTCCTTCTTTCTTTCTTTCTTTCTTTCTTTCTTTCTTTCTTTCTTTCTTTCTTTCTTTCTTCCTTCCTTCCTTCCTTCCTTCCTTCCTTCCTTTTTTCTTTCTCTCTTTTCCTCTCTCTTTCTCTCTCTCTCTCTCTTTCTTTCTTTCTTTCTTTCTTTCTTTCTTTCTTTCTTTCTTTCTTTCATTCTTTCTCTCTTTTTCCTTCTTGCTTTCTTTCTTTCCTTTCATCTTTTCTTTCTTCCTCTCCATCTGCCTGTCTATCTGTCTTTCTTCCTTCCTTCTTTCTTTCCTTCCTTTCCTTCATTTAACTCCTTGGAGTCTTGGAGCTTACAAATTTCCATATCAAGAATTTCCATATCATGACACATCTCAACTGTAAAAGATGAGAACTATTTGAAAGTGAAACCTGCATGGCATAGATCTCATGTTTGAGATCTAACAAAGACTCCTCTTTAATGTTTTCCATATTTCATATTAAAAATTTAAAGATATTCAGTAGTAAATACCCCTACAGAGTCTGTAACAAATTCTCACTAACAGTGTATTAAAACAAGACAAATGTATTACATTGTTTTGGAGTTCAGGTGTCAGAGTGGGTTTCACCAACCAGAAGGTGAAGGGCTAGCAAACTAGGTAAGGGCTACCATACATATCTGAGGGAAACTTGCTTTTTATGCTTCTTGAGAAAAGTTACTCTCCCGGGCCTTACAGTTCCTTTCTCAGCCTTCTTCACAAATGTGCTGGGAGTTGGTTAGTATGGGTTGACTATGATCTTTCTCCTGAAGGCTTGTCCTTTGAACCCTTTTTACATGGGTTATTGTGCTACTGTGAGAGGTAGAAACTTTAGGAAGAGGACTCTTGACAAAGGAAGTAGGTCCCTAAGAAGGGTCCTTGAAGATGGATCATCCCTGGCCCTTCGCCAGGTGTTCTCTCTGCTTCTAGAACAGACATGAAATAAACATATCGCTTTTGCTGCACATTCTCAGCACCATGAGAGCCAAGGAACAATAAATCAAGCCCTTTAAAACTATGGACTAAAATGAATTTTTCTTCCACTGAGTTGTTTTTTAAGCATTTAGTCATAGCATTTACAAGCTAAATAATCAAAGAGTTTTCAGCTTACACTCCATTGGTATCATTTCTATAAATTGATGCCCTTGCTTCTTCACATTCCTTTGAATACCTGTAAGGTTATGTTGAGCACCCTGTAATTTTCCACAATAGTTTCCATAGTGCAGTGCTGTGGACTCATTCCCTACCACAATGCTTCTTTTCCATATATAGTAGTGTTTCCATTGAATACAAAGAATGAGACTGTAGATGGTGAACACATTTGGAAATCTTAATCTACACACTAAGAGAACATTGACCACTGTAGTGTTCAAAGACCTGTGAGTTCTTCTCTTTTTCACTTAAAATTTCTACAATGATAGTAGAATTTGCATTTCTATATGATAGAAAATATTTGTCCTGTTAGCAGTTAGACTATGAGCCTGTGAGACTGTGAGCCTGAAATCTCCTCACCTTGACCACCATTCTAATTTTTCATTTTCTTCTCTACAATGTTGTCTCTCCTTATATAGAGACACATTCCTTTTCAAGTAGAACTCAACTGAGTTTTTTTTTTCTCAAAACATAATTATACCTATCTTCGTGTCCTGAGTGTTTATTATTTATAATTGGTTTAGTATGTGTTATATGGATCTTAAATACTCCCAGATTTCCTTTCACAATGTTAACTGAGCCTTAAAGGATTTTGGTATCTTTTTCTTTGATGTATACATACATATATACACACACACATAACAAACACACATACACACACATACAGACATACACACACTAAATATATTCAACCTGCTCACGCTGTATATTAATGTTAATTATAGGTAGTTATATGATTTAGGGCAAACCATTTGTTATTGGATGACTAATTTCAGGTGGGACTCTTTCCTGTGGAAAACCATTTTCTTACTCTAAGCACTTGTTTTTTGGTTTTTGGTTTTTGGTTTTTGGTGTGTGTGTGTGTGTGTGTGTGTGTGTGTGTGTGTGTGTGTGTGTGTGTGTTTTGAGACAGGGTTTCTCTGTATAGCCCTGGCTGTCTTGGAACTCACTTTGTAGACTAGGCTGGCCTCGAACTCAGAAATCTGCCTGCCTCTGCCTCTGCCTCCAGAGTGCTAGGATTAAAGGCATGCGCCACCACGCCCTGCTACTCTAAGCATTTCTTTGTTTCCTGTAGTTCATTGTCTAGGTCTAAGTCTCCACTTTTCCCCTTTTATTAGCATGTCCTTCAGTTTTAATTATTGTTCATGTCTTCTTTGAGTAGCTATGGTGATTAGACTTTGTGTGTGTAGTATCTCATATTTCAGGAGACATTATTTTACAGCAAGCTTCCTGTTCATTTGTCTCTTACTTTCTTTTCTCCCCTCTTCTTTAATGATTACTGAGCCTTTTGTGTGAGGGTTATCTTGGTACTAGAAACCTAACCAATTCCTAGGGCTAATAAGTAATGGATTTTGGAGGAGAACCTACAACCACCAGCTTACCAGGCTATCATAATTCTAGACTACATTCTAAATATTAATCTGATGACCACTGTTAAGAGTAGGTCTCAACCATTTTCAAAGAAAGTTCCTTTTCCAAAAGATGGAGACCACTACAAAAACCCACATCTGACCAAATAGTAGAGTACAAGTGACATTATGGTACACACACCAAAATGATAAGTCTACCACTAATTTTTTTTTCATTGTTCTGTCTTTAAGTAGACTCTCAGTGTTCCTGCCATTTGTAATATCAGAAAAAAGCCCTCTTTACAACTCTAACTTCTACCTTTAACATATTTATATCTGATAAGGCATCATATAATTTTGGGCTGCTGTGAAACTGAGGCAAAAGTAAGAAAGAAACTCTAGTGTGAGAGAAGTGAAGACACGTATACTAACTCATCTATACTTTCATTTTGATTTTCCTGAATATGTTGATTTGTGTGTATGTTTCAAGAAATGGAGGACTACATGTATTGTGAGTGTTTGTACACATCTGTGTGCTTTTCTATGGAAGCCAGAGGACAATCCCAGGAGTACATCCAACTACTTTGAGATAGACAATCATGGATCACCAGCAAGCCCAATGGGTTCTTCTGTTCGTGTGTTCCTGGGTATGGACTTTAAGTATGCACCACCATACCAGGCATTTAAAAATCCTGAGCATTTAACTCATTCTTGTGAAAAACCACTTAACTAGCTGAGCTATTGTACAAGTTTAGGTCTTATCATTTGATAATTATGAATGTATACATATATGTAACTGAAAGTAGAGCTGAAGATTATGCCCAGTTCTGGAGTTTGTTGGAAAAAAAGAAGAAAATAACCTACCTAAGGGCAACCAAATGGCTAAAATACAGTGAAGGTGCATTGAATGGCGATATGTATTACATCACTTTTGCCATATTTACTTTGATTTTTTTTACTTATTTTAAAAGAAATAAAAGTACTGCTAGTCTTCACTTTCTTCTTATGACTTTTTTTTAAAAAGAGATATGTTGATCAGGGGTCACAGAAGTGTTAGAGGTGAAATGGCTTTAATGAAACACTGAAGGCAGCCCTGATTCTAAGTGGTACCCTTGGATTTAACTTTGATTTTCCATGTCCTTGAGATGACATCAAGATTACCTCTGAATACTGGTAGTAGAAAGAAAAAAAAAACTCATCCATCACACATTGAATCTGTCACCATCTAGATTTTCAATTTGGTACTTGCTTTTTCATTGTAAAATCAGAAAAAAATTAAAAAATGAGAACTTACATTTACCAAAAACTGTTTCTCATGATTGGCTATCATGACAGGCAAAGCTGTGGAGAAGACAGACCTTTATTACTTTTATTCAATATAAAAATTCTGTCATCTATACAATGAATAGTGCTGTCAAGAGTCACATATAGTCTCAAGTACTGAGGTATGTTTGGTTCAGATAATTTCTCTCTTACTCGCTAAACATTCTAGCATAAGGGAAAGACAAATCATATTACTATAAGGTACAAGCAATACCGTGCAGAAATAAGAGGTATAGATACACAGAAGAAAGAGTACGGAGAAGGATGCATATTTTGATAAGCACGATTGAGAGTTAGGGGACAAAAGAGCTCTATGTATATATGTACATAACTATACATATGTGTGCATATATATAGCTTCATAAATCCATTTCTGTTGTTTCCCATTTATGATAATAACAATGGTGATGATCATAGTGTAGTAGCTGTTTTCAAATAATATATGTGATGCATTTGTATGTATCATACCTTAGCAAAAATAATGTGTGTCCATAATATCCAAAAGTCAGAGCAAATAAATGGTTATCCTCGCAGATATTACTTAGATGGCACTTATATTTACAATGAAAAGAAGAAAATATTTACAGCACTTCAAGTGGGAAAGAAAGCATAAACAAAACATGTGCCTGTTGTAGAAAGTCATACTCAGACACTACAACAGAAACTGTTTGCAAATTTGGGCTCAATTTGGACATGGACATTGGCTGACTAGCACTCTGTACTGGATTCTTTCTTGTTGTAAATATGCAATCAATCCATATTTAGACATAAAGGAAGCATTAAGCTTTTATTTCATCTTGCACTTATGTTCTTTCTCTCTTGCCCAAATGTCAACCCCATGCTGTTACTTAGAAGTGTAACGCAAGAAGTTGTTTTTGAATTGGGTTCACAGTGTGAACTACAGCTGAATATAAATGCCATCTACAGAAAAATTGATTACAGAGAAACCATTAGAGCTGTGAAGGGCTGGTTTAATGCCGCTCTGTCACTTGATTAATAGAACATGATTTTGGTCTTTGGAAATTGGCTGCAAAAAATGTTAAAAAGTAGAAAAAGTGTTTGTTGAGTTTACTATTTGTGAATGTTATACAAGCAACATAATACTTTTTGTAAGATACATGTGACAAGCGCTTTGGTTTTCTTAAGGTATCGGAATTTTAATTTCATTCAAGAAATTATGCTGTATGCTTTAAGCCTCCATAACAAACCTGGACTGTTAATAGTGCAAATAATACCATGATATTCTTCAAAATAGCTTTCAGAAGTTTTGGATTGTTTTTTAATCTAATGATAAACGGGTGAGATTGACATACTTGTTTCCAAACTAACACCAAATAAAGACAAACAAAGTCTATAGGTCATAATAACTTCTCAGGAAATTAGCTGAAACCCTAGCTTGTATCTTCCTATCAGAATTACATAGTAAATTCAAGAGCAGTGTCACAAAGGGAGCATCTTCAAATTATGCTAATTATATTTAAGAAATGAGTCATTTGTAAATGTTAAAATCATATTATCTGTGTCAAATCCCTTTGAACACAACTGAAAACAGATTATGTCATAACCAGGCAGTGGAGACCCACTATACCTAAGAGAGACTCTTAATGGCCATTGAGGCTTCATTACAAACCTCTGACAAAGCAAAGACTTCCTACTGTATTTCATATGAACCAAGAATTTTATAAACTAGGAATTATGACTCTCATTTCAACTCTCATTTCAAAGGTAATATAGCTAGGGCTCTTGGGTACAACTTTGGAACTTTGACCTCAAAATCAGAGTTTTCCTATCCTCCAGACACAAAGAAAATCCAAACATTTCAAGTAATCCATATAATTGGTCATACATAGTAGCAGCACTTCTCATAGTGTGCCCATGGGATGTTTTGCAATCTGCTTTGAAGAAACAAATGCATACATATCAAGGACAAGGTTATTGCTAAAGTCACAACTATGCCTTTCAAGGTTGCAAAATTCAGCTCCCTGAATCTTTGCCTGTTGCATCCATAGTAGACTCAGTATTGTAAGAAATCCTATTATGCTAAAGCATTTGAACAAAATGCTTTTTTTTAAAAAAAAGCCACAGCAGTAAATAAATATTTGCAGAGAATAAGACAAAGCAAAAGGGCAACAACAAAAACCTACCAGTGACATTGAAGGGCTGAATTTACATGTGCTCCATGTTAATTACATGATGTTGTTGTTAGTTTTGATATACTGTAGTGAAGAAATGTGTCCAAAGAGCACACTAGAAGATATTGAATCTCTGATAGCTTGTGACAATTTTTATCTTAGCTCTTTTATATCTGAAAAATGACTATAAAATTTACTTGGAAATAAATGAAGAGAAGATGGCTTGTAACAGTACTCTTGGCATGGAGTCTGTCATAAATAAAAACACCACTTGGCATTCAACCCAGACATTTTATGCTTTTATTTTTAATTTGGTTTATATTTCCAAGAAACTGTCCATGGTATAGCCAGTCATATTGGTCAGTATAAATACACATGAATGACTTAGGACCGGCCGTTGTAATTTGGCCTTGATCATAGAATGGTATGATAAATGTATAGTTCCCATTTTGTAACCTGTGTGCCATGCACATATTAAATATTGCAAAGGTAATAAGGCATTGAGCAGTTTTACGTTTAGACTGCATGATGCTTTTTCATACAAATCTAACTTGTCAGCTTTTTAATGTTTGAGCCATGCACTGTTGAAGTGTTAAGTGTTGAAGATACATGCTAAGTGTTGAAGATACAGAGTAGAAAAAGGCACATCCCCTCAGACATTTACAAAATCATGTGAAAAAAAAACCTGCTATCTTTCAGTAAGACCAAACTATAGTAAATAATAATTGGACCCATGAAACTATTTGGTCATCATTTCTCTGGCTATAACATGCCAAATTTGGTAGCAGAGCTAGATGATCAGGAGCAGGTTTGGGAGGCCATTAGCAATGCTCCTAGTTCAGTATGTTGAGCATATTCTAGTGATACATAAGACATTAAATAGCAATTGATTCCATGTGCTCAAAGAAGTTGTAGTTGTTTCCATCATTGTTCTAATGAGTTAAATGCTAGATTCTTTATACACCACACATTCAGAAAAGGAACAACTTGCTGGGCAGTTTGATCTCTGTCTCGGCTTTCCAGTTGAACCATTTTTAAATCTCTCCTTAGTTTTTCTCAGTCTTGAAATAAGCATGTCATCCCTTTGAATAGCAGCATGTTGTCATGGTGAAACCATTGGACACTGGACAAGAACTAATAGTCCTACAATCTGTTCTGACTCAACTACTTGTTCGTGGTATACTTTGGGACAAGTGACTTTTTACTCTATAAGTCACATTACAGGTATCATATGTAAATAATTAAAAATTGAACTGCATCTAGTATTTTAGAATGATAATTCTACATCCTCCTTTCCATATGTGATACTCCTCTACTCGAACACAACATTAATTTCAAAGGACCGGGTTCAGAATAAGTGTTATTTGGAGTGATCAATGTATTTGCGAAGATTTTTCTCTGTTTTCTGTTCTCAGAGCATTATTAATAGTATAAAGAATAGTTTTTTCAGTGCACAGCCACCTTTGCTTGAACTATCATAAATATGTATCCAAATTAAGGCCTGTAGTCATATGATTGACAACCACCAGATTTTTTTTAAGAATTTTTATCCTGGGCTATCCTATATAGAAGAATGTTCAAGCTTTTTGTACTGTTCACAGTTGTGATTTCAGTCACACACATTGAATGACAAGTAGTCTATATGGGCAACTGGCCAAGGAACATGGCCATGCAATAAGAGGCCCAGAAGGAATGTGTTCACTTGGTGACTCTCCTTCTCTTGAGGCTCTGCAGCATTCCGGCAGGGATCTAAAAATTATCCTATAAATATGCATTTCATATTTCATGTGTGTTATTTTGCTTAAAGTATCTTAAATTGATTTTGTTAACTTCACTGAAAAACAGTAATATAGCATTATGGATTTGATGAGCATTCACAATGAACTGTATATAAAAAGCATGAACACAATATTTATGTGACTATGCATCTATATAGAATGCTTCAAACTTTAGTTAGCATTAATAGCCAATTTCAAAATTATATAACCCAATCCTCCATCTTTTTCTATATTGTAAAGTAAGCAAACTTAATATCAATGATTAATATATTAATACTGGACAGTCAGCAAACTATTATTAATTCATAAGTCTGTCACAAAGACCTTCCCAAATAATCAAAATTTGAATAAATTTGCTTGCTATGATTAGAATCAGTATGATATTTAAAATAACAATAAACCATTTCATTCCTTTTACGCTAATGATGGGATTTTTACTTTTCTTGTCATGAGGCTGCATTATACTGTTAACTAATTAATATTCATTTGGATCTTTATTGTATTTTAAAGCTCCTAGCCAACCACCAGCAAACATTGCCTGGAAGCTGTCAAATTCTAAATTATGCTTGAACTGGGAGCATGTAAAAACCATGGAAAATGAGTCTGAAGTGCTGGGCTACAAGGTAAGTATTTACTTTTTTATTTAATCTAATATGTTATTAAAGATTCAGCAATGTCATAATCAAGAAGAAATGAAATTTGTACCTATGTATCTATTAGAATTAAAATACTTTTCAATCTACTCTTGCTTCTCTTTTTAAATTTTATTTTATTAGATTTTTTATTTATTTACATTTCAAATGTTTTTCCCCTTCCCAGTTAAATCCTCTATTGCCACCTCTTTCTCCCTGCTTCTGTGAGAGTATTGCCTCCCTCACCTGCCATTCCCACCTCAGTGCCCTAGCATTTCCCTAGTTGGAGGTGGTCATCGAACCTCCAGAGGACCAAGGAGCTCCCCTCATGTTAATGTCAGATATGGTAATCCTCTGCTACATATGCATCTGGAGTCATGGGCACCTGGAGCCCTCCATGTGTACTCATTGGTTGCTGGTTTAGTCCTTGGCAGCTTGATGTTGATGTTCTTCCTATGAGTTTGCAAACCCCTTCAGTTCCTTCAGTCCTTCCCCTAACTCCTCCACTGGGGACTTATGCTTATTCTGATGGTTGGCTGTGTGCATCCATATCTGTATTGGTCAGGCTCTGGCCCAGCCTCTCAGGGGACAGCTACCCTATGCTCCTGTCAGCAAAATCTTCTTGGAATCAGCAATAGTGTCTGGGGTTAATGTCTATAGATGGGATAGATTCCCTAGGCAAGGCAGACACTGGATGGCCAGTTTCTGTTCCACTGTTCGTCCCTGCATTTCCTTTTGACAGGAGGAATCCTGGATTACTCTTTTTGAGATGGGTGGGTGGTCCCATACCTTAATTGGGGGTAGTTCCTATCCACTGGATATGGTCTCTGCATGTTCTCTTTCCCCTTTGTTGGGTATTTCTGCGAATGCCATAACTGTTGAGTCCTGGAAACCTCTTGGGTCCCTGTCATCTGGAACTTTCTAGTGGCTACCAAGTTCTCCATTCACCACTGCTACACACCTCCATTCAATTTCCTGATCCACTGAACTTTTCCTTTTTCTCCTCCCACACTTGATCCTGCTCCCTTTTCCCTTCCCTCCTCTCTCCCTCCCAGACCTCTCCCTCTAGATACCTCCCATGATTATTTTTCCCCCTTCTGAGTAGGACTGAATCATCCATATTTTGGTCTTCCTTCTTCTTGGGTTTCATATGATTTGTGAGTTGTATTGTGAGCATTCTGAGCCTTTTTGTTTGTTTGTTTGTTTGTTTGTTAATATCCACTTATCAGTGAGTATACACCATGTGTGTTCTTTTATGACTGGGTTACCTCACTCAGCATGGTATTTTCTAGTTCCGTCCACTTGCCTGTGAATTTCATGAAGCCGTTGTTTTTAATAGCTGAGTAGTACTCCATTGTGTAAATGTACCACATTTTTCTGTATCCACAGTTGAAGGACATTTGAGTCCTTTCCATCTCCTGGCTACAATAAATAAGGCTGTTATGAATATAGTGGAGCATATGTCCTTGTTGTATGTTGGAGCATATTTTGGTTATATACCCAGGAATGGTGTAGCTGAGTCCTCAGGTAGTAGTAGTATGTCCAATTTCCTGAGGAAACATCAGACTCCTTTCCAGAGTGGTTGTACCAGCTTTCAATCCCACTAGCAATGGAGGACTGTTGCTCTTTCTCTACATCCTTCCCAGTATCTGCTGTCATCTGAGTTTTCGATAAACATTGTATGTTCTAGTTTCAGTAACGGATATGGAGTAACATGGTATGGAGAATAAAAAATCTAAGTCCTACAGTATGAAATCATTTTTCTCCACATGATTGCTTTTGCTATCAAGAAATTACAGGTTTTTATTGTAGATGCAATTCATGATTGATGTTAAGGAGTAAGTTTAAATGGAGTATAAAAAAATTAGGACACAGTAGATATGGGCTTTTAACAGCACAAAAGGAATCTCACAAGAATATTATTAAGTATTAAGAGCATCTCTGAGTGCCCAGGGTAAGTGATCCCCATTAGTGTTAATGTAAATTAACTCTGGGCAGACATACATATTCAGACATTTGTAATGGATCCAAACTGAAAGTGTGTTTTCATAGTAATCCCTATAACTAATGTACTCAAACTCCATACCTGAGACATGGATCCCAAAGAAATATTATTTCCCAATAATAAATGTAATGATAAGCCAACCTGAATGTTTGCATGTAAGGAGTACAATGTTGATAATGGTTCTTTTAACATAAGTGAGAGCATTGATTTAAACTTGTTCCTTGTCCCTCATCATAACAGCATCTGAACCCTCAGTACCCACCAAACCCATCTGAACTTGACTCTCCCTTTCGTACAGATCCTCTATCGGCAGAACCGACAGAGTAAAACTCATATTTTGGAAACAAATAATACATCTGCTGAACTCCTGGTTCCATTTGAAGAAGACTATTTGATTGAAATCAGAACAGTCAGTGATGGTGGAGATGGAAGCAGCAGTGAGGAAATCAGAATTCCAAAAATGTCAAGTGAGTTGAGTTGCTGCTTTGTCTGATCTGGGCACCTGCAGCACAAATGTTCCCAGGGACTTTCAGGTTGTTAAGTAAATGTTTTGTGACAAAGCAAAAGGTCTGTGCTTCCATTTTCAATTGTGAGCCAAAAGTGACAAGCCAGTTTTTCTCATAACAATGGGTAGGCGTTTTTACAATTTTCTTTTTTTTTTATTATGTATTTTCCTCAATTACATTTCAAATGCTATCCCAAAAGTCCCCCACACCCTCCCCCCTCCCACTCCCCTACCCACCCATTCCCATTTTTTGGCCCTGGCGTTCCCCTGTACTGGGGCATATAAAGTTTGCCTGACCAATGGGCCTCTCTTTCCATTGATGGCTGACTAGGCCATCTTTTGATACATATGCAGCTAGAGTCAAGAGCTCTGGGGTACTGGTTAGTTCATAATGTTGTTCCACCGATAGGGTTGCAGATCTCTTTAGCTCCTTGGATAATTTTCTTATTTGAAAACAAAATAATAAATAAATAAATAAATAAATAAATAAATAAATAAATAAGGTAGAAGGAAATGAAGTTAAGAAAGAGAAAGTTAAGAATAAAATCAAAGAAAATTAATGAAAAGAAAAAGGGAAATAATTTCATGATTCACTATTTTTGCACAAAATGTAGGATTTTTTTTCTTTCAAATGGTCAAAGGTCTCAAAGAAGAAACAGTGAAATTGAAGCATCTATCCCTATGTGGTTCTTTCTATGTCCGTGGCAAACATCAACAATCGGTCATAGCATTTATACTAAGCTGAAGGCTTCTCAATCATGGTGAAAGGAGGCCAGTTCCACAGTTATCAAGTAATACTAACTACTAGTTTTGCATTTAAAGCATCAAGTTCACATCTTCATGAAACTTCTAAGTAGAAGTCATTGGTCACCAAATGTTGGCCAGTTCTAATATAATTTCAAGTAGTCCTCACCAATTTGGGCACTTTTACTATTCATTTTTACATTTGAGGTGGCATCTTATAATAGGAGGAGATGTGTCTTAAATTTACATTTAATATAGTAAAATATTATTATTAAAAAACAAACATGACAGCGTAATTTCTGTCTCATGAAATTAATACAGTAGGCAGTTTTACGTCCTGTGAGGTAATTCTTTGATTTTTGTATTTTCCAGGTTTGAGTTCCACAGGAGTTCAGATCTCGAAGCCCAGCACCCAGTCCCTGTCAATGGTTGGGGTTTTTTACTGTTTTGCTATTCACCCACTTTCGAGATGAACCAATCCATGGATCTTTGGGAATTTTCTGAGAGCAAACCATTCTGTAAATCCATTCTCCAGCCTCTATCACAAGACATATTCTTAATACAGACTTGTTTGGAAAGAAGAAAATGTATATTACTAAGCTCTTGTAAATATCTGTGGTACATTAATAAAACAGTTTTAAACACTTTGAAACACTTTGAATTTTAATGTTCACACATCATTACACATTTGAGGGTGCCAAATTAATCGGAGGACATAAAACTGCTGTGTCTTTCAGGTGACTTATAAGAAGAATATAAATAACCACCTCAATAACGATTATAGATATGAGACAGGTGTAAATTCATGTCCATTTTATGTGCTCCAGGTAATATACTTCACTATTTACAGTCCTTAGCACCATTTGAAAGAAAATACAATGGCTTGTTTATAGTTGTATATATCTCCCAGAGATCATATTTTCCAAATCCTGGTGCTGCAGTTTCTGAATCCAGTTAGAAAAAATGGTTAGACTTGACAAAATGTTGGTATGCACAGTGATCTTTCTTCTTGGGTTTTATAAGAAAAGAGCAAATACAGAAGTTTTAGGCAAGGAAACAGAAATGAAGAGAAACCAGGACTCATTGAAAATAACAAGTTTTCCCCTAAATTTACATCTAGTGAACAAATCCCTGGGACATCTTATAAACTGATTATACTCTACATGGCCTTACTTTTACATAGTAATAAAAATCTGGAAACAGATTTATTTGATAAGATTCCCTACATTTTATTCACAGTGATCTTCTCTCTCTTTTTTTTTAAATCAAACTTTTCTTTGATCATTACTATAATCGTGATTGAAAACTCCTAGTGTGATGAATCTGGTTTTAGTGAGATTCTGTGCGCTAACTCTGCTCTAGGGATAATCAATCCCAGTAACAGCCCCAGCCCTGCATGGTCCCGAAGCACAGTCTGCAGAGAAGAGTAAGGCGAGTGCCAGTGTTCTGACCCTTCTGTTTTGCCCACTACAATGACGGATTTCCTGCTGCTGTTGACTTGCTCCACTGATTTTCTTTCTGGAAGACTGGATTTCACTTTTTCACATGGTTTAAGGTTTTATTTAAAAACAACACAACAACTTGAAATTTTCTTATAGTCCACAAGTCATGAACTCTTCATAAGTTGAATATGCATACATATATATATGTTCTTTTATTGAGATTTTCATACATGTATATCAAGTGCCTTGGTCAAATTGATCCTAATTCCCTCCTCTCTGATTCTTTCCTCTATACATCACCACCAATTTTCTTCCCCACTTCTTAGTTCCTGCTCTCTTCTTCTTTAAGCCCCTTGAGGTCCTTTAATGCTACTCATTTGTGCATGGGTATGTGAAAATCTGTTGAGGAATGGATAGCCAATCCGGGTCCAACTTCTGAAAACTTATTTTTACTTCACAGCAGCATCAGTTGCTAATAAATAGCCTTATAGTTAGGGGTGAAAATCAAGAACTCCTCTTCCATTCATGCTGGGAATTTTTCTGGCTTCATCGTGTTCAGATTTTGTACTTGCCGTCAAAGCCTGTTACTGAGTTCTTGTGTGATGGTTCTGTCATGTTTGCAAATAGTTTTTCATTTTTTTTTTTTGATATTTACTTATTTTTTTACTCTCAATATTTTATCCTCATATTTAATATGTCAACCGTTTTACTGTTCCACATCTCATACCTCCTCCCCATCCCTCTGAGTCCTGGTGGATGTCCCACTGTCCACCTCACCTGACCTTTAAACTCCCAGGGGCCTCAAGTCTCTTGAGGGTTAGGTACAGCATCTCTGAATGAACACAGACCTGGAAATCCTCTACTGTATGTGTGTTGGGAACCTCATATCAGCTGGTGTATTCTGTCTTTTTTGATGATCTAGTGTTTGAGAGATCTCAGTGGTCCAGTGACACATTTCTTGCAACAAGGCCACACTTCCTAATAGACTTCCTAATTAAGACTGCTGGTCCTCCTACAGGGTTGTCCTCCTTCTCGGCTTCTTTCAGTCTTTCTCTAATTCAACAACAGGGTTCAGCTGCTTTTGCCCATTGGTTGGATGCAACTATCTGCCTCTGACTATTTCAGCTGCTTGTTGGGTCTTTCGGAGTGCAGTCATGCTAGGTCCCTTTTTTGAGAGCATTCCATAGCCTCAGTAGTAGTGTCAGGGCTTAGGACCTCCCCGCAAGCTGGATCCCACTTTGGTCTTGTGGCTGGACCTTTTTTCCTCATGCTTTGCTCCATTTCCATCCTTGTAATTCTTTCAGAGAGGAACAATTAGGGGTCAGAGTTGTGACTGTGGGATGATCCCCCTCTCCCTTATTAGATGCCCTGTCTTCCTGCTGGAAGTGGGCTCTATAATTTCCCACTTCCTACTGTAGAGCATTTCATCTAAGTTCCCTTCCTTTGAGTCCTAAGAGTCTTTCACCTCCCAGGTCTGGTGCATTCTGGATGATTCCCCCAACCTCCCCTCTCCTGAAATTGCCTGTTTTCATTCTTTCTGCTGGCCCTAAGGGCTTCAGTCCTTTTCCCTCAGCCAATACCAGATCAGGTTCCCCTATTCCCCTAACTCCTTCCTTGACCTCTGTGCATTTTCCCTCCCAGGTTCCTCCCTCCCTTCCCACTGTGATTGATTTCTACTCCCTCCTAAGTGGGACTGAGGCATCCTCACTGTAGGGTTCTGTGGATTGTATCTTGGGTATTCTGTACTTTTTTTTTCTTTCTAACATCCACTTATTAGTGATTACATACCATACATGTCCTTTTGTGTCTGAGTTAACTCCTTCCCTGCCCACACAATTTTGTAGCATTTTTTATATTCTTTTATATATTTAGTCTAATTTGTGTTATTTATGTGATTTAGGGTTTCATTGCTGTGAAGAGAAACCATGACCAAAGGAACATGTAAAAAAGAAATTCTATTTAATTTGGACTGGCTTACTTACATTTTCAGAATTTCAGTTTATTATCATCATGGCAAGAAGCACGACATCATGCTGGCAGAGGTGGTACTGAGGAGGAGTTCAGATGGCTACCCCTTGAACTGAAGGCATCTAGAAGGAGACTGTCTTCTTTGAGCAGCTGGGAGCAAACTGTGATTCCACACTGTGTTAAGATTGAACATAAGGAAACTTCAAAGTCCACTCCCACAGTGACACATTTCCTCCAACAAGGCCACACTTCCTAGTAGTACCACACCCTGTGGCCTAAGCATTCAAACACATCAGTTTATGGGAGTCAAACCTATTCAAACCACCAAACTGTATTTTTAGATATGTGTTTCAATTTTCAGAGTATAGTTTTCAGTTCATCGGAAGTAACATGTCTTTTGGCTCAATTCAAATCTCTACTCAAGAGAAAGATGAGACACTTTTTAATTTCATTCTGCTAATATCAAGATTATTGTTTATGATTCAGAGAGATGGTTCAGCAAGTGGAGGCCATTGTTGCCAACCTGACATAATCCCCAGGATCCACCTGTTTAGGTTCCCCATAGTTTCTACTTTTACTTTCATACATGTTCTGTATTACATACCTGAAAAAACTAGACAAAATAAATATATACAATAAAATATTCAATGATTATAGAGCATAATAAATGTGAAATAGTTTTTGTCCATTGGTTACAGATGGCAAAAAATTATTCTAAATCGAATATTCAATGACATTAATTGCCTTTCATTCTGTGTCCAACCTGCTATGAAAAACATCAAATCTTTGTTCATTTAAGAATATTTTAATATTTGTTTTGTTTTAGTTAGCATACAATATAATGAGTTTCATTATGATATTTTATACACACACACACACATGTACATGGGCACATGCACGTACTCAGACATGAATGCACATGTGCACACACAATATAATCTCAGCATACGAAAAATGTGATGCTTACCTTTTCAATCAATTATTATGCAAGAAATAAAAATAGCTTGAAGAAAAAATAAATTGTCCACCGACTTGATATGAAGAGGCACTAAGGTAAAGAAACCAATGTATACAGGATGAGTACATTTCAAGGAGATATTCGCTTTGATGCTTGCCCTCATCTGATGATCTGGAAGGGTTTCCAGTAGAGCCTTCATTAACTGAGGTAACTATTTTTGTAAACTGCCATGAACATGGTAATTCATTTTCATATTTCTTATAGGAGATGGCTAAGATGACACAATGGCAGGAAAAAGTCAGAAAAGGAACAAGGAGGAAGGCACATGAGATGTGATAAAGGAAAAAGGCATCTAATGCTAAGAGATTCCTAGATAATGGCAACATCAGACTCATCTACATTTTGCTGCTCATTCCATGATCCTTCCAGCCCAGTTCCCTTTTCTGTATGGGAGAGATGGGTTTATAAGAAAGCAGGCCATTTCCATTTAAAACAGACATATCCACCTAGTGAAAATTAATCTGCAAATGCACATGGAATTGAAATGCAGTTACTTACCTACTTATTACTACCAATGTGCAGTACAAGGTGTTGTAGTTGTTTATTTGTTTAGATTTGCTTTTTAGTCAAGTATGAATTTGAACTTCCAGGGTTTAATGCATTCTAGAAAACAGTGTACCAGATCTGCTATATCTCCTCCCACATCAGAATATTTTGTGACCATATAGAAGTACACTTATGAAAACACTATGTGCATATTTAAAGACTTTTATGGGTTTTGACCTAGAATTCTGGGGTTTAGCAATTATCTTTCTGCTGAACTACATAAGGATCTTTAGAGAAATAAAGAATAACGTATTTATCTGTCTATGGTGAAGTGACCAAGTAAGTCAATTCTGAAAGCCAGCAGAACCCATGTTATGAACTCCAATTTGATTTCTAGCTTAATAGCAGAATAATAACTCCCCATCACAGTGATGGTAGTGGAACAAACTAATTTGATACCACTCAGTCTTAACCTCTCCTCAGGGCTTCAGTGGGTAGAATGAGGCACACCTATATCCACTTACACTAGGATTCTACTTTATAAGCTCCATTACTCTAAGTAGTAACCACAAGGACACAAAACACAGACACATGCCAATCAATTTTTAACCAGATCAAATGCTCAGGAACCAAAAGATCCAGTCAGATTGACTCATCTAAGTGAGTCAAAAAGCTATCCTCTTTCTATCATTGGTTAATTTTATTAAAATCTTATCTATTTCTATAAGGAAATTACTAAATTTTTATTTCAGCCCATATAGAAAATGAAATGTTTCCCCACAAGACCTTGAAGCACCAACAAGCTAGAAAAATTTAAGGTACACAAGGTGATAGTTTCTGCCATAAAGCACTCTTTCATAGTCCTGTACAACCCAAGATTTCTTGGTTTGTGCTCACAAATGTTCCTGTATCAGCATCGAATGCATTGAGGTTATATAACTCACATAACTCCTGTAACTGTGATAAAAGGTACCCTGTACTAAAACCTAAAGTAAAAAGTTGTTAGTTTAGTTAACTTTACATAATAAATTATTTGTAAATTATTAACCTAGAATTATATAGAGATGTTACCACCCTTCATCACCAGAGGCCTGCCATTTTTGTTCATCAGGCCAACCAGGGTCATAAAAATTTTCTTTTCAGTAATAAATTAGTTTCTCCTATTGTTTTTTGTGGCAAATAGGCTTCCTGATTCAGTTAATCTTAGAACATCCCCAGTTTTTGCTCATTTGTTTGTTTTTGTTGTTGTTTATTGATCTGAGAATGAAGCCCAGGGCCTTGAACTTAGAAGGCTAGTGTTCTCCCTTGGAGGAAATCTCCATTGTTCCGAATATCTTTACCCTTAATAGAACTTGGTGTGATACCAGAAGATAACAGGTGATTCAAATTTAAATGTCCTTATTGGAGAGGTTTATCCAGTCAATTGTTCAGACAATTTGTTGCTCCTTAATTTGCTTTAGAAAGAGAAGTACTTTTCTATGTCTGAGAGTTAGAAAGCTAATCTTAGCTCCAGATTTTTGAAGACAAACAGATATTCAAAGAACAAATAAGACAAACCAAATTCTGGGAATATTGAAGTATCTCAGAAAATAGTAGCAATGTCAATTTACTATTTTGCAAAGCATATATTTTAAAATTGACTTAGATATGCCTTTGAGGATGTCTATTGTGTTTAGTGTAAAGCTTTGATAGGAAGAAATCTGAAAACTCTTTGAGTGAGAGTTATAAGCATACTGCTGCTCAAGCGATGCAGAAAAGAAACTCTGATGTCAAAGTGCTCTGCTCCCGACTCCCATCAAAGAGGTGTGTTGGTCGGAAATATATGAGGGTTTGATATGTTATTCCTGGAACTAAATGCTGTGCCGGGTAGGGTCCTGTTCTCAGTCAGTGATAATTAATATTTATAAGTCACGTTGAAGTTGAGGAGCTCGACATAAATTCTAATAATTTTCATTATGTTTATATTTTCCAGAAGTAGGTTGGCTTTTTGCAGCGGCACTTTGGATGCACATGCATTAGTGTCTGAGGCCAGGGGACTATGCCTGAAAGAAAACAGTAATTGGGAGTTTTGAAAGGTAATAATTTGGATAAACTGAAATTTGAGATGAATTCTTAATAGCCTGCACAGACTAAGTAAGTTTAATTCAAACCTGAAGTGATCTCTGTGTATTTATGATTTAGTTTTCAGCTCATAAAGTAAATGTCACAGCAACAAAATTTTCTCCTTAAATGATTGGTGTATATGCTCATATCAAGTTTCAAGTATCCTTAAGCTTTTTAGATAGTTACAATAATTACATTAGGCAACTTTTATTACCTTAAGTGCAGTAGTTATAAGATCTACCATAGCAAATTGTAGGCATTTAATTTGAGTCTGTTTGTTGATAGGAAAGCGTAATTGAATATCAGCCTTCTCAATCAGATCATTTTCATATCTGTTTAAAAGTAAGAGTTGGCATCTAAATTATCATGCCACTTATATTTGAAAACTTGAGTAGCTGATTTCAAATTCCAAATTCTTTAGAAAGTAAAGTTTTCAGAGGTTCTGAAGAGAGACTCTCAAAGGCAAGGACATGCCTCAACTTATTTTGGGCTAGGTTTGGAACTAATAGGTCCATTCAGGCAATAACCAAATAAGTCTAAACTAAAGACAATCTTGAAAACACACAAAACATTCTACAAATAGAAGGAAAATGAATTATAATGTGATGGCTGAGAATAACAGCTAGCATACTACACGTTTCTGTTTGCATTTAATGTACATCCTTCATCAGAAATTGCCATGCTTTTTATTTTAGCATGCTACATTATATCATATTTGTTACATCACAGGACACCGTGTTATGTTATTTCTCCTTTCTCCCAGTCGCACTGTAGAAAAATACTGTAGGAGATGAATAAACTGACACATATTTACTGGATAGCCCAAGTTAGACTAGAACTTATGATCAGCATCCTAAGTACTAAGATAAAAAGTATGACTTATCATGCCTGCCAAATTATTTTTGTTGTTTTTAAACTTTCTGAAATTCATAGGAATTGGAAGCATGGCATTGTTATTTGAAACTAATATGAATGGAGAATTTCTTCATATTACTTTGACACAAACAAGCTAAATATGTATTTTTAAATAAAACTATTGTAATTGTATAATCAAATTATGAAGCAACAGGTGTGGTAAGATGAAATTTTATTGATCATTCTAGTCTCTAAAATATAATTATCTGCCCTGCAGCCAAGTTAACTAAATACCATGTGCTTAGTTCTACCTGAAAATGAAATATTAGAAATCTGTCATGCTTAATTTTTTTTTTGTCAACCAACCAACTCTTTCCTACTTTAATAAGATTGGCTTATGGATCATAGAGCTCTTACTTGCTGTATTCATGTACAATTTCCTGTGTCACAGCACAAGTGTAAATCAGCTTCATTTCCAGGCATTGAAAGCACATAATTAAGTTTCTGAAAAATTTGATGAAAAAAAAAAGTTGTCCTTGAGCTTTACAGAAATCACATATTTTCAGACCAAGACTATGGTCAGCCCAAGCAGTTGCAATGCCAGTGCTGTCTGTTTATTTGAAAGGTGGGACAATTGCCAGCATTTACTTGGGAGACTTTAGGTAAATCTACTAGTCCTTGGGTAATTTTGGGCTGCCATTTTTCATGGCACTCATTTGATAACTTTTTAAAAAAAGAATTAGTTTTTTATTCTATATATATATCCGTACATTGAAGCTCCCTTAAGACATACAAGAAGAAGGTACTGAACGACCATGTGCTTTTCGTCATTCTCACCTTCCTGCTTGCATGTTCTATTTTAATATGACCCTTGTCATTTGTTAAACAATATCGAGAGTAAAACATGATGCTGTGGCCAAAAAATTATGGAATTATAAACCCAAACTATATAGCTTTCACAAGACTTTTTCTTGCTTTCAACTTCACTCATTTTCTACACATATAAAATGAGAATAGCTTACCTCCTAAATAAAGGCTATGGGAGGTTGTTCAAAGGAATGTAGAAAATACATTAGGAAAAGAGTCAGCATTGCAAAACATTGAAAATTAAAGGAGTCACTGATTGGTTCACAGTCCCTTTGTGTCTAATTTTTGACGAATATGGCATTGACTGTCAAATGAAGCTGTCAGAATAATTTCTTTATGAAGTCATGCTAATTATGCCAGTCCTTAATGTTGTTGCATGTTATTGATCATGTAATAAGGGTGCCATTTTTTCACTGTATATTGCTTGCTATTCATTTCCATAAACACTCCACTCTAGTTCTCATGAACTGTGACTATTTAATGTAAGAAAATGGAACACTTATGTAAAATGTAAACATAAAGCTATAATTATGAGAAATCTAGTCTTTAAAATCTATCTTTTGCTCATATTAGGGTCAGAAACATCAGGGCTTCTCATGAAATAGATACATATTTATAACTAATCAAGTTATTAGTGCTTTTTGATGTCATTTTATATATTGTACTAGACTAAAATAGATAGATAGATGATGGATAGATAGATAGATAGATAGATAGATAGATAGATAGATAGATAAATTAGCTACACAGAGGAGAGACATGCTACTAAACACTGGAGCATAAGACTAATCATTCAGCTTTTTCCTCATTTACAAAGTATCACAACCTATGAAAAATATATTTCTTCATGAGAAATAACAATGATGTAACAATAAAGAACAAGACATAATGCCTTTGTTGGATAGATAGAATTTTCTTGCTGGGGAAATTAATTTTTCAGGGAATTGAAAAGAAGAAAACATTGGACCTATACAAATGGAAAGATTGTTTAGTTACACTCAAGAGATCATTGTGGGAAAGAAGGGCAGTGTCTGTAAGAGACTTTGGTAGTGGAGGGCTACAAAGAAACAGTGTTTCCTATATGCATACAAATTTACTGTAGGCAGCTGTTATAACACACACACTATTTGTGCAAGCTCAAGTCAGACAAAATCTTAGCACGGAGAAGGGATACAGTCACAAAGCCCCATCCTAAGACAAGTAGTAACTACCAATTGAAAGATGCTAGGTGAAGAAGCTCCAGTTTTCTTAAAGCATGTAACCCTGTGTGCCACAAGGCTGTAGAAGCAGCCCTAAATATACTTGATGGATTTTTTTAAAAGAAAAAAGAGAACATAGGTAAATGTGTAGGGAAAGTGTGAGTGGATCTTGGGGGAGTTGGGACAGGTTGTAAATATAATCAAAATATATTATACAAATTTCTCAAAGAAATAATAAGAATTAAAAATGAAAAATCTAAAGAGTTTTCCAGAGAGGGACAAGTCCTGCAAATTTCTTGACAATTTACTGATATGTTTTCAATAATATGAAAAGACTGTATGTGAAGAGAAGACAGGAGCATGATCTCAGAGCTAACTGTAAATGCTGGACTTTGAAAACCCTGAAAGAAATATGGATTTGTACTTTAAATGCTATATTATAAGAAGTCAGTCAATCTTCTGTGGTAAATGGACTGTCATAAATATGAATAGAAAAGATTCTAGATATTTTCGTTGACATAACTGATGGCTGGATGTGGCTGACAGCAAGGATTGGTGGTGAGAAAATAGTCAAGAATTGCTGATTGCTAAAATATCCAAACAGAAAGATATAACTGGTGCGTTCTGTAAAGAAACATTATTTTGTCATGTGGGAAATACTAGGTAAGAAAATTCTAAAGAGAAGGAGGTACTCAAACCTTCCATAGACAACATAGTTAGTCTGAGATAGCAATGAAAGCTGTGTTAAAATGTTGAAGGAACTCTAACGCTGAAATTACAGTGAAGGTGACCTCAGACCTTTTACTAATGGCTCAGCAGACTCTTGACCCCAGAAGTGATGTTACAATGACCAATATCACTCTGTGCATCTCAAGTGTGTCTTCTATATTGGATACTACTTTGTCAGAGAAATTAAAAACTGTCTAATACTACAGTTGTATTAGTGGGTGTTCAGAATAAATCATGAGAACTTTTCTTTCAAAATGCTGCTCAAACTTCACTCATCCAACAAGTTCAAATAACCATGCTGGCTTTATCAAACTTAAAAATATCTTTTCATCTTCTTACCTATGAGATGCATACAAGGTAGGTACATAGAGTAGAATCAATGGAACATTCTTCAGATATATGAAAGAAGAGAAATGTTCCAGTTGTGACACCATGGGAAAACCTGGAGAGCTGTATAAGGAGTGGGAAAGGCAGGCCTAGGAAAGCAACTCTGTATGATGTCACTCATGTGTTGAATCTCAAAGTGTTGATTTTGTAAGAGTGGGTAGATAGCTGTATTTAACAAGTCCTGTGGTGGTTAGAAGAGATCAAACTTGAAGAGACATTGATTAAAGGACCTAAAGTATGTTTCATGGGAGAAAGAATATTCAGAAGATCTATGTATGCATACATGAGAACTGAAGGTAATAAAATATTAAATTCTTGAAAGGTGCTAAGAAAATAGATATAACATAATCACAAAATAACTGCACATTGTAATTAATGAGCATGTCAGTTGGTCAGTGTTTTCTGCATATATGTTCAGATTGTAAAAGAATGAAAAAAGTTTATTTGAAATACAAAAACTAAAAAAAAAAAAAAATCCAGAAACAGAACCTAAGGCTTTATTATTTCATATTGATCAAATGGGGGTAGATATTGATAGTTTAGAATAGCAAGACTTTAGATTTTTTAATTTAATTTTAAATTTTTTAATTGTTTTTATCTGTACACGTGTCTGTACACATGAATAAGAGCATGAGCATGTTACAGTGCACGTGGGGCCCTCAAGGACAACTTTAAGAACTTAGCTCTCATTTCACAATAGATTCCATATATCAACCATAGGCCTTCAGAGTTGCCCAAAAACTTTCTTGAGCCACTGAACTGTCTCTTCAGACTGAATTAGATTTAATCTAATTCCAAAACAAAAAGCAACAATTTATTCATTTATTTTTTGTTTTTTTTACTTCATTCCCTTCTTATTAGTGGACTTGGAAACGTTGAGTGATTTATTTAGTGTTTGCTGGCATTTTTACTTTGTTTCATTAGACTCCTGTTGTTGTATCACTTTCCTTGGCTGTGAGTAAATGGCATCTACAAGTCTTTTGGGCCAGCAACTGCCCCTCCTCCCATACCCCTTACCCCTTCAAAGTAAGATATATTTCTCTCTGTCCATTGTGAATCTTGAAACATATTTATCATGGCCTTTTTGATACCTTACCTTTCTACTATACGTTTTTTTAATTTTTATTATTATTATGATTATTATTTTTTGCTTCCAGCATACACTGTTGAATTAATTGTGGATTATAGATTCTTCAGCCACGACTAACAGGCTGTGAACACAGTGTACTTTGAGGTATATGCAAGGACTGTAAGAAGATAGATAATGAGAAAGGTTATTATTTTGCATGTTTGAGTAGGTTTTTATGACACTCTTACTTGAAAAGTAAATGTTAGAGTAAGAAAAGATAAGTAAGAATATCATCAAAAAGATTTTTTATTGGTATACTTGGGCCAGGCTAATTAACAGGTGGAAAAACCATGATTTGTAGCTTCACATAAAACAATTTTGCTAATCTGCACTTAAGATGCTGTGTTGGCACATGTGTTGTAGGCTGAATCTAATGATGGTGATGTTGAGAGATGGTGGAACCTACAAGGAGTGAAGCCTACTGAAAAGAACTTGGAACACTGAGAGCCTACCTTGAAGCAGACATCACTTCTCTGACTCTTTCCCTTTGCCCTTCTTAGAGGTCATGATCTGAGGAGTTTCTGGTCACACTTCCTCAATGGTGTATTGCTCAACAGAGCAATCGAGCAAGGACTGAAAGTTTTGAAATGGTAAGCTAAAATAAACTTTCCCCCTTTAAGTTAATTGTCTTCTGTATTTGTCACCATATCTGGACTAAAAATTGTTCTATAGCCATGTTGTTGAAAACAGTCATAAAACTGTAAGTTTATATTTTTCCTTTGTGTAAAGTATATCAGATATTTCCTCATGTTTTCCTGTGCGTCCAAACATGAATTCTGGCAGTAGGGCTTAGATAAGAGGATATTGATTAGGATAATACAATACCATTTAGATAGGAAAATACACAGTAGACATAACAGTGTTCTTTCAAAGAAACCCACTCACTAATACCTAGAACTTCTGGATAAGTTGCTTTGCATGGTCAATGGAATTTAGAAGATTTGATTAAGTAATCTTCTATGGAGAATACCTTACATTACTAAGATGCCCAACCATATGGTATCCATAACAATGGATAAAATATTAGATCCATACTCACGCTGAAGTGATGACAGAAAGGTTAGGTGGACCATTCTTGTCTTTAATGATATGGTAAAGGCTTAAAACCTATGTGTGAGTACAGGCTCTAACAGAGAAGGAAACAAAACCATCCCTTTGGAAGCTTCCAAAAGACACACAGCCTTCCCCAAAGCTTGATTTGAACTCAGTGAGATCGATGCCAGGTTTTTTGTGATTGTAGGACAGAGCAATAGTAGGGAATAAATAGACTAAATTTAAGAAACTTCCTTGGTTCACACTGTGAATCATTAGGCACACAGAAATTGCAGGCAATTTGTGAAGAAAACTTTAAAAAAAATTTTAGTGCAAAAACAATGCCCTTTGATCTGGCATTAATGAGATGAGAGACCCTTGGTCCTGTGAAGGTTTGATGCACCAGCATAGAGAAATGCTAGGTTGGTGAGGCAAGAGGGGGAAGGTGGATGGGGGAGGCAGGAGGGAATGGGTGGGACAGGGAGCTTTTGGAGGGGAAACTGGGAAGGGTGATAATATTTGAAATGTAAATAAATAAAATAACCAATAAAAAATTTAAAAAACATTGTCTGTGAGTGTGTTTAAGCATGTGTGTGAGTGTGTGGGTGGGTAAAGGCATGTGTATATGAGTGTGTGTATGTGTGAGTGTATGGGTGTAAGCATGTATATGAGCGTGTGTGTGTGTGTGTGTGTGTGTGTGTGTGTGTGTGTGTGTGTGTACACCATGTATGTGCTTGGTGTCTGTGGAGGCCAGAAGTGAGCACAAGATCTCCTTGAACCAGAGTTTTGAATGATTGTGAATCACCATGTGACTATTAAAAACTGAACATTTTTCCTTGAACCTTGCTCCTCTGTAGGAACAAAAAGCCTTTCTAAATGGCTGAGCCATCTCTCCAGACCCACAACTGACAATTAAGTGATGTGTGTTTAGCCTGCCTCTTCAGATGCTAAAAATGTACTGAATAGAGTAACGTTTAAGAGAAATTACAGTTCTAGCTTCTAGCAGCCATCCACAGGTGGGCAGTTGATTGGGGTTTATGGATTTCTTTCCTCTGTGTGCACATATATCCATTTTCCCTTAAAAGGTTGGGAGTATTTATAACTATAATCATTAAAGATAGTTGTAGTTATATTCTTTATGGCTTAGGCATAGAAAATGTTAAAATCCAAAACAAGTGAGAATATGTGAAGGGATCACCATGTAGTCAGCAAGGAAAAAGATCCAAGAGGGTGCTCAGCAGAAACAAAATAAATGGCAATGAGCTTGAGTAGCAGCTGAAGAGATGGGCTCTCCTGAAAGGGAAATTTTGATGGGATTTGAAGGAAATGTTTAAAATGGCTGAAAAAGTCCCCAACACAAAGCAACGCCCTGTATCTTTAAACGAAACAGATCTGTTTGTAACTGTCATTGTACCAGATTGCAATATTGAAAAAAAAATACTTCTTTATGAATCTCTTTACGTTGATGAGAAGACTCAAAGAGTCAATGCACTTGCTCAATTCTGATAGGGTCGGTGATGAAGCAACATTATGTCTTTCTCCCTCTCTGTCGGACATGCTGATGGATATTGGAAACACATGTATCTTCAAACCCCTACTCTCAAGTGATATGGAACAAACATACCTTTCTGATACTTTTCAAAATAACATAGCCTTAATTGGTTAAATTATACTTACTCAGTGTAATATTTTGGTGATATTTCCTTACTGCAAATGCATAATGAATCATTGAAGAATAGAATATATACTTTATGAAGCATTCCTCATTTTTATTCGTCAGCCTTTTTTGTCAAACAGTGTTTCGTGCAAATAATTAAGTGGGCAAAACTCAAATATTCACATTTAAAGTAAAATTCTGAAATCAAATTTTTAGGTCGATATAGATATATAGATAAAGATATAGATATATAGATATAGATATCTATGAGTAGTTCTTTTTATGTTCATTTCAGAGCAGATATTAAATGTGTATTGAATTATCTTTGTCTCTATAGTCCCTGCTACAGAGATTAGTGAGCAAGTCTATGCACACAATATGCAAATGTATAACATGTAGTTATAAGGGCTACTAAAGTATGAGCTTATTATTTGTGTTGTTGCATTCTACAATGCACCATTTGTCCCAAATGTGCAAGAAATATAGCTAATACAATCTATAAATCTTGGCATCTCAAAGTGAAAACAAAAACCAACCAAGGAAAAATACCCAACACAATATTACAGCCAGAAACCACAAGACCAGAGTCTACACTTGTAAACACAACTCGAGTATTTCTGTGAGAATATAACTCAACTCAAAGTACATGTCTTGCCTGTAGAGAGCAGGGAGATACGGTGCTCAGGAGATCTGAGCACTCAAGTCTCTTGAATTTTAATTCATTAAAATAGACTGGCACAAAATTATCATATTAATACATGTTCAGAGTTTTCAACAACTTATTGAGTAGTCCTCTACCCCCTGGAATTCAGTATCAGACGTGGAGGAAAAATATTGTAATATGCTAATAAGAAGTATATGTTATTGACATTTATTTAATAGAAAAATCCCTGAAAGTATTTTCTGAGGAATAGTAAATGGAGACTCCTTCAAAAAGATGTCTTCCATGGCCAGTTTTATTTAGTTCATGGTGTGTCTTCTGCTAGAGTTTACATGAAATACTTTCATTAATCTAAAGACTCATAGAAGTCCTGCGATCAATAAATCATTTATCTTTGTCTAATCATATATATATGTATATATATACACACACACATATATATAATTTCATTTGATCACATTAAACACTTGGAATAAATGTAGTGATTTTACTATGTAATAGTTCGTTCACAAAAGTCAGGGAAGATACAATAAAGAAAACTCAATAAGACTAGATTGCAACTTCAAGTACCATAACAGTGTTTGAATTCCCAGGAGAGGTGTTAAGGTGCCTTTGCCTTGAGAGTGTAAACCCATTCTTTTTTTAATAGACTGACCACTACTTACAGACTCTGTTGCCAGGAGAACAAGATGACTCATTAGTTCTGGGTGTGAAGAGTGCATGCTGAGGAGCCTATAGGGAAGGCCTGCTTCTCAGGGACAAAGTCATACAACGAAGGGTCTCCTCTGTTTGTCGCAGCCTATCCACATTTTTCCCAGCTCGAGAGCCTGTATTGACTCTGTGCATTTTCTTCATGTGAAGAAGGATGGTGAGATAAGATATTTCTGGTAAATAAGACACCTGTGACATTTTGAGAAAATGTGATTATATAAAGGTATGTTTACGAGCTCCTGTCACCATTAGAGGGAGAGCATCAACTTTCTCTGCCAAAGGATCTACGTGCAGGAGGTGCACAGCACAGAAAACTTGGAGGCTTTACTAAAGCCTTGAAAAGAACCCAACAGGCTTCTCAGTCACTGACTACTCCTGGTAATGCAAAGGAGAAGTGAGACAATTAACCAGAAATTAAGTCCTAACCAAGTCACAAGGTATTGATTTAAGCAAAAGCAATATGCATTTTTTTTTCTAACAGCTGTTGACACATGACTCCCTAATTGATTGCTAGCCACACATCATTGTTTACTGGGCTAATGCATACATGTATATACACAGTACATGTCATCTCATTCACTTCTTGTAATAACCCTTCAAGAAAGGCGTATCCAATATTACAAATTTAAAAACTCAAAGCCAAAGCTGAAATAGTAGAAATGTTTCACAAATCATCACTATTCAGGAAAGTGACAATCTGGGTATTTAAGTCTAGCATACTATCCCCTGAAAACACCATAATGGTTGGACCCCTTTCTATGCTGAGTTTCTCCACTTCTCCAAGTCTATTCAACTTTCTTAGCTTCTCCATCTGTCATATAAGAATTATGGGTAAGATATGCTAATTAATTCTTTTTTTCCTCTGACTTCCAATTCTATGGGGCTATTAGCATTCGGTGGCCTGTAATTAGTAGAGTAAGAGGTGGTTGGAAGACATCCTTTTGTCTGGCATCCACAACATTGCACTTTAGGAGACAGCTAATTTTGTAATTCTCTCATTGTCCTTAACCCCTTCCTCTCTGCTTTGAAACAAGGGCTTTGTAGTAAATTGCTTGCATAGAAGTCTGTAATTTTTCTTCCCTTCTTGGATGAGTGTCCTCATATAATGTCAAATGTGTGATTTCCTACGCAGAAGCAAAGTATTTTCTTTTTCTTAGTATGAACTGCATTTAAACTTTTCCATCATCCAACAGAATGTGCTTTATGTATATGATTTATTATTATTATTATTATTATTATTATTATTAATCATTTCAAATGATATGACCCTTCCCAGTTACCCCTCCAAAAGCTCCCCATCCCATCCCCCATTTCCCCTTTGCCTGTATGAGGTTGTTCCTCCACCCACTCACCCGCTCCTGCCTCACCACTCTAGCTTCTTCCTATGCTGGAGCATCAAGCTTCCCCAGGATCAATGGCCTCCCTTCCCTTTGATGTCCGATAAGGTCATCCTCTGATATAAATGTACCTGGAGCCATGGACCCCTCTATGTATATATTCTTTGTTTGGTGGTTTAGTTCCTGGGAGCCCTGGGTGGTCTCAGTTGGTATTGTTCTTCCTAAGGGGTTCCAAACTTCTTCAGCTCTTTCAGTCCTGCTAGCACTTCCATTGGGGTCCCTCAGCCTCAGTACAATGGTTGGCTGTAAGTATCTGCGTCTGTATTGGTCAGGTTCTGGTAGAAATGCTCAGTGAACAGCCATACCAGGCTCCTGTCAGCAAGTGCTTCTTGGCATCAGCAATAATGTTGAGGTTTGCTGTCTGCAGATGGGATGGATCACTAGGTGGGGCAATCTCTGTATGGCCTTTCCTTCAGTCTCTGTTCCAATTTTTGTCCCTGTCTTTCCTTTGCACAGGAACATTTCTGGGCTCAAAATTTTGAGATGGGTTGATGACCCTGTCCCTCACCTGGGGGCCATGCCCATCTACTGAAGGGTTTTTGTATAGGTTCTATCTCCCCTTTGTTGGGTATTGCAGCTAATGTCACCCTTGTTTGGCCCTAGAAGCCTCTTACTACCCTGGCATCTGGGACTTTCTAGTGGCTATCCCCAGTTCCTCATCCCCACTGATACATGTTTCTGTTCAATTTTCTGATCCTCTGAACTTCTCTCGTATCACTTCTAATCCCTAATCCTGCCCCTTCCCTTTTTACCTTCCCCCTCCACTCTTCCTCCCAGGTCCCTCCCTCCCTCTACCTCCTGTGATTTTTTTGTTCCCCCTTCTATGTAAAATTAAAGCACCCACACTTTGAACTTCCTTCTTCTTAAGCTCCATATGGTTTGTGGGTTGTATCCTGGGTATTCTGAGCTTTTGAGCTAATACTTACTTATCAGTGAGTACATACCATGTGTGTCCTTTTGTGTCTGGTTACTTCACTCAGGATGATATTTTCTAGTTCCATCAGTTTTGTGCATAATTTCTACTTTGGTAGATGACATCCCAGTCTTTTTAGGAGCCTTTATCATGATTACCTAATAAGTAGTCAAATAATTCTTTGGAAGAGGAGTAATTAGACTTCCCCTTTATGTAATACCAAATCAATAGAAGTATTCCTTTAGGAATCCTAATTATAATCATTACATATAATAATTACTTGGCCAAGTAAATGCTTGCATTATTGCTAATATCCATCAGTGCAAACCTGAAATTAGGTGTGATTAGCCCCTTTCACCCATAAAAAAAGAAGTTTAGGAAGTTTAAAAATAAGCCATCAGGTGTATTTCTTATAAACAGAAGAGTCAGGCTACAAAAGGATTCAAACGTCCATCTCCTGTTCCTTCGAAAACTCAAGCTCATTCTATGCCATCATTCTAGCTCAGAAATTGAAAGTTTTGTTGCAAAACTCAGCATCAGTGTTCCGGAGCCACTCTGTCAACTCAGAAATTCCTAGATTTTTACTCTGTGAAAGGTTTTCAAAAGCTGCAATTGCTTTTCTTAGAGAATAAAGGATCAAGTTCACAACTGTAACAGCACATTTCAACACCATCAAATGGATATAACTTGTTTAGCTTTCAGTCATAGAGAATTTAAATCACTTATAGAGCTTGATAATGGGCCACTGCCCAATGTTTCTGCAATTTCCAAATAAATCTGCTTTGGAAATGCATCTTGTTGATCCCAGTAGTAAAAATTAGATGTGCTAAATAAAAAAAAGAGGAGTAAGTAGCCTGTGGCCCTCACTTACTTTGCTTTATACAGTTAACATTAAGCTTCCTCGCAAGAGTTGCTATATATAGAGAATTTATGTTAACATTGGGCCCCTAAGGGATTATACCACCCAAAGTGGCTCTCACAGATTTCTGAAGTGTGACAGGAACAGCGAGTACTAAATGGTTTGTACCAAAGAAACAAGCAACAAAGAGGAGATGAAAGTATATTTTGGTGTCAAAATGTATAACACAGTGTAATTGGATCACAAAAAAGTCTATAAAGATACTGACAGCTTTTGTTTTAAGGAAAGACAGCATTGGAATGCATATATGTGCATACTGTAATAGGATTACTATTGCTGTGAAGAGACAACAAGATTGTGGCAACTCCTATAAAAGAGAACATTTTTCTTTTTTCTTTTTTTCTTCTTTTTTTCTGGTTTTTCGAGACAGGGTTTCTCTGTATAGCCCTGGCTGCCCTAGAACTCACTTTATAGACCAGGCTGGCCTTGAACTCAGAAATCTACCTGCCTCTGCCTCCCAAGTGCTGGGATTAAAGGTGTGCACCACCACACCCGGCAAAGGAGAACATTTAATGAGCTCATGTACAGGTTCAGAGGTTTAATCCATTATCATCATGGCAAGAATCATTGCACTGCACATGGTGCTGGTGAAGGAGCAGAGAACTCTCCATCTGAATTAGCAGGCAGCAGGAAGAGAAATAACCCTGATACTGGCTTGAGCTTCTGAAACCTCATAGCTTGCCTGACATGAGACACTTCTTTCAACAATGCCACATGTATTCCAAGAAGGCCATACTGCTAATAGTGTTACTGTTTTAGGTGATGGGAGATTTTTAGATTTAAACTTCTACAAATATACATATACATAATTTTCACACATATACTTTCTACACACACACACACACACATTCACAGAGGATAAGCATGTATGCTGTGAAAGGAGCAGGCCCTGATCCTTGATGTTAGTAAAGATGTCTTCTCATTGTTGGCATAGAAAATTTTACTTCAGTTCTTCCCATGTTGCTTCCCTTCACTAAGAATAAGTAACAGGGAAATCTACCTACCTTATGTGTTACAACAACTAAATTAAGTAACACAAGTGGTGCAGTACATTTCATCACATCATACACCTCCAAGATCTTTTTTTTATTAGATATATTCTTCATTTACATTTCAAATGCTATCCTGAAAGTCCCCTATATCCTCCCCCCACCCTGCTCCCCTACTCACCCACTCCCACTTCTTGGCCCTGGCATTACCCTGTACTGGGGCATATAAAGTTTGCAAGACCAAGGGGCCTCTCTTCCCAATGATGGCTGACTAGGCCATCTTTTCTTATATATGCAGCTAGAGACATGAGCTCTGGGGGTACTGGTTTGATCATATTGTTGTTCCACCTATAGGGTTGCAGACCCCTCAGCTCCTTTTGTACTTTCTCTAGCTACTGCATTGGGGGCCCTGTGTTCCATCCAATAGATGACTGGGAGCATCCACTGCTGTGTTTGCCAGGCCCCAGCATAGCCTCAACACAGGACAGCTATATCTGGGTCCTTTCAGCAAAATCTTGCTGTCATGTGCAATACTGTCTGCATTTGGTGGCTGATCATGGGATGGATCCCCGGGTGGGGTTGTCTCTGCATGGTCTAAGAAGAAAGACCAACGTGTGGATACTTCATTCCTCCTTAGAATATGGAACAAAATACCCATGGAAGGAATTATAGAGACAAAGTTTGGAGCTAAGACAAAAGGATGGCCCACCCCCAAGATCTTAAACTGGGTTAACCTGTTTCTTGTGGTTAGGCTCAGTCCTGGAACACTTCTTTAACCTGAGCTTTCTGTTTCCTGTATTCAATTAATTGGGGTATGAGTCAGTCCTAGAATACTTCTTTAATCCCAGAGCTAAATAAATTCAACCATAGGTCAAGGGGCAGAGCAAGCAATCAACGGACAGGAAATTAACACAAGTGAACAGAAAGCTGAGACATTGAGTAGAAAGGTATTCAAGATGGTGTGGAGAAGGAGGAGACGCTTTTGCTTCATGGGTCACTGGCTGAGTAGCAAGGTCAACTGGGTGTTTTCTCTGCCTCTCTGAGCTAGCAAGCTTTCACTCAGCATCTGGCCTCTGAGTCTTCACTGGCAAAATCACACATTTGGGATTTTCTTGTCAAAAACAACACATAACAAAGAGATTGTTAGGATCAGGATACATGGTGGACACTAATTGTCAAATAAGTCCTCTCCCCTCCCCTCCACCCACCCTCCACCCCTGAACCACTGTCCCTAATACTATTCGGCCTTCACAGATACTTCCTCATATAGCAACTTTCCAACCTCAAGAAAAATACAGCTTTAATTTTTTTTCAATTTTAGAAATTTAAGTTAATTATCTACTTGAAGTTATACTATAATTCTCTGTCAAGTTAAGGGATTTAACACTACTCCGACTGATTGCTTAAGGTATGTTTACTCTGAAACAACTTACTTTTTCCAGGAATCTGTGTATGTCTGATTTTGCTTCATGTTAAAGTGTGTGTGTTTGTATGTATACATTCCATTCCATAAGAGAAACTCAACCATTGTAGCATTACTTTCATGTGCTTGCTTCACTGTGACAATGCATGAGGAACACAGACTCTTCCCTTACCTTCAGTGACTGCTACAGTGCTATAGGAATCTGGCTCCATTCACTCCTTGAGAACTGAGATATAACTGGGCTGTATAAGAAATGAGCCTTGAATCAATTCACAAAATGTTTTAGTTATTAGAATCAGGCAACCACTGGTAGCCATGTCTGTGCAAAGTTTCTGTACCTCATTTCCTAGAAATGTCAATGTTTGAAAGTATAAGTATTACTTACAATACTGAGGTTATTGTAGGGGTACTAGTAGAATGGTTTGGTGATATTTCTTTCCAATAGCTCATTTGCCAGAATCAGCTTAACTTCATCTGCTAAGATGCAAATTTCTAATTCCAGTCTGCATCATACTATAAAAGAATGATTTTAGCCTCATCTGTCACCACTTTGAATCCTTCATGAAAGTAGACTGGGTATAAAACTTAAATGACTAAATCAACATTTGTGTTTCCCTGATTTTTCATGATCTTCAAGACTGATTTTTCATTGCTTTAATCTGTTTCTAATAAAAGGGATCTTTTTCGTTTGCAGCATTCTTGAAGGGTTTTTGGAATAGCGTGAGGAAAAAAATTAGTGAAAACATTTCCTGCCTTCTAGGACGTGATATCAAGCTTATACCTCTAACTTCAAAGGAATAAGTAAGCTATTTTTCTGGAAAAGGAAAAATAAGAAAAAAACAGATAAAGTTAACTTCGATGCATAGAAGTGATAATAAAAGCATTATTCAGATAGCAATATGTATTTTGCTAAGTTTTATTAGAGCACTGATCCTTCTGAGACCCCAAAATTGAGGCCATTATCATGTCATTATCTTAAAGATGTTACAGGAGTTAGAAAAATATTCCGAGTCTCATGCAGGACTCCAATCAAAGCAGCCACGCCTCACAGACCAGGACCTGCCCATTGCACATTGTCTATGTGAACACAGGGGACAATACAGGGCTTTGAGATTCTTTCCAAACTTTGGGTTTTTGGCATTTGTTCATTTATAGGTCTCAGGTTCAAACCAAGGACACTGTGCATGCTAGGCTAGCTCTCTATCACTTTGCCACATTAAGATTTAATTTCTATTTCAAGTACTTCTTTTTCTGAACATCAGGCAAATCATTTCATAAATATGACTGAGGATTTCTAGGTTTAACTGGAGATAGCAGCTGTTCTTACTCTTGACATGATGAATATAAAGTATTGAACATCTGCCCAGCACTGGGACAAGCTCAGTGAGAGCTGAGAGAATTTCTTCACCCACACTTGTGTTATACAAGAATGAGGACAGGAGTTTTATACCCAAGACCTATGTAAAAATCCAAGTGTGATGATTCACACATATAGTCTATAATCTCATCACCAGGAAGACAGAGGTAAGAGGATTGCTGGTGCATGCTGGCCAGCCAGTCTAGCTAATTGGTGAGCTTCAGGCTCCAATGAAGTAGCCTGTCTGGAAAACAAATGCAGACAATTCTGGGGAAGTGTAAAATGAGACTGAGCTCTAGTCTACACACACACACACACACACACACACACACACAAACACACATACTTATGCACACACACGCACACACATCTTCATTCAAGATAAAAAAAAACCTAACATAGTGTACTCAATATAAGTATTCATTTCTAGTTTACAGATATAATATACTTACAAAAGCAGTAATGACACCACTCAATATGCGTTATTCACTAAAAGACTTCTAATTGTCAACTAAGTTATGTGCTGATAAGTAGAAATGATTTTTTAATTTGTATCAGTTTTCTGTTTTTACGGTATAACTGCTACTCATTTGGGTCTTAAATATCTTCATAGCTATGCACTTTTGTCATCTGTTCTTTTATTTTGTGGAAACTCATAGGCACCAGCAGGTAAAGAAGTTAAGACAAGAAATGACTGTTCATATAAAGAGCAAAGTTAAGAGATTTCCAAGAGTTTTCAAGAGTGTGATACAAAGAACTACAGATCTTATAAAAATGCTAGTAATTTTGGTTTTAGTTCATTGAGAGTAGTATCAGTGCTGCTGTTGTAAGTATGTTATATCTGCAAACCAAAAGAAAATGAATTCATTGAGTCTCCTCCTGTTGTTTTCTCTTTATCCTACAATGGAAGTATGTGTGTATATGTCTTTGTATGTGTGTTTGTGTAAGAAATACATTTTAGTTGAAATTTTCTCAAAGTGTTAACTGTGTAAAATAATAAAAATTCAAAGATAAACCTTATAATCTGATAAAATAATAAAAATCATTATTTATCAAATAATTATAATACATTGAGATGTATTGTACATAGGATACAAAATTTAGGGTCTCTCTCTTTCTATTCTCTCTCTCTCTCTGTGTGTATGTGTGTGTGTGTGTGTGTGTGTGTGTGTAAATATGTGTTTCTCTTAGGAAAGCTAGTGTTCTTGTTTCTACTTGGCAGGATTGAGACGTATAAATTATTTAAGATATTGAAGCCTTGTAATGTAAAGTAAAAACTAAAATGAAAGAGGTGAGAATATTGCATGTCATCCTGACTTAACAGAATGCTTCAGCCAGTCTGTTTACCCTCAGCAATAGGGGCTCAAGATCATGGTATAGTCATCACAAGCTGCAGTGGTTGTCTGATGGTGGATGGACTTGTAAAAGAACTTTTTATTTGCTTGAAAAAAATGTCATCTCAGATGCTTACTGCCTCTGTCTCCTAACCTAGGACTAGTCCTGGAAGCTTCTAGCCTCCTTAGCATGTAATCTAGGCCTAGAATGTTTCAGCCTCTGAGACTTGCTGCTGAGTAAGCTCACCTTTCCTTGTTCTTTCTGAACTCTAACTGACGGGATAAATTCAGCCATGCGTGCTCAAACTCTTCTCCCTGCTGAGATATTCAATCTGGTTTTTCTCTTGGCTTCTGAACTGTTCTTCTTGGCCTCATACTAAAGTAGCAATCATTTCCAATCTTCTGTATCCTTCCCATTCTCTTACTCTTTCTGTCTTTACCTGTGTCTAGCTTATTATCTCTTGAGTATGTCTCTGTAAAACTCTCCTGGTTAAAACTGACTCCCCACCCTCTCTGATGCTCTGCTCTCCTTTTTCACTCTACTAATCTGCTCTCCATGAACTCTACTAGTAGTATTCCAGTATTGTAGTCTTTCTTCTTGGAGTGTCTCTCTCTCCCTTGTGTAGTTTTCCTTTCCTCTTTTCTCTCCTGAGAGTTGATCATATATTGTCAAACCTCTCTCTGATTCTTCACTTTTGTCTCCCAGTCAATTAGCCATCCCTTTCTCGCATGGGTGCTTCCTTTTACAAACTAACTTTATCTTTATTGTTTGGAATTAAAGATGAATATTCAGAGTGTGTTTGTATTCCAGCTTGAGAATAAGCGTACATGCTAAGGGCTGAGCCACATCCTAACTAGAAACAGCTTCAAATATCCTATAATATAGTTTTACCCCCCAGCTGTGTGGAAGGAAATGATCATGTTTCCATGGGATGCCAGAGACTGACTAAGGGATCAGGATTGCTCTTATAACAGCACGTTCTTTTGAGAACTGAAGAGTTCTGTAAGGCATACCTTAATTCTTTCTGAAGACAGCACCACCAGTAACTAATGACATTCCTCTAGGTTCTACCTCTTGGAAGTTCTGCACCATCTCTCAAATCTGCTACTTTGGAGACAAATTCTAACATATGAAGTCTGAAACACAAGTTGCAAGGAAAACAGTCACAGTAGTGAAATTAACTTGTGTAGCCTAAGTGAGACTTGCAGGTGGAATACCTTGATGGGTTTCTTATATCCTGATGGCTCAGTTAGAGGTTTTCAGACATGAAAGCTGTGTGAATGAGTGTATTAGAATGCCTCTGTTCACAAAGATGTTCAGAGTTCATATTTGTAACTGCTGCTTGTGAGGCATTCTAATTTTAACTTGTACTACTGATAGTATGTTTGCCTATGTGATGTACTCAGTTCAGTAAAGGAAACAGGTTTCTAAGGACTTGGTGATCAGCCTAGTGAAGTTTAAGGCAAGTCCTTAAAAACCTGTTTCCTTTACTGACAGTCCTGGAAATGTTGACTATAGATTTAAAGATATGTAAGAGCATTGTAAAAGAACATTTGAAATGAGGGAAGGGAAGACCTAAAGAAGATATAGCACCAATGGATAGACATGCATGTACTTGCAAGAGACATTTATAGAGCACTTACGATGCAACATGTCTTGTGTAAAGCTTTGGCTTAAGTATTGCATAATTGTTATTGTAAATATTTAGCACTTTGTTATTTTGTGATAATTTACCTCTCTGTACTAAGAAATAGATAGATATTTAAAGTCAGAAAATCTATTCCCTTCCTTGGTTGAATTTTGTGTCAGTTGTATGGACTGTGAAAAAACTTGCAAAACAATAAAATCAGCTCTCCTAACTTCAAAACTAGGTACTTATTTCTGGCTTCATTCAATATGCCACTGAAAACAGTATGGCAAAATAAAAATTTCCTATTAAATTATACCATTACTGGGTCCTGCATTTTATCTATTGTATGTGTTCATGTGTACATGTATATCTTGTACATTTTTCAATTCTCATCACTGTTCTTTTAACACATATTCTCTCACTGAACCAGTAACTCACTGATGGTTAGGCTGACTGACAAGCTAGTTTCAGTGATCCCCCTGGATTTGCCAGCTTTTTATGTGCATGGTAGGGATCTATACACATGCTTGTGCAACAAGCACTTTACTGACTGAGCCATCTTTCCAGCCCTGGGGCCCAGTATTTACAATTTGGCTTATTTACCAGGCATTGTGTTCTCATAAATACACTCAGTTCATATAATCAAGGAAACACAAATGAACATTTCATTCTCTGCCTAATTAACAGGGTTGATGTTGTAGATCTAATGAAATAATTCAAGTGGAATGATTTGTATATTGAAAAAGACTATATAAAGATTTTAGTAACTTTTTTGAAAATTATATATAAAACCAATTTGCAGTTTCAAACCTCATGTTTAACAGGAAGAGTCCACTGAAAGGACTAAGGAATATAGCTTGTGTGGCTAGTAATAAAAGCATAGTAATGATTTAATACAAATGAGATAGTAGCAAGATGCAGTCAACCAGGTATGTAAGCAATGTTAAGTACAGAGATGCTTTAAATTTCTTTTCATGTTTATTATTTAGAGAGAGATATGTTATATGAGAGAGTTGGATGGGGTAAAAGAACATGTAAAGTGTCCAGGTAGTAAAGTCCAGGTATGAAGGAACAAATTAAGTTCTTAACATTTCTTTCCTGAAGAGCTCCTTGATGAATGTATTTGATTAGAAAGATTAGACAATTAACTGCTGGAAGCCAAGCTGAAGACACCCGTCTGGACTAGATGCAATTTCAAAGTCTCTTGTTGATCGATTGCTTGTTTTCCATTAATCCATTGTATTCCATGGGATTTCTCTAGTATCAAAGTGCTATTTCTTAAAGAGACTCATTAATTTCACCTTAGAATTGTTGCTTTTTCTCTTGTCTGCATTTCATATAATGTATATATACAGGAGAACACTGAAAAGCTGGATTTAATAAGTATATAATTTAGATATACATATATTTAATATATAGTACATATTAAAATATATTATATTTTATACATGTTACACACACACACACACACACAGACAGACAAGTGTATGTGTATCCAGAAATTGTTTAAGAGTAAAAATTGCCCTTGATCTGGTGATATGTTATTCTTACGAGTCCCAAGAGCCGTTATCTGAAATCATTGATGTCTGATAATGACTAGGGTGGATGGTTACAGTGGGGAAGTCCAATTTTTGAGTCATTCATGATTATAGACCTACAAGTAAATTTTTTGTGTTTATGACACTTTGATTTTAATTTTTCTGTATTTGAATAACTCATCATAATTAGAATATGTCTTAGGAATCTGACTTTCGAAGTTTACTCTGTTAGTGATGAGTCCTCAGAGAGAAACCACAACATGTGAATCAATGAACCAAATGTCATAACCCTGAGAAGAAATGAATTCAAAGTTGCTCATCTTCATGAACGTTGTCTTGAATGGTTTCCAAGGTGACTTACTAGCTAGCAGCATGTTTGTTACCAGATCATATTGTTCAATTTTACTCCTATCTTAAGAACTTAGATTTTGAAAATTAAAGTCTAAAACACTGTCATTAAATATCATGAATAAGACTGAAAAGACATGAAATCATTGTGACTATTGTGACTACAGATAGATATAATGTTCCTGGGAATGTGGGTGGATGGCCAGCGATGGAAGTGAGTAATGAGCAGATACTGACCTGACATGCTTAGTTACACTCCGTGGGATAACTCAGATTTGCATTGTATTCTCAGGGTATCACTATGTTATAGTAATGAAAAGATGTCTAATTATACTCAAAACTCCTACTCACTTGGTAAATCATCTGTGCCTGTTGGTTTCATCATTGATTGAATCACACAATAAGATACTCACTCTAACAAGCACCAGCTGTCAAAATGTGCTCACAGAGTTAATATGTGAAAGACTGTAGGAGCTGGGGGAGTTGTTCACTGGATGGTAAAAGCACTTGCAACACAATCATGAGGAACTGAGTTCAGATCCCTAGAACATACGTAAAACACTGGCTCTGGCATATGTACTTGAAACCCTATGCTGTGAAGGGAGAAGATGCGAGGATTGCTGGATAGAAGGGAAATAAAAAAGGTTTAAGATATAGATTATAACAAGTGACTTCTAAGAAGTGTCTACTCAAGTTCAGAGGGCATCTTAGAATATAATAACTTTCTTTCTTAAGTTTCAGCTTAAGGTCAATCATCATTACCCTTGATTCATGCTGGAGTCATAAAATGACAAAATAAGCAACATTGATTGTTGTGGGAAATATTAAAAGAGGAACACGCCAACACTCCGAGGAGCCGAATCACGCTCCATCCTCCTGCTGCCACCAACTTTCTCCAGCTAGTCCCTGCAGCATCTGGCTCGCTTGTCCTGGGAGCCGATAGAATTTCCTCAGCCATAAACCCATGTAGACAGCGATCCCACATTCCAGTAACTAAATGGAACCTCCAACCTCACAGGTGCATATCACAATACCCAGTAACCTGGTAAAATCAAGACTCTTAAAGCTTAATTAACCAATCACATTTATGTATTAATAATATCACAATTTACAAGATGCCATTACAATAGTTTCAGAAACAATTGATAATGATAAAAGCTTTAGCCCTGTATTTCCAGCCTTGTGAAATCATTGCTACTTGTGGCTAGTAAACGCTACTCTGGTTCACGTCTGCAGCCATCTTCCTTCTCCTCTCTCTGAGATGCTTCCTCTCTCCTCAACTCTTAGCTATGCCTCCCCTTTTCCTGCCCAATCACTGACCTCCTCTTCACTAATGTAATTGGACAGAGAAAATCCTGCGACAATTGATGATAACCAAAAAGATTGGAAGTTATATAGGGTAATAAATCCAGTTTAGGAGACAAGTTCAATAGTAAAACTACCACATTAGGGTTCCTGTTCAATATGATGCTTGTAGACATGACGATGTATCATGTTGGGGGGAAAGATAGACTTATCCCATGTGTCCATGATCCTGGAGTAGCAGTGGAGGACAGTAAAAAACAATTACAGAAAAAATAGTCAAAACTATTTCACTGTCCTTGGAGATGGAAATATGTGGTAGATAACAAATGTTTTCTTCATTGCATAGCTCCAGTTAAAATATGACCTAAAATTGTAATAATTAGTGTTTGCTGATTTTGATAAATAAACCATTAATTAATCTCCAGTGGATTGATTTCTGTCTTTGGAGAGGATACTGTACTTGATGGGAAAGTTAACTTGAAACATCAATCCATTTTATCCTGAGCCAAACATTAGACTCTGGATCTTTAAAATAGGTAATTTAATTTCATTGACTCTATAGCTTATACCACCTTAGAAGCCAATCACAAAAGGAAAGTTTTAAATTGTCTCCAGCATAAAGGGAGTATTCTGAAGAGCAAGGCTTAACCTTAACCTGATAGAATAGTTCTTGGACACTCATGAAGTTTTTACTCAAATTGAAAAACAAAATCCCAGAAAAACATAGGACTTCATGTTATTTTTACATAGTAGTCTTACAAAACTTTTTATACTTCTCCTGAATCATTCATGAGGGCTGTACCTTAAAAATTAAGTTTCAATTTGTGGAAGTCAAGATTCTGTATGAGAGAGTACATAACACTAGTATGGAAGGGGAATGGCACACAACACAAAGAATATAGGAAAGGAATATTCTTACATGTGTCCTCACTTACCCATCCCCTCCCCTGCATCGGCTATTGGGAGAGCTAATTCAGACAAGCATATTAATTGTTTAGTACTGTACTTAAGCTATTAACATTTGATATCATTTGTGTTATTTGGTGATCCATAGAGAGATAAGGAGGGAACAATTTTAGGTGAAGCATAACATGCTATGCTTTATTGGAATAAAATGAGAATATTATTTATATTTTATATTTTTCCATCAATTATGAAATGAGAATTTACCTAGGGAAACCTCTAAGATACGCTTCCATTGGTACATGCTATTCTGCTGGGGCATTCAACAGACACTTGCTTATCTATGATTGCCCACAGTATTTGTTTCATCTCACCAGAAGGAACTTTTGTGTAACTCATGGACTGATGGTTAGGAAAGTCCATGGTGAAAAGAACACATGAACTTCGAAGGATTCTACGAATTTGAAAACATTTCCTGTATATCACAATATATCCTCCTATCATCACTAATCCATTTTCCCTACTAAGGTAAGTAGCTATCATTTGTTATAGTGTTCTAAAGAACAAATTGATCTAGAAAATAAACACCTTTATTAAATTACTGGTGGAGAAATCTAATTTATAATAGTTGAAGGAACTAAGAAAGGGAAATCTCTTATTGTATAAGATGCTCAAAATATTTAATATTTGTGTATGTAATGAAATAAAATGTAGCTAAGGTAATGCATGAGATTCTCCTTAGATATAAGGGAGTGGATTGTTGTATAATTTTTCATTGTTCTATTGAATGACTACACATATATCATTTTTTTAACTTTCATTGTGAGTTAGAAAATTAATGTTTGGTATCCTTTTATCTTTATTTTGAAGGTGACTTGATAAATAACTACAGTGACTTATGCTGTTGAGATACTTGTAAATCACTATGTGGTTTGAAAAGCATAGTTGAAGAGGAACTGGCCATTCAAGATATACAAATTTTTCTGGTAGATCACCTTCAGGCATCAAAAACTTGCCGTCTGTTTATGACTTACTTAGCTTATAAAAAAGATTCCAGGAACTTGCTCCTACCCTAGGTTCTAGATTTCTATGGCCTTTTCAGATCCCACAATCATAAAAGGGTAAATTCCATAATCAGTGACTATGGTAGAAATCTATCATAAATGTTGTGGTAGTGTGAATTTTCTTGGACCATGGAAGTGCTACTATTAGGAGATGTGGCCTTGTTGGAGGAAGTGTGCCACTGGGTAAGTGGGTTTTGAAGGCTCCCATAGCTCAAGTTTTGCCCAGTGAGGAAGAGTCAGTCTTCCCTTGCTTGCCTTCAGATAACATTGTAGAACTCACAGCTTCTTTACTATGGCTGCGTGGATGATGCCATGTTTCCTACCATGATGATAATGTGCTGAACCTCTGGCATTGTAAGCACACCTACCTAATTGTCCTTGATGAAAGCTGCCTTGATCATGGTGTCTCTTCACAGCAATAAAACCCTAAATAGACACATGTCTAACCACATTTTTCATTTGTGCTGCCACTTTTCTAAAATGATTGTTTCAAGTACATCCCTTGGAAATGCAGGTTTCAGATATTCTCCATTCACTGGCCAAGAAGCTGTCACCTGACCTAAAGGACCCTGATGTCCTCACTCTTTGTTCCTGATATTTTGGTCTTGAGAAGAGTGGTTCAGAATTGAAATCCCAAGTAGAGGTTTGAATTTTGAGATAAACCAGAGATTCTGGAAAAAAAAAAAAAGAAAAAAAAAAAACCTTCAAATTTCAAAGCTGCTTTGATTCCCAAACATCATGTGACTTGATTCATTTATCTTTCTTTTATTTCTTTGTGAGTCAGGATAGCTACTTTGAGAAGATTTATAAAATATTTGTCACAGATGTAATTGGGGTACCATTCTATCCAGACCAGCAAGACTGTCTCATCAATTTAGATAAAATCATCTTTAGGCTGAAAATTAAAATATTTTAATACATTTAATGCATATTCATTTGTTCATAATTTATACTAAATATGTATTTTCTATAATATATTCTAATAAATATACATTTTAAAACATATATAGATATATATATCATAATGAAATATTGCATAGAGTAGAAATAAAATTACAAACTAATATCAGTCAAAACAGAAAAACTTTCAATAATATAAGACTTTTGAAGAGACAGAATGTGTAGACTAGATAATATCATGATCAAGTAAAGAAAGAAAAGCTAAAATAATATGCAAAAATATATTATTTGCTCTATTAGAGAATATGTTAAAAATTCAAATAATAACAACAGACTTTTAGAAAAACTTGAAAAATTCTGTATCTATTAAAGTAAAGGAAAACATTCATCAATTTAAAAAAATCTAATCTTGTGTAATTCTAAATTACCTAAAGCTAATATCACTTTTAATTGTAAGAAATAAAATGTTTTCCTCAAAAACTTAAGGAACAAGACAGAAATGTACTCTCATTCAACAATGTCCAATTTCCGGACACAATATACAGTAAAATATGAATAAATAATAGATAAGAATAGAAAAATAAATAAAATGCATAAGTAAAAGGAAGTAAAAGAAAAATAATATATAAAGAAGTGAACAGAAAGGAAAAGTAAATTTGATAGGGGCATAAATAAAAATTCACTTTAATATGTAAATGCACATATAAGCTATCAAAATCAATCTTTGAAAACTGAAAGATTTAGTATACTGTAGCACTAAAAATTGCATAAATTAGATATAACAGGAGATAGGTAAGCTGAAATCTACAAAATGCTATTGATGAAAGGACAAAACACCTACAAGACTGCCCTGGACATGATTTAGAAGAGTCAATATAAATGTATTGATTCTCTTCAGGTTAATGTACAAAATCAATGTGTCCCAATAGAAATCCCAAAAAGTGTTTTTAAAAAGTAGGATTGAACAAGTTTATTGCATGATTATATGATGAGCTTTAGAACGTAGAATATCTAAGACAATCTTGAAGAAATCCTATAAAAGAAGACCACTTACTGTAATTGCTTTCATGAATTGCTTTGTGTCCACAAAAGTTAGCACTTATAAAAGGATACAAGTAATCAATCACACAAAACTCAGCATATTGAACTGAATGCAGGTATGTTGTAAATGCATTTTATTATGTACAGAATTGTGTGGAGATATATATATATATATATATATATATATATATATATATATATATATATATATACATACATAGGCTATTTTGTCGAGGAGAAAATTTGATCCTATTTATATTACATAGAAACATTTATTTAATTTCAAAGGTAGAGTAAAATCCAAAAGTTATAGCTATGAGATTTCCAAAAGAAAGCCTAGAAGAATACTTTGTTTTAAAATAGGAAGAGGTTTTAAAAATATTTTTAACCAACCTTTTGTTAGACAGTTGAGATTAGACTTCATCAAGGCAGTGTAGTCCAGAAACCCATAATTTATAAATTACAAGGGTTTATTCCAAACTAGAGGAAGATGTTATCTATGTGTACATACAAATATAAAGAAGAGCTATTATTAGGGTCTAGAGAAATGGCTCAGTTGTTGAGAGCACTTGTTACTATTACAGCGAGAGAACGTTCAGTCCAGCACCCACATAGGATCTTAGAAATGTCGGCAATTCTGGTGCGATGCGAGGAGACCCAATGTCCTCTTCCAGCCTCCTTGCACACTGCAGAAATGTGCATAAACATACTTGAAGGAAAACACTAGTACATGTAAAATAAAAATAAATAAATGCTTTAAGGATTGATATCAGTTCAAGAAGGTGGAAAAATTAATGTGAACACACAAAGTTCACACGGACTAAAAGCCATAAATGAATAGTTTTATTATGCTTTACTATTTATCATATAAATATAAATGAAAACAAAAATGGAGAGTCTGATCTATTATCAATCTAACTGGAAGAAGTAAAATATTGTTCTTTAAAAAAAAAAAGACCAGCAATAAACTACAGGTGTAGTCATGGAATAACTTTGTAGTTTATACACTGAAGGTGGAACATAAAATCATATATCAGAGCAAAAATACCCAAAAAACAAAACACCTGTTCAACTGGTTATAATTGTGAACACATACCTGTTATCTTACAATTGTATGTTTAGAACGCTATCCAGCCAAGTTAAAAACATACATACCACAAAGATTTTTTTACTAGGTTTATATATCATATATGATATATACATAGATATACACACATAAATTCAAGAGTAGACAAGATTAGCCTATGATGATGGAAATAAAGGTATGGTCTGACTCTGTAATGGAGAAGGGGGACCGTAATGAGAATATGAAGGCACAATCTAAACACTTTGGAGGCCTTAATATCTTTGTTCTACTATCTGTTAAATAACCAAATCATATACTAAAAGGTTCAAAGTTCAAATATACAATGACACTGAAGTATTTCTGTTTCTAGATGTGATAATTTTAGCAAGTACAAATCTTTAAAGAAGGTTAGCCTGGAAACAATATAGAATCCTTCAGCTATAAGTATTCAATAAACATTTCATATTTATAAATATGAGTTTCCATGCTTATTTATATATTCACATTTTTATTTGGAGGATTATTCTTGCCATAGTTCTCAGCATGCCCTGGAACTCTAGTCTGAATCATGCCCAGATCTAGGTGTACTTTAAAAGAAAAGACTTGTATTAATTCTTGCAGTTTTACTAAATTTCCCAGTATAAGCTTTCAGAAAATGAATTTTCAATATAGTACTAGAAACTGTGGTTGAATCCTCTAATTACAGATGATGGTACATTAGGAATACTAGTGGTGAGCAGACATCCTGGTTCCGGGACCCCGACTAGTGCATTCTGCACAGGCCCCAGGCATCTGGCCACCTTCCTGGCCAGAGGAAAGGGGTCCGAGCAGAGAGGGAGCTCTTTGTCTGAGCATCAGCAGCAGACATCTTGGTTCCTGGACCCCGCCAAGTGTATTCTGCACAGGTGAGAGTACAGAATACAGAAGCTAAAAGCTTCTGGGACAGGGGGGAGCCACAGAGCTTCTAAGGCAGCCCCCTTTTTGGGCCCCAGACAGCTGGCCACTTTCCCAGCCAGAGGTTAGGGATCCAACCGGCCAGGGAAAGCTTTGCCTGAGCATCAGCAGCAGACATCTTGGTTCCGGGACCCCTTTGAGTGTATTCTGCACAGGCCCCAGAGATTACCAGATGGCGAAAGGCAAATGCAAGAATCCTACTAACAGAAATCAAGACCACTCACCATCATCAGAACCCAGCACTCCTACCCCACCTAGTCCTGGGCACCCCAACACAACCGAAAAGCTAGACCCGAATTTAAAAGCATATCTCATGATGATGGTAGAGGACATCAAGAAGAACTTTAATAACTCACTTAAAGAAATACAGGAGAACACTGCTAAAGAGTTACAAATCCTTAAAGAAAAACAGGAAAACACAACCAAACAGGTAGAAGTCCTCAAAGAAAAACAGGAAAACACATCCAAACAAGTGATGGAAATGAACAAAACTATACTAGACCTAAAAAGGGAAGTAGACACAATAAAGAAAACCCAAAGTGAGGCAACGCTGGAGATAGAAACCCTAGGAAAGAGATCTGGAAACATAGATGCGAGCATCAGCAACAGAATACAAGAGATGGAAGAGAGAATCTCAGGTGCAGAAGATTCCATAGAGAACATCGGCACAACAATCAAAGAAAATAGAAAATGCAAAAGGATCCTAACTCAAAACATCCAGGAAATACAGGACACAATGAGAAGAACAAACCTACACGAATAATAGGAGTTGATGAGAATGATGATTTTCAACTTAAAGGGCCAGTAAATATCTTCAACAAAATTTTAGAAGAAAACTTCCCAAACCTAAAGAAAGAGATACCCATGAAAATACAAGAAGCCTACAGAACTCCAAATAGACTGGACCAGAAAAGAAATTTCTCCTGACACATAATAATCAGAACAACAAATGCACTAAATAAAGATAGAATATTAAAAGCAGTAAGGGAGAAAGGTCAAGTAACATATAAAGGCAGGCCTATCAGAATTACACCAGACTTTTCACCGGAGACTATGAAAGCCAGAAGATCCTAGACAGATGTTCTACAGACACTAAGAGAATACAAATGCCAGCCTAGGCTACTATACCCGGCCAACCTCTCAATTACCATAGATGGAGAAACCAAAGTATTCCATGACAAAACCAAATTCACACATTATGGAGAAACCAAAGTATTCCATGACAAAACCAAATTCACACATTATGGAGAAACCAAAGTATTCAATGACAAAACCAAATTCACACATTATCTTTCCACGCATCCAGCCCTTCAAAGGATAATAACAGAAAAAAACCAATACAAGGATGGAAATCACGCCCTAGAAAAAGCAAGAAAGTAATCCCTCACCAAACCAAAAATAAGACAGCCACAAGAACAGAATGCCAAATCTAACAACAAAAATAAAAGGAAGCAACAATTACTTTTCCTTAATATCTCTTAATATCAATGGACTCAATTCTCCAATAAAAAGACATAGACTAACAGACTGGCTACACAAACAGGACCCAACATTCTGCTGCTTACAGGAAACCCATCTCAGGGAAAAAGACAGACACTACCTCAGAGTGAAAGGCAGGAAAACAATTTTCCAAGCAAATGGCCTGAAGAAACAAGCTGGAGTAGCCATTCTAAGATCTAATAAAATTGACTTCCAACCCAAAGTTATCAAAAAAGACAAGGCAGGACACTTCATACTCATCAAAGGGAAAATCCTCCAAGAGGAACTCTCAATTCTGAATCTCTATGCTCCAAATGCAAGGGCAGCCACATTCATTAAAGACACTTTAGTAAAGCTCAAAGCACACATTGCACCTCACACAATAATAGTGGGAGGCTTCAACACACCACTTTCATCAATGGACAGATTGTGGAAACAGAAACTAAACAGGGACACAGTGAAACTAACAGAAGTTATGAAACAAATGGACTTAACAGATATCTACAGAACATTTTATCCTAAAACAAAAGGATAAACCTTCTTCTCAGCACCTCACGGGACCTTCTCCAAAATTGCCCATATAATTGGTCACAAAACAGGTCTCAACATATACAAAAATATTGAAATTGTCCCATGCATCCTATCAGACCACCATGGAATAAGGCTGATCTTCAATAACAACATAAATAATGGAAAGCCAACATTCACGTGGAAACTGAACAACACACTTCTCAATGATACCTTGATCAAGGAAGGAATAAAGAAAGAAATTAAAGACTTTTTAGAGTTTAATGAAAATGAAGCCACAACATACACAAACCTATGGGACACAATGAAAGCATTTCTAAGAGGGAAACTCATAGCTCTGAGTGCCTCTAAAAAGAAACTGGAGAGAGCACACACTAGCCACCTGACAACACATTAAAAAGCCCTAGAAAAAAAAAGCAAGAAAATTCACCCAAGAGGAGTAGACGGCAGGAAATAATCAAACTCAGGGGTGAAGTCAACCAAGTGGAAACAAAAAGAACTATTCAAAGAATTAACCAAACTTAGAGTTGGTTCTTTGAGAAAATCAACAAGATAGATAAACCCTTAGCTAGACTCACTAGAGGGCACAGGGACAGCATCCTAATTAACAAAATCAGAAATGAAAAGTGAGACATAACAACAGATCCTGAAATAATCCAAAACACCATCAGATCCTTCTACAGAAGGCTATACTCAACAAAACTGGAAAACCTGGACAAAATGGACAAATGACTATTCAGATACCAGGTACCAAAGTTAAGTCAGGATCAAGTTAACAATCTAAACAGTCCCATATCCCCTAAAGAAATAGAAGCAGTCATTAATAGTCTCCCAGCCAAAAAAAGCCCAGGACCAGATGGGTTTAGTGCAGAGTTCTACCAGATCTTCAAAGAAGATTTAATTCCAGTTCTGAACAAACTATTCCACAAAATAGAAGTAGAAGGAACTCTACCCAACTCTTTATATGAAGCCATAGTTACTCTGATACCTAAACCACAGAAAGATCCAACAAAGATAGAAAATTTCAGACCAATTTCCCTTATGAATATAGATGCAAAAATCCTCAATAAAATTCTCGCTATCCGAATCCAAGAACACATTAAAGCAATCATTCATCGTGACCAAGTAGATTTCATTCCAGGGATACAGGGATGGTTTAATATACGGAAATCCATCAATGTAATCCATTATATAAACAAAATCAAAGACAAAAACCACATGATCATCTCGTTAGATGCAGAAAAAGCTTTCGACAAGATCCAACACCCATTCATGATAAAAGCCTTGGAAAGATCAGGAATTAAAGGCCCATACCTAAACATGATAAAAGCAATCTACAGCAAACCAGTAGCCAACATCAAAGTAAATGGTGAGAAGCTTGAAGCAATCCCACTAAAATCAGGGACTAGACAAGGCTGTCCTGTCTCTCCATACTTATTCAACATTGTACTTGAAGTCCTAGCCAGAGCAAATAGACAACAAAAGGAGATCAAGAGGATACAAATCGGAAAAGATGAAGTCAAAATATCACTTTTTGCAGTTGATATGATAGTATATATAAGTGACCCTAAAAATTCCACCAGAGAACTCCTAAACCTGATAAACAGCTTCAGTGAAGTAGCTGGATATAAAATTAACTCAAACAAGTCAATGGCCTTTCTCTACTAAAAGAATAAACAGGCTGAGAAAGAAATTAGGGAAACAACACCCTTCTCAATAGTCACAAATAATATAAAATATCTTGGCATGACTCTAACTAAGGAAGTGAAAGATCTGTATGATAAAAACTTCAAGTCTCTGAAGAAAGAAATTAAAGAAGATCTCAGAAGATTGAAAGATCTCCCATGCTCATGGATTGGCAGGATCAATATAGTAAAAATGGCTATCTTGCCAAAAGCAATCCACAGATTCAATGCAATCCTCATCAAAATCCAACTCAATTCTTCAACGAATTAGAAAGAGCAATCTGCAAATTCATCTGGAATAAAAAAAAACCTAGGATAGCAAAAACTCTTCTCAAGGATAAAAGAACCTCTGGTGGAATCACCATGCCTGACCTAAAGCTGTACTACAGAGCAATTGTGATAAAAACTGCATGGTACTGGTATAGTGACTGACAAGTAGACCAATGGAATAGAATTGAAGACCCAGAAATGAACTAATACACCTATGGTCACTTGATCTTAGAAAAGAGAGCTAAAACCATCCAGTGGAAGAAAGAGAGCATTTTCAACAAATGGTACAGGCAAAACTGGTTGTTATCATGTAGAATAATGCGAATTGATCCATTCCTATCTCCTTGTACTAAGGCCAAATCTAACTGGATCAAGGAACTTCACATAAAACCAGAGACACTGAAAATTATAGAGGAGAAAGTGGGGAAAAGCCTTGAAGATATGGGCACAGGGTAAAATTCCTGAATAGAACAGCAATGGCTTGCACAGGAAGATCGAGAATTGACACATGGGACTCATGAAACTGCAAAGCTTCTGCAAGGCAAAAGCCACCTTCAATAAGACAAAAAGACCACCAACAGATTGGGAAAGGATCTTTACCTATCCTAAATCAGATAGGGGACTAATATCCAATATATATAAAGAACTCAAGAAGGTGGACTCCAGAAAATCGAATAACCACATTAAAAAATGGGGCTCAGAACTGAACAAAGAATTCTCACCTGAGGAATACCAAATAGCAGAGAAGCACCTGAAAAGATGTTCAACATCCTTAATCATCAGGGAAATGCAAATCAAAACAAACCTGAGATTCCACCTCACACCAGTCTGAATGGCTAAGATCAAAAATTCAGGTGACAGCAGATGCTGGCAAGGATGTAGAGAAAGAGGAAAACTTCTCCATTTTTGGTGGGATTGCAAGCTTGTACAACCACTCTGGAAATCAGTCTGGCGGTTCCTTAGTAAATTAGACATAGTACTACCGGAGGATCCAGCAATACCTCTCCTGGGCATATATCCAGAAGATATCCCAACAGGTAAGAAGGACACATGCTCCACTATGTTCATAGCAGCCTTATTTATAATAGCCAGAAGCTGGAAAGAACCCAGATGCCCCTAAGCAGAGGAATGGATGCAGAAAATATGGTACATTTACACAATGGAATACTACTCAGCTATTAAAAAGAATGAATTTATGAAATTCCTAGGCAAATGGTTGGACCTGGAGGGCATCATCCTGAGTGAGGTAACCCAATCACAAAGGAAATCACACAATATGTACTCACTGATAAGTGGATATTAGCCCAAAACTTAGGATACCCAAGATATAAGATACAATTTGCTAAACACATGAAACTCATTAAGAATGAAGACCAAAGTAGGGATACTGTGCCCCTTCTCAGAATTGGGACCAAAACACCCATAGAAGGAGTTACAGAGACAAAGTTTGGAGCTGTGACGAAAGGATGGACCATCTAGAGACTGCCATATCCAGGGATCCACCCCATAATCTGCTTCCAAACGCTGACACCATTGCATACACTAGCAAGATTTTGCTGAAAGGTCCCAGATATAGCTGTCTCTTGTGAGACTATGCCGGGGCCTAGCAAACACAGAAGTGGATGCTCACAGACAGCTATTAGATGGGTCACAGGGCTCCCAATGGAGGAGCTGGAGAAAGTACCCAAGGAGCTAAAGGGATCTGCAACCCTATAGGTGGAACGACATTCTGAACTAACCAGTACCCTGGAGCTCTTGACTATAGCTGCATATGTATCAAAAGATGGCCTAGTCGGCCATCACTGGAAAGAGAGGCCCGTTGGACACACAAACTTTATATGCCCCAGTACAGGGATACGCCAGGGCCAAAAAATGGGAATGGGTGGGTAGGGAAGTGGGGGGGGAGGGTATGGGGGACTTTTGGGACAGCATTGGAAATGTAATTGAGGAAAATACGTAATAAAAACATATTTTTTTAAAAAAGGAAAGAAACACTAGTGGTGTCAGTCAGGTAAGTTTCTCCAAATCTAATGTCCAAGTCTCATCTCTAGCTCTGCAGGGAAGCTAGTTGGCTAATTACAGATTTTTAACACTCCCTATATTCCTCCAAGTCCAGTTCCCCAGTTTCATGCCAAGCTATAGCAGACCTGCTGTGCTTTCTTCTTAGTCTTTAGTCTCATTACTAGGGATTTGTAAGGGTGGGACTGGGATGAGAAGTGGGAGAGGGGCTGTAATGAGAATGTGAAGTAAATACAAATATATTTTTTAAAATTAATCATTCCTCTGTTGAGGGGCATCTGGGTTCTTTCCAGCTTCTGGCTATTATTAATAAGGCTGCTATGAACATAGTGGAACATGTGTCCTTCTTACCGGTTCCATCTTCTGAGATCTTCTTTAATTTCTTTCTTCAGAGACTTTAAGTTCTTATTATAATTAATCAATAGGGGGAAAAGGTGAAGACAAAAAAGTTATTGGAGCTTTACTCTATTCACTCAAAAATAAATAAATAAACTAAGTAAGTAAGTAAGTAAGTAAGTAAGTAAGTAACTACCTTGATACATTGAACATGGTAGAGGAGAAAATGGGCACTAACAAGGAACTCTCTGGCCTAGGAATGACTTACCAAAAGTAGTAAGACTAACAATGAATAAATCGGACCTCATGAACCTTGAAATGACTCTGTCATTTGGACACAGCAGCAAGCTACACAGTGGTACAAGATCTTTTATCAACTCTACATCTGATCGAGGACCAATATGCAAAATATATAGAGAACTGAACAAAGAAATATATCAAGAAAACAATCCAATTTAAAAATGGTTTAATGGTGCACATATGTGCAGAGAGAATTCTCAATAGATGAAATTTAAATAGCTGAAAAGTACTTAAAGAAATATCAACTGTCCTTAGCCATCAGGGTATTTCAAATCAAGAGTAATTAGAAATTTTACCTTACATGTTTAGAATAGTTAATATCTACAAAATAAGTGACAGCCCATGCCAGTATCGGTGTGGAATAACATGCGTTTATTCATGGTGAGAGTGCAAACTTGGACAACTACTACAGAAATCCGTGTCTTGTTTCTTTGGGAAGATTGTAATCAATCTAACTCAAGACCCAGTTATACCTGAAGAATATACACAAAGAATATTTCATTCTATTAGAAACAAATTTGCTCAATCATATTTATTAATGCTCTGTTCACAATAGCCAGAAATTGGAAGTCAAGTAGATGTCTCTCAAAATAAGAATGGATAAAAATGTGGCATATTTACATAGTGGAGTATTATCTAGCTGCTAAAAAGTATAACATTTCAAGTAAATGGATATAACTCCAGAAAACAAAACGAAACAACAAAAACAACAATGACAACTACAAAAGCCATTCTGAGTTGGTTATCAAAGACACAAAAAAGTCATATACAGAATGTATTCACTTATTTGTGGATATTAGTTATTAAATAAATGACAACAATGTTGTAATCCATGAAATTACAGAGGTTATATACAGATGGTTCAAAGTCCATCTTGTTAGACATGGGAAATGGAACAGCTGTGCGTGGATTGGGAAAATGGAAGAGGAAAATCAAATTGGGTAGCAGAGACTAAGAAGAGATGAGGGTGAGAATATAGGGATAGACAGCTAAAATTAAGGGCTATTTGAGGGATGGCATTGTAACATTGATAAGTATAAGCTCCCTAATGTATATAAATATATGAAGGGAAACTAGAGGAATTCACCAAACAATGAAGGAGTCAGAGTCTCAACTGTCAATCTCTTGTCAGCAAATGAAGCTGCCAGTATTGGGATTGTGTTACATATAATTGAGATGGTGACCTAAGGGGTCCCTTGGATATTCCCAAACACCCCAGGCTTTTGCCAAAACTGTAGAATGCTGTTGAGAAAAGGGAAAGCAGGGTCCTATTGCTGAAGACAACATCTACACAATGCATAGAGAAATTGATCTGGTTCACACATAGAGCCTTCATTGTTGGTACAGAAAGGTATTCTGCTGCATGATGCGGAAAGAAAAATGTAAACACCAAACCAGTCCGAAATCCTTTGATATAAGATCCACTGCAAGATATGTTGGCAGAAAGCTTGAGTGAATAACCAACTAATATTCAATTTGACTTAGGTGCCACTTCATGAGATGAAACTCACACTTGACACTGTGTGGATGACCAAAACCAGAGACTATAGATAGTCAGTCCATGGTCCTATGGTAAAAACAAATAATTCTGACCTAAAAACAAACAACAAATGCTCTTAGCAATAAAAATGATTCCCAATTACATTCTGCTATACTTAAAGACCAGTATTTTACTCAGTCATCAGAGAATCTTTCATTGGCAGAAGTTGAGAAGAAAAGCCTAGATCCATAGATAGACATTGCAAAGAAAGCTAGGTATCTTGGAACACTCAACTATAAATGAAATGGCTCCATCAAATTTCTTGTCTTAGGGTTTACATAACCCTGTGGCAGAGGAGGCAAATCTAGGACAATAGCCATAGGGGATGTAGAACATTAAGAATACATGGTCTTCTAAATCAACATGATCAAAGCTCAAATGGACTTACAGAGATTGAGACAACATCCATAAATCCTGGATGAGTCTGCACCAGGTCTTGTTGATATATATATATGGCTTCCAGTTTGTGCTTTTATGGGTTTGCTGGTTGTGGGAAAGAGTATGTCTCTGGGGGAAAAAAAGTTGAAAATTAAAAAACATAGAAAAAAATAACATGTCAATATCAGATGTTATTGTCTTAAACGCTGTAGGAATTAGGAATGTTTTTCTTTGAAAGCAATACTGTTCATTTTACCCAGAAAATGCATTTCAGCTCCTGGATTACTTAAATATATTGTCAATACAACATTAATTCTATTTATTGCATAATCAAGATATTGCAGTAACAGTCCAAAAATAATTAACATCTTTACAATATGAACTATGTCATTATAATACAGTTTATTTTTTCCTCTCTCAAAATTCTGCTATCTCATGCAAAGCGAATCAAGGATAATTTGTTGTGAAAATGCAAATTTATACACCAGGAGTTCAAAGAAAACAAAGTATGTTTTGCGATTCAAAGAAATATAATCCCTTTTCTGCTTGTCATATAATTTTCCTGTGTCCCAGTTACTTAGAAGGACAAGACATACCACTTTAAAATTTGAGAAATAGTTGAATAGTTGTTCTAAATCTACACCACCCAATACAAGAGAGAGAGAGAGAGAGAGAGAGAGAGAGAGAGAAGGAGGGAAGGAGAGGGGTAAACATATGCATGTCCACATTGCATATGGCTTTTAACTAATTCCTAAAAATTAGTATTTTGAAATGTCCAGTCCTCAAATTGTCTGGTATTATTGTTTTCAATCGCTTATCTTTACATATTCACCATATGACTGCTTTCAGTATTGAAAATATTGCTTTGAAATAGAGCTCTCCTACAGCTGATCTGCTTCTATGAATATCACCACCATAGCAGAAATTCATAGAGGTGTAGAATAGTTGATTTTCCATCTCTCCATGGCCCTCTTTCCATTCTCACCATTGGAGATGGATCTGAAAACATTCAGGAGGGCACAAGGCTCCTTCAGAAAGAGCTGTAGTACGTAGGACAGAGCGGAAAGAGGAAAGAGTAAGGAACACTTCTGTCTTTCAATGGGCATCCCTACTGAGTGAGATGTGAGTTTTTATTTGGTGCAGTCATTGTGCCGTGTCATCTGAACCCATTGTGAATGTTTTGTTACTTCACTGGTGGGTCCTCCAATTTTCCTCTGACTTGATTTCACAGCTCTGGTCACTGCTGTCCACAATCAGACCAGCACAAAAGGAAGCATTTAGCTGTTCTTCAGCGCTAGAAATTTCTCTTCAGACTGAAAAGGGCAGCAGGGAATAACATTTGTCCTCACTGAGTTCTGAGCTTTGATAACTAAGGCCCCCTGGTTCCCATTGATCTGTGCAACACAGAACAGCAAAATTGGCTCCCGACAGCCAGCTGGGGCAATCAGCATCAAGACGTTGTGGGGGCTTCATTTTTCTTCCATTTTAACTAGGCCCATAGGCTACCTGCACTGCAATAATAGCAAGCAAGCTAGAAGTACTGGTTTGGAACACTCTTCAACGTTTGGCACCCTCTCCCCCATACAAGGGAAGGCTGGCAAAAACACTTTGCAAACAATTGCATAGCATATGCAACTATATTATTTTACAGCTGAGAATGTGGAGGTGCAGAGTTGAGAATATTGCCCTTCCCTCAAAATGAACTGTCTGAAATTCTTTCCATTGCCCTAAAACAAAGTTAATTTCTGTCTATTGGTGCATGAGACTACCATTTCTTTCCTAACCTCCTATGCAAAGTGGAGGCATGGCTAATTCAATTGACATTTTGTCTCTCCTATTTGAGACTTGTTCATACACATTCACACACACACCTGGTGCTCTGATTCTAGACTGGCTTTTCCTTCTTATTGTACTTGAAAGGCCATGCATATTCCTAATCATTCTTGATGAGATATAGTGTCTTGTTATATGGCCTATATTAGCCATAAGCTTGAAATCCCCCTGAATAGGCCTCTGAAGGCCTGGTTTCCAGATAGGCCAACATGGTCTTTATTGTTCTTAATGTAGACTATGATGACTACATATCTACATAACCGTGATCAGTGTTTAAGGATAGTATCATACTTCTATGTTGTCCTGCTAATAGTGTCTCTGCAGTTGTCCTGGAAGGTAAGAATGGAGGAGAGCATAGATCCATTTTCCAGAGAGAAAGAGCTTTACAAGTACCACACCTTCCACTGTATACTTTTTGAGAACATTTAGTATAAAGTACAGTTCTTTCCTAGGTAAAGTTATGGCTTGGATTTTTTATTAGATATTTTCTTCATTTACATTTCAAATGCTATCCCCAAAGTCTCCTATACCCTCCCCCTGCCCTGCTCCTCAACCCATCCACTCCCACTTCCCGGACCTGGCATTCCCCTGTACTGGGCCATATGATCTTCGCAAGACCTAGGGCCTCTCCTCCCATTGATAGTCGACTAGGCCATCCTCTGCTACATACACAACTAGAGACACAGCTCTGGGGAGTACTGGTTAGTTCATATTGTTGTTCCTCCTATAGGTGTGGCAGACACCTTTAGCTCCTTGGGTACTCTCTCTAGATCCTGCTTTAGGGGCCCTGTATTTCATCCACTAGATGACTGTGAGCATCTACTTCTATAGATGTCAGGCACTGGCATAGCCTCACAAGAGACAGCTATATCAGGGTCCTGTCAGCAAAAATCTTTCTGGTTTATGCAATGGAGTCTGGGTTTGGTGGTTGTATATGGGATGGATCCCCAGGTGGGGCAGTCTCTGGATGGTCCTTCCTTCTGTCTCAGCTCTGAACTTTGTCTCTGTAATTCCTTCCATGGGTATTTTATCCCCATTCTAAGAAGGAGCAAAGTGTTCATACTTTGGTCTTCCCTCTTCTTGAGTTTCTT